>NC_081134.1:33027043-34227043 GCF_958295425.1 Solea solea | reverse complement strand
TTTGTAATGTCGTGTAAAACCTTTCTCGTACGTGTGTGAGAGTGTGGCGACAGCAGTGTGTGCATGCCTCAGGTGTGTTCCCAACAATCTGATGGACCTGGCCTTGCTCATGCCAGGTGATGAAGAGTACCTAACAAAGAGCCCTGTGTTCACTGACCACTCAGCTTCAGTCCCACCTTGTCCCTGTAGGGTGGATCACCTTACAGCGCCACACAAAAGCTCGTCGGTCTCTGTAGTCGTGTCGCACATCAGTTCATTGTAGCTGCGGTCTCTGGATGCAGCATCATTCGGATTTGATTACAGAAAAAGCCGACTCGCCTTCAAAACGCGATGACTCAATTCCCAGTCCTTAATCAGAGGTTGTTCCTTTTTCCTTGACGTAGTTTCGCCATCGTATTGTTATTGAATTAGATTTCAGCTCATGCGGTGACATGCTTTTGCATGGTTGATGACTTTTAAGTGCTGTAATATGTCTGTGGTGCAACAGTACTGACGACGGAGCTGCGTTACATGGGCGAGCATGTATCGGTGAAATAAACATTTAAAACTGTGGTGTGTAACTTCTGTTTAAAAACAAATGTGAGTTCTCACATCAACTCTCGTGTCCCGGGACGGCTGGAAACAGGATGAAACCCCGACTGAACATTTCAAAAGTGAATTCTACAGCTCCAAGAAACAGTTTTTTTCAGTAGGATAAATGGAATAAACACTTCTTACCCCCGTCCGCCCCTGCGCTGCTGCTGTATACACACAAACACTCCCTCAGTCAGGTCTGAAGGATGCAGCAAACAAATCATTTTGTGCATTGTTTCTGTTCACTAACACCAAACAGGCAGAATAATAATATCAACAACAACAAAAATCACCAAATGTTACACACTGCAGCTTTAACACACACTTTGCACAGTTGCATGGCTGAAGAAACTCCGTTTAATTGTTTGTTGTGCTGGGGTCAGGCTCAAGGTTAACCTTAATGGCACTTTGACGTGTGGCTCGCCAGACGAGTATGTTTGTCACACAGTTGAAAAGGCATGAAAGTGTGTCATCTTTGTGCCGCCTGTGTTCGCGGTCTCATCCTTGCTGTGTTGTGCCTCCCACTCCAGAGCAGAAGCCCAAAGCACGGCCCCAACCCCCAGCCCTGCGTTGCCGACCAGGTTGACCACCTCTCGCTGGCCTCCCTGGAGTCACTGGACACCATGTCGGAGACCGATGGACCCTCAGCCTTCACCCGCGGCAGCCGGGTTCGAGCCAGCCTGCCCGTGGTGCGGTCAACCAACCAGACTAA
Source organism: Solea solea (assembly GCF_958295425.1). Taxonomy (NCBI): domain Eukaryota; kingdom Metazoa; phylum Chordata; class Actinopteri; order Pleuronectiformes; family Soleidae; genus Solea; species Solea solea. Next base: position 34,225,758 of record NC_081134.1, on the reverse strand, counting down.
GGACCGCTCTTTAGGTATGACACTCAATTCTCAATTAAAATCTCCAAATCTGAACCCACTGAGAATAAAACACTTATCTTCAAACTTCATCTGACTTTGTGATACTGAGGGGAAACAAATGTGGAATTAATTTTGTACATACATACATTTCAACAGCTGTTTCAGCATAAAGTAAAAGAAAAAAAAAAAAGTCCCATACCATGACTTCCCAGTTTTACCCTGACAGTCCAAATCTTTTCCTCCTCCCCTCTTCCTGTATTTTCTCTACACCTCAGCTCACTGCTCCGTTTTAATTAGAATGCAGTACTGGTTGTGGTAGATTAGGGAATCCATCCACAGTGCGCCATCATGTTATTGACAGGATTAGAAATGGGCCGTCTTATCAACGCACGCGGTGCTTCATTTGCATCCCGATGCAGAAACTTGTGCACAATTTAGGTTGCTGCACCTTCGCGAGGGTGGTGGGGAAAAAAAAAGACTTTGAGAGACTGCAGAGACAAACTTTGGAGTCTGTATTTAATTCTTTTTTTTTCCAGCAGAAAAGTAGTCTTCAAAGGTTGCTCACGGCTCAGCAAGGCATCTGCAAGGCGCGCCGTTTGACCAAACTGAAAAAGAATGAAACTATAGGGAGTCTTTCTCCACATTCTTAAGTGCCAGTAACTCACCGAGAAGCAAACTTGCAACAAAAATAACAAAAGAAAATGCAGAAAAACACTCATAACAAATGCTCTTTACCACAAAGTGCATGTACACACATACTCACATGCTCCCGTCTTTCACTTTCAAAAAACATCAGGACAAAGCATTAGGACAGTGGGGGGTTATGGTGTGATGAAGGGGGAGGAGAAAAAAAAAAAGGGGGCACCACTTAACGACAGTGTTCCTCCCACAGTCCTCACACACACACACACACACACACATGCACGCACACACACAAACACACCGACACACTTCATAGGGTCCCAACGGACATTTGAGGCACTTCTTGGGGTTTAGCGTCTTCGGCTTGTATCGTAGGAGTTGCCGTGTGGTCTTTTCTCGAGCGTCACAAGAGTCAGCAGAAAAGAGGAAATCCTTTAAACCCCCAAATGTAAGTATCAGACTCATTCTCGACTGTGGCATCAAGTGTATTGCATTTCAAGCCATTTTTCTTCTGTGGTTTTTAGATTTTTTCCTGCTCTTTTTGTATCGTTTCACACTATGCGATAATAGCAAAGCGCACCAAATTGTATTTAAGATTTTTTTTTTGTTATTAGAGAGTTGTGGAAAATGGTTTTAAAACCCAGACAGTCTGCTGTGCCCATTTGCTCAGGAAACCCAAAGACCATTTGCTTTCAATCCCGAGTGAAACCAGGCACTTAGGAATGCAACTCGATGCTTTGTTCGAACCGAACTGTGCAACTTTTGTTGCAGGAAATGAAAAAAGGAATGAAAATCCTCAGAATACGCGTTCGATCAATGGTGGCTTTGTCATTAAATGCTCGTTCCCTTTAGTTGCTAACATCTGGATGAAAACCAGCAGACTGTTAACATGGCAGCTCTCAAGGGAAGGATAAAGTTCGACTCCAAATGGGCACTTTGTTAAGTTATTACAACCCAGGAAGCCAGACAGACCAGAGCAATGGATAGACTCAGCAATTTTTATTTCCTGAATTTGCCCTCTCCCTGTCTCACTCTGCCGTGTGGAGCATGTAGGATCTTGTATAATATTTCACCAACATCTGGTAGCTTTTACCGGCTCGGCCCTTTTATGGGGTTACACCAAGTCAAATCATGCTTCTTTTTCTAAGAGCCGGTTATTGTCAATGCAGAAAAAAAAAAACGTCTCTGAAATGAGACAAAATTATGTATTATATTGAGGAAAGAATGACTTTGATTAACCATTTTAAAAGAGCAACGTGCAAGCTGATTTAACTCCTTTTTTCTTTTCATGTACATTATGTCATTGCAAGTCCAAAGCAATGAAGCAGTGATTAGAAATAGAAATGTCTTTTTCTCTTTTTTTCTTTTTTTGCCCTGGCATTGTTTATTCAAGTGCTGTGTGGGCGTGTTCATGAACTTGTGGGAGAGACATCTGTTTTTCTAAAGCACAGCACAGAAGCCACACCCAAGGTTCAGAGGTTCAGGCTTTGGCCCTTTTGATGCACAACTTGTGCTGTGTTCCACCCTGAGCACACAGCCTGACTCCTCTCTGCCTTTTTGTTCTTCCCCCAACTCAAGCTTTTAAACTCAATAAATAAATAGATACTGCATGCATGCATCCTCAAACAGGAGTAATGGAGTCGAAGGTGGTAATATTAGTACAAAAACTCAAAAAATGCACTGGGGAACCAGAAAAACAAGTCAATCACAAGTTTTGTCCTTAGTGCGTCAGACTGTGAGAGTAAGCGTCCATTCTGGTAGCACAGTTCGAGAGTCAAAACCTTCAAAAAAAAGTTCCCATTCACATATTCAGAAACTGGAAATCTGGCTAAATACCCACATCAGCCCAGGCAACCATGACTAAAGGATTTCTACACTCACAACATGTGTTGGAGGTTGTTTAAAGTTCTCTCAGTCTGCCTTCTTGTCTAACCAGTTTTGTTTTGGCATTGTTTTTCCTGCTCTAACATTAATCCTAAAGATCAATAATAGGTCCACGGCAAAGGTTTTTGCACAAATTCTTTGAAAACTCTTGCCAACAGTTGATAAGTCATATAGGTAAAGGAAAACACTCTGCAGTGGTTACATTGAATGTTATTTATTGCCTGAACTTGTGCAGTTGCATTACTACAGTAACACTGGAGGAGATCTGGACTCCTGCAGAAAACCTGAACTGCATGTTCCAGAGATCACATACCTGTCTTAGTCACAGGAAACACACAGTCCCTGTGAATCACCGCGTTGTCCCCGCTCTGTGTTTGTCAGGTGTGCTGTACCTGCAGTACGGGGACGAGACCAAACAGATCCGCATGCCTAATGAGATCACCACCGTCGACACAGTCAGAGCCCTGTTTGTTGCTGCCTTCCCGCAGCAGCTCACCATGAAGATGCTGGAGTCGCCGAGCGTCGCCGTCTACGTCAAGGACGACATGAGGAACATGTACTATGAGCTGTCTGATGTCAGGTAAATCTGTGCTTTTTGAGAACATGTGTTGTGTTTAACAGGACATCCCCGTCTTAATAATGCACTGTAGATTACCTCACCCCAAACGTCCTTGTGCCTTTCCTCTCCTCGAAAACGTCCTGTCTAACAGGAAGTGTCACTGGCCAGGAAAGTGTCTCACTTCCTTTCCCCCTTCCTCTGTGTTCAAACGTGGTAGGAAAGAAAGCTATTTTGAAATGAAGCCCTGCACCAAAATCTCTCCAACATACCCAAACAAACCGAAGACAACTATGTTGCCCTCTCCTCTCTCTGGTGAAAGTTTGTCTCTGGAAAGTTTGAGCAATGCAGCATTTTCCTTTCCGAGCCTCTGATATAATTTCAAAGTGTCTAGTTTTCAAAACAAAATTGTGTACACTATTGTAGGCATCATGTGCAAGCACACCTGTGCCTTTAAATAATACAGCAGATTCTTTATGCAAAGACATTTGTTCTTGTTGTTTATCTAGAAAAAAAACCCCCACAACATTCAAACCTCAAACTTTGCCCCTTTGCTTCCACACCTCCTGCTCTGGTGCGATGTGTACTTTGTGACTAAGACTTTATGAGGGCTGTAAAAAATGGTCTCATGATTCCTTGAGCTCAGTGCAGGTGTCCAGGTTGCGACGCCACCGCTTTAGCTCAGACCTGCTCTCGGTGTGCAGCTGAGCCACAATTCAACTCAGTATTGAGTGTATTTAGACTTTTTTTGGATTTAAAGGAAATGTCGGGTACCCGGAGGATCTCAGAGCCCCTGTCAGGATACGTGCCCATGGCAGGGCTGCTGAAAAGATCCAGGCCGAGGCAGCGTCGGCCATATTCGGATGGTGATATTTGGGTTGCCTTCTTACCGCCGTTCACATCTTCTCCCAACAGGAACATCTCTGACCACTCCTGCCTCAAAGTCTACCACAAAGACCCAGCACAGGCTTTCAGCCATGGCCCGAGACCTACCAACGGCGATGCGAGGGTGAGTACTTCACTGCAAGCAGCGCAAAACACAGCAGTGGAAATTATAACGTTGTTAACGGTAGCAGCTGGAGATGGAGAGACAGAGATAGAAGTGTAGCCCCTGCCACCAGTTCTTCTTGTTCTCACATCCTGTTTGCACTTAATGGAAGGAATGTCCCCCTGCTTCTTGTTAATCTGTTCAGAGGGGGGTCTCATATTGTTCTCCCGGGGGCCCAGAGTGATTCAGACTCACCTCTTATAGGACAATTGCACTCAGATCTCAGGACAATTTCTCCTGTTCTTACTTCCTCTGATATAAACTCTTTCGCTTGGTCTGATTCCAACATGTGAGTCATTCTGGTTTCAAAGATTTCAAACTTTTTCTAGGAATAAATGTGGTTATTTTTCTTTGATACTTTTAGAAATAAGGTCTTATTATTGAATTCAACATTTCCTTAAGTCTGTATTGCAAACAAAAAAAAAACTTTATAAATAATTTAGTTTTTAAAAATGAATACAGCCATACTGTGTATATATAGAAAAAAATGTTTATATATGTATGTTTTCATTTAATTTTCCTGTTTTTTCTCTTAACCACAACACCCTGTTGAAGCTGCAGGTTATTTGTGATATTTTAAGTCATGCTGCAAAAGTCAAATAACAAAACTTTCAACCAACATATTATTTATAGTTAAATTAATTAATAAACCCCTAGATTAGCACATGTAATGTGCTCTGTTCCACATGACCCGGTTTCTGACCTGCTGCTCTTCTCCATCCTGCAGCAAATGTCCAGATAACATGTGTTAACAGTGCTGTTTTGATACTTCAAAATACAGATGAACCTTAGCTATAATCTTCCGTTGCCTATACTGTATGCTAGTGTGACGTGAAAGTGAAGAGGCCTCCATGATGATGGTTTTAGAAGTCATAGTTCAGACGGCGCGGTGGCTTTGAGGTGCTGCAGGTGCTTGTTATTTTCTGCTGCTGACAGGTGAGCTGCTTCAGCTGACTGTTTCTGACGCGTCCTTCGAGGGGAAGTGAACAAAAGACAGTTGACATTAAAAAAAAAAGAAAGCGAACAATTTACAGGCAAGAAAAGTTCTTAAAACTCGCATCTCTCGTAAGAATTTTATGTCTCGAGGAGGTTTTTGTTCAGTTTTGAGAAATATATCGTGTGCTGGATGAACAATGCTGCAAGAGAAGTGAGGAAACCCTCTTAGGGCTCTTATGCAAACAGTATCTTGCAGTAGAAAGAGGCGCCAAAGAAGATTGATGCCAAGATAGGTCTGCCACTGTTTAACCAAAGTCGCAGATGTCATAGATACAAGGAATTGGAACGTTTGTGCAGCATAGGACAGAAAGATTAGATTTTTAACCCTTTTTGTTTTACCTTGAATTACTTTCTTGGCAATCTGGTTTAATAATAAGATGGAAACTGAAGCAAAAGGGCAAATACTGCCAACTAATGAGCTGGACACCTGTTCAAACAACCTGGGATTGAGTGTTGGGGGAGGTAATCTGGGTACGTGTCAGATTGTCTTCTTGTCTTGCAGGAATTCAGAGAATCAGAGCAGATTTAAACGTATCCAGAGTTGCCTGGTTTTCTGGTCAAATGTAGCCGTCTCCGCTAATCTTTAAAAAAACAGCTTTCTTGTCTGGTCGGAGAATGATAACGGTGGTCAGATGTATACAGTAACTGATAAGTAACGTGATAAGTAGCATGGGCTTTAGACTGACAGAGTGAAACGCATTCTCTTGCCTTTGAAGTGTCTCATTTTGTCACATTTTATTTGAAGAAAAAGCAGCAAACCATTTGAAATATTAACCCATACTAAAAAAAAGAAGAGACTGAGCCCAAAGCAGTGTTTTGTATTCATAGTCAGAAGTGATGTTGTGTACACATAGCTACTGGAGATGTTTCGTAAACAGGGAGATTCATTTATGGACTGACGTCCCTGATGCGCTCGCCTTCGAGTGTGGAATCTAAATTTAGTTTGCATTGCATACATTTACGAATAAAATATCATAATTATCCACCGGCTACAATCGTCCTCGTCAGCAGCACAGGTACGCAGCAGTATTCCCGGCCATGCTTCCAGCTCTTTATCTGTTTAGCTTGGCTGACTCTGAGACTCTGCAGTTTGTAAATCAGTCTCTCTGTTGCTGACACGGCAAGTCAGTCAGCAAGTCGAGTTTGAGGCGTCTTTGCTCCTCCCACCAGACAGTGTTTTCTTATTTTTTCCTGACATGGTTGCTCATGTGTTTGTTTTTCACGCCTGTACTCGTATGTTTTGTTTCAAAGCAGCTGATTTCTGAATCAGTTTGTTTTAGGAGTATGTTGACGAAGGCTGCCGTTCCAAAGGTGTAACATCTGCTCGAGACTGACAAGTGATGCCTTTTGGCAGAAAGAAGTTGGTTCCAGTAACGCCAGAAATGTGGCAGTGGTTCAGCTGTGCACAATCAAATACTTAAAGTGTACTTATGGTAAAACTTCAAATCTAGGCAACCGCCTTAAAAGGAAACGTACAAAGGACCATGTGAAGAGTGTTTGACTCCAGTTGGCACAAGCTCTCTCATTTGAGAAACCTAAAACTGATGCATAAGAGCGGTCGTAAACATCAGGGAAAAATAACCCAATTGAATATCATTATACTGTCTCCTAATATTGATGTTTTAATAAAAAAGAAAACAGATCACATCACTTTTAGACAACTCCTCATGAAGCCTTGTTTATATTCATATGAGGAACTGTGGCATGGACCTGCACAGATGGTATGCACTGGCATATCAAACAAACAAAAAAGATCTAGGGATAAGCAGGATGTCTGCAAGATAATGTCTGCTTTGCATAAAGTGTTTACAATAGAACAGATAAAAGCCTTGTATTCCACATTTTGACAGGTACAGTTAAAGGAGATAAAATGTTATAAAAGAGATGTTTGGTAAATGCCGTCAGCCTTCCCTTGGAGGCACCTGTTGCGTTGTCACAAATGTACAGAGGTGCACGAAGCACGAAGTGCTGCAACAAAGTTTAGAACGCCACACTTGCGCACCACACGCCAGCGGAGATGACATCATTTATGGTAGGCGCACCCTTTGCAATGGACGTGCCACGCCGTGTAAAAACCAAGCTTTGGAGTTACGTTATTAGAATGTAACTGCCGGAGGACTTTAGCAGTGGTGAAGAATGCATCTCCTGCATTTTACACTTTTCAGTGCATTTTCTATTCTCAAATTTTATCTGAAGTTATCATCGTCTTGCAATATATCAATGATCCCTGTGTCATTATATAATCGATACTATAGACCATCAAACATCAAATCCCATCATGAACTAACCTGTAGCAGTGACACTATAGAAAAATAAAGGTTTATTTGACTTTTTGAGGCTATCGTTTGCTCCTACACTGCATAACTGCATAACCTGTTTGTGTTGGCACCGTGGGTAGTGGAAGTCGGTAGGTTTTAATGATGGTGGTTGTGTGCTGCTCAAATTTCCTATTATATTTCTTGCTGCTTGGTCCGACTTGTTGTTGGCATATTTATGGGGCTGTGTGTGCTGTCACTGCCAGAAAGTTTCTTTTTTTCCCCCCCTTTGTTATCGCAGCTAAGCCTGAGCCCTTTGTTACTGTACAATTTGAGCAGTTGTTGTTTTCCTTCCCTCACACACACACCTACACACACCCGTACACACCTACTTTCTCACATACACCTACACACTGCCGCACCCTCTTCAGTGTTCTTTTCACTGTATTAATCTGTTTCGGTGCGAGAAAAAAGAAGAAGCACACACCGTGGCAAAAAACTGTGGCAGAAGTCTCTGAGAGAAGTTTGCATTAAGTTTTGACTTGTCTTCTCAAGAAGGTCTGCCTCATGAGTCATACTTTAAAGGAACAATAGTTTGTTTGTTTGACAGGAATAGAGAGTTAGACAGGAAGGAAGATGGATTGGATTTTGGCCTGGCATGCAACACTCCTCAGCACAGCACTATTGTCTCCAGGTCTTTACTGATTACATCTCTTTTTGCTGTTACTTCAACAGGTATAAGTTTACTTCTGTGGAATTTGAACAGGCTAAAATAAGTCTCTTAATGTATTGTAATCATGCTTTCTAATAAACTAATTAAGTTTAAGACCTGGGATATGTTGAAAATTGAGTAGCCACAGGTGCCACTAGTAGAATAAAGGAAAATGTCAAAATAAAAGCATGTGACACAGCAAAACTTTTCATGTTTTGGTCCGACCACACTAACCCAACTTTCACCTCTCTTTTGTAGTTTTTACCGTCTGCAGCCTAAGTGCTCAAATTGTTTCCCTTAACACAGAAAGCCACTCTCTTTGAATTTGTTTTATTAAACGTCGGCCTTCAATGGTCCTAAATGGGTGCTGGGGTTAAAGAGCAGTGGCCCAGATTAGCTGGCTGTTTAATTAGTCTTTGGCAGAAGGATCTTGCTGCAAATTAACCAGCTACCCTTTAGGCCTGAAAGGTGCAAAACTATTTTTTAGAAAGAACGACTTTGCAATGTGAAAAAACACCGGGTAATCACCGGGGAGGAGAAAAAGCTGCTGTTTTTGGCCCCAAGAAAGAATCTTGTGTTCTTGCATTGTAGTATTATTTTATAGAAGCGTATGTGTATAATACCCAGGACTATGAGTGAAACGCTATGTGCCCAAGGATAGTAGCTTGTAAGTGCATTTTCTCCGAAAAAGCAACAGTGCCAACTGAGTTAGATGGATGTTTTTGTTTCCAGCGAAACTGAGGTCCAGAGATTCAGGTTATTGACAAAATAAACAGTAGCTAAAGCTCCCGGTTTTCGGAGTAATCCTTAAAATGAAGGGATTTCTATGCAGTATTTAAACTAGAAATGATTATAGTTTAGCATTATCTCGTGCAATAACGCGTATGGCTTTTGTGTTGCTTGCTTTTAGATGCACAATGATGGACAGCACCCTCTGAGACAACCACCCATGGGTCCCCAACCACACCATCCAATGCAGGGTGGGATCCCCCCATCTCCACACTCCATGCCCCCATCCCCCTCCAGAATTCCATTTGGCTCCCGTCCAGGCTCCTTACCAAGCAGCGCCACAATGCCGAGGGACCGACTGTCCACTGCCAACCCTTCGGTGCGCTCCAACTCACCTTGTCCCAGCGCCATCCTGGAGAGACGGGATGTCAAGCCTGATGAGAACATGGGAGGTAAGAGCCATACTCTCTCCAGAGGAAATGAGGGGCTGTATGCTGATCCATACCTACTCCAGGAGGGACGACTGAGCATGGCATCTGCTCATGGACCGCACCCCAGCCCTGGGTTGGATGGTCCAGAACATGTAATGGGAGGATTTCACCGTGCCTCCATCCGCTCCACAAGCTCGTACGGTGGGCCCAGCCCCACGGACACTGTAGATCACCCGTCGCTGTACAGACAGAAGTCCAGAAACAGTCAGCTGCCTACTTTGGGCTCCAAGACTCCTCCACCATCCCCTCACAGAATGGCTGAAGTACGGATGATTGACATCCACGGAGGGCCTCCTCATCCTCATGGCATTCCACCTCACGGAGTTCCCATGGAGAGAGGCTCACCAGTGCGCCAGTCCTTCAGGAAGGAGGACGTGGCAGGGACCAAGCCCCGTAACAGCATGACATCACCTGTGGTGTCAGACCTCCCGGGTCATCCCCTGGGGCCTGTTCCGCCTGCTGGTGAACATCAGACACGGTAAGCCTCAGAGGAACTGGGCATGATATGAAAGAGGCGTAGATTTTTCAGATTAGGGTTTAGACCCTTGCATGGGAGTATGGACTAACTCTGCATCCCAGTTTCACCCTAACCACGAGCTGCTGGTTTCCTGATTCATTTACACCATCCGTGACGGGAAGACAAAAAAACATAACGTGTCCCCAGACTAATGCACACGATTATGCATCAGTTTGGTTTGTATGTAAACAAACAGCTCAGATATCTGACCGTTGTTTTCACTGTCGCTGTTTAATCTCTGAAAACCAGCAAATGCTGACCCAAACACCGCAACAAGATAATATCTAAAAAACCCGGTCAACCACTGTATATTATTCTGCTACTCTTTCATTTTTGGAATAACAACGTTCCTTCTGTGGCGTTTATACAGTTTTAATTTTCATACCTGGCTTAGGTTTGGCTACTCTCTAACTGAGAGCACATAAACACAGAAAGAGTCGGGCAAGTGAGGGTTCAAAAACATGGACGTGACAGGGTTTATGTGCATATTTGGGAAAAACCAAAGAAAAATATTGTCCAGGTTGGAAAAATTGAAATGGCCCAATCAGACAGTCGGATCAAACTGAACCAGCTTTACAGCACAAACGCACCCAGTAGAGATTTCTTGAGAATGTGAGGGAATTTGAATGAGAAAGTGCTGTCAAAATAAACACTCATGGCTCCATGTGAACTGTGCTGTACGACACCGAGGTTAGGCATTGCTGTGCCCACGTAAACCACATGGGTGTCTGTCTTTTGTCAATAGCACAGCTAAAAAAAACAAACCCTATAAGATAAATGATGGCATTTGGAAACAAAAAAAACAGCCGCAAGGCTCACCAAGCAATCTCAGTGTGAGGTTCATGACTCACCCCGTCTGATGTTTGGCTTTCTTAAGGCAGTGTATTTTTCAAATTGACCTTTCACTCTTCTCTTAGCGGCAGATGGGACACTAAAACAGCAGGACTTAAACATCCCAGTGTCAACATTTGAGATCTTCTGTTTCCTTGAGTTTTCCAGCTTTGTTTGAACTCTTTGATTGTGAAGAGTCCGAGTCGAGTGCTGTTGCAATTCGGGAACCAGATTTGACCGGAAGCAATATTTACTCGGGCCGTAATTGCTGATCAATCGCAAAATGATTCCCTCCTGTGCAGTTCATCCGCGGTATAACAAAAAAGATCCATTGTCAGCTTATTAAAAAACAATTGATTATTCTGTTACAGACCTCCCATTTTAATTCTGAGCGAATGTTTGCTCTGGTGGCAGCTGTGATATTATTATACAGTAGGCTTCCGTGTTGAAAGTAGAATTTTCTGATGTTTCTGCAGACAGCGAATGAAGGCTATGGAGCAACAGATTGCCAGCTTGACTGGTCTTGTTCAGCATGCACTTTGTAAGGGGCCAAAAAGTAGTGGCACCAAGGAGCCTCCAAGGTAAGCAATCACAGAATGAGGCATCAGGGTAAACACAGTCTCAAATGAAAAAAGCCTGGCTCTGCAGCCGGAGTAGGAAAAGATAAAGTATCCCTCCTTTAATGGCCATTCCAAACACTCAGGTGAAATAGCATCTCGTGAAGAGGAAATAGGTTTGACTGTGGATCTGATAGGGAAGTCATTTACTCTCTAGATAAAGGGCCACTATGTATGGGTTATCTTGCTGCATTTCAACTCTTTGCATTTGGATCTTGCGTGTGGAGACTCTGTGTTAATGTTTGCCTGACAGCTAGTCTAAATGCTATGACTGTGACTGCAGTGAGTCTGTCGCTCCCTGTTTAAACACTGATGAGGTCTTGTTAACATCATTAACATCTTAAACCTCTCTGCTTGGTCACTCTTTCCCATCATACTTTGTTGTCATGTTTTTGGTTTTTTTTTACAAATACTAACATGTTAATGCAGAACAGGCAATTTTTTCCTGTCAAAATCCTGCTCTAATGATTTTTTTTCCCTCCTTTGGCTGCAGCGAGAGACCGCCAAAGACATCATCTCCGGCTCACAGTTCACATAGCTCAGGTTAGTATCACTGTTAGTCCATGTAATCCTATGACTGTTTCTTAAAAGACAAATCTTCAAGTGCCATAATATCTTGTGCAGACAAGCCCACACGTCAGTGTCACTCAACGGTCTGCAATGAGGGAGGCAAAACAAAGTTAGGCTTCTTTGCTTGTCATCCCTCACAGTCCTTTCCCTCGTAGATCCACTTTTAATAGGAGTTCAGAGACGAGAGCCGGTCGTCGGGCTAACACAAACCCCCTCAAAGCACTTCTTAAAACGCGATGCTATTACTTCTCCGAGCCTGCCAAGATGATTCAGCGATTCAATCTCTGTTCTGCAGCAGTCTGTTGGCGAGATCCAGATTTGATAAAAAAAAAAATGGCAGAGAGGAAAACACAACACTGGGAGAGTTAATGTCATGACACGACTGCATGTGCAGAGGCATTTACTTGTTATGTTGGGCTTGAGCTAAGCTTCAAAGCATCAGATAATGTGTGTGTGTGTGTGTGTGTGTTTTTATCTCACTAGTGTTTCATTTTCCACCTCTCAATTGCTTCTTTATCGTTGTCACAAAGCCTGGACTACTTTTGATGGACAATGTGTCCCTGAGGCCCAAAACACAAGCAGCAGTTTGCATTGCAACCTGTACTTCAGGTCTGGACAGCTGTTAGGTAGTTTGCAAGGTTGACACAATGACAGTGGAGTTTTGGGATTATGAAGACAAAAAGTTTGTTCTGTTACTGTCCCAGCAGAGGGTTGAGTCTGTGTCAAAGGAACATTTCCTGACCTACTCTGTTGCTCACATTTGAGGACACGTCCTGTGTTAAATGCATCTTAGATTTCAAGGAGTGTCGTTCACAGGTTTTCATGACGTTTCTATGAATAGCTTTTGGCTTAAATCCATCTCAATTTAACAAAGGACCATAATAATCTTTTTATGTCACGTTTCATGCAAATATGCGCACACCAAGGTGCTTTTACGCGGCGAAATAAAATCACACAAGCAATCCAACGGTAATAAAACAATTAAAATCAATTGTCTAATATATTAAATAGCTTATCTGTTGGTTTTTATTAGTCCCGCTATATAAATTGTTGTGGATTTTATTGTCTGTATTCCAAGTCATCTTTAATATTTATGCATCGGACCCATTAAAATGAAGTCCGGCTGGATTTTTATTTGTAGTCGTTACAGTTTTTGGAAAATTACATTTTAAAAATTCAACACTCGTATGTCTTTCACAACCTGGGAACTGCTTTAAACCAGTAAAGTAGTCCTCGGGGGGAAATAGTTAAAACCTGTTCTTGGGGATAAGTGACAAAATGGTCTTCTGTAATTTGTGTGAACGAATATTATGGAAGTGTTTTATTTAAGTCTACTCTGAAGAAATATCATTTTTTGGATTCATTCATTGATATTAAATCATCTCACATGATTGACGTGTTTTTAAACTCCTGCTGAATTAAGTTATTTATCATGGTGGGGCCGTTTAGGGACTCTCACTCAGACCTTGTATATTAATACCCTTGGTTTCCATGGTTTCGACCTCTCCTACGTCTCTGGCGGTAAATAAAATGCCCAAATCGGTTGACAGACATTTCAGGGGCGCAGCCAATATGAGGGTGTGTAAATCTCTACTTTCTGTTCAGAGGAAAAATGATGACACCACACAGAGGTCAGGCAATTATTATTATTATTGAAAGTAAGAAATATTAAGTAAGGTCGGTGTGTTTCCAGGGAAAAATCTACAAACAACCTAACTGATAATTTGTAGTGTCACGTCACACAGGATGATGTAATGAGGATTTTGAAAAGAACAAGGTATTATACTCCCACTTGGAATGAAATTATCTTCCCTCTTTTTGATGTGCTTGCACAATACGTCAGTGTAATTTAGTGACACGATAAGCACTACTGTTAACCGAGATGTCTCCACAGTGTTCCTAAGGTTTCAGCAATAATATTATATTGCTTTATATATTAGTACAGTCGTAATTTTTAGGAAGCAAACTTCAAACTGTGCATGCTTTTTACTCCTGGTCCAGGTGGTTCCCCAGTTATGGCTCCAAAAAGCAGTGCAGCCCCACCAGACAAGGGCTCACTTCCACTGAAACTCAACCTCCTGCAGTTCAGGAAGAACGTTTCTGACCTCAGGGTGCAACTCCATCAGATGAGACAGCTGCAGGCAAGACCTCTTTCTCCTTCTTATTAACTTATGAAAGCTGTAAGTTCACATATTCACCTGTATGTGAGCGATTGTGCGTCTGAAAGACATTGAAAAGCATGTGTTTCCCCCCCTCAGCTCCAGAACCAGGAGGCGCTGCGGGTTCAGCTGAAGCGAACGGAGCAGGAAATCACTGTCAAACTCGCAGAGGCCATGCGGCGTCTAGAGGATCCAGTCCAGAAGCAGAGAGCTTTGGTGGAAGAAGACAGGCACAAGTACTTGGGACTCGAGGAGCGCGTCCTCACACAACTTGGGTAAGCCTGTGGGAAATTTACTGATTTCCTTCCATAATAAACTTAACAGTATGCTTTATAACGGCTGCAGTGGATGTTTTCGTCTGCAGTGTTTCCCAAACCTTTTTATGGGCACCCACTTTTTAGGGATGACAAATCGTTGCTCCGTGGTATAAACTGTTACGAGAGTGAATTTGTGCATATAGCTGATAAATCTTTTTTTTTTATGTGTCATGCACTAAAGTGCCCAACCCTTGTGGGTTTACAAGACATTAAAGAAATAATTGTCCTAGTCTGACAAACAAAATCTGCTAAACCAAAGTTTTTCCACAATCATGCAACAACAAAACAATCAAGAAAACATTTCTGACTACTTAAACTGCCACTTATGTTGCACCTAATATCATTTTGAATATGTAAACCAGCCACTCTTTATACTTGTAGCCTATAGTGGATATAAATCTTGAGTAAAAGGCTGGGAAGAGTTCTGCAAATTTATTTGAAGACATAAAATAAGAGTTTTTTCCTCTATTTCATTTGTGATCCAGCTGAAGAGGGCGCTGCTTTGTATTATGGTTACAGGGGCAGCCAAGGAGAGAGCACAATTGTTGGTTTTAACTCCTTCCATGATTAAAGCCCTGGAAAAAATCATTAGAGTCGCTTCAGTACATGCAGCTCCAGCTCCACTCGAGGTGCTTCCATTTCCAGGAAAATCCCCAAAAGGCTTCATTTTTATCAGCCCACCTGAGCCACTCAACCCTCGACTCTTTGACGAGCCAACGCCCTACAAATTACAGCCCACAGGTTTATACAGGCAGGCAGCGTCTGCCTCCGAGAGACACCAGTCTGCAACAATGATGAACTCAACAGTGGAGTAATTGCCCTGCTCTTATTTTTAATTCACTTACAGCACGGCGCTGACAGGGAGCATTCGTTCTGTTTGGATGTTTACAAGTGAGGTGGAACCGTGTTGTCTTGCTCGGGCCCAGACGGTGCTGAACACATGCTGCTGCAATAACAATAATATTAATAATAATAATAGTAAAAAACACAATGACAACAGATGATGCAGACGGGGAAATCTACAGGTGGATGTAGGTGGATTAAGCTCTTAGTTACCGTGGCTACACGGCTACTGTCACAAGCCTTGACATTTGCTAAGGGGGGATTCTGGAAATTAGGCCAAATGTCCACACTCATGTCATTGTGATACAGGATGAGGGGTATCTTTTCTAATAAAAAAAACTATGATTTTATTTCATGTTACTGCTAGGACTGAAATACGATTATTTTTCATAATCGATTGATCTGTCGATTATTTTCTCCATTAATCAATTAATCGTTTGGTCCATAAAATGTCTGAAAAGGATGTTGTTCTCAAATCAAAATCAGTCTCATCTTGTTTTCTTGTCCAAAAGCCAAACATTATTCAGTTTGAATGATTTCTTTGTTATATGGAGCAAAGGAACCAGAAAATATTCTCATTTAAGAAGCTGAAATATCAGAAATGTGATATTACATTTTTTAAATTATTATTCATTTATTTAATTTGGAAGACCTTGTCGAGATTAATAATATCTTTCATCAAAGGGCCGTGCAGCACATTTAGCTTGGTTTCAGACGGACAAATAAACAAATGACTAACACTTACAGAGGCATACAGTATAATATTCATGAAATATTCATCGGAAACGAGTATAAACTACAGAATGATAAAATATACGCCGTAACATTTGCAGCATTCAGCCATTAATCTGGACAGCGTGCACAACATCCTGCTCCAAACTACAACACTGATAATGCGCCTGGGATTGTAAACAATCTGGACTCATGGGAACACTTTGCAAAGCTTTTAAGTCACATGTTTTGGATCGTATACTTTGACAACAGTAATTAACAGCGTATGGAAAGGAATATTTAAAACACACAGTGTTTCTCCTCAAACAAAGGCTGCCTTAAGTACTTTGATAGAGAATCTGTGAGATGTACAATATGAATCGCATTCTGTATCTGTTTTTTTTTTGTGTTTGGGAGGTTTGGATACAAAAGGGAAATTTGTTTCCTTTATCTTCGGCTGGAATTTCCCATCATCGTTCCAATTACCAACAGGCCTTGACACAGCCGGGCATTTAACAAAAATGGTCCTGTTCTTGCCTTTCCCCGCTCCCTTAAGGGGGACGTCGAAGAAAGGGTTTTTCTCCTGGGTACCTGGTCACACAATGACACGCCATGTTAGTCGGCTCTCATGCAATCCCACTTTTGCACACAATGTTATCGTTCGGCACATTTCCCCCTCAGAGTAACCACTTTTCTCGAGCACGATGATGATGTGTTTTCTCTGTGAGGAAGTGTCCTGTCACAAATGTGCTCTCATTTGATGCATAAACATTTATGGGGTTTGGGAAGAGCTCAAACCAATCTAGTTTAAGCAGTCTGATTTACACGGGGAAGTGCAGTGCACAGTGGGAAAGTTTCTATCCTTGTTAATCCTGGGACATGTTTTACATATTACTCATTCTCTTCTTTTTTTTTATAGTCTGCTTTCACCTTTGCCCAATCAGTTACTCTGTGTGGTCTTTAAATGATTGTGCTCTGCCCCCTGGTGTTTGTAAAGAGTCGTACAGTAAATACTGTGTGTCCCCCATTGCAATAATGTCAGTATATCGTCAACAAATAAGGAATTACAGCGTGATTAGTACAATATATCTCTTTGTATGTTTGTCTCTGCAGCGACCTGGAGCAGTATGTCGGCTCTTTGCAGAAGGACTCAGCCGCAACACACAGAGTTGTGACTCTGAAGGATGTGGAAGAGGGAGCGGTGACTCTGAGGAAGGTGGGAGAATCTCTGGCGGGGCTCAAAGGTAAGACACAAATTAGCTATTAACGCCTAACACGACAAACAAGACGGTCAAATAGGCAAAGTGAGTGTCGAGGCGATGACGTGTGACGTAAATTAAACCAAACAAGAGACCTGTAAAACGCATTATGCAATATTTGTTTGTTCATGTGGCGTAAATTTAGATAATGATTCAAAATGTTGGACTTTATCCAATTGCACAGCACTTCAATGAGCTGGTCGCCCTAAATATGTAGAGAATATGAAATACAGTGTGGCGACAATGAGTGTTTTGTAATTTCTCCAGGAGAGTTCCCAGCCCTCCAGACCAGAATGCGGGCTGTGCTCAGGGTGGAAGTAGAAGCCGTCAAGTTTTTGAAGGAGGAACCTCACAAACTGGACAGCATGCTGAAAAGGGTCAAAGGCCTGACTGACACACTCAGCGGTCTCAGAAGGTAAAGGACCACTATCCATAACTATATATATATATAAATACTATATAAGTAGAGAAAGTAGGGATCGAGAGGAACAGTTTCCACGGTGTGGTGGACGAGGATGACAGAGGGACTTGGCGATTAAAAGAACAGTTATTGTGCTGAGCGACTCGCAGCATGTGGGAGATTGTGCTGTTAGACGATCGCAGAGAGCCAGCCCTCATTCCATTACAGAGGTCAGTCCGCGTGGACAGACTCATATGGCGTCCTGCTTGATTTACTCTCATCCCTTCCACTGAACCGATAAGTGAATTAATTCGGTGGACACTGCAGCACATCATTTCCATTTCGAAATGTCACAGACTCCAAACTCACTCTGGACTTTTTTTTTTCTTCCCTGTTGCTCTCTCTATGACTTCCCTTGTCTTTTATCTAAAACATGCATGGCTGCCAAACCATGAGACACTAAATCATAGTGTTTGGTGGTGTTTTTATCCTTCCTGTCAGAATTAATCAACATTTTCTTCCAACTTTATTACAGGGTTTGGTGTGCTTCTAATCTGTATGAGAAAATCAACAAAACCATAAATTCTAATTGGGATATAAAATTGATTTCTGCCTTTTTCCATCCCTACTGCAGACATGCTACTGAGGGCTCCCAGAAGACTCCTGATCCGTCTGCTAATATCCCAGTGGATTACAGCCTAACGGCAGCTGCTTCAGAGGCTCCTGTTGATGCTCCCTTAGCACCCGTTCAGCCCAGCTCCTCCTCAGCCTCACTGGATCACCAGAGCTCCACCGTCAGGTCAGAGGTGATGCCCTCCTCCCCGGTGGTCATCCATCACGTCCAGAGCTCCCCGGTCCTCATGCAGCAGTCCCAGCAGTCTGCGGCCTTGAGCCCTACCCAGGGGCCCAGTCCCAACCCAATCAAGAGTCAGGGCAGGGAGTCTCCCAAAGACACGACCTTGGAACCAACAAGTCACCTCCGTCAGAAGATGACACCAGTAAATAATGGCAACCAGGATCTTGTCATTGAGGAGCTGCAGATCAATAAGGACAAAAGCAAAAGCAAAACCAGAGTTATGTCCATAGAGGTATGTGGATTTATTTTGTCCGATTCTTCATAGATTTTTCTTATTACAGTTTATCTATAAACAACAAAAGTACAATAAAGTAATTAACTTTTGCATTAAATATATTATCTGTCACTGACTTGGCAGCATTTATCAAATTTCAAAGACCAAATCATGTTAACTTACATAAATAAGTAAGAATCAGCCAATTATTTTGCATTATTTTATCGTGTCATCTTACTTATCTTACTGTATTTAGATTTGTCCTTCTTTTTTTTACCCCTTTGTTCTTCTCTGTGATTTGTAGGCAGCAGAGAAGGAGTGGGAAGAGAGGAGGCAGAACATGGGTCATTACAATGGAAAAGAGTTTGAGAAGATCCTCCAGGAGGCCCAGGCCAACATGATGAAGGGTATTCCCAGTCTCGAGGTTGAAGAGA
This sequence comes from Solea solea, assembly GCF_958295425.1. Taxonomy (NCBI): domain Eukaryota; kingdom Metazoa; phylum Chordata; class Actinopteri; order Pleuronectiformes; family Soleidae; genus Solea; species Solea solea. The sequence goes on along the minus strand of NC_081134.1, from coordinate 34,206,717 downwards.
ACTCAGTACTGCCACCTGGTGCCAGCTGTGAACAAACCATGTCCCACAAACTTGTGGAATCACATTCAGGTACAAATATAACACATAAAATGACATATATCTCGTGTGAACACACTGTAAAGTATGTCTTCCTTTAAAATGTGTGACAGAAGAGGCTCGGTCTGAACCTGACTCCCTGACAGCCAAAAAGGGGCCTGAGAAACTTCCAAAGCCTCCAATGGAGAAACCAGCCAAGCCAGTCGTGGAGAGACCTTCCAAGACCTCCAATAAGCCCCCGCCCCTCGACATTTCTACCAAGCAAGTGTCTGAGAAGTCCAACAAGTCTCCACCACCACCGCCTCCTCCGAGGAAGACCTTCTCCAGCTCCAACTCGGGCATGACCACCACACGCTCTGGTGAGGTGGTCTACACCAGCAGGAAGGAATCCATCTCAGCTCAGGTTAGTCTGGCAGGGGAGATGAGAGCACATCCTTGGCTTTTGACTCCTTAATTGCAATAGCTTAACTTTTGCTGTTTGATTTGGAGTTAATAATGACACGATCACTTCTTGCAGGAGGGTGAAGAGGAGGTCCCACCTCCCACTCCCCAATCCAAGCCTGTCAAGGTTCCACCAGAGACAAAGCCAAAGCCGACAACCCCTCCTCCTGTTACTGCCTCTGTTAGTAGAGACGAGGAGGACGAAGGAGACAAGATCATGGCAGAACTGCAGGTAAGATGCACGACACAAAACATGCGAACCAACACCCACAGTTATGGGTCCAATGAAAGGTCCTTGATTTTGCCATGTGGGAATGGGTTGCTTATTGTTTCTTCCTGTGGTGGCAAAGCAGTTTGATTTTGAGTGTAATGTTTTCAGGTTTGGGTTTTTCTAGTTGTGGCAGTTGTGAAGAAACTCAAACTCCTCCCCTCCCCAAAATCCTTGTCCCTGTCCTCCCCCTCTCACTTTTTTTCACTCTTCAGGTCTTCCAGAAGTGCACAGTTAAGGATTTAGGGGTGAAAAATTTGGTAGAACCTCCCTCTCGAATTGAACCACAAATCAGAGAGCTAAGACCGGGGGCCTTGTTGCCCCTCAAAGAGAAAAAGGTAAATTGCAAATCGCCTTGCAGCTCCCCAGCTAACTGCCTGTCTCTGCCAACGATGGCTGCATCTTAACCCTTCTCCAACTTTTGCACCCTTGCTTTGGCTCAAGAGAAACCTGTAACAGCTGCCTCCAAACAACTTCTTTCCTTGCTGCCTCATTTTCCTTCCCTCTTTTTGATTCTGCTGGATATCACAGCTTGAGCTTTCCCGGATTAAGTCTGCATAAAATGAAGCCTCTGAAAAGATGCTGTCTCTTTTGTGTGTCTGGACCAGAGGGTGATGGGGATTTGCTATTGGTTTCAATTATATCTTGTCTTTTTCCTCCAAATCAATAAAGACCTGCGATCTGAAATCTGCAGGCAATTAAATTGTCTTGTGTCTTTCTTTAACTACATGTCTTCATACAAACTCAACAAATATTTCTCGAAAGATTGACAACCGAGAGAAACAACATAGTCAAAACGAACTTTGCAGACATGAGCTGTTTTTGCAGACTTGGTTCACTAGAGGTCAGTGTGGCCACTTTGCATGCTCCTCTCCCATCACTTATACTTTTCTGAGGACTTACCTTTCTGTTTCTCTTTGTCTTCGCACAACTTTACCTCAGTGTGCTTTCCCGGCTTTACACCAATGTAATAATCACAACCCAATCATTCTTTGACATGAAGGACAATCCATATATACACAATACATACGTTGAATTATGTGGGTTTTTTTTACTGTATGTGACCAAGAGGACACGTATGTTCTTTTTAAAACGTGCAAGTATCAACTCTCGCAGAGAACTAATGGGAGGTCGAGTTGAACTGTGAGGCACTAAGCTAGTAGATGGTGTAAATAATAAAACATTAAAGATTGTACTAATGGAATTTTCACAAATGTAAATAGGAAAGTTGAAGAAACAATTACAAAATACAGGGTTTAAACCATGAACTTGGCTGTAAAAGATAGGACTTGGCATATGAATAGTTCAATATATTTATTTGACCTGTATGCTTTTTTTTAAACGCTTCAAGAGTAGCAGTGCATACTGGAAATATCTTATTTTATCCAGTGCGGTTTTAACATTGTGAATTCGAACCACAGTCATATATACAGTACGTAAATTCACAGTTAAACCACTGTGTGCACCAGTTGCACAGTAATATTATTCCCTCGCACACTGTCCTAGCAGAGCTCAGAGCCCAGTCGAGAGGACAAAGATCCAGACACGGATGAAAACGGGAACACGACTGTGCGACAGAGCCAAGGGGTACGTGCACCTTATATTTACTGACACTACATTCATCCATGTATATTTTGCATATATATACCATGTGAAAGTTGAATAAAATGATAACCTTTGTCCATTTCCCGAACACAGGTCATATACTATGTGACTGGCCAAATCTCCAAAGATCATCCACCCCCATCAGGAACGGAGGAGACCCCCGAGCACCAAGAACCCACGCAGCCTCCAACACAGGTGTCAAATGTCAATGTTAATGACAATTCTCCAAGCCAGGAACAGCAGCAGCAGCAGCCGCCACAGTCTCCACCGCCCAAATCTCCCCCACCTATATCGCCTAAGCCTGTGGGACTGAACGGATTCAAACTGGCAAAGAAGCAGTTTAAACGCTCCGAGTCCTTCAAGACCAAGGTAGAAATGGAGAAGGGGAAGATGCTCAACAAAATGAACGCTGAGAAGAAAAGTAAAATCATTCAGGAGCCCGTTTCGTCCAGTAAGAATATAAAACACGAGACGGTGGAAAAAACAGCAATTAGCCCCGTGAAACAGAAACTTAAAATTTCTGTTGCCCCAATTCCAAAAGCTCCTGCCGGCGACAACGGTCCACCAAAAGCTGCTTTTGATGAAGACGATGAGGGAGCTGGTCTAAGTCCTGATCTTCCTGGAGAAGAGCCACCTCCGCCCCCAGACAACATAGCATTTATGATCACTAACACCAAGGTACAGGCCTTGTCTAGTGGCGAGTACCAGGAACTGGTCAATGCCAAGAAGGGAAGTGTCCAGACAGTAACTGTAGGCGGTGCGTCAAACCAAGGGAACATCTCATCGGGTCCCAGTTTTCCACAGGATAATGGATTTAACAAGAAGCCCGTCATTATCATTTTTGACGAGCCCATGGATATCCGCTCCGCTTACAAGCGCCTGTCCACCGTATTCGAATGTGAGGAGGAACTGGACAGGATGCTGTCTGCAGAGCGTATTGACGAGGAGAGCGAGGAGTCGGACACGGAGAGAAGTAGTTGGCTGGAGGTAAAAGCTGGAGGGACCAACATGGATGATGGCAAAAAGGTCAGCTCCTCACACGGCACTGCTGACCATGTCAGCCTATCGTCTTCTTCTTCGTCGTCAATATCTGAACTCACTGACGGTGGAAACGTGGAGGATGCCAAGCAGGACAGTAAAAAGAAGTTCAAGTTTAAGTTCCCTAAGAAACAGCTGGCAGCACTGACGCAGGCCATCCGCACGGGTACCAAATCAGGCAAGAAGACTCTTCAGGTGGTTGTGTATGAAGATGAGGAGGAGTCCGACGGTACCGTCAAGCAGCACAAAGAGGCAAAGAGATTTGAGATTGCACGCTCCAAATCCTTAGCAGAGCCTCCAAAGGTGACAGGTCCGGCTGTGTTGAAGAAGCAGAACTCCGAGTCTCACTACAGAACAGACGAGATCCGGAAGAACACCTACAAGACACTGGACAGTCTGGAGCAGACCATCAAGCAGTTGGAGACCACCATTAATGAGATGGGACCACGCTCCCCTGAGGAGCCAGTCTCTATGGAGGAGGCTTTGGCAGGGAATGGGACAGGCTCAGACGGAGCGGGGCTAAAGAGGTCTTCCTCTCTCCCCACCTCCAGAGGGTTAGGCCCTAAGGTACCCAGCAAAAATTCATTGCAGCAGAAGACTAAACCTCAGCTCCTTCCTCGTCCTGTAGTCGTCCCTACCACTACCACTGCTACCACCGCCACTCTCCCCAGTGTCCCCAGCACCGTACAACAGGTCTCTCTCTAGCTCTTTTTGCTCCTGGAGCCTTTGGGTGCTTCTTTTTTTTTCAATTTTCCAATCTACCCTCACTCCAACCCTAACCACTGAGATTACAGAATCATTAATCCACTCCACAGGTGCTAGGAAATGTTGGAAATGTCCCCCGTGACTTTCTCCCTCTGTGAAATCATGGCTACATGATTGGGGGTGGCATTTTTGTTGGGTTCCTGGTCACCATCTTTCTCCTTTAGGTCATTGCTAAAACTCTGGGGTTTTCAGCAAGTGGCCAACTCATCATCAAAGACAGTCTCATGATGATTATGCTCTGATATCTTACTCATCTTGACTGCATGTACTATGTGTAATGACTTAAAGGTTTATGGTTCCACGGGGTGCATGATCTTTCACTGGTGTTGAATTAATTGGGGTTTTTTTTTTTACCTGTTAGTGTCTTGATTTTCATACTTCCTATATGGTGTGTGTTTTTTCTTTCTTTTATTTTATTTCTTGTTTTGTTTTTCGTTTGGATCCCCTTGCAGAACACCAGTGTCGCTTCCCCTACTAGTCGGATGCCCGTCCCTTTGTCTGCGAAGTCCAGGCAGTCACCGGGTACTACTGACAAAGCAGGAAAACAGCAAAAACTGCAGGACGCTCAGAGGCAGTTCCGACAGGTAGTTTTACTTTAGGGCCTTACCAGAGACGAGAGGAAACAAACATGTAGGGCTCGAAAACATGAGGCATGTATTGTAAGGTGGAAAAAAGACTGTCAAAGCTGTGAGATTAAAAAAAAAATAATAATAATAATAAGTCACCGTGATGGCGACTGTGGAACTGTTAATGTTTCTCTCGAATCTGCTGTGAAAAGAAGGCATGTTTGACTCTTGACTGTTACCCCATAACATCACTGGTACTGTATGCTTCTGCATGTCCACACTGCTCATGGTTTTCACTGTGTTGGTGACTTTAAAAAAAAAAAAAAAGAGAGAAAATGGCAAAGAACAACCAAATCCTGTCATCCGAGTTGTCATCACATCTCCGAATCCCATCACAGCTGAGTTCCGTAACAGTGTTTGCGAACACCCAGGATGCTTATGGCTATGATAAACACAAACCTTATTGACTTTTTCGGCTGTGCTCCTCCCTCCTCACAACGCACCTTGCTGCTGCATAGCTTCTTAACCTCACTGTGATATATTTCCTTCCCCCTGAAGACCTCGGCACATCTCACCATCTTGCACCATTAGCGTTAGTGAAATACTGGCCCACGTCCTCCCTGTCTGCACTCTTCAAACTCCTAACCCTATATTATCTAATTCTCTCCATCCCTCCCCCTTATGCAGCTTTGCCGTCTGAATTCTCCCGTACAGCCCTTTCACCAAACCCTAACAACTCCTCTAACACACAGGCCATCTGTGGAGATGCCGCTCCTGTCCGCCACTGCACTGTCTAACCTTCAAAGTTCCTTTGTTTGTGGTAACGTCTCTCAGTTCACTGTCTCACCTTTCATGTAGCGTAGTGGAAGCAGCTTCCGTAAATGTTGTTTTTTGTTGGTGTCTTTTTAGTCGTGTCTTAGTGATATTAATGTGTCTGTGCAGTCATAGTGTTTTCTATGTGTATAACTTGTAGCTTTAATTTAACATCGTCTTGCCTTATGTGTGTATTACTTGACCAGATTTCTATTTTGACAACCAGTATTTGTTTTGGCATCTCTGTTTGCAGGCTAACGGAAGTGCTAAAAGAGTGGGAGGGGATCATAAAGCTACTTCCCCAACTATTCCCGTCTCTAAAATCCCTGCTTTTTATCCTAGCACTAATAAAGGCAGTCCCCAGTCTGCACAGAACTCAGATGCTACTAATCCCATTAACCCTTCCTCCTCCTCCTCCTCCTCCTCCTCTTCCTCCTCCTCCTCCTCCTCACCTGTGACAAAGTCATCCATCCTGTCCTCTCAAGCTCCTCGCTCCGGTACCCTACCCTCCTCCCACATCCCCTCCCTGTCTAACGGATCCCTCAAACTCCCCGCGCCCTCACCGCACACAGGTAAAGCTCTCTCGTTCTCCTCGCAGACTCAGAATGGTCGAGTGCACTCCTCCTCTTCATTCTCCTCCTCCTCATCCTCCTCCTCCTCCCCCTCCCCTCTGTCGCCCACACCTTTGGGCCCAGGTGGAAAGAGCATCCGCACCATACACACCCCCAGCTTCACCAGCTACAGGTCCCACAACGGCAACAGTGGCAAATCCTGCATCCCGACAACCACGTCAGCTAAGGACACAGCTTAGCCCCATTATCGCCCCTCTGGTTTTACTGCATAGCAGGTAGACTCGGTCATGTTTTTATTATTTTAAATCATTTTGGTTTGTTTTCACTATTCTTATTTTTTTTTTTTGAATGTTTTTGTAAAAATATTAAGTGATGCACTCTCCCGATTCATGTTCTCTTAGACACTGGCATTCTCACAACAATGCTTTTTTTTTGGATCATACTTACTTAGATTCTCTCTTGAAGGTGTACAAGATGTTTGAAAAGATTTTACAACTTGAGCTAAAAAGAAGAAAAAAACAAACTATTTAGTGTCACCACTTTGTAGATAAAGTGGAAGGCTTTCGTGGTGTTGAAAATCTATTTTTCTTGCTGTAGCTATGAATAGGGACTATAAAGTTGATGTACAATCATAAAGTACCGCGTAAAAATTGTGGTTTATTTTTCAAACCAGAGATTGAATAACCATAGTCTATTTAATCTTCTATATTTCTTGTGTTTGTCAGACATTGATCGGTCTTGTAAATGCCTTTTATGAATGTATACGCGATGTATACGGACGTTTTAAACTAGAACTCACAATGGACTTTTTTTTATTTTCCCTGAGAGAATTTTCCTAATTTTCTCTGCCAACTTATTTTACAGATCTATACAAGCGGTATCACGAGTAATACAAGTTTTCATTTTAGTGTGCCTCTTTGCCAAAAATTGTTGTACAATGACTCACTTCAAGCCTAATTCAGTCACAAGATTTAGAGGAATTTACATGCACTCTTTCGGTTGAAGTGTTGATACTGGTCTTGGTTTGTTTTCATTCTCTAAATGTAAACTGTACTTAAACATAGATAATGAAGCCTGTTCTCCCACGTGTACATAGATGCTTCTACTAAGAAAATAGGTAGTTTTGTTAACAAACCAAAGTTTATTTGTATGCATGCCTTTCAGATACTTTAGGAGAGTGGTGTAAAAGAAGAATTACGTTTGCACAGATAGGTTTTGTAAATATTTGGTTTCTTCTCCTTTTCTTTTGTAAAGCTTTAAATCATACTATAAAAGAGCAATGTGGTTGAAAAAAAACGAGTACAATTGTGTTGGAGTAGCAAAAATAAAGAATTGCATGCTTGTAAGGCGCCATGCTTCTGTGATTCCTGTGTGAAATCCTGTGTCTACATACACAGTATATATAAATATACTTGTGTCTATGTGCACGTGTGTCTTCACATAAATATGAAAGAAGAGAAGTAGCATAGATAAGAGCAGCAGCTGTTCTCACTTCCACTTCTGTCTGTTGTCAGACTAATGGTTGAAACTGATCTTTAACTTATTGTATTTTGGAATACGGCTGATCTGCACCTCTACAATAACAGGTGAGACTATGATTATATTTATGATTATTATTATTATTACAACATCAATATTATTAATAATAACAGTGCTGAGGTTTTTTTAATTAATATTATGTATTACACATTTTGTGATGCTAAATATGTCACATCATTTTGTACATTTAAGTGTAAAACACTAATTTATTTTATAGAGAATCAAATTCATCCTGTTTGAAATTTGAAAGACATGATGTGGGGATGTTTGGGTCAGTAATACTTTTATTACGTACATTGATGGTCAATTTAGGAAGTATGTCGGATACTGATTTCCATGAAGAAGGCATAACTTAAACATTTAAATACTAATACATCCCACCTTATTTAAAAACGTGTAGTTTTCATTATGATTTAATTCATTTACATGGGAAATGTATTGTGCATCTCTGAAAATATTTCCTCCACTTTCTAAAAAAACGTGAATATGTTTTTACTCTAAATATCTGACGTTTTCTTTCACATCTCTGGGTGCACTTACTGTTTAATAAACATGTACAAATGATGTTGCATATGTAACCACCAGTCACATTTTGTCACATGTTCACCTTACATTCTTACTTTCATTTTGATACACCAAAAACATGACTTAGTGAATCATCCGAAGACTTTTGGACCATGTGATTTCACTGCTGTCTATTATGTAAAATGGTCATTTGTTTCTGTTCTGTGCTGCACCAGGCTGAGCCATGAACATCTCTGAGGAGGGCCTCTACACCAGCGCCTCTCACCAAGAAAACATTATCTTTGCTGTGTTTTACATCCTAATTTTCATCATTGCTGTTCCTGGGAATGCTTTGGCACTGTGGGCCTTCTTTCGTCAGGACAACACGTCTCCGTCTGTTGTTTTCCTGAGGCACCTTTCCATAGCAGACATCTCCTATGTCCTTATTTTACCCATGCGTATCGTTTACCACCTCTCTGACAGCCACTGGCCCTTCGGACATGTGCTCTGTGAGTTATCAGGCTTCCTCTTTTACCTTAACATGTACTGCAGCCTCTACTTAATGAGCCTGATCAGCCTGGACAGATTAGTTGCTGTGGTTTTCCCTATTAAATCATACAGAATCAGGAAGGCTAAATATGCAAAAGTGGCTGCTGGAGTTCTCTGGGGGATAGTTATTGTGTCCATGAGTCCTATACTTTTATCTGTAGTGAAAGGGACCAGCAGTGCACCTGGCGTCTGCAACAAGCTGTACTTAGAAAAAACCTCTCCCACAGCTCTGATTTCCACAATAGTGGCATTTGTTATTCCCCTCACCACCATAGTGGTTTCCTACATCCTGATTCTGTTGAAACTAAGAACAGTCAAACAAAAAGAAGAACGGCCGGTGAAGGATAAGGCCATCAAAATGATCGTGCTCATCGTGATGAACTTCCTGTTTGCTTTTGTACCCTACCATGTGAGTCGAGTGATATATATCCAATTTCACAGTCGTGGGAGTGTGATTGCAGCAAGCTACGAGTCAGTGGGAAGAGCCAATCACATCACATCGGCCCTCACCTGTGTCAGTGGTATACTGGACCCGGCCATGTACTTCTTCCTAAACCCAGGATACAGGAACAAATTACTCAAGTTGTTCTGTAAAAATAAAGACATTAATCAAGCAATGACTGTTTAGGTCACTGTTTAAAACCAATGCATGGAACTGTTGAACATACTGTATTTATATACCCACTTCTTTATCACCAAGACATCCTTTAAAATGTTATATTCTGAGAAATGTTTGTGTGCAACCTTCAAGTGTTATTAAAAACCTATGACATATTTTTATTGTTTTTTTTTTTTGTTTTTTTTTTACATTGCTTCCTTTTGAATTATTGCACATATCTTACACCAAGGTGGACATCCCTGTATACATATTTATATTCTTAATGTAAGTGTCATTAAATTCAATAACTGACCATCACATCATAAGGATATTTCATTGCCCTGCACAATATCTGTGTTAATCCTTAACAGTTACATCAAATATCACCCCACTGGGACTTGTTAAATTCTTAAGAAACGTTTACATAAGTGTAGGTTTTTGGAGCATGCAGGCTACCATACTTGATGTACATACTTGAGGAATGTCACTAACACGTACACTTTATATTCAGTTTCCCTGTTATGATAACTGCAAAATCCAAAATATAAGAATACAAACCTCCATGTGCTTTACATCCAAAAATATACTATAGAAAGCACAGCGGCGACTAAAATTGACTTTTGCACAGTTTGTCCTACGCAAGCATCCGTATCACTGACTTGTTACCAAGGCAGCCAGGGAGAAGCTGTGAAGGGAGCGGACTCAGCGGAGGGTGAAGGTATGTTCTTTTTAACCACTTCTTAAATGTTTCCGCTACGTCTTTCGAAGCCAGACAACTTTTAGATAATTATTTTTACTTTCATTCCTTTCGTTCGCCAACGCCCTACGACAGTAAACATCTCGTCGTTCGATCAAAAAAAACGCTATTTCTTTACAGTTACGCTAACATAAGCTAACTATGTACAAGTATGTTTAGCTGTAGTCGTAAGAGAGAACTCTACTCACAGCCACTAAAATAAAGAAGCTGTTTTTGTGAAGGATGCTAGGTTGATAGATACACAACGCTATAAAGAAATGCAACAACATTTGAAAATAAAACTAACAAATGAAGAAATAGGATATACAGAATAATCTAATCACAGTGGATGTACACACACACGCCACTTCATTAGGTACACATGTCTTTTTTGACTTTTGTCCAACTGCAAAGGTAATTCAGTCTTTTTTGTAGTGAAATCAACATAATATTTTTCATACTCAAATATTGGACTGACTGGTTGTTTATCTCTATGTGTGGCCCTGTGATGAACTGGCCAACGGTCCAGGGTGTACCCCGCCTATCACCCTATGTTAGCTGAGATTGGCACAGCGGCCCCCCACGACCCTTTGGTGGAGGATAAAGCAGTAGATGATGTAGATAATGGATGGATGGATGTTGCAGCAGATGTGCAAAAATAAATAATCCACAAAATATAGTGCTGTAGGGGCCACTAGCATAGAAGTCAAAGAATTAATCAATGAAGATTGTGGATTCTTGTGCCTTACCTTCTTCGCCAACTTGACTTGTCTTTGACTTTGATGATTGGTGTATTGAAATACAGTTTAATCACAACTTCATTGCCCTGAATGAGACAACAACAATTAGGTGTAATCCAAAAGACAATAATTCACCAAATAATCTTACATTCCTCTAGAGAAGACCATATGTTGGGATATGAAGGCTGATATAGGAGGAGGATAAAGTGGCTGGTAAGTGTATAAAGTTACCAATAATGTGCATAAGAATAATCGTCCACAGCCTAGTTTGCTGAAATTTTTAGTAGTTGTCATTCCTCTCCAGTCTGTCCAATCTCACAGGTGCAGGCATGTGCATCCAAAAAGGCTGAGAGCCTTTTACCACCCTAGGCTGCCACCATGGGCACCGCATCCTCTCTGGTCAGCCCAGGAGAAGTGATTGAGGATGGATATGGGGGTGAAGGTGGGGAAGCCTGTGAGATCCCAGTGGAGGTCAAGCCCAAAGCCCGACTCCTACGCAGCTCCTTTCGCAGAGGACCACGGGTGATCGGGGCCAGTTTCAAGTCCACGGGTTCAGTGGACCTGGAGTACGCTGCGGAGTACGAGAGACTCCGTAAGGAGTATGAAATCTTTCGTGTCAGCAAGAATAACGAAATATCATCCATGCAAAAGAAGGAAGCCAAACTGGATGAGGAGAACAAGAGGTTAAGAGCTGAACTGCAGGTGATTTAAAATAACTAGAAACTATATTATAACTTACAGGGTTTTTACATTTTTTGATGATGTGCAAATCTCAATATGTGACAACAGGCTCTGCAGAAAACTTACCAGAAGATCCTTCGAGAAAAAGAGAGTGCTCTTGAGGCGAAGTACCAAGCTATGGAGAGGGCTGCTACTTTTGAACATGACAGAGACAAAGTGAAACGACAGTTTAAGGTAAACCACATGTGATGTGACTGTATTACTCTCTCTCGCTGGTGATCATGATTGCACTGGAAGCCCTAACTCTTTGGTTAAATGACCACCAGATTTTCCGTGAGACGAAAGAAAAGGAGATTCAGGATCTCCTCCGAGCCAAAAGGGACCTAGAGGCTAAACTGCAGCAGCTGCAGGCTCAGGGAATCCAAGTCTATGACCCGCATGATTCTGACTCAGATGACAACCAGACCACTGTTACCGGTAAGTGGTGCGATTACTTTGTTTTCAATCAATCTGTTCAGCAAACCAATTTCTGTTCAGAAACACTCCTTGTGTGCTTGTATTGCTTTTTTCTACCGTATATCTCTGTAGCTGCCGGAACACAGTGTGACTACTGGACTGGTGGTGCACTGGGAAGTGAGCCCTCTATGGGCAGTATGATGCAGTTGCAGCAGACTTTCCGAGGACCAGAGTTTGCTCACAGTCTGATCGATGTGGAGGGACCGTTTGCAAATGTGAGCAGAGGTAAGAAAAGTTAACTTTTTAAGTTGGGCAGAAGTAACCAAACACATGCCATGGTTATCATCACAGAAAAATACTTGTACTTTTATAGGAATGACCTCTACCTGCAGTGTGCTCATATGTTTCACTTGTACACTTGTGTGTCTTTCTTCGTCAGATGACTGGGATGCTGCAGTAGCCACTTTACTTCAGGTCTCCCCTCACGTGCCCCAGGCCTTATGGAGTAACACAGTACGCTGCTACTTAATCTTTACTCAGGAGACCAAAGCTGAGTTGGATATCTTTATGAAGGTAAGTTAATCTGGCAATGTGATACATAGGAACTGTAAATACTGCATTTTCTTGGGATATAATTGATTTGTTTTTCCTGGACTTTGCATAAAACAACACAGGAAGAGGACTGTCTAAATAGACAGTATTAGTTTTTGATTTAGCAGCCCGTTTTCTACTTTTCTGATTGCAGAAACACTCCTCTGTGTTACGGAAGATGTGTGAGGGTCTGGGTCATTTCTACCTGAACGTCTGCTTCCCAGAGGAAACCGCTGCCTCATATGTTGTGGAGCGCAAGCAGGAGCTTGAACGAAGCTCCGTGTGTGTGCTTCTCCTCAAATCTACTGTCTCCAGGTACACAAAAATGTCCCACACTTTTTCCTTAATGGGATGTCCCCCTTGCAATGTAGCTTACATTAATTCTATTGTTCGATTCTTTGTGTCATGTTTGAAATACATGTGCGTAGCTCTGCGGTGGAGGATTGTGAGGAGGCGTTTGTGAAGAATCCAGATGGTCATCCACTGGTGCTCTACCTCAGAACTGACGAAGATCACAGTTTGACTGGACCCACCAGGCAACTGCTGGAAAGGGTCAATGCTGCGGACAAGGCTGGTAAAATCAAGGTGAGTAGTGTGTAGTGTGTATTAAATAAATGAAGGCAACGCAGAGGAAATTCAGTATTCAAAGTCAGATAAAAGCTGAAATTGCCACAGTTGTTTTGCTGATAACTTTTAAACTTAGGTGGTGGATCACAGTGGATCCGCAGAAGATGGAGCTGACCTAATTCATGCTCAGCTAGAGAGAGTCATCAGACAGGTACAAAAAAAAAAAGTGACCCATTACTTCAGGAGATTTATGTTCACCTGTCATTGCCCCCACAGGCCGTTGAACTTTAAATCTCACCCTCTCCTTCCAGGAGTTGCTGGGTTTTGAAGGAGCAGATGTGGAATCCAAGGACTCTGGGATAGAGGAGGGGCGTGAGGAAGACTCTGGAGATGTCCTCTGGGACCTGCACGATGAACAGGATCAGATTGAGTCCTATCAGCAAGCCTGTGGCAGCACCACCTCCCAGCTGGGTTTCCAGAGGGTAAGGGGAGTATTCTTTTCTTTCAAATTGAATCATTTATGTATTAATTTCTCTGAGTTTGATTGTTGTCTCCTCCACACTCAGTATATAGATCGTTTGAATGACATGATCGCTGCTCCCCCTCCCACCCCTCCTCTGCTGGTGTCTGGTGGTCCAGGCTCAGGAAAATCTCTCCTGCTTTCCAAATGGTGAGCACATAATATTGATTCAGTTTAGCATTGTGTGTCATCTCACTGATGAATCTTCTCAAATATTTACTGTCTACTTATCTCTTTCAGGATTGAGCTGCAGCAGAAGCAGACGCCCAACACTTTGTTTCTGTATCATTTTGTTGGTCATCCTCTTTCCACAAGTTCAGAGCCTGTTCTCATAATCAAACGCCTTACAGTCAAAGTAAGTCTTTGTTATTATTTTTATTATTATTATTATTATTTGACAAACGGGGATTTCGCTCTGCTGTCATTAATGTATGTGTTGTATCTGCGGTCACGTAGCTGCTGCAGCATTTCTGGTCCATTTCCGGCTTGTCTATGGAACCCAGTAAGATCTTGGAGGAGTTTCCCCGCTGGCTTGAAAGACTTTCCGCACGTCACCAAGGAAACATCATCATCATCATCGACTCCATCGACCAAATACAAGTACGACACACGTCTATAACACCACATTTCACACTTACATCAATTTCACTCAGAATAACCCTTGTAAATATAGAGTTGGTCTTTTTTTTTTTTTTTTATCCAGCAAGCGGAAAGGCACATGAAGTGGCTGATCGACCCCCTGCCTGTTAATGTGAGAGTGGTGGTGTCAGTCAATGTTGAGACGTGTCCTCAGGCTTGGAGGTAGGACCTCCTGCTGAAACCTAAATATACAGTGGATGTAAAAAGTGGTGTACACACCCCTGTTAAAATGCAATAAAAAACAAACAAATCCATTAGGGTTACAAAGCATTGTTGAAAGGTATCAGTCAGAAAAACTGTCATCAAAAAGTGGAGGAAAATATGGGACAACAGTGACATCGCCAAGAACAGGACGTCCCTCCAAAATGGATGAAAATGTAAGATGAAAACTGGTCCAGGAAGCTGCCAAGAGACATATAGCAACACTGAAGGAGCTGCAGGAATTTCTGGCAAGTACTGTCAGTGTAGTACATGCGACAATAGTCCTGTACTCTCCATGTCTGTGGGGTATGTTTACAAGGTGGAAGCAAAGAAAAACATCCACACTTGGCTAAAATTTGCCAAAAAATACATCAACTCCCCAAAATGTGTTAAGGTTTGAAACCCAGGTTGAACTTTTTGGTCACAATTCCCTTTGCTTTTCTACACCTGGAACTGGGAATTCTGAACGTCCTAAATACCAGTCACTTTTGGCCCAAAACTTTTAGATGTCTGCTAGAAAACTGAAAATGAAGAGGAATTTCACCTTTTTAACACAATGGTGACCCCAATCATTTATCCAAATCAACAAAATAATGCCTTCACCAGAAGATATTTAAGTTTGGAACGGCCCAGCCAGAGCCCAGACCTAACTGTTACATAGACTGGCACTGTCTATGTACATTGCCTTGAGATAATGTATGTTATGATTTGGCGCCATACAAATAAAATTGAATTGAATTGAATTGAATTAAATCAGGGCCACACAGTGGTGTAGTGGTTAGCACTCTCGTGATGTGATGATGACTGACTGAATTAAATCACTTAGAAAATCTGTGGGGGGACCTGAAGAGGGCTCTGCACAAGAGATTACCTCTCAATCTGACAGATTGCAAGCAAGAGTGGGCAAATATTGGCAAGTCGAGATGTGCCATGATGATAGACTCCGACCCAAGAAGATGGATTGCTGAAACCAGTTTGTTGTCAATTCAATTGTACAGGTCATAGGTCACATTAAGGGTGGGAAAAGTTGTATTTATTTTAGTCATGTTTTTTTACATCACAAAAACCTGGTGTTTTTAACAGGGGGTGCGTACACTTTATGTCTCCACATGTTTTACTCTGATTCCTGTTTGTTTGTTTATTTATTTTGTATGCCCTAATATACATTTTTGATATGCTTATGCAGTATTTTTATTTGTAATCCAGTAAACCCGTCTTTTTCAGGTTGTGGCCCACGCTCCACTTAGACCCACTAAGTCCCAGAGAGGTTAGGAGTGTTGTCAATGCAGAATGTCAGACTGTTGACTTCAAGCTTACCAAGGACCAGGTCAGGAATCTTCCCATTATTCCGAGATTTTTGTCTTCATGTATGTTTCTTAATGCAGAAAAATGTGTAATCTCTGGCAGGTTTTTATTTTTTATTTTCTGAGAATGTGGTACTTTTTTAATTTTTGTTCCAGGAAAAGAAGCTGGAGAGGCACTGTCGCTCTGCGTCCACATGCAATGCACTGTATGTCACACTCTTGGCAAGGATGATCATCAGGTTAGCCGGCACTGGTTTTCCAATTCTAAATACTGTATATTGATTTGTCACTGAAAAATTATCTTTTCTTCCATTCCAGTTAGATATTTTAAGAGTTTCCACATACTTTATTTCCAATACTTCTTCAGGGAGAAGATAACTGTACAAATGCTGAAACGTAGCCCTCGTGATTCTGATTAAGTGTGGCTCTGGATGAGATGTTGACTTGATTGTGTTGCATGTTTTGTCGCCGTTTAGCAGCTGGTCATGTTGGTCACAGGAGAAGAGCATGGAGCAGTTTCTGCAGTGTCCAGACACCATGTCACTCTACCGTCTGGCACTGAAGATGGCGCTGAGCTCCCTTAACAACGACAGAGAGCGACTTGTAATGAGAGAGGTGGCCTGTTTCAATACAAAATACCTATAATAAATGTGTAATTATGTATTTGTTTGAATTAGTTGACACAGAAATAGTCCAAATTAAGTTTGCTTCCCCCCCCAACACTAACTTTTACAGTATGTGCTTTTGTTTCAGATACTGTGCCTTGTATGTGCGAGCCATAATGGAGTGAGTGAATCTGAGGTCCTGGACCTTTTCCCAGAGCTTGAGGTACCTGTCCTGTCCTCTATGCTGTACCACCTGAACAGACTCTGCATTGTAACTCTCCGTTGCGGGCTCGTCAGGTTCCAACACCTGCAGGTAATTTTTATCATCATTAAAGAAAAAGAAAAAATGCATAAAAGAAGAATATTGATTTGATGCTAAACATAAAACAGCTTTTGAGGTTTTTGTGTCTTTCTGTGAATGTCTTTCAGGCTTGGGAAGCTGTGAGGTTGGAGTTCCTTGGTGGAGGAAGCAGCTCTGCTACTTATAGAGAGAAACTTATCCATTATTTCAGCCAACAACTCAGGTGCTGCAGAGTGGCTAAATTGTCCTCCTGCAACAGATTTCCCATGTCACTTAAGCTGACTTGACATTTACTGTGTTTATGTATGCGTGTACAGCCAGGACCGCGTGACGTGGCGTGTTGCAGACGAACTTCCCTGGTTGCTCCAACAGCAGGAGGACAGGACGAATCTTCAGCTCAGCCTTTTGAACCTGTTTGTGTCCCAAAATCTCTACAAGAGGTGCTAAACACACAGACATCACAAGGCTTTGCACATTATTTGTTCAGTCATCGTTTTTACACGTGTTTTTTTTCATTTTCCAGGGGTCATTTCTCTGAGCTGCTGGCCTATTGGCAGTACGTAGGCAAAGACAAAAGCTGCATGGCCAGTGAGTACTTTGACTCTCTGAAACACTATGAGAAAAACTGTGAGAGTGAAGAGAGCATGACCAAGTTGGCAAACCTGTATGAGACCTTGGGACGTTTCCTCAAAGACCTGGGCCTTCCAAGTCAGGTAGATGTTGTACTTTTTTGTAAACACTTTCCTTTTGACTAATTACAGGAACTAATGTTAAGTGAGTTTGCATTTGCTTACACATCCAGTATAAGTGGCTTGTGTCTGCTTGTCCAGGCTGTAGCCCCTTTACAAAGGTCCCTTGAAATCAGGGAGACGGCCCTGGATCCGGACCATCCCAGTGTGGCCCGCTCCCTACATCAGCTGGCCGCGGTTTATGTCCAGTGGAAGAAGTACGGCAACGCTGAGCAGCTGTATAAGCAGGCCATGGAGATAAGTGAGAACGCCTACGGTGCCGAGCACGCCAGTGTGGCACGAGAGCTGGAGTCACTCGCCATGCTCTATCAGAAACAAAATAAGTAAATGAGAAACTCTTGGTTTTGACTTTTTATTGTTGTTCCTATAGTAAAGTTTATTGGTTGTTTTTAGCAGAACATTGTTTTTGCATACAGGCATCCCGCCTGTGTGGAAGATCTTGGCACCTTTTTTTTATTAAAGTAAAAGTCAGACACTCAACATTGCTCAAGATGCATGCTTAATGACTCGCACCTGGTACTTAAAAAAATCAGGTATGAACAAGCAGAGAGACTCCGCAAGAGGTCGGTGAAGATTCGTCAGAAAACTGCTCGCCAGAAAGGGCATATGGTGAGCATATTTCTCTGGTACCCACACGTGAGGTCATCGTCACCTTCTCAGGCTTGTTACATGTGTTTTTTTACTCACCTTTTCAGTATGGCTTCACTTTGTTGCGACGCAAAACTCTGCAGCTGGAAGAGCTGACGCTGGGGAAAGACTCTGCCGACTGTGCCAAGACCCTGAATGAGCTGGGGGTCCTGTACTACCTCCAAAAAAACCTGGAGTAAGGCACACACTCACAGTTCCATACCAAGTCAATTTGCACTTGACCCGTTTGTTAAAAGGCTTGTTTGTGTCCCTGTCTTTGTTCTCACCAGTGCAGCCAAGGTGTTTTTGACCCGCTCCCTGGAGATGCGTCAGCGAGTCCTCGGTCCTGATCACCCAGACTGTGCTCAGTCTCTCAACAACTTGGCCGCACTGCACACTGAGAGGAGGGACTACGAGACTGCCGAGGACATGTATGAGAGGGCGCTGGACATTCGCAAGAAGGCCCTATCTCCAGACCACCCGTCGCTGGCGTACACACTCAAGCACCTGGCCATGCTGTATAAACGCAGAGTGAGACACACGCGCCTGTGCTTGCTGTAGGGCTGCATGACTTGCATTATTGGAATCTAATTTTCTTTGCTTGTTGACAGTGAGATGAGCATGAGTCTGATGTAATGATGTGTTTTGTACAGGGAAGGCTGGAGAAGGCTGTGCCACTGTATGAGCTGTCCCTAGAAATAAGGGAAAAGAGTTTTGGGCCCAAACATCCCAGTGTGGCCACAGCACTGGTCAACTTGGCTGTAATATACTGCCAAATGGTGAGACATGCATTGTTTTTTTTGTAGGATTATGAACCGTGTAGCTGTAATTTAAGTTGTCACTAAATATGAATTTTGGTCTTCTGTAGAAGAAACACAGTGAAGCTTTACCTTTGTATGAACGAGCACTGAAAGTCTATGAGGACAGTTTAGGACGCTCACATCCACGAGTTGGAGAGACCCTTAAAAATCTGGCTGTGCTTAGGTGAGTAGCATTTGGTTTATTAAAAAAAGAAGTAGCACCCTTTTTTAAATTTTACATTGAATAACTTTGAATATTTTTATGTTGTGATTCTCTGACTTTTAAATAGCTATGAAAAGGGTGACTTTGAAAGAGCAGCGGAGCTTTACAAGCGGGCGATGGAGATTAAAGAGGCGGAACCATCGCTTGTATGTGGAAATGCACCGTCCCGCCATTCCTCCAGTGGGGATACGTTTAGTCTCAGGGGACCTGCTCCTCCCCCACATGCCCCAAGGTGACTGCGTTTAGCCACTAATACTCCAGTAAGTGTTTTATTTTTAACAGGAGTCGCATCTATATAAAAACAAATGGCTTCATGAGGAGGGAACCATCCTGGTCATCCAACTCTGTTGTCTGGATGGTGAATTCTCAGTATTAATCTGTGAAACCTGTATTTGAAAACAAGTATTATTTATAAAACAATCATGTGGAAGTGACTTTGGGACTCAGGTTTACACAATTGTAAAATTAGACTCACTTTCTTTCTTACAAATTAATTCATGGCTCAAAATCAATTCAGCCAAGTTCTGCACTTATTTTCTGCTTATTCTGCTGATTGAGTCTTTTTTTTTTTTTTTTTTTTTTTTAAATACTCAAGTTTTTGTTTTGTTTTTACAAAAAATAACATTGGAAATGTGATTCTTGTACTTTTCCTAAGGACGCACCAGATGAACCATCAGTCCTTACCTTAACTCATTATGATCATGACAATATTTTTTAATATTAACTGGTGGGTCTCTAAGGCCTCTAGCACTTTTTTCAAGTCTATATTCTGGACATTCTGATTCACAAACATGAGCTGCTGTTTAAGTCAAACGATGCCATTTTTATGTTACCTTAGTGTTTACCTGATAGTATTAATCGTGTATTTTTAAAGGGAAAATATAGAGCCTCAGACACCAGAGCAACCTTAGCCAACACTAAATGGACATATGTATTCCTATCGCTGCAGGATTTTAAGGGAATTGCCAAAAACACAATGGTGCCGAATAAATGTCCATATTTTTTTAAGTACAATAAAATGAATGTTCATGGAGCCAAAAGGAACACAATGTAACAAAGGTTTCTGTCAATGTTAAATGTAATTTGGGTTATCGTATGTCTTTTTTATTCATATATGCATGCATTAATGTCACCAAATATGTCCAAGAAAACAAATCACAGTATCATGAAGATTGCGTTCCATCCAATAAATACTTTATTGAGAAAAATTACATTAGTACTGTTGTAGTAGCAGATGTTTTCTTAAAGCGGAGTGACAGGGCACGTAACTGTATATCCACTAACCAAAAATGCAGAAAATACAATGATTTTAATGTACTAACAAAGATATAACTCTTGTGACTTTTCTGTACTGCACACCTCTCCAGTACAAAAGCTTGTGACACAATGAAATGCAAAGACATTTTTATGGTTTCTACAACAATGCCATCAGCGTTACTTTCATGCATTCCTCATTTGTAGCCGTTAGAAGGAATTAATTCTGGCTTCTCATTAGCTTTGATTTTTTTTTGGCCCCTAGCAGCCACCATTACAATTATTTTCTAAAGAAAGCAATGAAAATGCATATGAGAAAAAGGCTTTTTTATGTGAATAGTAGAAATTCATCGTCTATAACTTTCTCATCTGAGCCATCAGGTCTTCTAAACTCTGCTCCGTCTCTTCCACCACATCTCCACTTGCTGTGTTCTGGTTCAAACAAGAGAAAGCAATTATTTTCTTTATAGTTAAGTTGTAAAAATTAAACCTCAACATAAAATCAACCGCATACTACTTTTGAGAGCATCAAAATTTCTGCCAACCAAGCAGTGGTTTAATTTTACATTAGCGTGGTATAAAATAAAACTAGAGTACTTCAAGATGTTGTCGAGTTATTGTTATTGTTATTGTTATTAAAACGAATACAAACATTTAAAACCAGATAATCCTAAAAATCCTTGTCTTAAACAATACTGACCTCAGCAGGAATGGTGTAGGCCACAGTGATGCCTTCTGGTAGGTCGGGTACAGTGCCTGTAGCAGCCTTTAACTCTGCATCAGTCACCTCAGATACTAGTTCAATCCCTGCACAGCACATTAAGGGTAAATACACATTGGATGTAATGTAACTGGTTACACAATTAAAAACTGTTTAGAACCTTTAAGTTTTTTTCACTCACCCCACTCATTGTCCTCATGCACAACAACCTCCTCTTCCACTATGACTTCCACCTTCGGTCGCTCCGCTTCTTTCTTCTGAAGAGGAAACATTACACATGTGGCTGCAATTAATTATGTGTTCTAACTGGCTCAGTATCCTTAACTGCAGTACTTGACAAGTGCACCTTGTATTCCTCCTGTTGCCTCCTGCAGTAACGGTCGTTACACTGGGGGTTGGCTTTCATGGCCATGGTGGGAAAGAAGTCCTGCATGGCATTGTAGCCAAGGTAATGACTGACGGTACCGAACTTCAACAGATACCTATGAGCCAAAATATAAACGTTACACCTTTTGAATGCACTTCTTTAAATTGTGTTTGATTATTAATAAAATGTTCTTACTTGAGGACGTTTTGGACCAGGATTCCTGCGACCACACCCATGGTTGTTGGTAAGCTGGCAGCACACACACCCTCTCTCTTTAAGGTCTTCTCATCAATGTTAGCTGCTACCACCAAGGGGGGAGCACACTGACAGAGGATTTGCGTGTTAAAAACTATGATACAACTTTAAGTACTGCCACAATGCCAGTAACAGTTAAAGGTCCAGTGTGTGTTATTTGCATAAGTGCACAAGTATAATCACTTTAAAATGAATATTTGGCTTTATATAAAGCCAAACATTATATATAATTTAACATTTGAAATAGATACTTGCTACACAAACTGTGTTTGTGATGGTTTTGTGGACATACAGCAAAGCAGGCAGTCTCTCCAGGAATGATGAGCTGGATGTGTCCTGATACTGCGTTCTCACTGACCCCAGACTCCATCCAGATCTGACCTAGTTCATTACATGCCTGAGACGAACAGGTTAATGTTATTAAAAAAATATATAAATAAAAAAAGTTTGAGCACAATATAGAAATACAAATTTAACAGTGATGTACATACAGTATTGATGGCCATTCTGGCCTCAAAGTTGTCCACACAGCTCAGGATCAAATCCACTGGCGTCCCTTCTTCCAACCCTCCATGACTGAGAATACACAGAATAATATTATGAAGGCCTGAGGAGGACGTAGTGTTAAGACTATAGTACCACAGGATTATTAAGGCCCACCTGATTCGATCCATAAAATGTGTGAAATTTTCCATGGTGGTGATGTTGTAGTTGTGAGTCTCAAATGACACATCCGGGTTGATGTTTCTGTTTGGAAAATTGAGGGACTTGTAAGTAAAGAAAAATTCAATGTCTCCTCTTCTGTGACAGTGGTAGCATACTATCAACTACAGGATTTACCTGAGCGTGTGTTCTGCTGCTTCTACTTTGCTGAGGCCTGCCTGGTGCGGCTGGAAGAACAGTCTGTTCATATTTGCCAACTCTACCTTATCGTAGTCAAAGAGAAGCAGCTGTGACGGCAGAGGACGACATTAAGTGAAGGTAAGCACACATGGAGACAAACTGGTGAATGAACTTAATGCATATACAGTACGTACTGGTGAAGTGGATGGAATAATTAAACGACTCTTATTACCTTACCAATGCCACATCTAGTGAGCATTTCAGCCGTCACACTGCCAACTCCACCAACACCAACCACAGCTACTGTGAATGTCCGGATTTTCTGTTAAATGTATACATATTTAATTATATTTTTTTTAGTTATAAAGACCAGTATTTTTCCACTCAACAGTTTTGTACAAATGTACTTTATAATGGACTTTATTTGAATACATTTAATATCGTTGGGACTTGGTCCATACCTGTATTACTGTATTTCCTTTTTTAAAGTAATATAGTTCAATAGCATAAAAGAATAAGGCATTACACATATTCACTTGTCGATATTCTATTACTGCTGCAAAAAAAATGGCAAATACGAAAAGGTGGCACATGATTATTGCACTGATGTATGGCAACAGAGAATCATATCCTTGCATACCTCATAATCTTCCACGATGCCCATTCTCTTTAAAGCCATTAGACGACTGCAAAGAAAACATACTGTAGTTGAAATGATGGTTCTGCCTCCATGTGTGTTGCTGAATGACTCACTAAGGCGTAGCCTCTCAGTGCCGTGGGCAGAGCATTGACTAAATCTGGCAAACAGATAATAATAATAATAATAATAATAATGTAAAAAGTCACCTGTATGGGTTGGAATCGACAACTTCCGCGCTCATTTTGTCAATTTTGGGTCTATGAAGAGCATCCTCCATGGCGCACTGCTTCTGCTTACACTTTATCAATTCATTTTCCAGCTCTCTCACACGCAGCTTCAGCTCCTCCACTGTCGTCATCTTTAAAAACAAAACCCGCTAATAAACGGCCTCAAATAAATGTAGAAATGTGAGCGAAAGAGGACAACAGACGCGTTTGAATCGGTACAGAAAGTACACGTCTTCACAACTCAAATCAGCTGTCAAGATGTGTGCTCCCAAAAACAACGTCCGTGCAGAAAACGATTACTAATACCCCAAAAGGTTCCTACACCGTTAGACGATTTTTGTTTTGTTTAAAGTGCTGTCTTTGTGTGTCGTATTATTATTATTATTGTTATTATTATCATTATTATTATTATTATTATTATAATATACGATTTAAAAGAAGTGAATAATAAGTGTAAGGTTCGATTATTCTAATTATTTTAATGACGTTACAGGAGTGTGCAACCGTAAACCGTCCGATGACTAACAGCACTTTGGACGTCGTCAACTCCACACACCACAACAGCGCACCTGTACGCAATAAACTCATCAATCTACCTGAGTTATGGACGAAGGGACAACTCCTGTGCGACCACAACACAAGTTTGATGTCGACAGACTTCAAAGATATTTGTCTGGCTTGACAAACAATAGCGCACTCGCTGTAAGTCAGTACAGGTAAGACAGACACGAAGCGTTGGTTTGTGACTTTAACAAGTGGACTTTGCTATCGTATGACGTGATTCGGAAACTAACTTCGGCGTCGTTGCCAACGTGCTATTGTCTTTCCAGTGCTGGTCAGTCAAACCCAACCTTTCTAATACAGACACCCACCAAAAGTTATGTCCTCAGGAAGAAACCACCCGGCAAGCTGCTGCCAGGGGCTCACAAGGTAAAGTTTGCTTTTTATGAATAAAAGCTACAACAACAGCACCATTGTATGTTGTTGCTGCCCACCTCTCCACCAGTGACGTGAAGCCAAATGTGGGAAGAAGAAGGCATTCACATTAGGGGGTGAAAATCCCAGGGTATCTCACCATAAGATACATGGTCCACAATACCAATAATATCACGATACAACGATTCTGTGTTAATCAATATATTGCAAGACAGTCAAATAGCGACACATCATATCATCTAACTGAAGAAAACCAAACGCCTGTTAAAAGTGCAGGATTTCTCTTTTTATTCAACATATGGAACGTGCATAAAGTCTATGTATTGAAAGTGGATGGGACATCGCTTAACATATCTCACTGTAAACTTCAGCCTCTGGTGTATAGATTATCATATTGCACAGGGAAGGACTATGATATATTGTATTACCAATTTGCTATTTTGACTGGTTTGGCAAACGGTTACAACTGATATAATGAGAATCTTTCATATGGAAACTGTGTACATTTTCTATTATAAACTGATTGGTTGATTACAGAATTGGAATAAGAAGTGGATCACTACATACAGCGGAGAAAATAAGTATTGAACGCGTCAACATTTTTCTCAGTAAATACATTTTCTATGGGGCTATTGGGATGAAATTTTCACCAGATGTCAGTAACAACCCAAGTTATCCACACATACAAAGAAATAAAAACAAATGAGTCCACAAATGAAGTTGTGTGTAATAAAGTGAAATGACACAGGGAGAAAGTATTGAACACATGACGAAAAAAAGGTGTAAGAAGGCACAGGAAGCCAGTATTTAGGAAGCAATCCTGCCCCCTATCAGTGCAAACTAATATTAGCTGGATAAGTCCTAATTGGTGGCCTATAAAGGTTTCTCATTACCAAGGTGAGACTCAAGAAGCATTTCAAGATGGGTAAAAGCAAAGACCTGTCCCAAGACCTTCACAAGCTTATTGTAGACAAACATACGGCTGGCATTGGTTACAGATGTATATCTAAACTTGGAAAGAACATCGTTACCCATTAACCGACCGCGACCAGGTGCTCCTCGCAAGATTACTGACAGAGGAGTCCATAGAATAATTAGAAGAGTTGTCTAAGAACCAAGGACCCCTCGCGGAGATCTTCAGAAAGACCTTGAAGAAGCAGGTACAGTTACAATTAGTAATGCACTCCACCGCCATGGCCTCTATGCACGCTCACCACGCAAGACACCACTGCTCAAGAAAAGGCATGTGGAAACTCGCTTAAAGTTTGCTGCACAACATTTGGACAAGCCAATGTTATACTGGGAACATATAATCTGGTCAGATGAGACCAAAATTGAACTCTTTGGCTGTCATAACATACAATATGTTTGGAGAAGAAAAGGCACTGCACATCACCCTAAAAACACCATACCAACAGTGCAGTTTGGAGGTGGGAGCATCATGATGTGGGGCTGTTTTTCAGCATCTGGCACTGGCAGACTTCATGTAATTGAAGAAAGGATGAATGGAGAAATGTATTGTGATATTCTTGATAAGAATCTGCTGCCATCCACAAGGATGCTGAAGATGGTGGACATTTCAGCAAGACAATGATCAAACACAAAGCCAAGGAAACAATCAATTGGTTTAAGAGAAAGAAAATCGTCACATAAATGTTAGAATGACCCAGTCAATCACCTGACTTGAATCCGAATGAATACCTCTGGAAAGAACTGAAGATCAGAGTTCATAAAAGATGCCCCCGGAACCTTCAAGATTTGAAGACAGTTTGTGTGGAAAAATGGGCAAAAATCACAGCTGATCAATGTGTGCGACTAGTTTCTCCATACAGGAGGCGTATTGAAGATGTAATTACCAACAAAAGCTTTTCTACTAAGTATTAAATAAATTTCAGCAAGTGTATTCAATACTTTCTCCCTGTGTCATTTCACTTTATTACACACAACTTCATTTGTGGACTCATTTGTTTTTATTTCTTTGTATGTGTGGATAACTTGGGTTGTTACTGACATCTGGTGAAAATTTCATCCCAATAGCCCCATCGGAAATATATTTAGTGAGAAAAATGTTGACGCGTTCAATACTTATTTTCTCCGCTGTATATGCATATTTTAGGGTTCCGCTTTAAAACAAATTACTAGAAATAAGTATAATGTAATTTACAAATCTGCAAGTACACGAGTATCATACTACTAATAATAAATCTTTGTTCATAACGCACATTACATCATCAAATCCTCAAAGTGCAAGGTTAAGAGCATAACATTCAATTTTACTAAAGAGGATAAAGCCAAGATGAGATTAGAAACTGAACATATTAAAAACCGCATCTTTAGAAAATTGTTTAAAAATCAAAAATTGGGGGAAAAAAAATCCTTTCTATATGTACTCATGTACAATACATGAGTACTTATAAATATTGGAGGAAAAGGTTGCAAACAAATGCACAAATGTGAGACTTGTGCACTTCATGACCTGAGTTTAAATTTTTCATAAGTAAATGAGATAATAATACTCACAAATCATTGCTTATACTGTATATGAAGTCTCTTGATGCAGACCTCAAGTAGCTTTCGTCTCTCCTCCACCAGGTGGCTCTCTTACCAGGGCTTTACACAGAACTGCCTTAAAAGCCCCTCAATATAAATTGCAGAGCACATTTAACTTTTTCAATTTAGGATCAAATATTGTGAGTAATTAATTAAAAAACATATCCTCCACACACTGTCTGCAGCACATTTAAAGTGAATGTACAGTTTATATACAGCATTCTGTCGAGGAAACTGCATTCAAAACGTACAATTGAACTAATGATTGTTAATGATCTGTGGTATTTAGGCACAGTGGTTCATGCAGTGATTTTTGTTTGCAGATGGACAGAGAGTATCGGGTACAAAAGGCCCTGTTTTCTGTGGGATTCCCTGTGCCTAAGCCTCTGTTACATTGCACTGATGCACAGGTCATTGGAACAGAATTCTACTTGATGGAGCATGTGAAGGTAAATTTGTGAACCCAGCATGAAGTTTTCTTTGACCTCTGCTCTATACTCACAACCAACCAAGCCACTAAATATGTAGTTTGCTATAATTTGCCACTAAAGACCAAACATTTAGTTCCTTGCAAACTCATCTCGTTGCAATATTACAATTTCAATTCAATTTTACAATTAATGAACTGCCAACTAATGCATTTTGAGTGATTTGATTTGGAATTACCGATATTTGAAATAAATTATTATTTATCCCTCTCTCTTGACCAGGGTCGCATATTTAGGGATCTTCGCCTCCCTGGAATGAGTCCTGCAGAGAGAACGACCATGTATGTGGCTGCAGTGGAAGTGTTGGCAAAACTACACTCGCTGGACCTGCGATCACTGAACCTTGAAAGATATGGGAAAGGACCAGGCTACTGCAAGAGACAGGTGAGCATACGCAGTGTGCAAAGTACATCAAATAACTTTATACATCTAATCTGTAAAAAATGTTTTTTTTTTTAAACTGAATTAAGGTGTCCACCTGGATGACGCAATACACTGCTGCAGCCCACAGAGACATTCCAGCCATGAATCAACTGTCTGATTGGTTGATGCAAAATTTGCCAGCCAATGACAATGAGGTCACACTCGTCCATGGAGATTTCCGAGTGGATAATTTAATATTCCATCCAACAGAGGTGCAGTTTCACAGCTACCCTGACCACTTTGTTACATATAACAGTTAAGATTTAACAAATTGTGTTTGCTGTCATTAGGCACGTGTGATAGCAGTGTTGGACTGGGAGCTGTCTACCACTGGGCAGCCCCTCGCAGACTTGGCCTATTACCTAATGCCTCTCTTTTGGCCCAGAAGCCTAAACATTGTCGAAACAATGGGCAGCTTAAAGGATGTAGACGGTAATCAAAATGAAGATCAAAGAAGTCAAGCAGGATTATCATATTTTTTTAAACATGCATATGTCTCTCCATCTACTGAGTAGGGATTCCAACTGTAGATAATCTGATCTCCATTTACTGCCGGTGCCGTGGGATCCCATTTGCTCTGCCACAGTTGAATTTCTACCTGGCCCTGTCTCTCTTTAAAATGGCAGGTATTGCTCAGGTGAGTTGCTGGTGAGGAAAAAGTCATATATTTGCATTTAAGAATAATGCTTTGAAGCTGTAAATATAATTTATAGTTGTTATAATTGAGAGAGCACGAAGGAAACATGACAATTGCTCACGCTTTATATTAACCCTTTCTTTTTTTTGGCATCAGGGAATCTATGCTCGCCACCTTCTGGGTAATGCTAGTGCTCCCAATGCAGCACAGTTTGGCCAGTGTGTGGAGCCCTTGGCGAACATTGCCTTGCAGCTTGCAAAGGGGTTGGTTTCAATTTGAATTTTATTGATATCAAGCATTAAAATAGTCCAAACACAGTGGTAAATTCAGTTGTTGCAGGACAATACAGATTGATTCCACCTGCTGATTTAAATTAATCCATCAGTATCCAGCTGCTGCTTCCAGTAATCCCTATTGGCTTTTTTTACGTGTGGGTTGTTTTTCCTGCCAGACCGCTCACAGGTCCAACAGAGGACAAGCTCTTCCTCCAGACAGCTAAAGGTCATACTGTTCTCCAGCAAGTCAAAGACTTCATGAGACAACATGTCCTTCCGGCTCAAGAGGTCAGTGCCAAATGCTATCAGGAACAGAAGAGATATTCCATTTGCTTTTATATTGGGTAAACAGTGAGTCTGTAGATTATAGTGTTGTTCACGGAATCATTATTATAGTGTTCATAATGAAAAGCAGGGGTATCGTCACAAAGCTTTTATTTGTGACCGATATGCAAACATAAGAAAAACCCCAGTAAGATAGGACTGCAGATTCTGTTTTGTTGAAGTCGCTCAACAAATATCTCATTAAAACTTTGGTCAGGTGAAGATTTATCTTGTGTGGCAGGTTCTTGCTGATTAAAACCATGCCTGGTTAAGCACAGAGTTGATATACAATGGGTTCATAGGTTTACTGTGACCTTTAATGACCAATCCACCAGGTGATTTATCTTTTACAGGAAGTTGCAGAGTACTACTCCAAACACGCTCAGTCTTCACAGAGGTGGCACACACCGCAAATAATACAGGATTTAAAGGTATGTAAGAAATTCTGTTATATTTGGAAACCATACTTTTTTTTTTTTTCGTTTTCTTTTTTTTAACATAAACACAGCATGAATAGCTCAAGGGCACAATGTGTTTTCAACCCTGTCTAAACACTGCACACCCCTTCTGAGTCAGCCACACATGCAACAATCCATCAAACTGGTGTTAATTAAACAAAGACTGTTTTTTAATGAATGTTTACGTTTGTTCCAATTGCTTGAGCTCTGCTTGTCATTAATAGATTGAATGAGGTGATCAGTCTGTGCACACAGATGCTCTCAGTGTGACCGCATGTATCTGTTTCCCGTCTTGTTCCAGGTGAAAGCCAGAGAGGCAGGGCTGTGGAACCTATTCCTGCCTGCAGTCAGTGGCCTCAGTCAGTTGGACTATGCCTACATTGCAGAGGAAACTGGTCACTGTGTCTTTGCCCCTGAAGTCTTCAACTGCCAGGCTCCTGGTAATAACGTCTGCATGGTGTCAGGAGGATAATTTAGAAGCCTTAAGCGTGCTGTATGTAAGAAATATATTGAACATAAAATGACCATGACCCTCTCTCATACACTCCTTATCATGTAATGATTATCCACTGCTGCTCTAAAGCAGAGACACTTTTAATTTCAATCTCTGCCTGTTGCAGAAACACTAAAAATTAACCAAGTAAGTTAAAAATGAAAATAAAACAAAAACTGTATATCACCTTTTGAATACTGTACATGCTATATTCTGTTGTTCTGGACTATGTATACATGTATGCTTTTTGTAGTCTGAATGAAAACCTTTTAGTTATTTGTCAGATGAGCTAAAAGTGTTGACTAACATCCTCGAGAGTATTATTTTCCTTATTTATTTAATTTTACTGTGCAGACACGGGGAATATGGAGGTGCTGCACATGTTTGGCAATGAGGAACAGAAAAGGAAGTGGCTGGATCCCCTTCTCCGAGGCGAGATCCACTCCTGTTTCTGCATGACAGGTATTTCCATAACCGTGTGTGTCTGTATCATATAAAGATGTGAGCTTCGTCTCATGTGGTGACTGTGCTTTTTGCAAGTCTATTGTAGCGTGTAAGGACACAGACCCCAGAGAACTGGTTGTATCCCCTGGGGCCAATTTCAGAAATTGGAATAATCAAAAGCAGCAGAAAAGGTCCAAGTAAATTAAAATGGCATTGTTTCCACCATCAAAGTACAGCAGTAAGTCATTCGTAAACTGTAGCAGAGTGAGTTGTGGGCTGTGGTAAATGCTGAATGAAAATTGGTTGAAAACACTCTGGAAAAGGCCAAAGTAATGAAATAATGAACTTTTTACAAGGACTGATAAATAACTTGTTTGTTCAGAAGTTGTATAATGTTGCTGGATCTCAGTTTGCTCCATACATGAAGGAGCGTGGGACACAACTGTTCAAAAAGTAATTGGAATACAAAAGAAAACCATAGTCACTAGAATCAGTAGATGAGTAATGAAAGCAATGTTAAAAGTCTAATTTAAGACATTACATTTTTACATTTTGCTGACATGACTCTTTTGTCCAGTTACTAGGACGCCTACTGCAAAAGTTCAGCCCTCAGAATTGTTCTGTCAAACATCCTAGCAAAGGTTCTTGTCCCTAAATGGACCAGGTCTTCTACAGAATCTGTCAACGGCTTGTTTCCAAAATTTAAACTGCCAACACGAGCTCACTATGACTAATATTTCCCTGTTTTTCCCAAATTTGCTTTCCACTCTGCCTGGATAACGTAACATGCCAGAGGTGATTATAGTGGGTGTAAACCTCCCCACAGCTTTCTCAAACACAGATGGTGGTGTTTTTTTGTCTGGTTTATTTACTACACTCCAAGGAATATAAATCTCCATCCTGTGCTAATTAATAACCCCTGTGTCTGTGAATTAAGCCAGAATCCAGAGTTCTGATTTGTGGAAAAGTGTTAAAACTGACCTGTAATCCTTCCACCAGAGCCTGATGTGGCCTCCAGTGATGCAACCAACATGGAGTGCACCCTTCAGAGGGATGAAGACAACTATATCATCAATGGAAAGAAATGGTGGAGCAGTGGTATGTGTGTTTCTATTTCTATTTAATACCAATATGAAAAGTGAACCCAAGTCTCAATAAAAAAGCCATTATGTCTGCCTCTCTTGTTTTAAAGCATTTTGTGGGGCGAACTAATGCAGTATTTTAAACTGTAAACTTGGGAAAAGAAGAAACATTAGTGTAAGTTCCTTTTCTCATTTCTCAGAAAGGGACAGGTTTATATGTAATTTAAGATGTTATTGTAACATATCCTTACAGTTGAGAGAAATGCTTACCCAAACCGCTTTTATATGGACAACAAGAAAGTGTAGATGCCTTATGCAGTAAACATTATATAATAAAACAACTTTACTGTGACGGTGTTTGTTCTATGGACATAAGGGTAACCTCTGAGTCATGTCCTCTGATTTAAGGGAAGTTTAGTCTTTGCTGACTGGTCCCATAAAGAAGTTTGTTTTATATTATTTGTAACTTGACAAAGTCACACAATTTTAATGGAGGAGCACTCCATTGTTAAATGAAACCTTAAAATTATTAAGAGTTTGGTTTACAGTTATTGTTTCAATATCCAAAGTTCTTTTTAGTGGTTTTTAACGTATTCTTGGCACACCTATCCGGTCACTTTGAATCAAAAGATGTTCCAGATGTTTTTTCTGACACATGGTTTGAGCTTTTAACTCCCTCTTTAATGGAGAACAGTGGTCTGTTGTTTATGTTGTGTTTTTTTCCACTCAAATCTGCCCAGCATTTTTTCCTGTCATTAAAAACCTACACCACTATGGTTTCCCCAAAAAAACGAACAGAATTTCCCCTTTCAAAGTAATGTCTTCATGACATGCACAGTCACACATACAGACTGTTTTTTTTTCAGTCTAATTTCTGAACAATTTTCTTTCTTTCTTGGAAGTGACTTCTCCGTCATTAGAAAAAAAAAAAACTCTTCTATAGGTTGTGTGAATGCTTTTCTCCACTATGAATACATCTGTAAGGGAGGTGTGTTGATGTGTCGTTGGCTTTTTACTGTGACCTGTGGCTACCATATTCTTCTGCAGTGGAAGATGGTAAGCCTTGTGCAGTGAGTCATGATAATCGAAAACGAAAGGAGTTGTAAAACTAGATGCTGTTATGTTGAAACAATGTCAACAATAATGTTTTACCATGGTAACAAAGTCCTTCCATGTGTTGGATGTGTTGCCCGTTGCTACGTACTTATTGGCGTTTCCCAAAATGCTTTCCAAGTTACTTGGCGTGTCCTCACAATGTGTCCCCCTGAAATGATCATTATTTGTACAATAGAGGAACAGATTAATTACACAGGACTTCTCCCAGTTAGTTGTATTCTTGATGTAACTCAAACTTACTGGAAACAAAAGGTTTAAATACTTGAATGAAAATGTGCCCTGTCACCAACATGTACCAACACAATGTCCTTTCTGCTGTTCTAGTGTTTCTTGTGTTTGTGGCAGCCTCTGTGCAAAAAGGTGGGAGAGACTGTAGCTGTTGCTGGTGCAACTCTGTGGCGTGAGAGCTATAAGACTGCCCCATGGGCATGATAATATGCAAAAATGATTCCCAGACCTGCAGTCTTTCACTTGCAGCCACAAGTTGCATTTCCACATTTAAACACATAAAAGCAGAAGAGAAGTACACATATGTAACTTGTTCTCATAAAATGTTATGAATTAAACTATCACGGAAGATTATTTGCTTGATGTTTAATGTTAAGATGTGTAAAACCTATATGTTTAACAAATTATTTTAAATTAGTGACGTTACGATGAGACTTACTCAGGTTTGTTGGCCTTCACATTCCAAAAAGGATGTAAACACTTTTCTCCCACTCTGATTGCCATTTCATCTTTCTTCTGTGAGGGTTTGTGT
Organism: Solea solea; assembly: GCF_958295425.1. Lineage (NCBI taxonomy): Eukaryota > Metazoa > Chordata > Actinopteri > Pleuronectiformes > Soleidae > Solea > Solea solea. The sequence goes on along the minus strand of NC_081134.1, from coordinate 34,173,390 downwards.
ATCAAATGTATTTCACAAGGCTGTTTTGTTTGCATAGAAAGCTTACGGTTCAAGACGTGAATGTTTACCCATAAAAAAAGACTTATAAATCCAAAAATCTTTTTATATTAAAACGATTATACACTTACACAAAGATACTGAGTAGTAGTATATTCAAATTCTGCTTATGATACTTTCTTAATATTATACCCATGACCTTTTTAAATGAAAATTATAACAGAAGGTTGAAATGATGTCTAGTTCATAACTAGGTTGGCTCACTAGAGATTTAGAAGTTCCTTGTTAACTGCAACTTAATACTTATTATTACTGAGGAACTGAAAGCTTAGCCCAAACTTTGTTTGTAATTATAGGTTCCCACAAATCTAAGCTGTGAGGCATTACAGTGGAGAGATGGTAACTCACAGTTACAACTTGTTCATTATGTTCATTTGACAGAGGCTTTTGTCCAGAGCTTAAAGCAAATGGAAAGAATGATAAACAAAGAAAACATGCTATGTCCACCGCTTTGTTTTTTTATAAGCTCATCAGGTATTTAGATTAACCCTGTCTTTCTTAGCTCTAGTGTTGTAAACAGTTTTAGACATTGCACTGTTAACTATCCAACACTGTCGACATTAGATTCGTTTGGGGACCATTGTAGTTGTCTGCAGGGACCATTGTAGATCAATGCCTTGGACCTTGTTCAGACCTAGTATGAACATCTGCCCCAAGTGATCTGATCGTGGTTAGACTGCCCTAATAACAGGTCTGAACGGCACCCTGCATCCTAAGGTCCAACCACAGAAACCACATTTGGAGGTGGTTCGCTCCATTGCAAAACCTTGGCACATTCAGATTCATCTTGTTTAAATAGAAAAAAAATTAACAAGATAATTGGATTAAAACCACCTTTCACACATCCTTCCTTTTACGAATCATTCTTTGTACTCTTTGGAGGATTCCCCCCTGCTGTTTTGTGGTTCTGTCTTCATCTGCCAAATGTTTTTCAACTCACTGGGTCACCGATTTAGCAATTGAGCCACCCTTTACTTCAACCCAGAGCCACAGGATGTAATGAAATGAGATGCAGATGGTCTTGTAGACGGCAGCGTAGACTGTAATGCTCAAGTGGATTTGTTGTGACTCGTGAGGAACCTGAGTCGTACTTGCATCTTGAGTTTCAGCTGAGTTTCATTGCAACAGATGCTAATAGATTTACTGTATATCACTGAAAATTTGTTTTATTAATACAAAATACTTAATTTACATGAAATGTTTTGTAGTTAATATATGTAGTGCTTAGTTTATATGCTTAAATGGTGCATATAGATTTACTGTTAAAGGTCTGTTCACATGCAACTCATTGTGGGTCATGCGTCTGCCTTGTCTCTTGTTAATGAACAACAGAAATGTGGGAATTGCTGTTAATGACTAGCCTGACTGAATTAAGAAAACTAATCGAAACAAAGAGGGGCTGCATCCTTTTTTCTTTTTTTTTTTTGATTTAGTTGATTTAGGAGCTTCATGAGGATGATGACGGGTTCGTTTCAGAATCGACAGAGACCAGTTTGACCTACTTCTTTGGCCCGAGTAACAAAATGTTGAAAGTGTCACTGCATTTAAAAAAAAAAAAAGGTTAATGTTTTCATCTCAATGCAACAAGGACATGCCCAGAAAAATAGACACTGCATGTAAACTGCCCCGTGATATGTAAAAATATATACATAGACCTTTGTCATTTTGTCTAGGTGCTTATAGGCAAATAGATGTTTTGAGTCTTAAATGGTAAAGGTGCTTGTTTCTTGGTCATCTGAACCAGATTGTGATTGTGCTTGATTGCGTGTATTAAGTGAAATCTCCACTGCCGGCTCCTCAATGACATGTCGTGGGCGTCCTTTAAGTCTCTGTCCAAGGTGCTTGGCAGCCTTGAGGACATGTCCCCTGAAGGAGGATCCGATGAAGGCGTAGAGGAGAGGGTTAATGCAGGCATGGGTCAGCGCCAGACTCTCTGTTATTTGACTAGCACGGTCCAGGCCCTTGCTTACCTCACAGTCCGTAATGAGCATGTAGATGACGTCCATCGCTCGGCAAAGCTTGACCACGTTGTAGGGCAGCTGGGTAAGCAGGAAGACGGCCACCACAGCCAGCAGGACCCGCAGTGAGCGCCACTTGCGTTCTCGCCGCACCCCAACTGCCTGACTGAGGGCCCGTCCTACCCAGCAGTAGCAAACTACCATGACCAAGAACGGAAGCAGGAATCTAAGGGTCACTTCCAGCAGCTCCAGGGCAGCCTTTGCAGGTCGGGCCATGCTGATTGGGTAAACCGCTTTACAAGCCATTCTGTTATGGGAATGTTTCACAGTGGAGAAGATCAGTTCAGGCAGGCCAAGAATGCTGGCTGCGGCCCACAACACTATGCACACCACAAGCCATTGTCTCCTTAACCGCGTCCCTGTCCCACTCCTGCATGTTGGATTGTAGGCTACAGCGCGGTAGCGGTCTACACTGATACACGCCAGCATCAGCATACCACAGCTGAAGTTTGTGCTGTAGAGGAATGAGATGAACTTGCAGGCTTCTGAACCCAACTTCCAGCCATGCACAGCGTCAGCCGCCCAGAAGGGCAGGGTGAAGAGGAGCAGCAGGTCAGAAATGGCGAGGTTAAGGATGCACACATCCGTCAGGGTTCGCAGCCGTAGCTTTGACGTGTAGACCACCACCACCAGTGTGTTCCCAGCCAGACCGACCACCAGAGCCAGGGTGTAGATGATCGGGAGGAAGACGCTGCCGAAAGAACGCACCGCCTCTTTGTCACAGACGCTGTGTTCGTAGTTGTAATCATAGCTGTCATTAAAGCTGGGGTCGTCTTCATCGTGATATTCAAAGTCTTCCATTGCTGTACAGAAAAGAAGATGAAGAGTTAATTTTCATTTTTGCCCTTTAAAAGCGATTCACATTATTGACCATTTAACAAACCAAACTCCTGCATTATATAACGGTACAAGAACATTTAATAAGCCACAAACAACAAAAGACTTCTGTCTGTATCCTGCATTAAAGGAATCTCTCCTGCATGGTTTCCCTAATGGCCTAATCCCTGTCTGTCTGAACTGTCTGCTGGCTTGAATAACCCCATTCAATACGACTCTTAGGGGAACAAAACGAGAGATTCCGTCCAAACCCCCCAAAACCCTCATATCAGCGAGTGTGTGCGATCTATGCCTACAGCTCCAGTTTCCTCCGCCTTTTTAATGATTAATGACGTTTTGCCTGTAGGAGACAGCCAAAAGTTGAGATCTACGGGAATTATGTGGATGGAGAGATTATGATAACATGCCAGCGTCACCGAGGTCCCCTAACACATGTAAATCCAGGATGTACTTCATCAACAGGACGTCCCATGGAAGTGAGAATGTCGTTCGCTCCAGATGGAGTTGTTATGTCTCCTGAGGACTAGTAAATAAAGATTTGTGTATGGGAGTGAACATGTTGACTCTTGTCTGTGATCAAAAACAGATCATTCTCACTGGGAACAAACCTTTGATAAAATGGGGAAACTGATATATTCATTATCATCTTTTATTTTTTCAATTTGCTCATAAGTGATATTTAAGGAACGTGACATCCAACAGCGAAACACGTCATGTGCTGATCGTTGACTGTAAGGCAAGATAATACGCACTGAACGTTTTCTGTCTCCGAACATTCTGGCAAGTCACATTGAAAGATTACGATGACGACTGTGTTGTGAAGATTTTTTAAGATTGGTTATATAATAACTCATTTACTCCCAAAGGGGAGGAGCTGGACATCTGAAACAGATGTTCATAGGAAAACTGAAAAATGTCAAGTATTTCTCTGCAGTCTACAGCTGAGGTTTGTATTTGTACAGGAGATTGCTACATGTTTATATAATAGCTGCTCTTTGGATTATTTGATTTTCATAAATTCAATTGCCTGGTTTATTCGCCACGGAAATTTAGGTAATTTATAATTTATCAATTAGATAATTTGGAAATACATGGACATTTGAAATAAATGTGTGTGTAAAAAAAAAAATGCAATTAGATTTAGACTTACTTTATCCACCTATTATTTTTGTAACATAATGGCACTTTAGTTTATATTCAGCTAATTCGTTTAAAAAAAAAAAAAAGAAAGAAAAGGAGTTTTATTATTTTGATAAGTGACTAGTAATTAAGGTGAACCTTGGATAGTAATGTGTTATTGATGGGAAAGAAAACACAGCTAGGAAAATGCAATACACCTCAGTTTAGCTTGTTATCATGACCTCACTGTCATTTTAATAATGTCATAAAGTATTCAGGACTTTGACTCTTGGTTTAACATTAAAGTGAAACTTGGACTTGACTTAAAAACAACTCACAAATAGTGAAATACGTGAACTCTACTAACATATAAAACAATGTTAATGCATTTAAAGAACATTTTATATCAGCAAAGATTGTGTTAAAACTTCTCTTCTAGTCGCAGTGCAACTTGTCATGTAGTGAAAATGTTGATAAAGTTGGTGATAGATTGTCTTACCTTATGTCTTCTCCCTGAGTGAGATCAGTAAAGTTGAGGTTATTGATCCTTTTTCATCCGTAGACAGACGGTTGTTATGAATCCTGAGGAGAGAAGCTGAAGGCAGTGCAGGACTGAAGTGACTGACTCTTTTTTTTTCCCCTCTCTCTCCGCCCACCCCTCTCCCTTTACTGCTGACACACTAACTCTCCATGAAGTACGTGTACGTGCGAGTGTGTCTTGTTGCTAAAATTACTATTCAAAAAAAACCAATGTCACTATGGGTGTGTATTATATTTTTACAAAGCACATAAGAAAGAGAAGCAGTTTCTCAATCTTGAGATAAGTTGTGAGCTTTATTTATTTGTCGCTCCTGAGGTGACACAGGGAGTGTCCTGTTGGCTGCCTTTTGTTTGTGTGAGGGCAAGAAAAAAAATAGAAATCACACTTCAGGGACATGTTTGTCCCATTTGTAAAGGGTATGGTTAGTGTGATTTGCTGGAATGTTGTGTACTTTTTTCTTTTTTTCAAATTTTTTTAAACATATCTAAAGTAAAACATTCTGGTTTTGGGTTTTTTTTCCACTTAAAATTCATGAATGACATTACAGTGTTGTGGTTTCCTGAGAAGAATGAAAATAGTATTTCCTTTCCTTCCCTTTTAAAGATTCTTCAGAATTGGTGTTCTGCTTTCATACCTAACATTTATAGCAAAGTAAAATAGTTTTGATCCTGACATAATGTTTTAAAATATATTGTTGTCATGTTCTCAGGAAGATGGATTACAGACGTGGGAAGGTTTGTTTTCATTCCAGGGATGACACATGTAGAGGCATGACTGTCGAGTGACAGGGATCGGGAGGCTCTTCACTTTGAGGTCAAAAAAAAAAAAAAATGTACCTTGCCCTCCAGCCAAACAGGCTCACCTATTTGTGGTTTCTAGGTGGAGTCAATTATAATGTTTTTTTTTTTGTATTTTTATATAGTGGTGGAGTAACGTCTTATGTTTTAATTTATTTAATCAGAGACCGAGTTTGAACACTAAACATCTGTTGGATTGTATTTATTTGTGTGGTCAAGCGTATGCATCCTGTTGCCAGGAATCCGAGACCGTCAATGTGTCATGTGTCTGGTGTCCATATGTCCTGTCCTTTAGGGGACAGTTCCCCCACTTTGACTGAAATAATAAACAGGAAGGCAGACTGTTTGGTCTGAAAATGAATTCCCAGCCAAAATATTGTGCATTTATTCACTGCAGCAGTCTACATCATCACTCGGTCTCCACTGTATTTGCTGTGTGTAATCTGATTACAATGATGTATATCTTGCCCTCTAGTGGTCATTGTTGTGTGTGTGCGCGTTGTTATCTCCACTAAGGAGGTTGTTTTCATCAGTGTGGGTTAGTCTGTACATTTGTCTTTCTGTCAGCAACTTCCTTTCTTCCCATCTTGGGACAGCCCATAGTCAAGAGGAAAGGAATTGGGTTGGTAACCGGAAGGTTGCTGGTTCAATCTCGGGACAGGTCAAGGGCTGGGGCGCAGATAAGTGCTGCCCACTGCTCCTGCACCCAGCTTGTGTGTGTTCACAACTGGAGTGAAATAAGGACGAGTTAAATGCAGAGGACAAATTCACCACCACTCGTTTTTGTGTGTGCAAAAGTTACTCATTCTTAACCAGGTAGATGGTTACCCATAAAATTATAACATTTTTATGAATTTCCCATACTTTATAATGAGCAAAACTGTAAGAGAAGAAAAACAAACTAATATCTCTGTCAAACCTCATTGCATTTGAACGAAATGTGGTATGTGTACGTAGGATCAGACTAAATCTCATCCAGATTATAGGTCTTGTTATATTTTTGCCACCATAAAAGATTTTCTTTCCAGATATTGCGCAACTCAACTTATCTCCAACGAACAAGATTTCTTTAATTACAAAGAAAATTTTCTAGAATCTAAACCGAAAGTCGGCATGTTGCTGCGTCTGCAGGCTGTTGTCACGCCATCAATCTGTTACCAGATCCGTCTGCGTTTGGTACTTTCCTAGTCTTGTTTCCCACCGCACTCTGGTCACGGAAAGGTTAAGGACAGACTCAAGACTGTGAAAGGGTTTTTGTCCCCATTGTTTGTTACAGTGAAGAGAGAGGAATACAAATGAATCACACTGTTGTCTGACTGTTCCCGGCAGGTGCTGGCAATCCTCAGTGCAGAGTGGCCATTGTAATGTGCAGGAGTTCTTCCCAGGATGTTAGCGGCAGGTCAGTAAATTGTCACTGTTTTTTTGTAAGTAATATACAAAATATGTCAGGAAATATCAACGCTACTAAATCTGCCTGCTCAAACACACTTACAAGACACCATTTTTTTAAAGAAACAGACCAGCAAGCCAGAGTAGAAACAAATAATATTAAGCAAATACTTTCTGATTGGTTTTTTTCTGCAGGATTTAGACAGGAAGTCAGCCAACACATGGAAAATTAACATTATGGAATAGTTGTTTAGGTTAAAGGTCTATGGTTATTTTTAAGCACTTTAAAAGTAGAATTCATGCTTTTCCAGCACCTTTTATATGTCATTAAAGATTATGCTATGAACAACCACAATTTTGTTATATAATACTGAAGTCACACATGCTCAAGGAGCAGTTTTTAATTTAGACTTATTTTATTTCTTGTTCCAATGAGCAAACTTTTCAGTTAGTGAGCTATTTGTTACAATCACCATTTCAAGCACTTAATCCAAGATTTTAACACTTTTCAAACCTTGAAAATGCAGCAATAAAATGCAAGCACTTCCAAGGAGTTCCAACACCTGTACGGACCCTAACTGTGAAGTGCACCTGAACATTTCTTGATTTTGAAAAGGCATTTCATTCAGTTTGGGTGTGCTCAATTCATTACAATTAGGAAAATACTGTATAAATTGTGACTCGTTATCAGCTTCACCTAATTCATATATTTTATACAAACTTGACCAATTCTAAATCTGCCAACTTCCAGCTGAGGGGAAGAATTTCTGTTCTTAACTGAACTAAAACTCTGTCTTCTCTAATGAAAGATCCATCAGAGTCATTTAAATCCTTATGATAAATCTACTGTAAATCAACATCCTCAACAATGGCTTCAATCTCTGTTAAATAATGTATGATTTACTCTTTTATCGTTTCCTGATATACTAAGCAAACATTTACACATTATTGCCTCAGGAATCATACCTCTATCACTAAACCCTCAGCGTTTTGGACTTTGTTTGGGACAAGGTGCACTTCCCAGCATGCAGTTCCATCTTCGTATTTTAGTTTCTGCCTGATGTCGCCATTTAAAAACACATCAATTCAATCTTGTTGATGCTTGTCAGGTAATTGTGTAGATGACATGTAATTGAAACTAATCGTTATCCAACACTCATCAGCTACAAGTGTTCAGGATAGTAATGAGAAGAAAAAGGGAAAACAAAACCACACCCGAATTGAATAGACGCTCATTCTTTTGTTGTCACCGCAAAATAAAACGGAATGCAAACCCAGACAATCAGAACATTCATTGTGTAAAAAAAAAAAAAAAAAACCTGTTAGATAATAATCAGAATATAATGTGTCCTATGATTATTAATGTGTTTCTTAGGCACGGCCAACACAGCATGATCCTCGTTCCCATGGACACACCTGGTGTAAAGCTCGTCAGACCGCTCACTGTGTTTGGACAGGACGGTCGGTTTAAACATGTTATTACAACTTCATGTGCTTTTGATATGGTGCTGTCCCCCCCCCACACACACACACACACAAATATGCTTCATGTACTAAACTAAAGAATTTTAACCATTTCCCTTTGTGTGTCAGACGCCATACACGGAGGCCACTTTGAAGTGCACTTTGAAAATGTCCGTGTCCCTGCCTCCAACATTATTCTGGGTAAGTCTTTATTACTGTGTCTGTTGTGTTTCCTTTTGTAAGCAGCAGACCTGGAGCGTTAATGTGACCTCATGACTCCTTATCTTTATTGTGGACATTAAGCGATATTGGCTGAGCGTGAAGTCACATGAGACAGAAATAGAGCAACACACTAGCAGTGCTAGGAACACCCTTGTGTGCATGCACTTTAGCTTTAATGTACAATTGTTGCATTCTTTCTTTTTTTTGAGTGTTATATTTATTGCTAAGGAGGTTGATTACATATATGATCTGTCTGCACCATTCTCATGTTCCTTGTTTGCTGTAAAGATTCAAAAATAAAATCTTACGTTTTGGTAAACAAGGCACAGATTGGTCAATTTGAGCAAAATATAAAATATGACCACTCTACTTACATGACCTTTTATTTAGTGAGTTTCTAGTCATTATGAAATATCGTTATTACACAAAGCAATATGTGATTTGGGAAAGGGAACTTGGCGTGTAACCAGAGGGTTGCTAGTTGGAGTCCCCACCAGGTAAACCGCCGCTGCTCAGTGGCTACCCACTGCTCCTAATTCTAGGAAGGTTTCTAGTACAGGATGGCTTAAATGCAGAGAAGGTATTTCCCATGTGCCATTTCCCTCCAGTGCTTCCAATTTCTAATTGTTGTCCTCTGTGATCACACGTGTATGGAATGGCTCTGGTATCTTCCCTACTGTGTGTTCAGGAGAAGGCAGGGGATTTGAGATTGCTCAGGGTCGTCTGGGTCCGGGCAGACTGCACCACTGCATGAGAGCTGTCGGCATGGCAGAAATGGCGCTGGAGCTGCTCTGCCGGCGCGCTGCTACCAGGCGCACATTTGGGAAAAAGCTGTACCAACATGTACGTGAACAACTGCCCAGAAATGACTCCAGCTTTTATCTTTCCTGCTGTTGACACCTAGTGGACAAATTCTGAGACACAACTTGAGTAAAATGTGTTATTTTGTGTGTGTGTGTGTGTGTGTGCTAGGAAGTTGTCGCTCACTGGATTGCAGAATGCCGTATCTTGATTGAACAGACGCGGCTACTGACTCTCCACGCTGCTCACGCAATAGATACAGCGGGGAGTCGGGCTGCTCGAAAACAGGTAAGGACAAGAGCTGTTCTGAGCTACGATATTTTACAGACATCAACTCAAGGTCTTTTTAGATGTTAGTGCTGCAAACATTTTAATTGAATATTTATTTCATGTGTTTTGGAGACTCTTGATTTGGTACATGCCTGGGTCAATAATGGCAAACTGGCTTTAGAGTTTCATTTCAGTAATGTTGTTTAACTCAATGGGCCTCTGCTGACAGAAGATGAAGTTCACATGTGAGCAGCTCCCCCAGCCTCTTAAAAGAACAAACCGTCCCAAATCAAGAGAAAATGAAAACCATATTCAGTTTATGATAAGCCGGAGAAAAAGCTGTTTTTGTTCAACTGGGTTTTTTAGATTGCCATGATTAAAGTGGCTGCAGCCAGAATGGCCTGTAAGGTGGTGGACTGTGCGATCCAGGTTTACGGAGGTGCAGGTGTGAGTGGGGACTTCCCACTAGCACATATGTGAGTATTTTCTGTCACACAAAATGAGTCTAAATGTCAAGTAAATCCCCTTTATGACACCAGTGTTCTTGTTCAGGTATTCCTATGCACGGACTCTGCGCCTTGCTGATGGACCAGATGAGGTGCACCTTTCCTCCATTGCTCTTCTGGAACTGAGGGATCAACTTAAGAAGACACAGGCCAAACTGTAATCAGCCTCCCTTAAGATTTTGTCTTAACTGACTGCTGATGTCTAATAATATCTAATAATTTAGCAAACAATTTACACAGGTGTGTTTAAATGAATTATTATTTTAATAAACATGTAAAAACACATGTATATGAATGACTTCCTGATTTTTTTTTTTTAAATGTCCCGGACACTGAACCAACATTCAGTGCCAATAATTTAAAGCTCTATGAAATGTTGCACAGATGTCTGAGGAGGTAACTCAGTTGGTGAAAGTGGTTCTATAAAATTCTGAGATAGTGGGTTACATTTTTGAAAGATTGACTAAGATGGGAAACTAAAGAATACCAAGAAATTCAGAGATAAAGCGTAAAATAGCTCAGTCCATCAGAAGATGATTTGCATTTCCATGGTTATAAGTTTGAATCTCACAACTTAAAAACACCAAGAAAATGTGATACAGCTCAGCAAGAATAGCTTCTGCTGTAATAATAAGATTTATATGGAGGATTGAACTCCCAACCTCAGACAAAATGTTTTTTTTTGTTCTAGATTCAATGGAAACAGTCAAAAGCTCCACCATGGATTTGTAAATGAATGTCAAAATCAACGATAGTGAATACATTAAGCTGAAAAGTATAATGATGTCATTACAGGTTAAAATGATCAATTTAATGGTTCATTTAATTGACCGTGACTATTAGTTTATATGTGTTGTTACAGGAATTATGTTGTTTTCTTCCATTCACTGATATACTGTATGCTAATCATCAAAAATGTTGTAAAATACAACATTTTCCTGTCACACAACTCAGGTATTATATATATATAGTACTTTTATGATGATTAATAAAACAAGTACATTGAATAACAAGATAAGATCCTTTATTTGTCAGTTTACAGGTGGTTTACACACTTATGGTTAGAATTACAATTTATGGTAAATATAATCATAAAATACGTACGACGACATACTATAGTATGACTTTTTTGTCTGATTTTGGACAAAATACTATAGTATGATTTTTTTGACTGACTTTGGACGAGATACTATAGTATGACTTTTTTGACTGATTTTGGACGACATACTATAGTTTGACTTTTTTGACAGATTTTGGACGACATACTATAGTATGACTTTTTTGACTGATTTTGGACGAGATACTATACTATGACTTTTTTGACTGATTTTGGACGACATACTATAGTATGACTTTTTTGTCTCATTTTGGACGACATACTATAGTATGACTTTTTTGTCTCATTTTGGATGACATACTAAAGTATGACTTTTTTGATTGATTTTGGATGACATACTATAGTATGACTTTTTTGACCAATTTTTGACGACGTACTATACTATGACTTTTTTGATTGATTTTGGACGACATACTATACTATGACTTTTTGTCTCATTTTGAACGCCATACTATAGTATGACTTTTTTGAAAGATTATTGACGACATACTATACTATGACTTTTTTGACAGATTTTGGACGACATACTATAGTATGACCTTTTCGACTGATTTTGACGACATACTATAGTATGACTTTTTTGTCTCGTTTTGGACGACATACTATAGTATGACTTTTTTGTCTCGTTTTGGACGACATACTATAGTATGACTTTTTTGTCTCATTTTGGACATCATGCTATTGTATGACATTTTTGACAGATTTTGGATGACATACTATATTATGACTTTTTGACTGATTTTGGACGACATACTATAGTATGACTTCTTTGACTGATTTTGGACAACATACTATAGTATGACTTTTTTGACAGATTTTGGACAACAAACTATAGTATGACTTCTTTGACTGATTTTGAGCGACATACTATAGTATGACTTTTTTGTCTCATATTGGACAACAAACTATACTATGACTTCTTTGACTGATTTTGGACGACATACTATACTATGACTTTTTTGATTGATTTTGGACGACATACTATACTATGACGTTTTTGACAGATTTTGGACGACATACTATAGTATGACCTGTTTGACTGATTTTGGACGACATATTTATACTATGACTTTTATGACAGATTTTGGACGACATACTATAGTATGACTTTTTTGATTGATTCTGGACGACATACTATACTATGACTTTTTTGACAGATTTTGGACGACATACTATAGTATGACCTTTTTGACTGATTTTGGACGACATACTATAGTATGACTTTTTTGTCTCATTTTGGATGACATACTATAGTATGACTTTTTTGACAGATTTTGGACCACATACTATAGTATGACTTTTTTGTCTCATATTGGACAACAAACTATACTATGACTTCTTTGACTGATTTTTGACGACATACTATAGTATGACTTTTTTGTTTGATTTTGGACGACATACTATACTATGACTTTTTTGATTGATTTTGGACGACATACTATAGTATGACTTTTTGTCTGATTTTGGACGACATACTATACTATGACGTTTTTGACTCATTTTGGATGACATACTATAGTATGACCTTTTTGACTGATTTTGGACGACATACTATACTATGACTTTTTTGACAGATTTTGGACGACATACTATAGTATGACTTTTTTGATTGATTCTGGACGACATACTATACTATGACTTTTTTGACAGATTTTGGATGACATACTAAAGTATGACTTTTTTGATTGATTTTGGATGACATACTATAGTATGACTTTTTTGACGGATTTTGGACCACATACTATAGTATGACTTTTTTGTCTGATTTTGGACGAAATACTATACTATGACGTTTTTGACTGATTTTGGATGACATACTATAGTATGACTTTTTTGACAGATTTTGGACCACATACTATAGTATGACTTTTTTGTCTCATATTGGACAACAAACTATACTATGACTTTTTTGATTGATTTTGGACGACATACTATAGTATGACTTTTTTGTCTGATTTTGGACGACATACTATACTATGACGTTTTTGACAGATTTTGGATGACATACTATAGTATGACTTTTTTGACAGATTTTGGACAACATACTATAGTATGACTTCTTTGACTGATTTTGGACGACATACTATAGTATGACTTTTTTGTCTCATTTTGGATGACATACTAAAGTATGACTTCTTTGACAGATTTTGGACGACATACTATAGTATGACTTTTTTGTCTGATTTTAGACGCCATACTAGAGTATGACTTTTTTGTCTCATTTTGGATGACATACTAAAGTATGACTTTTTTGACAGATTTTGGACGACATACTATAGTATGACTTTTTTGACTGATTTTGGATGACATACTATATTATGACGTTTTTGACTGATTTTGGACGACATACTTTAGTATGACTTTTTTGACAGATTTTGGACGACATACTATAGTATGACTTTTTTGACAGATTTTGGACAACATACTATAGTATGACTTCTTTGACTGATTTTTGACGACATACTATAGTATGACTTTTTTGTCTCATTTTGGACGACATAATATAGTATGACTTTTTTGTCTCATTTTGGACGACATACTATAGTATGACTTTTTTGTCTGATTTTGGACGCCATACTATAGTATGACCTTTTTGACTCATTTTGGATGACATACTATAGTATGACCTTTTTGACTGATTTTGGACGACATACTATACTATGACTTTTTTGACAGATTTTGGACGACAAACTATAGTATGACTTTTTTGATTGATTCTGGACGACATACTATACTATGACTTTTTTGACAGATTTTGGACGACATACTATAGTATGACCTTTTTGACTGATTTTGGACGACATACTTTAGTATGACTTTTTTGTCTCATTTTGGACGACATACTATAGTATGACTTTTTTGTCTCATTTTGGATGACATACTAAAGTATGACTTTTTTGATTGATTTTGGATGACATACTATAGTATGACTTTTTTGACTGATTTTGGACGACATACTATAGTATGACTTTTTTGTCTGATTTTGGACGAAATACTATACTATGACGTTTTTGACTGATTTTGGATGACATACTACGGTATGACTTTTTTGTCTCATATTGGACAACAAACTATACTATGACTTCTTTGACTGATTTTTGACAACATACTATAGTATGACTTTTTTGTTTGATTTTGGATGACATACTATAGTATGACTTTTTTGTCTGATTTTGGACGACATACTATACTATGACATTTTTGACAGATTTTGGATGACATACTATGGTATGACTTTTTTGACAGATTTTGGACAACATACTATAGTATGACTTTTTTGACAGATTTTGGACAACATACTATAGTATGACTTTTTTGATTGATTTTGGACGACATACTATAGTATGACTTTTTTGTCTGATTTTGGACGCCATACTATAGTATGACTTTTTTGTCTCATTTTGGATGACATACTAAAGTATGACTTTTTTGACAGATTTTGGACGACATACTATAGTATGACTTTTTTGACTGATTTTGGATGACATACTATATTATGACGTTTTTGACTGATTTTGGACGACATACTTTAGTATGACTTTTTTGACAGATTTTGGACGACATACTATAGTATGACTTTTTTGACAGATTTTGGACAACATACTATAGTATGACTTCTTTGACTGATTTTTGACGACATACTATAGTATGACTTTTTTGTCTGATTTTGGACAACATACTATACTATGACTTTTTTGATAGATTTTGGACGACATACTATAGTATGACTTTTTTGACAGATTTTGGACGACATACTATAGTATGACCTTTTTGACTGATTTTGGACGACATACTATAGTATGACTTTTTTGTCTCATTTTGGACGACATACTATAGTATGACTTTTTGACTGAAATTGGACGACATACTATAGTATGACTTTTTTGTCTCAGTTTGGACGACATACTATAGTATGACTTTTTTGTCTCATTTTGGATGACATACTAAAGTATGACTTTTTTGTCTCGTTTTGGACGACATACTATAGTATGACTTTTTTGTCTCATTTTGGATGACATACTAAAGTATGACTTTTTTGTCTCGTTTTGGACGACATACTATAGTATGACTTTTTTGTCTCATTTTGGACAACATGCTATTGTATGACATTTTTGACAGATTTTGGATGACATACTATATTATGACTTTTTGACTGATTTTGGACGACATACTATAGTATGACTTTTGACAGATTTTGGACAACATACTATAGTATGACTTTTTTGACAGATTTTGGACAACAAACTATAGTATGACTTCTTTGACTGATTTTGGACGACATACTATAGTATGACTTTTTTGTCTCATATTGGACAACAAACTATACTATGACTTCTTTGACTGATTTTGGACGACATACTATACTATGACTTTTTTGATTGATTTTGGACGACATACTATACTATGACGTTTTTGACTGATTTTGGACGACATACTTTAGTAAGACTTTTTTGACAGATTTTGGACGACATACTATAGTATGACTTTTTTGACAGATTTTGGACAACATACTATAGTATGACTTTTTTGACCAATTTTTGACGACAAACTATAGTATGACTTTTTTGATTGATTCTGGACGACATACTATACTATGACTTTTTTGACAGATTTTGGACGACATACTATAGTATGACCTTTTTGACAGATTTTGGACGACATACTATAGTATGACTTTTTTGACTGATTTTGGACGAGATACTATACTATGACTTTTTTGACTGATTTTGGACGACATACTATAGTATGACTTTTTTGTCTCATTTTGGACGACATACTATAGTATGACTTTTTTGTCTCATTTTGGATGACATACTAAAGTATGACTTTTTTGATTGATTTTGGATGACATACTATAGTATGACTTTTTTGACCAATTTTTGACGACGTACTATACTATGACTTTTTTGATTGATTTTGGACGACATACTATACTATGACTTTTTGTCTCATTTTGAACGCCATACTATAGTATGACTTTTTTGAAAGATTATTGACGACATACTATACTATGACTTTTTTGACAGATTTTGGACGACATACTATAGTATGACCTTTTCGACTGATTTTGACGACATACTATAGTATGACTTTTTTGTCTCGTTTTGGACGACATACTATAGTATGACTTTTTTGTCTCGTTTTGGACGACATACTATAGTATGACTTTTTTGTCTCATTTTGGACATCATGCTATTGTATGACATTTTTGACAGATTTTGGATGACATACTATATTATGACTTTTTGACTGATTTTGGACGACATACTATAGTATGACTTTTGACAGATTTTGGACAACATACTATAGTATGACTTTTTTGACAGATTTTGGACAACAAACTATAGTATGACTTCTTTGACTGATTTTGAGCGACATACTATAGTATGACTTTTTTGTCTCATATTGGACAACAAACTATACTATGACTTCTTTGACTGATTTTGGACGACATACTATACTATGACTTTTTTGATTGATTTTGGACGACATACTATACTATGACGTTTTTGACAGATTTTGGACGACATACTATAGTATGACCTGTTTGACTGATTTTGGACGACATACTATAGTATGACTTTTTTGTCTCATCTTGGACGACATACTATAGTATGACTTTTTTGTCTCATTTTGGACGACATACTAAAGTATGACTTTTTTGTCTGATTTTGGACGCCATACTATAGTATGACCTTTTTGACTCATTTTGGATGACATACTATAGTATGACCTTTTTGACTGATTTTGGACGACATATTTATACTATGACTTTTTTGACAGATTTTGGACGACATACTATAGTATGACTTTTTTGATTGATTCTGGACGACATACTATACTATGACTTTTTTGACAGATTTTGGACGACATACTATAGTATGACCTTTTTGACTGATTTTGGACGACATACTATAGTATGACTTTTTTGTCTCATTTTGGATGACATACTATAGTATGACTTTTTTGACAGATTTTGGACCACATACTATAGTATGACTTTTTTGTCTCATATTGGACAACAAACTATACTATGACTTCTTTGACTGATTTTTGACGACATACTATAGTATGACTTTTTTGTTTGATTTTGGACGACATACTATACTATGACTTTTTTGATTGATTTTGGACGACATACTATAGTATGACTTTTTGTCTGATTTTGGACGACATACTATACTATGACGTTTTTGACTCATTTTGGATGACATACTATAGTATGACCTTTTTGACTGATTTTGGACGACATACTATACTATGACTTTTTTGACAGATTTTGGACGACATACTATAGTATGACTTTTTTGATTGATTCTGGACGACATACTATACTATGACTTTTTTGACAGATTTTGGATGACATACTAAAGTATGACTTTTTTGATTGATTTTGGATGACATACTATAGTATGACTTTTTTGACGGATTTTGGACCACATACTATAGTATGACTTTTTTGTCTGATTTTGGACGAAATACTATACTATGACGTTTTTGACTGATTTTGGATGACATACTATAGTATGACTTTTTTGACAGATTTTGGACCACATACTATAGTATGACTTTTTTGTCTCATATTGGACAACAAACTATACTATGACTTTTTTGATTGATTTTGGACGACATACTATAGTATGACTTTTTTGTCTGATTTTGGACGACATACTATACTATGACGTTTTTGACAGATTTTGGATGACATACTATAGTATGACTTTTTTGACAGATTTTGGACAACATACTATAGTATGACTTCTTTGACTGATTTTGGACGACATACTATAGTATGACTTTTTTGTCTCATTTTGGATGACATACTAAAGTATGACTTCTTTGACAGATTTTGGACGACATACTATAGTATGACTTTTTTGTCTGATTTTAGACGCCATACTAGAGTATGACTTTTTTGTCTCATTTTGGATGACATACTAAAGTATGACTTTTTTGACAGATTTTGGACGACATACTATAGTATGACTTTTTTGACTGATTTTGGATGACATACTATATTATGACGTTTTTGACTGATTTTGGACGACATACTTTAGTATGACTTTTTTGACAGATTTTGGACGACATACTATAGTATGACTTTTTTGACAGATTTTGGACAACATACTATAGTATGACTTCTTTGACTGATTTTTGACGACATACTATAGTATGACTTTTTTGTCTCATTTTGGACGACATAATATAGTATGACTTTTTTGTCTCATTTTGGACGACATACTATAGTATGACTTTTTTGTCTGATTTTGGACGCCATACTATAGTATGACCTTTTTGACTCATTTTGGATGACATACTATAGTATGACCTTTTTGACTGATTTTGGACGACATACTATACTATGACTTTTTTGACAGATTTTGGACGACAAACTATAGTATGACTTTTTTGATTGATTCTGGACGACATACTATACTATGACTTTTTTGACAGATTTTGGACGACATACTATAGTATGACCTTTTTGACTGATTTTGGACGACATACTTTAGTATGACTTTTTTGTCTCATTTTGGACGACATACTATAGTATGACTTTTTTGTCTCATTTTGGATGACATACTAAAGTATGACTTTTTTGATTGATTTTGGATGACATACTATAGTATGACTTTTTTGACTGATTTTGGACGACATACTATAGTATGACTTTTTTGTCTGATTTTGGACGAAATACTATACTATGACGTTTTTGACTGATTTTGGATGACATACTACGGTATGACTTTTTTGTCTCATATTGGACAACAAACTATACTATGACTTCTTTGACTGATTTTTGACAACATACTATAGTATGACTTTTTTGTTTGATTTTGGATGACATACTATAGTATGACTTTTTTGTCTGATTTTGGACGACATACTATACTATGACATTTTTGACAGATTTTGGATGACATACTATGGTATGACTTTTTTGACAGATTTTGGACAACATACTATAGTATGACTTTTTTGACAGATTTTGGACAACATACTATAGTATGACTTTTTTGATTGATTTTGGACGACATACTATAGTATGACTTTTTTGTCTGATTTTGGACGCCATACTATAGTATGACTTTTTTGTCTCATTTTGGATGACATACTAAAGTATGACTTTTTTGACAGATTTTGGACGACATACTATAGTATGACTTTTTTGACTGATTTTGGATGACATACTATATTATGACGTTTTTGACTGATTTTGGACGACATACTTTAGTATGACTTTTTTGACAGATTTTGGACGACATACTATAGTATGACTTTTTTGACAGATTTTGGACAACATACTATAGTATGACTTCTTTGACTGATTTTTGACGACATACTATAGTATGACTTTTTTGTCTGATTTTGGACAACATACTATACTATGACTTTTTTGATAGATTTTGGACGACATACTATAGTATGACTTTTTTGACAGATTTTGGACGACATACTATAGTATGACCTTTTTGACTGATTTTGGACGACATACTATAGTATGACTTTTTTGTCTCATTTTGGACGACATACTATAGTATGACTTTTTGACTGATTTTGGACGACATACTATAGTATGACTTTTTTGTCTCAGTTTGGACGACATACTATAGTATGACTTTTTTGTCTCATTTTGGATGACATACTAAAGTATGACTTTTTTGTCTCGTTTTGGACGACATACTATAGTATGACTTTTTTGTCTCATTTTGGATGACATACTAAAGTATGACTTTTTTGTCTCGTTTTGGACGACATACTATAGTATGACTTTTTTGTCTCATTTTGGACAACATGCTATTGTATGACATTTTTGACAGATTTTGGATGACATACTATATTATGACTTTTTGACTGATTTTGGACGACATACTATAGTATGACTTTTGACAGATTTTGGACAACATACTATAGTATGACTTTTTTGACAGATTTTGGACAACAAACTATAGTATGACTTCTTTGACTGATTTTGGACGACATACTATAGTATGACTTTTTTGTCTCATATTGGACAACAAACTATACTATGACTTCTTTGACTGATTTTGGACGACATACTATACTATGACTTTTTTGATTGATTTTGGACGACATACTATACTATGACGTTTTTGACTGATTTTGGACGACATACTTTAGTAAGACTTTTTTGACAGATTTTGGACGACATACTATAGTATGACTTTTTTGACAGATTTTGGACAACATACTATAGTATGACTTTTTTGACCAATTTTTGACGACAAACTATAGTATGACTTTTTTGATTGATTCTGGACGACATACTATACTATGACTTTTTTGACAGATTTTGGACGACATACTATAGTATGACCTTTTTGACTGATTTTGGACGACATACTTTAGTATGACTTTTTTGTCTCATTTTGGACGACATACTATAGTATGACTTTTTTGTCTCATTTTGGATGACATACTAAAGTATGACTTTTTTGATTGATTTTGGATGACATACTATAGTATGACTTTTTTGACTGATTTTGGACGACATACTATAGTATGACTTTTTGACTGATTTTGGACGACATACTATAGTATGACTTTTTTGTCTGATTTTGGACGAAATACTATACAATGACATTTTTGACAGATTTTGGATGACATACTATGGTATGACTTTTTTGACAGATTTTGGATGACATACTATGGTATGACTTTTTTGACAGATTTTGGACAACATACTATAGTATGACTTTTTTGACAGATTTTGGACAACATACTATAGTATGACTTTTTTGATTGATTTTGGACGACATACTATAGTATGACTTTTTTGTCTCATTTTGGATGACATACTAAAGTATGACTTTTTTGACAGATTTTGGACAACATACTATAGTATGACTTTTTTGACAGATTTTGGACAACATACTATAGTATGACTTTTTTGTCTGATTTTGGACGCCATACTATAGTATGACTTTTTTGTCTCATTTTGGATGACATACTAAAGTATGACTTTTTTGACAGATTTTGGACGACATACTATAGTATGACTTTTTTGACTGATTTTGGATGACATACTATATTATGACGTTTTTGACAGATTTTGGACGACATACTTTAGTATGACTTTTTTGACAGATTTTGGACGACATACTATAGTATGACTTTTTTGACAGATTTTGGACAACATACTATAGTATGACTTCTTTGACTGATTTTTGACGACATACTATAGTATGACTTTTTCGTCTGATTTTGGACAACATACTATACTATGACTTTTTTGATAGATTTTGGACGACATACTATAGTATGACTTTTTTGACAGATTTTGGACGACATACTATAGTATGACCTTTTTGACTGATTTTGGACGACATACTATAGTATGACTTTTTTGTCTCATTTTGGACGACATACTATAGTATGACTTTTTGACTGATTTTGGACGACATACTATAGTATGACTTTTTTGTCTCAGTTTGGACGACATACTAGAGTATGACTTTTTTGATTGATTTTGGATGACATACTATAGTATGACTTTTTGACTGATTTTGGACGACATACTATAGTATGACTTTTTTGACAGATTTTGGACCACATACTATAGTATGACTTTTTTGTCTCATTTTGGACAACATTCTAGACCATGACTTTTTTGTCTGATTTTGGACGACATGCTATACTATGACGTTTTTGACTGATTTTGGATGACATACTATAGTATGACTTTTTTGACAGATTTTGGACCACATACTATAGTATGACTTTTTTGACAGATTTTGGACAACATACTATAGTATGACTTTTTTGATTGATTTTGGACGACATACTATAGTATGACTTTTTTGTCTGATTTTGGACGCCATACTATAGTATGACTTTTTTGTCTCATTTTGGATGACATACTAAAGTATGACTTTTTTGACAGATTTTGGACGACATACTATAGTATGACTTTTTTGACTGATTTTGGATGACATACTATATTATGACGTTTTTGACTGATTTTGGACGACATACTTTAGTATGACTTTTTTGACAGATTTTGGACGACATACTATAGTATGACTTTTTTGACAGATTTTGGACAACATACTATAGTATGACTTCTTTGACTGATTTTTGACGACATACTATAGTATGACTTTTTTGTCTGATTTTGGACAACATACTATACTATGACTTTTTTGATAGATTTTGGACGACATACTATAGTATGACTTTTTTGACAGATTTTGGACGACATACTATAGTATGACTTTTTTGACTGATTTTGGATGACATACTATATTATGACTTTTTTGACTGATTTTGGACGACATACTATAGTATGACTTTTTTGACAGATTTTGGACCACATACTATAGTATGACTTTTTTGACAGATTTTGGACGACATACCATAGTATGACCTTTTCGACTGATTTTGGACGACATACTATAGTATGACTTTTTTGTCTCATTTTGGATGACATACTAAAGTATGACTTTTTTGATTGATTTTGGACGACATACTATAGTATGACTTTTTTGACAGATTTTGGACGACATACTATAGTATGACTTTTTTGACAGATTTTGGACAACATACTATAGTATGACTTCTTTGACTGATTTTTGACGACATACTATAGTATGACTTTTTTGTCTGATTTTGGACGACATACTATAGTATGACTTTTTTGTCTCATTTTGGACGCTAACTATAGTATGACTTTTTTGAGTGCCATAGTATAATGTCGTCCAAAATCACCTCAAAATGACCCCAAAACGCCATAGTATTGTATGTCGTCCAAAATGAACAAAAAAACACCATAGTATAATACGTCGTCCAAAATCACCTCAAAATGACATAATATAGTACGTTGTCCAAAATGACCAAAAAGTCATACTATAGTATGTGGTCCAAAATCAGCATCAAAACATGCAAACTCCATGCAGAAAGGCCCTTGTTCCAACCGGGGCTCGAACACGGGTCTTCTCGCTGCAAGGCGAGAGTGCTAACCACTACACCATTGTCTGCCCCTCATAGTATGGTATGTCGTCCAAAATCACCAAAAAACGCCATAGTATAGTAAGTCGTCCAAAATGACCAAAAAATGCCATAGCAGAGTAAGTCGTCCAAAATCACATCAAAACACCATAGCATAGTATGTCGTCCAAAATCACATCAAAACACCATAGTATAGTATGTCGTCCAAAATCACATCAAAACACCATTGTATAGTATGTCGTCCAAAATGAGACAAAAAGTCATAGTATAGTATGTTGTCCAAAATGACAAAATACGCCATAGTATAGTATGTCGACCAAAATGACCAAAAAACACCATAGTATAGTATGTCGTCCAAAATCACCTCAAAATGACCAAAAAACGCCATAGCAGAGTATGTCGTCCAAAATGGGGCAAAAAAGTCATAGTATAGTATGTCGTCCGAAATCACCAAAAAACGCCATAGTATAGTATGTCGACCAAAATGACCAAAAAACGCCATAGTATAGTATGTCGTCCAAAATCACCAAAAACACGCCATAGTATAGTATATCGTCCAAAATAAGACAAAAAGTCATAGTACAGTATGTCGTCCAAAATCTGTCAAAAAATTCATAGTATAGTATGTCGTCCAAGATGAGACAAAAAGTCATAGTATAGTATGTTGTCCAAAATGAGACAAAAAGTCATAGTATAGTATGTTGTCTCACATTGTGAGATTTTAACTCCCAACCACACGAGTTAAAGTCACGGCATGAGCTATTCTTGGAGAGCTACATAAGGTCATTTTCTTGGTGTTTTAACTTGTGTTTATGGTGTAAAATTCAGTTGATCGTAAGATTTGAACTCATAACCTTGAAGATACAAGTCATCTTCTTTAGGACTGAGGTAGTTGTCCTGACAAATTTGCTTGTTGTTCCTTGGTATTCTTAAGTTTTGTATTTTGGTCAGAGTTTTTAGAGTTCTCTGAGTCAGGATTCAGAACCTAAGCTACCCCCCTACCTTATATTGGACTTTAAAACTTACCTAGAGTATTTCTTGGGTGTTTTATCAGAATATGACATTTCAAAGCACTGGAATAAATAAGGATTTGATCGTGTGACTTCAGACCTTCAAATCAATGTCTGGTAGACAAGCTATTGTAAACAGTGAGAAACAGTTTGGTCTTAGAGATTTTAAGTGGTTAATAGGGATTAACAGGTCCTAAACATCCATATACTTCTCTGGATTTGAACCCACATCTTCAGATCGAAGACAGTGTTAAACACAAAGAGTTATACAACTTGGGAGAACTGTCTGCTTTTCTTTTTGACATCGTCTTGTGTAACTGAAAATGTGGGTCAATTGAAAGGAGATGTAGTATCTGACTCAGCTGATTTGTCAAGACTGTGTTAGAGAAGTAAGGTTTGGTTCCACCACTATGGTGTCCCAGTCGGGCAGTTGGAATGTCTACAGCTGCAGGTTTGTTCCAGTACACAAGGTAAGAGTGTTGGGATTTACTTATTGAAACCTACCACCTTGTGGACTGCGCAATCTTTTGGTTGTGAACAAATCCACCATGCCATAAATTCCTGGTGCATTTGGGACTTATAGTCTCTTTTCCATTTTCCCCCTTGAAGGTTGAACTTTAAAATATCTTGTTCTTTATGAGAATTGAACCTTTGGCACAAGATGTCCTCAGCAGTGTTCTTATCCACTGAGCTACCTGTGGCTAGAGGTGTTTGGGTTTTCTTGGCACTTTTGACTTTTTCCATTGAATCAAGCTATTCTTACTGAGCTGCATCACATTTTATAAGATTCAAACTTATAACCTTAGAGATAGACGTAATCTGATGGACTGAGCTATTCTAATGGTTTTGCTCTAAATGTCTTGGTGTTCTTTGGTCTTCAACCCACTATCTCAGGTGTCTTTTTCAAAAACTAAGCCACGTCCTCAGACATGTTGGGCTTGTGGAACCAAGTCAACCACCACATGGACTGGGACAACTCCAGGCGCGTGCTAACAAACATCAAGTAATTTAAAGTACTCAAGCTATAATACACTTTGGTATAAATTAAACTTTCTGAACATAATACTTGATTTAAAAATTACACTTTGTTCATTAGGAATTTGTTTTAATGTGAACTACAAAAACAGAAAATGACAGCATTATAAGACTATTGTCATCACACTCTGTATGGGTGTGGTCTACCACATGAATGAATGGGAATTGGGACACAAGCACTTAACTTTTTTTGTACAATATAAAACAACAATGGCCCCATCCATTTGATACACTAGACGGTAACCCATGCAACACTCTCCACTCTTCAGTATCTGTACATTAACATTTGGGGCAGCGATCTTCAGCTGCCGCACTCAATCACTCAATACTTTTTACATGTCGGTGCAGAGAAGGTGGTTACAGTGGGAAGATGGGTCAGTGTTTGCTCTTCTTTGACTTTTTGTGAGACCGATGAGGAGACCTTGATTTGGAGCGGGACTTCTTAGCTGATTTCTTCGGCGTCTTGGACCGCGATCTCCTGGATCGTTTGGGTGTGCGAGGTGATGACGGAGATCTGGGATAAACAATACTTCTATTACACCTTTACACTACTGCCTTCACTGTGATTAGTAAATACATAGTATTATAGTAAATAAATGTATGCAGTCTTACCTCTTTGAGGACTTTTTGTTGCTGGATCGAGGGGAGTCTTTGTGAGATGAGCGGGAAGATGCGTCTTTTGAGAACGATCGGTCCGAACGCTCTGATCTTTCTGACCGGGGCGAGGAAGAGCGGCCTCGTCTGCTAGTACTCCGTGACGGGCTGGGTGACCCACTGTGACGCCGCTTCCTATCAACCGGAGGGGACAAACGTCTGTCAGATGGGAAATTAAACACGGTTTTATGAAGCACAGTCTAAAAAGACTTGAATTTAACCTGGCAATGCATTAATAGTAATAATACCTCTCTTTTCTGGTTGGTGTGTCCTCCTTCTCTTTTTCTTTCTTCAAGTCTTTTAACCGCGCCTCCGCTTTCTCCTTCTCTTTCTTCTCCCTCTCCTTTTCCTTTTCAAGTTTCTCTTTCTCTTTTTCCTTCAGGGAAAAGAACAACAAAGAATCACTCCAACTTTAAACTATGTCACTACTACTAATTTTAAGGTTGTAAAGAGACCAATCCCCTCCAGTACCTTTTGTAGAAGCTTGTCCCTGTAATGCTCCACCTGCTCCTGAATACTCTGGCCTGGCTTCTTCGGCCTTTTTCCTGACTCCAACTCATCCTGGAACTTCATGACCTTAACCTTGGGGGGGGGGGGGGGGGGGGGGGAGGACAATGCAATAAAGGGAAAATAGTTAAAGTAACACAACTGGGAAATGATGTTGTTAAACGACAAAAGAATGATAGTGCTTGCATATTCAACCTGGACAATATAATCTCATTGTATACACATAGAATCACTTGATTTAAGAATTAAGTAACACAGCTAACTTAAACGCTCTAGATATAGATAAGCAAACTATTTACACTACCTAGTTCAACAGTCACAGGACCAGGTCAAGTCAAGGGCACTGTGACATATGGTCTCAAGTTGCATAGATCCAACTCAGATGACAGAGCTGACTTTCACCCTGTTGTAAGTTGATCATCCTTTTACCATCACCTTATTTTGAAGGTTGAAATCCTACATTGCGTTTCTTTAAAACAATCTGCCGTGTCTTTGCAACTGCAGACATTGTGTTGTTCCATATTTGTGGTAGTTGTTTATCACCTCGATTTCTCTGAGTTTAGTGCGTTTCTCCTCATTCATTTCCGACATCTTGGCCTTCGTATCGGGGTCATCTCTGATGGGATTGGAGTAGTTCTGGTCGTCCGAGCGAGGGCTGCGGTCGTCATCATCACTGTAATCATCTCTTCAGAGTTAAAAACAGTTCAGAGGAACTGGTTACGGACGCACAAACGTATACACAGATTGCCTGAAGAGAACAATCTTAAATTTAACTCATGACTCACTTTTTTGTTTCTTCTGGTTGCTCAAATATTTCCCACTTTGAGGTCGTCACAGCTGAATCAAAAATAACCCAATTAACCATAAAAAAAAAAAGCATCTTCACACGGTATATGACTATTATTCTGCACAAATGACTACGTGAAGGTCTCACCTTGTGCTGCCAACTCAGACTCCTCCACTGCTTCCCATTTTGAAGGTGCTACCTTGAATGTTGCTTCCTTTGATTGATCGACTGTAAAACCCGTGAAAATAAGAAACTTGGTCAACACTTAAGGTGAACACACATGTAAAACATTCTCTTAAATGACTGCACCACTCACAGGGTATTCCATCGATGTCTTCTTCCATGTGTTTGATTGGAACACCATCTAGGTCGTCCAGCATGGCTCCATCGATCAGGGCCCCGTCGATATTACCTCCATCGATCGGTACTCCGTCAACATCCTCCATCGGAGTGCCATCAACATACTCGACTATCGGAGCCCCGTCAATGTCTTCTACAGGCTCAGGCTGAGAGAAAGAAGGCAGAAATAAAAAAATATAGCTAGAACTTTATTTAAAACAAATACTGTGATAGTGAGCTTTGTCAAATCACTTGCCTCCACAGGTAAGGGCACAGGTTCCTTCTCTGCAGTGAGGTTAACCAGACCCAGGAAGATGTTCTGCAGCTTAATAAGAAACGGATCTGGATACACAGCCCAGTCCTCCCACGCCCGGAAACACGACATTACTCGTTGCTGCCAGAGAAGAAAACGAGACAAAAATGGCTGAGTGACCTTATTGACCAACAAGGGGAATTATCATGTGTTATGTGTTGAGTTGATTAAACAAAAAGACACTATATACTACTACTATTATACTATATTTACAGGGAAACAAATAATCAGTCGAAACTGCCCCTCTAAGGAGCGGTATGAAGCAGTTTCTGAAGCTTCATAACAGAAAACAAACAGTAATTTCAAATATTAGCGAGGAGTGAAAATGAATTGATGGTGCACAGTGAGAAGACACGCAGAGGAGAAATGTCCAAGGACAAGCAGAAGTAAAGCTCCTTCTACAACCATTAGTTTATTCCATCAGATTACTTATTTCTGTTCTATTTGCACATGTAAACCAAGCTATTGAGACATTTGGTACCTTGAAGTTTTCACTCTGAAGATGGCCCTGTATTGTTTTGTATGTCGAATTGAGGTCTGAGAAGATCTGGCCGAGTTTTGCCTCGAAGCTGTTGAGGAGGAGGAAACAAGTCATGAGGCAAGTGTCCCTATTATTAAAATGAACATACTGCAGTAAAAGTATATAAACTTACTATTTTCTGTAGTATGATGCATTGGTTACTTTGGCAGAAGAGTTATATAACACATCAGAAACGAGATATAACCTTGCAATCTGAAAAGTTGAAGATAAAAATCATTTTTAGGGCAACTGTCTCTGACACACAATTTAACAGTCTTTAAGTTATTGGCTCTTTTAGCGGCAGAGGCTCTGCTTTGTGACGACTTGCCTTCTTGGGAAGAGGGGTCTTAAGGATGGAGAGAGACTCAGTGACACACTCCACAATCTCTTCAGCGGCTTCAGCGTGGCTGAGACAGAACAACATGGCCTCTGCAATGTCTCCCCTCCTGGGAGTCATGCCACGCAGCATCTCCTCTAGTTTGTCCCGCTCTCTGCAGAGAGAGAGGAGGCCCATTAAGAATGATGTGTTTGAATCATGTATGTGTATCAAATGACAACAATAGGGGAAATCAGTATTACTCTTCTTTCAAGCAGCCTTTTTTGCCGCCTTCCTCCTCCTCTTCCTCTTCTTCACCATCATCATAAGGACCGTGAAGATATGGATTAAGAGGAGGTGGACGCCACAGGGAGCCATTTTTAAACATCCTGAAGTCATCCGTACGCCATTTGGCTGGGGCTTCACCCTGAAACAGTAAGATTTACAGTAAATAAAACCAACTGGGACTGTGACACGTTTGTCTTCTATGTAGGCTGGGCGCCATCACATTTTTGCTCAACTTAACATAGAAATCTGACCTGTAGTATTGAGTACAGTTTCCAGCGGTAGTATACATGTGCCGGGCTCTGGTTCTCGAATAGAAACCTGGAAGAAAAAGAAATTAAAAAAACATCACACATCAGAAAAAGTGGCCTTTTACTCAACAGAATAATGATGAATACATTTCCAAAGCACTGAAGTCCTTACCTGTACATGGGATTGTTGATTTCTCTGTTCATGATCATGGCTTCAAACATTGGGCCTTCACGCACCACAAACTCGATCATTCGGTGGATGAGAGAGAGCAAATTCCTACAAGAAAAACACAGTTAAAGCAAACAGATTCAGACTGGCCTGACTTGTGAGCACTAAGAAAGGTTGCTAAATAAAAAGGTTAATTTATGCTTGGTGGATCGACCCTGAGCCATCAGCCTCATGAAAGACATAACGCATGTTGCGCTATGAACGGCTGTAGGATGTAGATACTGTTGTCATCATACATTAGTGCAGTCAAGCTACAGATGTGATCATAGCAACTCAGCCAAAAGATAGACGATCTTTATCTATTACTTATTTGATGTTGCTGATGATACAATGTACAGACAACTGTCAGGGAGTCATCTGACCAAGCATAAATTAAGTGCAACTGTGGCTATGATTCAGGGCCTATGAAGAACATCAACGCTTCTGAAATCATAACCTATGAAGGTAAATCATTCACACTTATTCAGAAATTAACTATCAAATCGGGCAACGATATGATTTTTGGGGATTGTGTATAAATTCAAGTTTGTGTTCTTTGAGTCTATAGTGAAACAGGTTTGTTTACATTGCACTGTCTGGATCCTTGCTTATAAAACACCCCTTGATTCAATGGTTACAAAACTGGGACAATTGAAATTGAAGTTGGGAAAATAGACACTGTATTAGCTCAAACTTTAAACAATACAGTGCCACCCAATTCCCACTTATCTCCTTACTCATGCAAAGGGATTATTAACCAAAGCAGTATAGGACTGTTGGCTTTAACAGGCTGCAGTTGGTCATGACTGAATACAGTGCAAACAGGATCTCTAAGGTTCTTTTGGGACAATTTCAGGGAGAAACCTGGTGCAGGCTGTATACAATTCACCTAGTGAAGTGGCCAACAAGACAAAGGATGTCTTTCATTTGACAACAAAGATCATATTTACTTGTATTGGAGCCGATCATACCAATGGCAGGGTAAAATTCAGTATACTTTCCCAATCCATCCCATGATGCTTTTCAGGTCCCTCGCTGCTGCAGACAGTTCAACTTGTGCTGCTCACCAAGGCCAATGTCAAAGGTCATAGATAAACTAAAGCTGGTAGGTTTGGATTTGTTGGCAGGGACCAGATTTACTGAGTCCCTGATAGGGTGACAGAGGCCAAGGGGATAGACAGTCTGACTGAGCAATGGTCAGAGAGCATTTTCACAACTACAGGTCTAGAATCAGCAGACTATGTATGTGGTAGAATACCAGTTCACGAAAGATCAGCAACACAATTACATGTTGATGTATGGAGAGGGACTGGGATGGGACAAAATCATGTTTTCCTAAACACATTAAATAAGCTCTTAAATGATGTGTAGCTATACATATATTAAAACGGAATTATGAATGATGATGATGGGATGTGAAAGAGCAAGGTACACAAACTGTTGAGTCGGTTTTATACTATGTACTAATGTGAAAGAAAATGTACGACTGCTTTAACCATTGCTCACCCACACTAACCAGCCCCCTGTAGCATGCAGTGATCAACTGATCAAACTTTTAGCTTCATTATGGGATGTTTTTTTTCTAAGCTTGTACACCAATTTAAAAAAAGAAAAACATGTACCTTTCTGTTGGGATAACCACTTTGACTATGGCTTGCGACAGAGTCTGTATATGAAGTCACATCAGATAATAAACATAGAATGTGAGTAATGTTAAAACGGCAACAAGTGAAAAATATAAAAAATGCATTTAAAAGTGCAAAAAGACAACAAATTTCCTTCACTGCTGTCAGGTTTTACTAAAGGCCAAACACCTGTGATACTTCATTAACCATAAACACCCTACTGAGCATTTCCACACACTAACATCTCATTATATGCACACTCTGATATACAGTGCAGCTAACTTATTTGGCCAACAAGGCAAAATCTATCACAAACACAAACTAGGAATAATACCTGGACTGACTAATCTTACCAGCAGAATTAAAGAAAACACTGCTACAACCCATGAGAAAATCCTAAGCTGACATGTTGAGTTACCTTCTCGAACTCCTCCTTGTTTTTCGGTGGAGGAAGCAAGGGAGCACTGGGGTTCTTTAGCCTGTCCCGCGGCTGTGAGTTGAAGGGAAGGCCAGAGGGAGGTGGTGGAAGTGTGTGCTCCATCATGGAAGGAGGGATGTAGATAGGGTGGGGAGGAATGGGCACACCTTTGCCCCATCCTAATTTCATCTCAAAATTCATTATCATCTTTCCTGTAAAGGCAGAGAAAATATGTTACAAAGCCTAGAAAAGACACAGGTTATGTGATAAACTTATTTTTATAAAAGAATGAAGATTTTACCATTCAGGTTCTTGAGTGCCCGCTCAGCATCCCTCCTGTTCATGAAGGCCACAAAGCCACAGTTCCTCTCCCGAGCCCTCTCCTCGTCTGTCCTTGGCCACATGATCTTCACACTGGCCAGTGGGCCATATCTTCCAAACTCTTGACACAGCATCTCTTCGTTCATCTAAAGAATAAGATGATAAAAATTCTTCATTCATTTCCTAATTAAATGCGTAATTGTCAAAAGCTCAAAATAATGACATTCACAAACGTTTTGTTTTGTCTACAAACAAAAATAAAAATAAAATCTAATAATAATAAATTACACAATAAAAAAACCTTTGTCATAAAAGGTCGTAACATACAAACAAAACCAGTTTCTAGTATTATTTGTTTAGTTGTTGAAGTCCCAATTTCACTAGAAATTCACCTGTGGATTGATGTTTCCAAGATACAAGTTTGTAGTGGATGGGTCTCCAACATCATGGGAACCTGGTGCACAGTCATCCAAAACTGCAGAGACAGAGAAGAGAGAAGAATTTCCTATGGCCATCTTACAGGACAACATACAGTATGTGCGTAGCAAGATGGAAGGTATTCACGGCCGCTAAATTAAGTCAATTACCACTGGACGGACGGTTTCTTCTTGAAGAACCATCCGCTAAAAGAAGCAGAGAAGCAGTATAAATTTTGTTTCAGGGAAAAGTGGACATGGGGGTGGGGAAAGTTGAGTAGAGAAGTGCTATTTCAGGCCAACTGGGTGCAGTCATGCAGCTTAAAGACACTTACACGAACGTCTTCCCTCCGTCCCCAAGAGTGGTTCAAAACGACTGACACGGCCCTTCAGTTTGTGTCTTTCATCCCTTTCCTCCTGTATCCTGCAGAAAACACATAGCAGAATTAGGTACAACCCATTTCCGAATTAGAGCAAATTCTGTGTTTATTACAGCATAATTCAACACACAACACACTCTGGGAAAGACGAGTTTCTGACTAGACAAAAAAATAAAAAACTATATCAAAATTCTGCTTAAGAATATAAGCGTTTTGCATCACGTGCATCTGCGCAATATCATAGCACATGATTCCGAAAATATACTATATACTATACTACGTTGATATCAGCGTGACATCAATGTCCTCTCACAGAGACACTGAACATAGGAACATCAGCTTCGCGGCTGAGACACAAGCTGCTGCTGTTGTTGGTGTGTGCGCCTGCATACTAAAACATGAAATATGCCAATTCTGATATGTTCATATACTCAAAACGGACGAAGCAACATAACGCATACAAGTTAGCTTACCGCTTTTATATGATATGCCATGTTTGTAGTTGAGCTGTGATATGCAAACTGTTGCTGGCAAACTTTGCATTAAAATTTTTTATCACCATCTATTTTTGTAAAATGCTGTCACACTGCCGATGTCTTTGACATGGATGTTAGAGGAGGACTGACTGTAGCTCAATTAAATAAAACCACCGGATGTACTCTATCTGCCTCTTACTGAAAACAAGGAGGGTGTTCTCTGAAGACACGCTGTTAGCGGTGGAACAGGGGTGCTCATAAAACACCCCCATTAGCACTTGGTACATTCCTCCAGATGAAATCAAATTAACCAAAAACTGTATGACATTAACTGGGCAACAAGTCGACTTTTCAGAATTTGAGTCGAACCAGAACGTATCGACTCATAAATCGACCAGTTGATTGGGACTTTACAGCCCTAATAAGCTTACTGTTTCAGTTCTTCCTTGAAAAGCTCCAAGTTGCTCTTCTTCTTCTCCTTTTCAGTAGTTTTCTTTGAGGGTTGCTACACAGACAAAAATCATCATCAGCACCATAAATACAGAATCATTAACTACAGCAATAACTAGAGAGGCTACTTGTAGTTTGTACTTACATGTCTTTTGTCTAAGGCTAAAAACTGAGGCGGGGTTTCCAAAGGCAAGAAGCTGCTTTTTGTTTGTGTCTCAAAGCGCGATTTGGGCTTGTACAACTTTCCTTTCTTTTCGTCTGCAGCTGCTTCCTCTGAAGAGAGAAATAATGTTTTCTCTCAATATACTCCTTGATTTGCTTTTCACTGTTTGGAAATGTACTGTATATCATGTGTGAGGGACAACATATTATTGATGAAGTACCTTTAGTAGCATTTGCAATACCACCACGAACGAAAGCTTTGACTTTGCCATCCGTTCCTCCTTCAAAAGCAGCAAGAAACTCCTCATAAATCTCTGCAGCTGCCCGCTCATCCTCCTGAACACAGAACCAAGCATTGAAATGATATGCAGTAAGTCAATGAGAGACATCTCATGAGTAATATTATCACCGATGATATACTAAACAACGCAGTCCATACTTACCTTTTTCTTTATTTCATCTTGTTCCTTCTTACTTAGTGTCCTCTTTGCCACTGCCATCTTACCGATGCTGAAAGACTTCAGTTTACTCTCAAGTAGCGCCTGATGATGTCAACAAAACATGGTTAACTTCCCACAAATATTTCAAATTTTGACATATGTCATATGCAACTATTATTTAACTGATTTGAGAAGCACGTTAATTTAAACGTTACGCGGGGTTTAGTAACACCAACTCATATTACACCGGTATAGACACTTGCCTAATGCTATACTAAATGCTCAAACTGGAAAACGTACAAACAGTGCAATTTCTATCTAAAATGAACACAGAAGTTACCAACGAGCACAAATAACCAAAGGCCCAACAAGTCAACATCTGCTGTAGCGCACTGACTGCCTGCATTTAAGCGGCGAATGACAACACAGTGCTAACGCTGCAGGCCCAGGATGCCATAGATCCACTTTGCTACGTACACTATCAAACACGGATATAGTAAACTTCATTCAGAATCCATGCTATGTCAGAATCAACGTATAAACTGTGATAACCGTTTATCCTTCAAGGCCATTTTGATCCGTCTACGCTTCCCTCTGGCGGCTAAATCGTTAGCTTAGTCGATTAGCCCGTGTGGCCGTGGAGCTAAAGGTTAGCGTCAGGGGTTTGATAGCGTTGCGCATACACGCGAGTTCTATTATACACACAGAGATAAATAGTCAGCTTGTTCAGGCATACTATTGTCTACATTGTTTTCTATACAACAGGCGAGCATTAGCTGATGCAAGCTGTAACGGAAAAATTACCTTAGCGCTAGCTTTTTGAGAGCCACCAGGCGTTCGGTCCGCCATTTTTTTTGTGAAACTAAAATAAAATCGAGCGTCGATTAGAAGATACAATGCTAAATGTGACACTCCAGGCAACACAGTCAACCGCCGATTCAACGATCGCTGAACCTTTGATCCACCACAGCATTGCTTCAAATCATTATACAACGTCTCCTTCTGTTTTATCAACAATGTAAAGCTTTTTGTCAGCAAATGTATACAATCCTATAGTATTTTACAGGTAAATTAACCACACATTACTTTTTCTTGTTTATTAAAATACTAGTATACCATTTGTTCCAAAGTTATGCAACAATGCCATAAGATTCGTAGCTTCGCATTGAACTAACGCTGAAGTGGGTACAACAATATCATGGTTTTGAGCTATATCTTTATAAATATTTCTTTTTTTAACATCTCAAAATGCATTTTTAATATTAATTTTCAGAGAGAAATTCGCCTTAAATTGGTTTTATGTAAGAAATCTATCGCATTTAGTATTACAATGACTATGGTATTTTGTCAGTGATTAAGGAAACATGTTAAACTGAAATCAGTTTTTACCAGCACTTTTTCTTAGATGATTATACCATGTTTCCAGCAGGTGGCGCTTTGGCTCTTCTTTGCTTTCCCTGTGCATCTGTGCATACAGTAGCACACACACACACACACTCTGCCTATGGCGGTTTCAACCAACCACTCCTTTCTAATCATGTGCAGTCAACTGGAATAAAAACCCTAATTATTTAAGAGAGCAGATCACAGTTGTATTCTATTACTGCAATATAACACAATAGAGTTACATCTTAAGTCTCGACCATGTTTAAGTTGATTGGAATGCTTAGGTACAGGTAAGGCCTCTTGAGTCAAGTTAATTCATGCCATCCCCTCCAAACTTCTTTTCAGCCAGGTGTCTTATGAAACGGATTCGAGACCCCACACCCTCGACATCCCCCACAGCCTGTGCTCCCTCCCTCCCTCCCTCCAATTGCACAGAACAAACGCTATATTCATCTGCTGCAGCCTGCAGTCACTGGAAATCCCTGCAGCAAGAAACTCCTGCGTACTTTTCCCCCCTCACACACAGTGTGAGTGTGAGCGGCTGAGAGCACAATGCCACTCGTGCCACGGGGCGAAAACAGGCGCAGCGCCTGCACTGTTGCGCCAACAATGTGGAGAACGTGGAGTGTTTTTTGCGCATGGAGTCTTCTGTTCCTCACAGAGGTCTGTGCGCAGTCTCAGCGGAGGTACATCTTCATTTTACATCTGTCTTTTTTTTTTCTCCCCCGACCATTAATTTTGGAGGAGCCTCTGTGGGGAAGCTGGAGTTGATCAAAAAAAGGAATATTCTGCAGTCTGCCTCTGGATTTAATCTGCATCTGCAAAGTGTCAACTCGGTGTTTATAACTTATTATTGAAATTGTAAATAAGAAACGACTCTTCCTCCCCCCTTCTTCCTCCTCCAGTAGACCAGTCTTCGGATGTGGTGGAAACGTCACAGGAGAGTCTGGAGTAATCGGGAGCCAGGGATACCCAGGAGTTTACCCCCCAAATACCAAGTGTGTGTGGAGAATCACAGTGAGTCCAGATTTCCTAATTCTTCAAGGAATAAACACAATTTTACTATAGGTTTTGAAATGGATTTAAAACAGCTGCACAATCTGATACTCTCTTATGAACCCAAACCCCTTAAATTCCTCCTAAAAATATACTTAACCACAGCCCCAGCCTGCATTTGCTGACTGGCTCCACTATAAGACTGTATTGTGAAATAGTGAAGCTGATGATGTAGTGGAAACAGCTGCATTTATAATCACACAAGTGTAAGGTTGAGTAAAAGCAATGCACCATGGGTGAAGCTTAATTTAAGCGGGGATAGATAAGATTCCTGACAGATGCGGAATGTGATGTGACTGTTGTGCCATATATTTCCACCCAGGTCCCTGAGGGTAAGGTGGTGGTGTTGTCCTTCCGCTTCATTGACCTGGAGAGCGACAACCTGTGCCGCTACGACTATGTGGACGTTTACAGTGGACACGCCAATGGGCAGAGGCTAGGCCGCTTCTGTGGGACGTTCAAACCGGGAGCCCTGGTCTCCACGGGCAACAAGATGCTCCTGCAGATGGTGTCTGATGCCAACACGGCCGGGAGTGGTTTCCTGACCGTCTTCTCCGCTGCCCATCCTCATGAGAGAGGTAGGGAAACACAGAGGAGAGCAGAAGCTGAGTGAGAGCGAAAACCCTTGACACTATCCAAACATCTAACACAGATCCACGTGGGATTCTGTGCCAGTCAAGACGTCACTTTACATTAAAGATTTAATACTGACATAGAAGTGTGTCTGTTTGGGCAGAGGGTCAGTCTTTACTGAGCAAATGAACAAGGCTGTAAACATGATTCGCCTCCGTGTAGGTCATTGCATGGAAGCAGAAGATGCTTAAAGTGGAGCAGAATTCAGTGTCATTTTTTTCTTTCTTTCCCAGTAAAAGCCAGTGACCTTTGTGGATTTCATGTTTAAGTCTTGAGCATGTGCACAAAAACCGAGCTACATTTCGACACTCCTCACAGTGTGATGTGGAATTTCTCATGGATTATTTATTTTCCTGTGTGTGGAGTGCTTCAGTTGAGAGCCCAGGTCAGAAGCATCACTCAGAGTTGATGAGACGTTTCCTCTCTGTGGGGTTGCAAAAGTCGCATCCACTGTTCTTGGTGGAATTTTAATGGCCCGTTCTCTGTGTCCAAGAAGCTGACAGCTGGAAAGAGACAATGCCATTTAACTCAACTGCCTGTCTCTTACAAGTGGATGGTCACAAATAGACTGCACTGGCTCTTGTGATGAGTGTTGTCAAAACTGTGCAGCACATGTCTATTTTTGTTGCGGTGCTAAATTGCGCCGCTTCAGAAATGTTCAAAGGGAACATTAATTCGAGGGTATGTTACAAGGCAAACATGCTCTTTGGGGAGTCACAGTGCGAGCAGCTTTGCGTGGTTATCCGGCTGAAGTTTCGCAAGATGTTTAATAACAATGGAAGCGTTTTACAGTCACGAAGAAGGTGTGAAGGAGGTCGTGTTTTAAAGTGCACTACGATGACAGGACAGCAAATAACATCTGTGCTATTTCCTTCGAGAAAGGAATGGCATTCTTTGCAATCACAGCCTTTGGTGATGATGATCTGACGTGAAATTTAACTCGAGTTATTTCTCCACAGGGGACCAGTACTGTGGAGGCAGACTGGACAAGCCCGGTGGCAGCTTCAAAACACCCAACTGGCCGGAGAAGGACTACCCAGCCGGTGTGACCTGCTCCTGGCACATAGTGGCACCAAAAAACCAGGTCAGACCTTTTTAAAATGACTTACTTTTTTATGTAAAAGTTTCCGAGAGGTGTGGGTTGGATTTTGCAGGAGCATATTTGGACGGATTATAACCTATTACATGCATTTATTTATTTATTTATTTATTTCATTTTGTCAAAGGTCCAGTGTGCACCCATTCACCACTAGTACAAACAGGTTTTTCCACTGTGTTCTAAATTGTATTTACATACATGTTTACAGTAATTCTTGCTTCTTTTTTTTTTTATATTTATTTCTAATTGATCAATTTAGAGGGAGACTTTGTTGTCGTTTCTTTCATCCCGGGACTCGCTTTGTTTTGGGCTCATATGTGATGTCCCAGTTAATGCACACAGGTGATGCAGGGGTGAAAAAATCCCCTGTATATCGCCATATAATGACATTTAATGGTGAGATTGTGAATTGTAGCAAACGAAGAGGACTTCTCCAATCTCCCCTCCCCTTTTCCCAGTGTGCATGGAACTATGTTGCCCTTTGCACACATGTCGTAACTCTTCATTTGTGCAGTAAACTTCTCCTACGAATCAGGAAATGTGCATTTTGGCTGCTGTAGAAACAAGACAGCGCAAGTTGGCAGCCTCCATAAAACAAGGCTCTTACAAAAGGTTTATTCTAATGTTCCTGCAAAAACATATAAATTTTATTTCAAAGCAATTGTTTATTCAATGTTTGTCAATAAAGCCTCCTAAATGTCACACACTGGACCTTCATCATTGCTCAGCGTGGAAAGGGTTGTGTAAAACTCCACCAGTGAGAGAGTAGCCTTTAATCAAATGTCCTCGTCTGATGATAGGGCTCTTTACAAGCCTGTGGTGGTTGCAGGAGGATTTTCTAAATGACGCGTCTCTTGCCGCAGATCATTGAAGTCAAGTTTGAGAAGTTTGACGTGGAACGAGATAACTACTGCCGCTACGACCACGTCTCCATTTTCAACGGGGCCGAGATCAACGACGCGAAGAGGATCGGGAAATACTGCGGCGACAGCCCCCCAGAGTAGGTGATTCTGCCTCAGGAAGATTTCAATTTCCCTCCACCGTGGGATCTCACATCCTTTGACCATCAGCCTGGCTCTGTGTGTGTGTGTGTGTGTGTGTTTCTCTCCAGGCCGGTGTTCTCCGAGGGGAACCAGCTCCTAATCCAGTTCCTGTCAGATCTCAGCCTCACAGCGGACGGCTTCATTGGACACTACAAGTTCCGACCCAAGAAGTTCCCCACCACCACCACGCCACCCACCACTACCACACAGCCAGTCACCACCAGGGCCATACGTAGGTAGCAACGTTTATCCAATAAGAATGTCTAGAAGGCTGCATTTGTGGACATGCTGTAGATGTATGAGACCTTGCTAATATGAGGATCATCATTTAGTGTAAACACAGAGCTCTTTCCACTACCTCACCTAACTGTAAACATTTACGCAACAACTCAAAGAGTGGATCGTTGCAGTACGGTGAGGCTTCATGCTCCTCTGTGTACACACATAGTAAGGCCAAGTATAGACGCAGCCAAAAGCCACACACGTTCAAACACACAGTATACAATGTGGGGTGTGTGTCTGTGCCCACAATCACAGCTCATTTTCATTCCCACACACTGTTGTTTTTTCCCCCTTTAGTCAGGACGGGTTATTTTGGCGTCGAGCTGCCATGATGTCACACTCACCATCCTTTAGAATGAGATTTAGACATATAAAGTCACGGTTCTTCCCTTTTTTATGCGATCTATGAAATGTGGAACTCTAAAAAACAGCAAGTCATGTAGGAGAATATAGGCCACGCTAGCAGCAGATGCAACAGACTAAATTACAGACATTTAATTGTTTTTGTTCTGTTTGTGTTCGTGCAGCTCTGAAGTACTCCGTCGCCCTGTGTCAGCAGAAATGCAAACGGCGGGGAACACTTGAAAGTAATTACTGCTCCAGCAATTTTGGTAAGAACATCGGTGCACTTTTTTTCTTCTTTTTTTTTCAAACCACAAGAAAAGACGCTGGTTGGTGCCAGATCTTGAACTTAACACATATTCTAATCTCACCCAGCCTACACCTTGGCAGCAGAGGCATGTACGTCAGCAGAAGCCGCATTAGCATGGGCAGCAACAGGCGGTCCACAGTCCCGGTCGTGTCACTATCTTTAAGCCTCTGTTTGTCTTTTTCCTCAAAGAGTTCCTTGATAGGCTGTCGGGAAGTTCAGGAGTGTGTACAGTAGGACACAGTTTCCTCCAGTATAAACACACACACACTCTCAGTGGGCAGACTGTTGATAAATGGACGTGTTGATTCAGGCTCACCCTGCGTGTGCTAATCTCCCCACTCTCTGATGTTTCCCTTCGCGGAGATGTTTACCAGCTGGCATTTCAAAAGCGCTCGCCTGGATTTGCATCATGAACTGAACTTGCAGAAAGGCAAACGATGAAGTTACTGCACTTTTTATTCACAGACTGTTTGTCTAATCAACCTCTGAAGTCATCGTTTTGGTAAGTAGAAGGACGTAACTGAAACAGGCAGCTCCGTGTTCAGTCTCATCTCTGTTGGCAGATATATTTTCGACTATTTTCTCTATTTGTGTGGAGATTCCTGTTCACGCTGCATGAGATATGATTCCCTTTGGCTCCACTATCACTCTGCTGTTACTGCTAAATGTCTACTTGAACCTCATCATCATCATCATCAGCAGCAGCAGCAAGTCCAAACAACTTAACTCTAGTTGTTTGTTCATTTGGAGACCTGGCCAGACTGAACAGGAAATAACTCAAAACTGTACCCTGCTCTAGAAAAGACGAGGGAACACTGTAGAAAAACGAACCCGTTGTCTTTGTCCCGCTCGACAAATATAAATCACACGTTTAACTTGGTCCGCGTTCATTTTTAAAAGCCTTAAACTGACGCTGGATGTTTTATTTCCTGCGTGTTTGAGGAGGAGCGATCGGCTCGCGTGTGGATGAAGGAGCCATAAAGAAAGTGATGAATAACTGACAGCAAACGTGGAGAGAGGCTACGCTCTCAATTCACCTTGACATCTTTACACACTGGCTGCACTTCAAAGACGGAGGACGACTTAAGGCGCAGCATCTCAGTCATAAGAGTTATCTTTCAAAAAGCAGACGCTCGTTACTGCACCAATTTTTCACACTCTTTTTCCCCTGATTGTTCATTTGCTTTAAAGCTGCAGTGCGTAACGTCTGCATGAAACGACATGATGTAACCCTTATATGTTTGCTGTGTCCTTCACCTGAAAATGGGCTTGGTCAAGTAATACTGTTAGAGCTGACTGAGGCCACAGGAGTGGCTGGGCGCAAGAAGCATTTAGCTCGTCAAACTGCCGGAAAACTGGGTTTTTTGAGGAGTAGAATTCACTTCTTGTTTTCAGTCATACTCCGACATGTTTGCAGCCGTCTCACGTTACAAGTTGCTGTTGCCTCCGTCTATCTTGACATAAAACGAATCATTATACAACCCACAAATGTCGCCCCCGCAGCACGAACTCTAAATACTTTTTTATTAGCTGGTATTTGTAAATCCGGGGAAAGGACACACGTATTTTATTATGTCATGTGCACGTACGTTTGTATGTTTCATGTATGATCTTTTTTTTGTGTGCCCGTGCGTGACAGTAATTTCCGGGACGGTCATTACGGCGGTGATGAGAGGAGGAAGCACGTACGCCACCGTCTCCATCATCAACGTGTATAAAGAAGGCAGTCTGGCCATCCAGCAGGCAGGAAAGACCATGAGCACCAAGATCATTATCTTGTGCAAGAAGTGCCCATTCATCCGGAGAGGTGAGTGCACATTGTGCATCCTTGAGAACTGTTGCAGAAGACGTGCCATTATCTGAATGAAAATGATGAAAGTGATGAAAATGACTCTGCAGTTTCTTGGTTGACTGTTTTGAATAACCTATGGCTCTGAGTTTGCCTCCTCTGCCATGCCGTCACACTCAGTTGACAGCACTCGCCACAAAGTGTGAGGTGAGCAGAAGAACTCAAACCAAAAGCAAAAGCAGTCAATGAAGCGTTTAAATATGTTTATATGTCCGCATATAAACATATACGACACACGTGCCGTGTGGAGATTCTGACGTCTGGCCTTCCTGAATGTCTCTGCCGTCACTCCGCCACTGCATTCAGGTTTCTTTTGTGTGACCTCACCAGGCTTGAACTACATCTTCATGGGCCATGTGGACGAGGACGGCCGGGGCAAGATCGCACCGCACCACTTCGTCATGGTGTTCAAGTCCAAGAACCAGAAGGGACTCGGCGTTCTGAAAAACAAGCGCTGCTGAGCTCCAGTAGCTGCGAGGATCGCCGCTCAAGTGCCAGGCCTGATGGAAACAATTAGGTAAAAAAAAAAGAAAGAAAGAAAAAGAAATTAAAGAAAACTCCAGCTCAACAACAACAACAACAAACAAACACAGGCCAGAAAAAAAAACTAAAGTGAATATGAACACAGAACTGCCACCTCAGATTTTAAAATCTACATTTCTATGAATTTAAAGGGAAGTTTAAGATTATTTTTTATCGATCAATTTCACTCTGAATTAAAGACAAGAACTAGTCAGTTAATCTCCTTTTACAGCCACAGATTAATAAGCAATGTGATATTCTGCATAGACCAGTCCTGTCCCACAGTTCACAGAATTATGTGTATTAATCAGATTGTTACAAATGTAACAAATTACAAACTTACCTAGTAAGTAAGTGTTGAGTGCAATGTAAATTAAGATTGGGATTTAAAAGGTTGATTTAATGACAATATGTGGCAGAATAATGAATATCTCAACATCTGACATTATTAAATGTGGTGATTAAAGTGCAATATTTAATATATATGCAGTACATGACTTTTTTAAAGAAGATTTTAAGGGTTTTTATGTGAAACAATGATTTTTTTTTAATGCTAAAGCTCTTCCTTAGTTTGTTTACAGATGCGAAGCACCACCGTTAGTGTACGTCATTTTACCCACTGTCATTATTTTATGAGGAAGACGTGTGAAAGGGAAAACAAAAATATTTTCATATGAAAAGGTCTGTGAATATTATTTATACTTTATTGTTCTCACCTGCTCAAATAAAAGTTGTGTAACGTTTTTTTTCCTTGTGTTTGCTCGTCTTTGCTTTCAGCGAGAAAACCAAAATTGGTCAAAAACAAAAAACAAAGTATGAGTATGCTAATCATGAGACTGGATCAAGGTGTGTCATGTGACTCTCACATGGCTTTGGTCGGCCGGACAGCTGACAGGTTTCTGGCTTTCAGAGACAGAAATCAGCGAGACTCAAAATTAGAACTTGACTAAAACGGGTCAACAAGTAAAGCCCCAGAGGGTCAAAACTTCCAATATATCTTTATTTGAATTTCTGTTGAAAACAATGGCTGTCTTTATTTACAAAAAAGGCTGAATAGATAACACAAGGGGAGCTTATTCTGAAGGCTTTGGTGGAGAATACATATTTTCAAGTTTAAATGTCGCCTCTGTGTCTTAAAGGGCAGAGGGTCAGTTGTTTTTTTGTTTTTTGCACATGCTCAGGTCACACAGCAACCCAGACAAAAAAGAAGCAGATATTCTGTAAAGAGGAGGGAGAGAGAGAGAGAGAGAGAGAGAGAGAGAGAGGGAGAGATATCTTGTCTTTGTTTTAGCTCCTTGGGTAGAACATGGCGTATTTGGACGTCCGGAAACCTAGCAGGTCTCGCATCTCGTTGCGGAACTTTGAGAGGTCCTGGCGCAGGTCGTTCAAATTCTCCACCGTGGCCTGGTCGGTGCTCTGCATCTTCTGCCGC
Source organism: Solea solea (assembly GCF_958295425.1). NCBI lineage: Eukaryota > Metazoa > Chordata > Actinopteri > Pleuronectiformes > Soleidae > Solea > Solea solea. The sequence goes on along the minus strand of NC_081134.1, from coordinate 34,129,415 downwards.
GTGGAGGTCAAGTAGCGGTGGACCAGACAGCACATGATCTTCTGGTAGTTTTCATCACGCTTCTGCTTCAGGTTTCTCCATTCCTGATTGGAAAAAGAAAGTAAAATGAAGTGACACGGTTGGTTTAAAGTGAGGAGAAAGGATTGAATTCATCCACAAACTGCACTGCTGGCTGCCATTTCCACTTTCTCACCTTCAGGCTGTTCTGTCTCTTCACCTTGCCTTTTGAGGTATGTGAACAGATCCACTTGCTCATGCTGGTCACCAAGTAGCACACCGTCTTTGGGGAGGGGAGGATATTGAACGGTGGTGGCAGGGTGCACTTGTCGTCGAAGTAGCTGAGCCACAGTTTGGCCCTGGCAAACTTCCACTCCTTGTCCTCGTGATTCTACAGCCCAACAGCCGCAAAGAACAATAACATCACAGGAATGTGAGAGCGGTCACACACACACACACATGCTTTTTTTCTGTGGAAATCCTTGAGGAGATACATTTCTTTCCACAATGTTTTATTGAGCATAATCAAAATCAAACTGTGGTTCAAAGGAGAAAGAAAATGTGCAGCAGGCTTCCAAAAAACTAACAATTTAACATCTGTGCAACATTACAGGGTGAATTAAATCGGAACAGTAAATGAAAAGAGTTTAAACAGTTCCTCAAAAGTGTTGAGAAACCAGAGCAGAACTTGTTTTGAACTCACAGCAATTTGTCTGAAGCTTTTGTGGAGCATCGCCACCAGGAGCTTGGTGAGCACGATCACGACCACGATGTTGTAGGTGCCGATGATCATGGCGCCAACAAAAGAGCGCAGCTCCTCTGTTAAGCTGATGCGGGTGACGAAGAGCGCGACGTGCGCCAGGGAGAAAATGTACCAGAACAAAGCATAGCAGGTGCCCAGAAACCTGTAAAAACAGAAGAAGAAGCGGACAGTTAGTAGGTTTCTGGTCAATACAACTCTACCAAAATCTAACATGTCTGGACGGTTTGAAATGACGGACTGAGGTTGGCCCGTACGTGTGGAATGCATCGTTGCTCTGTTGCTGGCAGAAGATGCCCTCGCAGTCATTGGGTGAATTCTTGTCCTTGTTTTTGTGGTCCTTTCCGTAAAGCTGAGTGAGTCCAATGGTGAAGGAGAATAAGACCAGCAGGAAGAGGCCCAGAAACTTTCCAAACTCCTGCAGCATCTGACCCATGGAGATCTGGAGAGAGATTAACTTTAGAGATTATTTTCTTTTCTGTTAAATGTTTCTGTTTGGGGCTGATCTAATCGCACAGGCTTCAGTTTTCTGGCAGCGATTAAAAGCAATTATCGATGCAGTGGATGCCAAGCGTGATATAAAACAGGAAGTCTTTTAGTGCAACTATTTATTATGATGGTATAGGTTCAGATTAAACCAAGTCCCATTTGAATCATGCATTTGGAAGCATCTAGAGCTCGATTTTTCGTTTTTTGAAACTTATTAAAAACTCTCAGTAGACATTTGGAAGTAAAGTTAGTAAAAATAGTGTCTGTGAAAATAGGTTTTGTTTTCTCCTCTTTTTATTTCACAATTCAACACATTCAATCTCTGCAGACAGGACGTGTTCTGCTGATATCGTGCGTCTTTTCAGGCGGACTTTAATTACTTTTCATTGACAGTAGTTATAACGCCATCAAACACAAGACAATGAATGCCAGCACAAGAGAGAGGAAGGAATATGACATAATCGATTTCCTAAAGTAGCGTATTCGCTGTCTACATTTGGCATTTTCAAAAAATACCGTTTCAGGTCACCTACAACGCCGTTTCCGTGTGGACGGTACTCCTCTCCGACAAAAGAAGTATGCATTTTCATTGTTTCCATGTGGGCGGCCCCATTGTAAAAAGTGCTATCTAACAGCTTGAAGAACCTAAATGGAATAAATAATTAGTTCCACCTGTGCTGTTCTTGCCATCATAAAATATCTGCATTTTTTTAAGGGGAATTGAGGTTGATCCGCTAGAACTTCCCTGTCTCTGCAAAGGTTTGAACAGTCGGCACAACTTTTTGAGTGTGATTTTTTGGTACCTATTCAATACTTGGATAGATGCAAATCTTCTGACTGCTTGCAGCTATTTCTTTTACCCCCATGTTCTTGTTGAGCAGTGATTCCCTGTGGAGTCAGGAAAAAAAAAAAAAAAAAGACATATTCTGGCAGCTGCAGTTTTCTCACTTTTACCTGAGGGAAGGCAAACATGGAGGAAGCCAGAGAGGGAACCGGAGGACAGAGAAGGTCTTCTCAGTCCAATGGAAATCCACTATTCATAGAAACGAGTGGCTTATCCGTTGACTAAGACCTAGTGATTCTCAAACAAGGTCGGGGCACGCTCGACCTTGCAAAGCACATACAGCACACACCAGTGGCCAGTGTGAAGGATGACCACTGTGGGTGCACCTCAAGGTGAACGGCGACTGCAGTGTTTGCACTGAAAGCCAGACTAGTCTAATGGGGTGATTCATTCTCTTGTCATGTCTAAATCCCCCCAGTGTATTTGTCTGCGACTTTGCACACATCTGATTTAGGGAGCCGAGGGTGTTGCCTGACTAACGTAGTTACTGTACAAACAGAGCAGGAATGCGGAAGGTCACTACAGCTCTTGACCTTGACTGGAAATGGCGTCTGATGGTACGTTAAACACATCCGAGGACGCGCGGACACTTTGTACTGGACAACCGAACAAAGCTTAGCTTCTGTTTGATCTATGAGAACAGAAGCGACATCATTTGTACGGTGCATCCGCCCTGACTGAGGAAGCGATTGTGTGTATACACCAGCAGGACAGGGGTGGATGGGGGCAACAAGCATTTATCCTATTGAACAGCTTACAGGTGGGTTTTTTTTGTGCAGTTGAATTGAAATCTACAAGTTTTCAAGGGCACTTCAGAGCTGATAGACTTAACCAGCATTGTGTGAACTCATTTGACAGTGGGTTTAAATGTAACGCACATTTGTTAACATTTAAAAAGTGACACACTACAGTTTTAACAGCCTATTAAAGCACAGTATACTGTTGCGGTTCTTCTCAATATAAAAACAAAAAAGTACTTTAGCATCTTATTCTACCTGATATACCAAGCACTCGTATTTAATTTTATTTCCCTTATTTAAATGCTAATTATTTTTTCCTACCCATAAATACACTGATTTCCAATTAAACAAGATGTTTCGCAGGATTATTTTTTGTCACAGTTCATTGTGGCCTCAGAATATAGCAGTTTCATTTTCATTTTGGTGACATTAACAGTGTGAATTTACCCTGCTGAAGAACCTGGGTAGTATTTCTGCAGTATGTACTTTGGAATGGGTGGAATACAGTAAAAAAAAAGAGAAAAAGACTCATGCTGAACATGTTTCCTGCGTTGCCGTTCGTTATACGAACACATGGGTTAAGTCTGGGCCATGAGTGAGCTCACTGGCCATAGTGGATTTACACAGACACATATTCACAATTCTCAGTCACTGTTTCCAACCTCAGGAGGGGGCACTGACCGGCAGACATGTGAGCTGGCCTCTTTAGGAAAAAACAGAATCAAAGAAACTTACATTACTGCAGCCCACACAGTACTGACTCACTGTCTGTCTCTCCGTGAGTGTGTGTGTGTCTTTGTGCACGAGTGTGTGCATGTGCATTAAAAAGGGAGGCGTGTCTGCCATGTGAGTGTCAGCGCCGGCCACACACACACACACACACACACACACACGTATTTTCAAGGCTAATAATTTTTCCATCCCACCAAGCCAGACGGTGATGTCACAGAGTGAAACAGAGGGGTGAGAATAAAAGGAATGAAGGAGAGATGGAGGAGATTAAAAAAAAAAGGCACCTTAGTGTTTTATAAGTCAACCACAAACAGCTCTTTGACTTAATGACAGGAAGGTATCTCTACAAATAGACCGACCTCACTGCATACCTGGTGTTTTTGTGCGTACTCGAGCAACATATGGGGGGAACGTTAAACGCTACAGACTTTACAATTTGACTGCGCACGATATCATGATGTGATAAAATGAGACACTGAAGGCACTGAATTGTTCGAGGAGCCCGAGCAGAAAAGAAATAAATATGTAAACCAGATTTTTGGCGAAAAGATTTTCTGGGGGAAGTTAGACAAGCAGCGACATAGACGGAGACTTTAAACAAAGACTTATGAGAATCAAGTTATGAAATACAATGCGTTGATGCATATTTGACTGTCTCCCCAAAGATGGTGCAGTAGAAAAGGATAACAGTCTCATGATTACTGGCACCATTTTACACATATTCACTATTTTTATGAGCAGCAGGAGAATATCCCTCTTAAAATATGCAGATTATACTGCATATACATCCTTTTCTACACTGCTTATACTTTTAAGGAGAATTCCAGGAGTTTTTAACCTGTGTTCTTTGTTTAAAAAATGTGTGTGTAATTAAATAGTACCTACAAAAACCTTTTAGACTTGGTCCAGTAGATCGGTTTAACTGGCAGCTGTGAAGCATAATCCAGAATATAATCCTGGCACTTTCTCTGTAATCTTACCAATAACTAGCTCTAAGTGTCTAAGTGTCTGACAGCACTATTGGAGCAAGAGTGTCACTCAACTCTCGCTCTGAATTCCACAGAGACGTGAGAGTTGTTACGGGAAAAATGAAGCAGCAACGCGAGTGAAAACAAGCAGTTTTAGTGCAACGCAACAGAAAATGTCGCAGTTACCCCGTAGGATTACACCGTAACGTTTACCGGCCATGTCGTGGCTGCAGGCTGAGACAATCTACTCCAACATGAAGTTCTTGTCAGTAATATTATTCACTCAACATATACTGTACAGGCCATGGAAAGATATGTAAACACTAAATTAGGTGACCTGAATGGATACACACTAAATGTTTTATTGCATGATCTGTGTTTTCTTTTGTAAAAACATTGTAAAAACATCCTTTATACACAGCCGATCAGTACAAGTGTACTGCTAATCATTTCCATACTCTTATGCAAATAAAGGGAAGAGATTCGGATTCTATTGGCTGCCAGACATTGAGCCAATCCGACACAGACCTTCCAGGATTCACATAAGTTAACACTTTACACTTGGATCGTGCATTTTTTTCATTAGATAAACATCTGCTCTTAATGTGCCACAGCCGTATTGATTACAGTTTAGGTATTTGTTTTTGTTGTCGGAAATATTCGAGAGAAAAGCCAAGTTTGCGGCGCTGCCTGGTCCACAAATAAATCTACTTAGCACGACCAGCGTACTGATGGTAAACCTTTCAACTTCCTACCTTTATTCCCACACAGCCAAATTTGCTGTTCATTTAGCGACAGATCAGACTCGCTGCATGTGCCAGATCGTTATTGACAATGACGGAATGGAAACTGACACGGGAGAACAGCGTTAACTCCCTTTTGTGCCAAAGTTGTTTGAGCAATCCCTTTTGTTTTAAAACTTGTTGATGTTGACGATGGAAACAGTTGTGATGCATATTTTAACAAAGCCGTGACTTAATCTACTGCCTCAGGTCACTGTGCTTATACTCATGATGATGGTTCGATGGTGCCGAGCACAGCTGGGGTGATGTTTGGTGTGGGCTCACACTTCACTGAGAGATGTGTGAGTGTTATGTGATTAAACAGAGTGATAGAAAGGGAAAGTAACTATTTAAATATCAGTGTCAGTGCGTTTACATAAAAGTCAGATTTTAGGTGACAATAATTTGGTTTTTCTTAATGTCATGTAAACAAGTTAGTCAGACTAAAATTGAGCTAGTTTTAGTCGAACTAACATACCTGGATAATTCGATTCATAGTCCGATTACTCCTGCATGTATACGCTTAGTCGGACTTGAGTCGGACTGGATTTGGACTTGGCGTTCTGTGCATGCACCAAAAAAGGAGCTGCTCTGTTGTTCTTTGGACAACACAGCAACCCGAGGAGCCGTGATCGATCTAAATTATATCACGATTAACACGTACAGCAGGTAAAAAACATACAGAACCACAGTACGATCCATCTCACCGTCCATTTCGCCGTTTGTTTTTCTGTGACATAAAGGTCAGCAGGAAACTGATTCAATACGCAGTAGCTTATAGACAGACACAGCGCCACCTACAGAGTTGGAGATACACAGCCAATAAATCCATTTTGTCGGACTCTGCAAGTAGTCTGATTACCCGTCTTAGTCGGACTACGACCTTAGCTCGATTAAATTGTGCATAGCGAGTGATGCACTTTTCTTTCATTAGAAGAGTCTGAATGCCTTGAGTGTAAGCCCCGCCCCCAGCACTGCTCTCCTACCTGCAGCGGCCCCAGTATGGAGCTGGTGGTGTACATGAAGAAGAGTCGCAGGTAGCTGAGAACGTTAGCAAAAGCAAACAGGCCCTCAGCCACCAGCAGGGGATGGATGGCATCCCAGTTCTTCCTCTCCGTTTCCTTCTCATTCTTGAACTGCAAAAACAAACAAAGACTCAGACAAACAAGCACAGTGGACAGGAAATGACCCACAGTGATGCTGAGGACAGATATGCTGCCCTTTTCCTGACCTTATAACAAATCATTTGAATGCAAGCTGCAGTGTTTTTTATCAAAATAAAAGCCACTCTTCTAAATTAGGGCCAGACATTTAGGAAGGTTTACTGGCAGAATCTGAAAATATAGTAACTAAGTATTAAATAGTAAGTACGGATGTTTAAAATTGTAAGTTTATTGTAACCTTAGAATACATACTTGCTTTACGTACTAAACAGACAATTGTTATGAGTTTTAAAGTGGCGAATAAAGGCTCCACCCACATAAAGTGACATGGAGGAGATTGGTGTTTGCATCTTTTCTGATCTTAGTTACAATCTACACACTAGACTTAAGAAGAAAATATAATTTATGGATCTTTTTAACTACATACAGTATTAACCTCTTTTGAAATGATTGAAAATGCTAAGAAATTAATAAATACAACGTGTCGATGAGCTTTAGAAGTTTCTGTTCAAATGTTCACATGTAGTATTCCTTTGACTCTGGTGTCGTTAAAGCTAACTTACATTGCATCAATCACTTGAATCTAAAGAGTAGAAAATGTGTGTGTGTACCTTGCTATGAGCAACGATCTTGAGAGCAAAGGTGGCAAGATAAAGGGAATTCATCACAAAGCTCAACTGGTTCCTCGACTCTTCCAGAAAGTCTTCCAACCCTTCGTACCACAGACGCTTCACGTCCGACCACACCATCCCTGTAGGAGAGCGGGAATACATCATCACCACACACACATGAAACACGGCTTTTTTTGCTGTCAACAATTTAAAAAGTGCTTCAACCCTCAGTGAAGGGGACAGGAATGCATGAGACGCAGCGATCGAAGATTAATGTGCAGAACACGTGTCATCTGCAGGATTTAGAGAGGTGTGAGGAATTTAATTAAGATGTTTTTTTTTGTACTCGACTGAAATTGAGACTGAAAGCTCAGCTAGAGCTAGTTACACGTCCTTTAAGCCTTGAGTCACAAATCATTAGCGTAAACTGAACCTGACTGATCTTTAATTGATTTTTGTGGTTTCATAAACAATCGGGGAGCAGAGGATTTGACAGGCGTCTGGCACAGGAATCCCCCTTTTTCATACATGAGTTGTTTCCGCCTCTCTGAATAATTCCCACGCAGCTGAGTAGAATCTTGAGCGTTATCACTGTGGAAAGAGTGAAATTTCAGACAGCGCCGAGACACAACATGACACATACTGTATATATACGCGGCGCAGAGACACAGTCTCTCAGAGCATCTGATTTCCACATTAATGTGAGGCATCTGTGTCGGGGGAATAGCAGGATGGAGGGGAAAGGAGAAAGATGAGATGCGGGGGGGTGCAAAGTGCGGTGAGAGTTGAAAGCTGCTGATTTGTACTTGTGAGTGCTGTCTGTTGACATGCAGCACATGCGAGGGCTGTAATAACTCCTGTCCACATCCTGATAACATTTGTACATGGTTGTCTGAGCGGGGTAATTGTAAGCTGCCTTCCGTCTTTGATATTGAACTCCTTTTGAGGAGCATGTAAGAGTAAAATCTGCACCACTGCATCGTGTCGTGCACTGAAGGCGCTTTACAATGGGGCAACTTTAGAGGGGGGAAAAAAAACTGCTGAGCTTGTTTAAATTGATCTTTAATGATGTTCTTTTGCAGCACTTATGAATTTTACCCCCTCTTGCGAGTTATCTCATTCCATGGAAAAACCCATTACACTCCCCTCTAGTGACTCAACTACTGATCCCCCTCCCCTCCTACAATTTGTGGAATACTTTGCAAATTACACCACCGCCATCTTCATACTAGTGAACAGATGCTTAAACATCCTTTTATAAGCTGCCAGGTGCAGTTTTGGGGACGATTTATCAAACAGACAAGGGAGTGACAAAAACTAATGGTGCTGTGGTCTGGCAGAGAGTAGCAGGATGATGCAACCATAATACAAATATCACTGCTGAGAAGGAAGAGCCATTAAAGCAACTGAAAGATCACACTAATGGTTTCTTTGCAGAAGAGGAAGGTGGAGTGGCTTTTCCCCCAGAGAAACCCAGAGTGAGTTTCCCCCATGATTGTCTCTGTGTGAGTATAATTCTGCACGTATGTGTGGTTTTCTGTGAGCTGAATGAGGTAATACCATCGCTAAGGTGGGTACACGGGGGAGAAAGATGAAGTAGCAGCTCTTTTCTGTAGAGCACAATTAGAAGCAGAGCTGAAAGATTTAATCTAGTCAAGTCATTTACTATAGAAACATCACTTTGTCATGTTCTGCTCGATAGGATTATAGATACAGTATAGTGGACTTTATCCTGGCTACAATAAGAATGAATAATTTTCGATTTGTCGAATGTCTAATTAAATTGTAGTAAATCCTGGTTTATATATTGTGTTTTTATTTTCAATTCTATATCTCCTATTAGGAGACTGATAACTCATTTCATATTTGACTCAAAATACATAACATGATAGTTACATACTGTAATTAAATAGTGCATGCATATGACTTTTAGGGCTGGGCATGAATACTCAATAATTTGTTTTATGATAAAATTAATAATAAAATATTAATACATTGATTAAAAAAGGTATTTTCTTCAGAAATGTTTAGCTTATGTGTGGTACATGTATTATCACAAGGTGGCAGCAGCAGCAAGCATTTGGTTAGCGCACAGGTAATTGCAAAAGTGATTCCATTTACGAGGTTTCTTGAAAGCATCTTGAAGCCACTCTCCTAAACTCAACACTCTGTGAACCCTGTATTCTTCTCATTAGCTCTTTATGTGCTTGTAGTGAAGAATTGGTGTAGGTTTAGCAGGAGCAGTAATGCTTTTGAAAAAACTGACCTATGATCCAAAGGATGAGCATGCAATCGATCATCTCCAGCGCAGGACCCATGGTGTTTTTCATGTCTTCGTTGTACACCAGAGAGTAGAGGTTGAGCAGCAGCAGGAATGTCATGTAGGAGGCGCTGTGGATGATGAACTTGACAAAGGGCGTGTGGATGATCTGGCCCACACGTGAACGTGGCACCAGAAGGTAGCAGACGGAAAGCAGCGGCCAAAGCATCGCCACGCTCAGCACTGTGGCGATCTTCAGACAGGTGTGCTTGCGCCGGTAGCTGGCCGTCTCTCCGAACCAGACCGTGTTGAGGAACTGCTGACAGTTGGACTGAGCCACAAACTGAAACATGAGAAAGTGGTTTTGATCTTAATTACTCTGAAGGAATATCTTTGGTTCATGTGCTTGACGACTTTTGTGTCAACAAGTTAAAAAAACGGATCCCATGTTTATGGAATAAACTGATTATCAGAGGGAGATTTATTTCAATCCTCACCAAAAATCGAATACGATTAACCAAACGATCAAATATTGTAATCATCAAGTGCCATTTCAACAAAGAGTACACGTAATAGACATGTATATTATTTTCTGGTTTAAGATCTTCTACCTGCACCACAGCAAATACACAGATAATGAATGGGATGTGTTGATTGTACTTAAAGGTTTAAATTGAGTCTCTTAGATACAGTCTATGAATTAGAGTGGCTTTAAATGAGTATTATATAGAGTAATTACTGAGAGCTGATGTAAGTGTCTTCTATACGTCACTGCTCTTTCTGCAACAAGAATCCAATCACAAATATGGGGCATATATAGGGCAAGAAATTAAAAAAGAAAATAAATGAGGAGTTTTCTGAGGTGCTGCTTTAAAGAGAACCTGATCCGTGTTATTGCCCCACCAGTAAAGAGTATTATGCTGTTAGCTGTACTGTGATATACGAGTCCAACTATTTACTCAGCTGTACATTGCCCCACAGCTTCAGACTTCAAGCTCAGGTTTGTCTTTGGACTGCCGTTGCCTGGAGGAAACACTTCATCCTGTCAAAGCCATAATTCCCACAGACATGCGCTGGCGTCCTGTGGATTATATACAGCTGATATGGTGAATATATGGTATATTGACTCTCACACGTTACAGTCTTTGCCGCTCTTACCTCTTTTTGGTTGTACTTGATGGCCAGCTTGAGTCGGCTGAGGTTCATGCGCTCCTCCAGCAAGCCTCTCTTGTCGACGTGATCTTCGTTGGACGTGTGATTCAGAATAACTTCGAGCTCTCGCGAGTTTCGAGCCTGTGCCAGCAGGTCCTTGGCAAACATCTTGCACTGCTTTGCCAGCTCCTCATAATCATTCCTGGAGCGAAGAAAAGGAGATGAAATCAGTCAACATGAACTCCAATTATCCAGATCTGTTCCAAACTATAAAGGATGAGGTTGTACGATATTATCATTTGCACGTGTGTGGACATACAGTATGCCTGTGAGCATTGATGTATATACGTATTATAGTGTTTCAAACACGACTGACTGATGTGCAGCAGTTAATACCTGAACTCCACCTCAACCAGACTGAGCTCCCTGAGGTCTGCACTCAGCTCAAAGGCTCTGAGTATGGGATCTTCCTCGGTCAACATGATCAGCGAGGGGCTGGCAAGGCACCGATAGATGTCCAAGCGGAACCTGAAGAACGACAAGTGATGAGGATGTAGAAGTGATGGCGGATTAGAAATGAGAAAAAGGGATAATGGAGAAGATTTCTTTGCTACTGATGCAGCTGCCTCATTGGTAACTGCCTTGACCTCGATGTTGTATGCCAGCCAAACTGCAGACTGATTCACTTAGTGTACTGTGTGGGAGGTTACACTCCCCTGCAGTGAGAATAAAATGCCTGGCAGAGGAGATCAGCAATATCTGATGGTATCATAAAACCAAGAATTACAACTTCCCAGAGGAAAGCCTGCTATCTCTGCTGCTTTTCTTTATCTGTGTTGGTAGAAATGTATATGTCAGTGTAAAAAGCACCACTTATGTTGTAAAATATACAACCACACTACTGAATAAATTCCTTTAACAAAAAAAAAAAAGAAAAGCTAACGATGACATTTTCCAAATGAATGTATCATCAAAAACAAGGTGCTGCAGTGTTTCACAAGAAGCTTCACTGAACACTTTTCTTTTGACAGATTCATGATTCATGGCTGTTTTCAATCTCCAACATGTCAGAGGAAGAAGCAAAACACTCATTACTTGAAATATCACACCCATCATCTGTAAAAAGAACGTGATACTAACAGCCATTCAACAATATAAATAATATTAGAATTTACAGCTGTTGTGACCATTTGCCTCTGCTGTCTCCCATTTTCTTTCTTTTTTTTGTGGAGTTCTTCCTCATCTGATCTGAGGGTCTAAGGGTAGAAGGTGTCACTTGCTGTACTGACTGTAAAGCCCTTCGAGGCAAACATGTGTTTGTGATGTGGGGGCTATATAAATAAAGGTGACCTGACTTGACCTGGCTGTTTCCAAGAAAAAAAGAAATCAGTTCAACGCGACTCTTGAATTCTACCTGGAGTGCCGTAAGCTGTCCTTCTTGTTTTTGGCATTGCAGAGTGTGCACTCGCAGCCTACAGCGTGAGGCCGCGGGAGCGAGATGTCTTGTTTCAGCAGCATGGTCAGGATCTCGTAATTGTTCCTGTGGGCAGCCAGGATGACTGGAGCCACGTCCATGGTGGTCGAATACTCTGGGTTCTGAATCCGCTGCATCAGTTTCTATAGAAATTCAACAGACACAAATTGTATCAGTTTTTTTTTTCAGTGTTTTTCTTGGCGGAGGAGGAGGATCATTTGAGCAGGGAGAAGGAGACTAACAGCGATGGAGGGTTTGGACGACCGCCTGGGCCTGTGGTTGAGGAGGATGTCCACAGCTCCCACCACTTCAGAGTCTATGGCCACCAACAAGGCATCTGTCGCCTACAGACACACAAAGGCACGATTTAGATATGGAGAGCCATAGCACACATAGACTTCACATCATAATAATCCCATACTGGTCAGAAATCACTGGATCAGATATCAGATAAATGTGGAAATATGACTATTAAACCTTAAAAACATCATGTTAGTGTTAAATAAAGTAGCAACTGGTAATGACGTCGTCACCCATAAGAATTCTCAACTCCTGTTCGAAGCCTTGAGTCACAATTTGGCCGGTGCCATTATTATTGAATGACATCAGCTGTCAGTCACACTCGTATCTGACGTAAATTACCATTTATTTTGCCTCTAACTGGTCACATAAGACAACCCAAAACTAGCGATTGAGACCATTGAGAACATTTTCAGGAAAATGTTTACGATTGACATTATAAAACAAGAGAGAAGTGCAGTTCTTTTTCACCCCCTGGTGGCTTTTAAGTATATTTTTACTTCTGGTTGGCTTAAGCCAGCAAAGCGGAAGACTATGTCTAAATGCAGCAGCCTAAATGTTTAAAAATAAAAAACTATATTGTATTGATGTTGGTTTCATTTCTTGTTGTGATATTGTCTCAATTCTTTGAAGTGCAGTATTGATATGGAAATATTCTTGACGGGGGTTTTCTGACCGTTGTTGTAGTTGATATAACATTTTGATTATTATTTTGAGAGTTGAGAGTTTGTAATAGACAATTTTGAGGAGGGAAAAACATTATCACCTTAGTTATAGTATCCTAATATACAGCATTGTAATCCCTGTAACCCATTGCCACTGATCAGTCCTAATTGGTAGATGCTCAAACTTGTAGCATCAAAGCTATTAACTACTGTTAACTTTTGAACACACATTATTTGCTGCTGAATGTGTGTGTCTGTGTGTGTGTGTGCGTGTGTTTACTACCTGGCAGCCATGATCCAGAAGCAGCTGCAGGATGTCTAAATTCTCGTTCTCGATGGTGATGGTCACGGCGTCTCGGCCCAGCACGTCCACGCAGTTGAGGTTGAGCTCGCCGTGTCTGTTCTCCTCGAGCAGTTTCTTCACCATGTAGTAGTCACCTGAGGAAGAATTCTGGCTTTATAAAAGAAGTGCAAGTATCATCCCGCGGATGTTTTTTTGTGTGTCAAACGGACACAAACATCTTCAGGCATGAGGCCAACAGGCTGAGCAGCAGCAGCAGCAGCAGTCCTCCTCAATAACAATAACATCTCCCTCAAAGGACAAGAGTTCCTGTTTCTGAGCTACGTTTAGACAGACTTTATATGGTTATACTTGCAGTTACAGCCTTGCAGCCTGTACTCTTAAAACAACATTTTGCCTGCACAATGTTCTCAACTTATCGGTGACACAGAGCAGCTGATAACACCAATATTTCTGTGTTTCCTCAAGTTGTTCTTGGTGTTATACATGTTTTCTTCCTCTCTTCTTCCTCTTCTGAATCTCTTTTTTCACGCTCCTCATTCCCCACGTTTTCTTAAATTTTGTGCAGTTTCCCTCACGTTTTGTGTTCACTCTCCTTGTAAGGAGCTGTGGATACGTGCAGATAGTCAAAGAAAAACATATCCTACTCCCGTTTCCACAGCAGCCATCATCTACAGTATAATAGCAACATGCGAAAAAAGCAACATGCTTTCAATTATTACCCATGTAAGCCTGACAATATCGCTTCATATTTGCAAGAAAGGTCTCAGATCAGTCGATATCCGTAATTATCACCATAAAATGTCAGATAATCAAATATTAGGTAAACATTTCTCCAGTCTGAAGCAAAACATTCATAGCATTCAAGTATTATTGTGTGTGTATATATATGAACTATATATCTATATATCTTGAACTGGTTGTCATATTGATGTTGAAGGGAAGTATTAGTGATACACACTGGTATTGAATTGCTGCCCAGCCCTAATGCATCAGCGATATGTTCAATGTTTTTCCTGAGAGCCATTTTCTAAATATTACTCCCACGTTTTTTTTTTGTTCACATTTATATGAAAGAAAATGTTCACAAGAAAACCATCCTTGGAAATGGACCTGTTCAATATTAATGATTCAAATATCACACCACAGAAAGCATAACAGAGATAAATAACCAACCTTTCTCGCATGCCAATAAGAAAAGCTTCTCATCCAGCGTGGTCTCCTCCTTCACCTCCCTCACATCTTTCAAGGCCAGAAATTTATCCGGAGAGGAGGTGTCCGTGCCCTGGTACAGAGCTGCCATTACGACGGAGAGCGAGTACGGACAAACACTGATGTGCATCCCACTAGAAAGCGGCGACCATTACGCATGAAAACCCCCCTCTTACAACGGGAATGACATGCGAGGAATCATTATTTTCTGTCCGTCTGTCGCAGCGACGCAAACCAGAATCATCTAGTGTTGATGTTGTCGTCGCGCCTCCGCTGCGTCCTGGTGCGCGCTCCTGCACTCTCTCTCTCTCCAAAAAAACAATCTATGTCGTTGTAAAATTCAGTTCAAATGAGTGGCCGGATTAAAAAACAAAACAAAACATCCGTGTTTACGCGCACCATCTTCTTGCATCGCAGCATCCCTGGGAGATGGTTTTCGGTCCTGATGCTGCTGACGCGCATCTTACTGCGCATGTGTGCTCCTCCACCTGCTCGTCCAGTCCACGTCGCAGGCGTAAAGCCTTGGTGCTTCATGATTATGTAACAGGGATGTTCCATGATTGCACTGAGGATATCAGTGTCCATAATATGCAGCATAATTATGTAGATCCATGTGGTCTGGCACCAGAAATGATGTGGATTAGATTTTGATGTGCAGTGTGTTTTTGTGGGTTATGATTGATGATAAATTAACATGGAAAAACACACTGATCATGTACTGCAGAGGCGTAAAACTGGCGGCCCAAGGGCCACACGTGGGCCCCCCCAATCGATTACATGTGGCCAGAGGTGGAAAGCATACATCATTCCAGATCAAAACAAGCACTTTTACTTTGAAATTCTATGACATATCATCATCATCTCCATGGAATATTGTGTTATATAAGACGAGACGCTCATTGGCCCCCAGGTCATTTGAGTTTGACACCTCTGCTGTACTGTATCTCAAAGGATTTTTTTATATACTTTTGATACAGTATATTGTGGGGATCAACATTTAAAGCAATATAAAACAATGATTTGGTTTAAAACAAAATAGAACAATAAGCCACTTACAAATGTTGTTCTAAGGAAAAGGATAGGAAAAACGCAAAAGTTTATTATACAAAAGGTCAAAAGGGAGATGTACTGTATTTCTATTATTGGAATGATGGACTAGTGCAAATGTGAATGAAAGAATGTGTACATGCCTTTTGATTTGCAGATAAATGATTTGTAGTCCTATTTTTGAGGGGAATAAGTTCATTAAAAATGTGTGCACGTGTACATACAAATGTGTCAGTGTGTAAATATATGAGCGTATCTTTTTATCGTTTTCTTTTCCTTCTTCAGACGTGTAACCTTTTGGGGAGGTCATATATGACAGGCATGTATAAGCCCTTTGATTTTGTCTGTGCTGTATATCATTTTTTTTTCTGTTTACTAACCTATGGCCTTCTTGTTGTACAACAATGCTAACATCACAGCACATAATATGAAATACTATGTTATATCTCAGTGTCATTTGATCAAGAGACAAAGGAAAGAAATCATCATTTCTTGTGTGCGTGGGTGGACATCTATAATATTGGACTGGCTACTTCCTGCAATGGATATTTCCATGTAGCTGATGGGTTTTGGCATGCATGGGTGAAACCATTACCCATGGATAATGAAGAGAGAGAGAGAGATGTCATCTGTGCTAGGATATTCAAATCGCTGCATATCAGTTCTCAACATGGGTGTAATAAAAAATAATAAAATGATTGATTTGGACTGAAATAAAACTGAGCTGCATCCACTTTGACTTCTTTCACAAACACTCTGTTCTTTAAGTGTCCTTAGAGATGTCAAGACAATGTGAAAATGTACATTACCAGGAGTGTGAAGCAGTTATGTGACGTCCAGTGATGAGACTTGACCATTGACCTCTGAGGTCTGACTACTTGAAGCATGTGTACGACCGACTCCTGTTCACGAGGGAACAAATACATGACAGCATTATCAATTTTCATTAATTATCTACATACCTTGTAGGAAGATGATTGCAATGTAATACATTACACACAACATTGTTTAAATAATCGATCAATCACTCTGTCCTCACTGTTAATGAGGCATCGTCAAGCTGAGTACAGCTTAAAATGGCGCATATGTTAGAGCATATTAGGACCCTGGGGTAATTAAGATTCATATACAGTAGGCGCTGTTAAAATTTAAAATGAGCATTTTAAATTCAGCTCTTCTCCATCCAATCACTCATATTCTACACAATAATAGTTGCACACTGAGAAAATGGTCCTATATGCACCTCATTACCCAACAATGCAGTCCTCAATTAATCTTTTTTAAAAAAAGTTCTTTCTAAAATGCTACTACCAAATGTTGAAAAGTGCAAAAGTCATTAACATTCACTCTAGTTTGCCTGTAAGTCCAAATGCCATTTGAATGATGATTTATCGTTGATAAATTCTAAATATAAATGCATTCAAAGAAGAAAGAGAAGTCAGTTTCTTTGTCCTGATTGGAAACAGCAGCTCCAGCAGAGGGCAGTGTGCACAAAGGATCTGCGATGTGAGCATCCATTGTAAACAAGACCACTAGATATTCTTCATTATTTACTGTGCAGTCTAACAATCCATCTACTTTAATGTAATCTCTGTTCAAAAGCGTGATAACAAACAGCTTTACTTAATGTGCAATCTATCTGCCTGCTTTCAAAAAATAAGCAGGGCTTTAATATATACGTGTTTCAAGAAAAAGAGAGTTTTTGGTGTTACATACACATTTGTATGAATAATTTAGGTGCTACACAGCCTGAATAAAATCCCCAACATCAGCATAATCCCACTCTGGACATGAGAAGTCAGTGGTCAAAGGGCTGAGGCCTTGTGCTGCATCACTTGAACATGCTGTAATCCCAAACTGGCAAGTCACTCTGTAAAGATGACAGTGTCAATCTGAAGGAACATGTGGTTTCCCCCACCGGTTCAAACTCACATGGCCTTACAACTTCCCAGGGTTTTACACTTCCTGTGGAACAGCTGCCAAGTGTCACACACTCAGCCAAATCCACTTAAAAGCGGCGTCAGTCACTGGGATGTTTATCATGTCATAACATATCAGATAAAAGAAGATATTTAAAAAAATAAAAATGTGTTTTTTTTCGCTGCAGAAGTAAAGTAACTCTTTAATTGAGTTGTTTCTATAATTAATCACAAAGATATTACCAAGAGTTACCAACACTTCTAAAGAAAGAGAATCCGTTTCCTTGACCTGGACTTCCCTCTTGAGGCGACTGTGGGAAACACATTTAATGTGAAATAATGAGTATTGATTGTGTGGCCATGTACCATGAAGGGAACATAGATTAGAAAATGAACGACAGAACTTTTTTTTTTCTTTTTTTTTTTTAATTGATGAGAAATTTAAGTTTAAACTAAGAAGCAGTGGTGAAAAACAAACGTGGTTGGATTAAAAGGGAAACCTTATTTTGAAGTCTTTAAGTGGCATTTGATTAGAAGACAGTGAGGCAGACAGACGAGCACTGGGAAACAACAACAGCGGCATCTTGAACGTCTACCATTGCTGTGATCTATAGGAGCCAGTGTCGAGGCTGCAGGGAGACTGACGCGCCGCGCGTCCAATGGCGCGCGCCGCTGACGCACGACGCACAGATGTGGGCCAATGAAATCCACCTGTGGGCGGGACTTTCCCCCCACTGCTCGTATTCTGATTTAATCCAGTGTGTATTACTTGGACGAGCGGAGGAGCAGGAAGAAAGAAGAGACCCTCACAGGCAGATGGTGATAACTGTGCCGACCGCTGCTCCGTTACGGCAGATGCGGAGTGATCCTGCGTGCCGCTCTGCTGCGTCAAAAAACCGCCGACTTTGTCTGAGAAGCCGCGGTCTTACCGGGGGGGTTCATTGTTCTTTTTGAATCTTGGAAGGAAGGATGCCCGAGATGGTAACTGCGCAGGGATGCCTCCGCGGAGTATGGGCTAACAGGGCGTCTGTTCCACTGATGAAAGCCTCTCCGTTTTTGCTTTGAATAACACGGACCACCCACAGAATCCCTGCGCCGTCGTGTACAACTTCGTCGCTGCTCTCTCTTCTCCATCCTGCCCGGGAAGAACATTGCGCACTGCAGTGAAAACTGGGATTTCGCCGTTGTGGAATTTCGAAAAGGTAGTGAATATATAATCAATTCAGCCGGCATTCAAATCCCTCATCTGTTCCCAGTGCATGGTACATTTATACATCCTTCACATTGTGTCGGCCACTGCTTGAGGAACTGTGGTGGTGAGAGCCACTCTCCGCGGTTACAGATGAGAGGCAAACAATATCATCAAGCACTGAAGTTGACAGCGCCTTGGGAGAAGGATGCTGGCTTTGGGAGGAAGCTTAAAACCTACAGGAATCATACCAAGATAATTGCACAGCCCGGGATCGTGATGAAGGTCCTGCGCAGGAAGAGGATTGTGTTATTTATGGCCTATTTCTTACTGCTGGTCCTCACTATGCTTAATTTGGCGAATTATAAATGGACGAAAGAGCCACAGCAGTGCAATCATCAGATGAGGAGCACCACTTATCAGAGCAGATCTGACATCCGCTACCTATACAGGCCCTCTCTGGCCAAAAAGAGACAGCTCATCTATGTTCTGACCACCTGGAGGTCAGGCTCATCGTTTTTCGGGGAGCTTTTTAACCAGAATCCAGACGTGTTCTTCTTGTACGAGCCCATGTGGCACATTTGGCAGAAACTGTACCCTGGTGATGCAGTGTCTTTACAGGGGGCTGCCAGGGACATGCTAAGCTCCCTGTACCGCTGTGATCTGTCTGTTTTCCAACTTTACAACAGCCCCGGGGGCAAGAATTTCACCTCGCTGGGACTATTTGGGGCCACGCTCAATAAAGTTGTGTGCTCCTATCCCCTCTGCTCAGCCTACAGGAAGGAGGTGGTGGGAATGGTAGACGACAAGGTGTGTAAAAAGTGTCCCCCTCAAAGCCTTAGACTGTTGGAGGAGGAGTGCCTCAAATACAACACCATAGTCATTAAAGGGGTACGCATTTTGGATGTGAATGTGTTGGCTCCACTCATGGAGGATCCATCTTTGGATTTGAAGGTGGTACACCTAGTTAGGGACCCACGGGCAGTGGCCAACTCCAGGATTAAGTCCAGACACGGTCTGATAAGGGAGAATTTACAGGTAGTCCGCAGCAGGGACCCAAAACTTCGCCGGATACCCTTTGTGGATCCCGGTCACAAAGCCAATAAAAAGGACGGCTCAGACTACCACTCCATCGGAGCCATGGAGGTGATCTGTGACCGCACCTCCAGGACGTTGAGGACTGCCTTAAACCCACCGAGCTGGCTGAAGGGGAAGTACATGGCCGTGCGCTACGAAGACCTGGTTGAGAACCCGGTCAAGACCTTGCGGAGCGTTTACCGTTTTGCCAACCTTACCAGCAACCATGACATTGAGTCCTTTGCGCTGAACATGACCAGTGGCTCCACCTCCTCCTCTAAGCCATTCATAGTCTCGTCCAGGAACGCCACACAGGCTGCTAGCGCGTGGAGAACAGTGCTCAGCATTCAGCAGATCAAACAAGTAGAAGACTACTGTCACCACGCGATGTCTGTTCTAGGGTATGAGAGGGTCAGAACAGCTGGGGAGGCCAAGGACCTGAGCAAATCACTTCTGGCACACTCCAAACTGTGAATACATCTGCAACCACCAAAGACCTTTTAATTTAATATAATTTTTTTTGCATCGAGTGCCGTTTCCTCTTATTGTGGGATTTAATAAGCTTTACTTTGTTTGAGGAGCTGCGCTGGCCACATATGGAATGTGTCATAATTCTCTGAGCTGAATTGCGGTGGTATTTGAAGGGACCACTTCTTTTCTACTGGAGTGATGGATAGGTTTGACAGTACAGTACAAGGCCCATGAACGTGATTTCAATTGTGAAGCTGCACCTGTGACAAAAAAACAAACAAACAACTGTATCCTGTTCATGTATCTTGTTATGATGATGATGATACTTCAAAGTGGATGTTTTGGGGTTATTTTTGAATGTTCAAAATCTTACAAAACTATTGTTTCTTTTCCAGTCTCCATACTGTCTGTAAAAGTGAAAACAGTGAATGAAAGACCAACAAAAAAACAAAGAACCGATTAAAAGAAAAAAAGGAAAAAAATCTCATTGCTAATATTCATTTGTAAGATCTGGGTGATGTCGGAGACAATCAGAAAATTAGTATGTTGACGTGCCATAGGTAGAGAGGTGTGATACAGAGGCTACATCTGAACAGCATCTGTGCAATGTCTAGATTTAAAAAAAAAAAAGGAAATTGTGTTTTTAATTTTGTCACAGAATCCTTGTAGGAAAAACATTCAATGTGGCCAATGTCCCTCCAGTGTGTAAGCAGTATGTTCTACCATTTTCAAATGTTTACAATTGCTTGCTCTTATGGAAAACACGTGATCTGGGAATATTGCATCGAGTAAAGTTCACAGTAAACAAAAACAGAAATTGCATTTGTTTTGAAAAACCTGCACTGCTCTACATTTTATACATGGGGGAAAAAAGTAAATAAAATCTAATATGGGTGGCGACGAGTGGATTTAATCAATATTGCAATAACAGAAAGGCTCTGTAATAACTGTTCTTCATAATTCTAAAAATACACTCTGCCTTTCCTCCACATTTACAACCCCTATGCTGGAATTTCATAAATATTCCATTTACCTTTCCAATGCAAAAGGTGTCCTGTGGCGTTATCTTCCATCAGTCATTCCTGCGTTTGTTGTCACAGGGATGTGATTTTTATCCCTTTATCTCAAACTGTAGATTAGTAGAACATGGTGAGGCCTTTGGCATTGATGTGTAGCCCATCGTCTGCGCTGTGGACATGTAGTTTGTCGTCAGACAGGGTTTTAATTATCACAAAAGTCTGTATTCATAAGTTTCGTAAAACAGAAACAGTTTGTGAAAATCAACCCATCTCATTCAATTTCTAAACGGTTCCTCTAAAATAGGACAAAACGACGTGGACTCATCACAATCTCCAGTCTGTTGAGCCACATTCAAAGATAAGCTCAAGAAAAATACAGAAATGAGAATGTGGTGTTATTGTTTCGCAGCAATCGAGAGCAGAGACATTCCATAGATGCAGCCATGCATTCGCAGCATAATGTGGGATGCCCTCAGTTCAAAGACAACAGCTTTCTCTAATACGAGGGGGAAACAAGTCTCTCTCTCTCTCTCTCTCTCTCTCTCTCTCTCTCTCTCTCTCTCTCTATATATATATATATATATATATATATATATATATATATATATATATATATATATATATATATATATATATATATATATGTTCACAGAGTCAAAACCTCCACAGACTGGATTTGTACCCAACACCGGTCTTCACCTATGTAGAGAGGGGCGATGCATTCAGGGAGGGGAGCAAAGTGCAATCTATAATTGAAGAAGTCATAGAAAACCCTCACATGCTAATGGCCTCTTTCCAAAATGCTGTTAACACACTAAAGCAATTGGACATGTGTGTGTGTGTGTGTGTGTGGAGGGAGCAATACATTTAGTGGAATACATTTAAATCACTTAAAAGTACTGAAGCAGAAAACAGCGCAATGAAAGTTTAATGAGGAGCTGGGAAAGAGCAGAGCAAAGTTGGCACAAAAATATAATTTCAAGTGATCTGGGGGGGGGGGGGAGAAAGTGGTTCACAATGAAAGTGGACGTTCTTGAACACTTTCCCCCCTGAAAAGTCCAAACCACGGCGTTGCATAACCGAGTATAAACGGAGCTGCTTTGCTCATAATTAATGTGTGACTGACCATGTTGCATATTCACCCGAGCTTTTGCTTTACAATGTGAAAAGTACACGGTGTCACACATTAGTCCCTTAGATCGCACAGACTTTAAGGACCAGTGTGTAAGAATTTGGGACCTCTAATAGTGCAGATTGTATTAAGAAACAAAAAAATTCATCCCCCTCTTTCCCAAAAGTGTCAGGAAACTACAGTGACCTTCGCATACCAGACAGAAGTGACTCCCAACCAGCGGGCCCCCCCAAGAGCTCTTTCTTGATTTTAAGAGTGTAGTTTATATACACTACCAGTCAAAAGTCTGGACACACCTTTACATTTATTTGAATGAGGAAGTGTGACCAAACTTTTGACTGGTAGTGTATGTAAAATAAGATGATGCAGAACTCTTACGGGAAAACAACTACAGTTAAGGTTTTTTTCTGGCTGAATGATCATGTGCTGATTCTTTGGCGCACAGGAAGTTAACCATTAAGTCAGTAAAGTGGAAAAAGATGATCTGAAACACACGCTGGCTCAAAATGATACATTCTCAGACTCTCATTAGACATTAAAAGTAAAGTTCAAGTAAATGTTTGTGCATTTTTGCAACAGGAAACAGAATATACAGCACAGTAGTAGTAGATTCTTTCTTTTTTGGGTGGGTGTGTGGTGGGGTGTACAGTGTCAAAAATGTGGGTCAGTCAAGATTGTGATCCACTGCTTCTTCAATACACAAAACACATTTGGATACTGGAGGAAAATGACGATACATAATAGTAAAAAAAGTTAAAAACAAAGTACATAATGTGATTGTTCTTTAGTTTTTGACCCGCCCCCCGCTGATACATATAGAACCATTATGAGGGCCGCAAATGTGATTCCTGGTCGGCTTCTCTCGTTGTGTCCTGTCCACTTACCCCCCGTCACTGTGGGATTCAGGGTCATGGTCAGAGGTCAGCGATGGATGGTAAGCTTCACACCTCCCCGGTCAGAGCTGGAGCGTTAACAAGGCCCAGATGTTCCTCCACTCGATCCTCTCGTTTCTCACATCCGGAGTTCACCTATTGATGGAAGCAGAATCTCTTTTGTTTTCTCTCTGAGTTGATCTGGTTCAGTCCCAAACAGCTGTTCTTCATCCTGAACAACAATAACTTTAATTGCATCCGCCCTCTGAAGACATTTACAGTATGTAGTAACACAAAGGGAAGTATCACTGTTTAGAGACGCATGGGATCGTAAGAGGAGGAGGAGGAGGAGGAGTCCGGCCAATAATCCAAAGCATTGTGAAAGAAGGCCGTACGTGTTATCAACGGCTTAAGATATCGTTGACCCTGTTAAGGCATAATAGAAAGTGTATTAAGTGTCGGTAAAAAGGAACGGGAGATGGGGGGGAAATGGCTTGTTTTAATTTGTAAGTTTTTTACAAATTTGGCCTCAGGCTGTAGCAAATCATAATTTCAGCAGCACTGCAGCACATCTCACAGGGGGCACATTATGAGATTATGTGTGAAAATAAGTGTTTAACTGCTGTACTGCATTTTATTCACTCAATGAGGATTTATCAGCGTTTTTTTACCTGCTCCTTCAGTTCATTGTGAAATATTTACATTTTATACAGTAGTTAAACTACGCCACATTTTCTACCACCTCTCTCCACATACAGTCAGCCTGCCGTCATTGGAAACTAAAGGCTTTTCACTCTCAGCACAACACACTGCAGCGAGCTTAGTCATTCAAGCTTGAGGTGTTGTGCTATTTTTTTTTTTGTTGTTGCAGATTTACGAAGCTGTTAGCATATTTAAAATCTGCTGGGTAGTTGTCTCAAGTCATAACAAGCTTCCATATTACAAAGAAACACTTTCCAGGGAGTGAGCGCTGCACAAGGTCAGGCTGGCAGTAAGCCAGGCGGAGATAAAAATAATTTACTCAAAGAGAAAAAAAAAGAGGTATAAAACAGGGTGTTATCTTGTTTCAGGAAAGCTGGGTCAGTCTTGGACTTGATTGAAACCAGAGGCAAGGTCAGGAATGGTTTATGAATGTGTTTAAGTGTGGATACAAAGTCGCACAGGGAAGGATATTTCTCATCGGTGTTGAGAACAGGAGGAGGAGGGTCGTGTTTTGGGACGACAGATGTTGCACGTAAAGATCCCCTGGAACTGCAAAACAATAAACACCTGTGAAGGTATGTAGTCACTTGATAATACGGAACTCCCTCTGCCACCTCCTTTTGGTATAATAGCTTGGTGTCCGTCTATATTGTAAAACACTTCTCAACTCATTTTACCTCAAAAATGTCAAACTAATTAAGTTCTGGGATGTAAAACTCATTATGTTCTTTACAAGGTTGTGTTTTTTTTCCTCAGTAAAAGTACATATATATAGATATGTGTGTGTGTAAAACAAGGAGGAGGAAAATGATGAAGTGCTATTTGGCACAAAGCCTTGCGTTCTGGTGCTGTTGTCAGCAATGAGAGGTGGGAATCATGGAATAATGGGCACTGTTCTGCTATCTAACAGAGTTTATTTATAAATGTTTCAAGTGAGTGACAGAAGGACAAGGGGGAGAAGTGTGGGGGGAGGAGGTAGAAAAGAGGGACAACAATGCCACAGGAGTGAGATGATTTCTTGTTGCCATTGTAGCCTGCTGTACCACGCTGACGTAATACTAGACAGTGATAATAATTACAACTGCTATAGCGGTTCTGTGGTGCACAATGGTGCCAGTTTGTGTGGGTGTGTGTGTGTGTGTGTTAGTGGAGGAAAAAAAGGTGCTGAATAGTAGTAGTGTGTGGCGGTGCAAGCAGAAGTGCTGCTTCAGCGTCCATTGCGGCGGCGTATAATTTCCTCCCTGTATTTCCCCTGACACGTCCCCTTTCCCTGACCTTTCACCAGCTACTGTACATCAGCAGAGTTTACAGCTGTTTGTATTTAATACTAATGGGAGAGTGGGAAAAAAGAAGAGGAAACTACACTCAAATTCTCATAGAAATGTAATTAAATGACAAATGATATCCACATTTATTTTTTATAATGCACAGTTTTAAACCACAGGGTGGACCGAAGTGCTAATGAGGGCAAAAACATACACATAAAAGCCAATAAAAAGCATTTAAAAACAGCAATTATAAAAATATTAATAATAATAAGAATAAGAAAATAAGATGAAACACAAAACAACTCACTCACAGAAAATAAATGTCTTTTTAAATGAGATTTAATCACTTTTCAAAATCCAGATTAACAAGTGCTTCAAAGGCATCAATTAAAATTACATTTGACCAATATTTACAAATTAGTGTAAATATATATATATATGTGTAAATATATACTGTATATATGTGTATATATATATATATGTATATATATATATATATATATATATATAATACTAGAGTTTCCTCCCAATTTCAGGAAAGCCAGACAGCAAAATAAAAGACTGATTAAAAGACATGAAGAACTCATTGAGTCTGTGACCACATACTCGCACATTCTCCTTCTTTGTGAGGACACTCATAATGTAGCCCTGTACCCCAACATTAACATCATAAATAAATAAATAATCCTTAACCTAACCCAACCTAATCCCAATTCTAACTCTAACCATAAAATGAAGTCATAACCCCTGAAAAAGCCTTGAAATTGTGAGGACAAGTTAAAATATCCTCACAAGATTAAAAAGTCCTCACAGCAGACTACAGACACGTACACTCACACACACACACACTCATTATACTGTGGTATACTCAATAGTATAAACAAATACCGGAAACAATGCAAGCGTTAACTTCCAGTTAATCTCCTGTCACTCATACGGAGACGCAGCTAACCACAACACGCAGCCATCGCAGGTCTCTTTAACACGGGCGGCCTCTGGGACGCCAGAATCAAAAAAACAACATCATCGCTTTCCAGCCCCTGCAAACCACAGAGTACAAACCGCTGCGGCGGGGAAGATCAAAGAGACTTTGATGTCCATTAAAATCAGCGCTTAATAGTGAAATGTTACTTGTAATGAACCTTAAAGCCGGGCTGACGGGGGAAACGGGGAAAGGAGGCAGCAGTTTGCCTGCAGCATGAGACGCCAGCAGAGCCAGGTTGAGGCTTAATTATCTGGCAGCGGGATCCAGACTGGGACTCCTCTCACCTGGTCCACATCAAAGCATCTCCATAATACCTTTTTTTTCTTCTTCCCCCTCTCTCCTCTCCATCAATACGAAACAGAGGCCAGGACTGGGCCTTTCATCCTGCTCACATCTCCCCTCATCCACACACCACTCTCTCCCCCGACTCATTTATATGCATATAGACATACAGAAATCCCACCACACACGCACACACGTCCAAATTAACCTTCTGTGTAGCCTTTTAGCAAGCATACGAGTATGGGTATACTCTCTTCAGTCACTATGGTTACACTGACTGCGATGAACAGTTAATTGAAAGCAAATGTCATAGGTTTAATTTTTATCCTTTTATGTTTATGCGTGGCAGTACATGCAGTTGAGTCCATCTTGTCAGCGTCTCTGTATACTTCTATTACCTTTAGTCCCCAATGGCTCCTGATCAATCGAATCAAGGTAAGTTTTACCTAAACAAATGCATTTGAAACTGTACTGAATGTATAATTAAGAAGGTGATGTGTCTTGTGTGGAACGTTGGGGCTTGGAAGGACACACAAATAGGAATATATGAGGATTTTTTCTTTTTCACCCAGCATGAATTCTGAAATTAAAATCAGGAGTCTGAGAAAACAATCAGAATTCCGACTTTCTTTAATCTCAGAATTCTGACTTTAATCTCAGAATTCTGACTTTTTTCGTAGAATTGACTTTAATCTCAAATTCTGACTTTATTCTTGAATTCTGACTTTAATCTCAAATTCTGACTTTTTTCGTAGAATTGACTTTAATCTCAAATTCTGACTTTTTTCGTAGAATTAACTTTTATCTCAGAATTCTGACTATTCTTGAATACTTACTTTAATCTCAGAATTCTGACTCTGAATCCTGACTTTATTCTTGAATACTTACTTTAATCTCAGAATTCTGACTCTGAATCCTGACTTTATTCTTGAATACTTACTTTAATCTCAGAATTGTGACTCTGAATCCTGACTTTATTCTTGAATACTTACTTTAACCTCAGAATTCTGACTCTGAATCCTGACTTTACTCTCAGCATTCTGACTCTGAATTTAATCTCAGAATTCTCACTCTGACTTTAATCGCAGAATTCCGACTTTAATCTCTGAATTCATGCTGTTTTATTTTACTTTTTACATCCTTTCAAAAAGTCTTTTTACACGTAGCCCTAATACTCTCCTGTAATATGAAGAGCTAAGCAACAACATGTCGGAAAATATCCAACTTAATATGTAGAATTCAATGTATTGATGTACTTGATGGCAGCTATTTGTAGTCCAACTTGTTTAAAGAAATCATATAAAGAACATTGTGAAGAAATAATCGCCAAAACTAGATAGATAGGTTGTGGGTTCTGTATATCCAGTAAAACCTGAGGCTAATTGCTGTCAAGGTTGTCCCAAGAAAGTAATTTCTCCTGCTGGAAGCTTCCTCTTCACTCTGAATAATGTCACAATGTGTCATTGTATTATTTATTTACCATTTTTTCTAGCAACAATGCAAATGCAACAACATGTTAGATGAATACTTTTATTACAGCACCTGTAGCCGCAGATGCCACCGTCTCATAAATTCATCTTCTACACTGCATATAATTAGAGCCTAGATAGTTATTATGTCAGAGACGGCTTGCAGTCCTGACACGACTCAACAGGCTGAAGTATGCGGCCTGTTTCTCACACGAGTGGACACTCACAACTCTCAGGAGGGTAAATGGGAAGTTGTAGAAAAACCAGTTGGATTTTCCTGACATTTTTCTTTCTCCCAGTTCAGGGGCATGTTCAGTCTTGCTCCATGTCCGATGCTAAACTCCTAAAGCTTTTCCCCATCCTGCATGAGCAATTATTAGTTTACCAACACAGTTCAATCATGCAGCAACACCCCCCCTTCCCCCAACACATACACACACCACACAACTGTAAATTACTTTAGAAGCACTTCTCTAAAATAAACACCACAAATAACTGCAAACCTTAACCCGCTCATGCGTAAAATGAAATATCTGAGCGAATGCAATATCAGTCGCCGCATCTTATTTGTTTTGCAGCAGAGATGGACTCCATAAAGTGAAATGATGTGCTTCTCACCGAGCACCGGGGCCAGGTCATGAGGCCATTAACTGGTGGAATTAGATTAGCTTAAACCTAATGTAGTCCTCATGAAATTCCCAGAGAAGAGGACGGGACTGTTTTTTTTTTCGTACGGCCAAATGGTTTCTGCTTACAGGAGTTACCAGCTCATTCTGTGGTCAATAACAAACTGCCAGTACACTTTTAAATATAAAGGCACATTTTGTATTGCAAAAAGTAACAAAACCTCATGCAATCGATGGAAATATATCAACAACAACAAAACTACTGGCCAAGATACATGTGACCGCAGGGCAGAGATCTAGTGAGATAGAACATCAAAAGTTAGTACGGCTGCCTGCATGATTTTCATGGTTGTAAATCTTTAAAATTAAAGTCCTGGTTCAATTTTCATTGCACGTGTAATAATCCCCCGTCAGAAGGCATTGGAACGACATGGAAGTGAAAAGCAACAGCCAAAGAGAGAGAAGCAGCATACAGCTGCGTTTACTTTTATACAAAGCAACATTTAATGCTTTGCCTACTACTTTTATGTTCTTAAATACTCCAATTAACGTGCATTTCATGTGAAACAGTGAGATGAAGTTCATTCAGATTCAGATTACTTGACTTTCCATTTAAAACTTGCATAAAAATCCTCTTTGGTGCTGGCATTAAAAAAGACATCACAAAAAAACAATAAACAAAGAGCCCTAATTGCGCGAATAAAAGAAAAATTAAAAGTGCATCGCATCAATGGAAATAAATAGAATAAAAAGGGAAATAAAAGCTAAAACAGTTCTTTATTGAGAACAACAACAACCACAGCTGATGGTATGAAGGCTGGTCTTATTTTCCATTGGGACGACGCGTCTGCCTCTCTGAATGAATTCAGTAGTTAATAGAATTGATTATATTTCATGAAAAAGTTTAAAATCCTCCTCAGACAATTTCGAAACCAATTTATGAACTTGTCGTTCTTTCTGCTCTTGCGGTACATAAAAGTCTTTGTTCACATGACCTAACATGAAGCACTCTTGTTATTGTTCCCCGTACTCGGGTGCATTAACCATTGTGAGCACAAACAGATGTGAGAGTGGTTTGGAGAAGAATAAAGTGAAAGGATACTTGTTGTCCAGACAGTAATCACTGTTACTCATTGACACTCTCAGACCCTCTGGGGTGTCTCTGTATGCTGCCGGATGGAAATGCTGAAAACCGGCACCACTGGATGTTCAGCGGGGCCATATCCAATGACCTCTGCTTTGACTCACGGGACCTCAGACACTCTGCTTATAATAGACAAAAACCCTGCTCTGAAAATCTGCACTGTCCCTTGAGATCCCGTCCCACTACAGTGAGACTAAACACACCCCTAGCCGTCTCTTTGTGGACTCGCACTCTGGGCAAGGTTACAGTCTTCCATTTCCATCAGAAAGAGCCCCGGAGCATGGCCTTAACTCTCCGCTGTGATCCTCCTCCAGCCTCGCCAGCCACAGCATCTCCTCTGTCTGCCCCCACTGGCCTCGCAACGCCAGGGAGCCGGGCACAGACGTCGGCCCATTCAGTGCAGATAAGAGCCAAACTGTATAAGAGCATGAAAGAGAGCGAGGGCACGGCGAGGTGTGTGCTGGTGTGGACGTGTTTGCACAACAAAAAGCCACAGTCAGAGGGGCTACGGCGTGCAACCGGCTATCATCTAGCAGGAAGCAGAGGTGCATTTCCTCCGCTTGAACTTCTGCTTGACTTTGATGTCATGCGGCGTTTTAATACACAGCGAGAGCTCAGATTAAAGGGCAGAAGCATATTCAAAGACAATGGGAGAGGATGGCAGGATATACCTGCAAAGACCTGCTCTGTGTTAAAATGCTAGACACTGCAAAAATCCCTGTAATATACAGTAGGTGCATCATACTGTAAAATTGGACTAGACACGGAACGTGTTGGACTATTAAAATAAATCAGCCCTTATGCAATTGAGGGTTAGCCGTGTTTGAAATGAGTCCTTTTGCCCTCAATCTTTTCAGTTCTCCGTGTCGAGGGAAAGTTTACGTGCACGTAATACAATCATATAGCCACCTGCAGAGCAAATTATATTTCAATTAAATATTTGTATCCGTGTGTGTGTGTGTGTGTGTGTGGGCAGTAATATATTAGCTCATTGTGTTTACAATTATGTGCTTACGGTCAAGGGTTTCTAATGAAAACAGTACTGTACAATAGTTAAACTAATTCTTGATGACTTTTAATGAGAAATACCTATGTAAAGTGTAATGTAGTGCAGTTCAGTGAAAGTGCATTTATAATCAAGCTGTTAGTTAGTAGGATGATTAGCAGCCAGCTTAGTAAACACAAGATAATTTTACTGAATTCCACAGCTTTTAGTGAAAAAGGCACATCGTATTTTATATGCCAAACTGCAAAATTGTGGCACTATAGTTCGGTTCATATTAAAATACTTTACAATTATAGAAAGTCTGCAGGAACACATTTGTATCTGCATCTACCCCCCCCTCTCTGTAGAGAATGAAAAAAGTGTGGTCACGATAATAAAATAAAGGGTTTGAAAATTCATTACATTACGTGTACGTCGTGTGAAGTTCCAGTATGACTCTTTAAACAGTCAGTCGACTGCCGCAATGAAAGTAACGCGGAAGTGGAAGTGTTTTTGAACGTGACCTTTGGAACAGTTTCATGAAAATCAGCTTCGTCTTTCACGTCTCACACGCCGAGGCAAATGTCAGCTGGGTAAACAATTTAGATCAATGACAGGCAGCGGTGAAATGAACGCGTGTGTCTGCAGTTATCGCCCCTGTCAGGTGTGGACCCCCACTTTGGTGCGGCGGCCTCCAGCAAACCGGGGGCTGAGAACAGAGGCCGACCGGCTCGCTCGGGCTACATCTGTACTTTATTAACATAAAGTGTTGTAGCTCACTTTCAGAGCTATTTTTACAGAGCCTTTTTTTGTTGACAGCCGATAGCGAGTCGTGGCTGATAAGGAAGTGGAAGTGAGTATAGCTGTGTGACTGCATCATCCTTCCCAAAAAGGTCTGCATATTTAAGCCTCTAAATAGAATAGAATAGAATAGAATAGAATAGAATAGAATAGAAATACTTTATTCATCCCCAAGGGGAAATTGTTTAACACACTGGAACACACTGGAATGGAGCCAGTAGGATTTTTCCTACTTCTTTTTAAAGAACACTGAGGCAGTGTGGACGACGGGCATATATGGAGCAGGATTTTTGTGTAAATTTGAACGAAAAGGCTGCCCTAATAGGCCACCTCAACCTGTACCTCATGAAATGTGCATCTACTGTACATACTTCCTTGAAACTCGACACCCAAAACCTCCACTTATTGCCAAAAAAACAACCTCCATTCACTCTGGAGCGGGATAACATTTCTCAGTGTTTAAAGTGATGGTGAATGTGAGACGGTCAGCACCTGCAGGTCAGCAGTAAACCCTAATAGCCTTCCATTACTGCTGCAAAGCTCAGTACATTTTGAGACGGCCTACCCCTGTCGCTGTGTATACTACGTGTGTGTGTGTATGTGCGCTTGTGTACTTTCTTTGTACATGCTGACTCGAAAGCTCTCTCTGCAATAACAGAACAGAGCGGAGATTTTCATCAGAGAAATAAAGTGCTGCAACTACTTAAGGTTGTGCAGAGTTTCATTTTGGCCGCCTTCCCTCGACAATCTATCTCTCTGCCGGCGTTTATCTTTACAGTGTTCCAATTCCTCCCTCTGCGGTCATTGTTCTTTGTCACAGCTTCTCACATTTCAGTTTACTCTTTGTTTTTGTATAAAGAGAGGCTATTTTGTGCGCCCCACAGGCCCCATTCCTTTGGAGGGTTGATATTATCTTGAGGAAAATTGCACTTGTTGTTAGTCGGTTTGATTCTGATGCCGATTGCGGCACGTCACCAACACACCATCCATCAGCGGACCGTTTCTTCAAATTTGTTTTTGTTTTTCCTCAATCTGTCCCCGTCTCCTTCCTCCATTCGCTCCACCCAGATTCTCTCTTATCCTGTTTTGTTCCTTCCTTCCCCAGCCTCCATCTTATCCCCATCCTTCTTTGTCTCTTACTTTCTTATTTTCTCAGCTGTTCCCGTTTTTCAAAATTGCATTTGTCCTTTCAATTTCCATCACTTTTCACCAAACTCCTCTATGTCACCCTTTCGTATTTCGTCTACCCACCACACGGGTCTCGTCAGCTGAATAAAAAGAGATGCATATATTGGAATTGCACAGAGACAGGGATAAAGAGGTTGTTCTACACTATATTGTGCAAGGGTTTTTATTGGGTCCATGCCAGAGGAAGTTATTATATTTGGCGTGGCACAAAGTGTTACAGGGAAAAAAAAACTCTGGGATGGGACAGGCTGTGACAGGCACAAGCAGCCTTTGCTTTCAGCTGGTGGGATACATTCCATGGTGACAGGCTCTGTCACTAAGCTAAGCTGAAGGAGGGAAGAGGGAAGGGGCGGATAACGTGTGAAAGGAAAAGAGCAGAGGGTACAAAAAAGAGAACGGGACAATGTGAACAAACATAAATGAATGAATTAATGAATAAGTAAAAGCGACTGTGAAGGAAGATGATCTGCTGTGACATGAGAGAGATGAATGAGTCGGTTTGCTGCTGGTGAATGTGTACAAAGGGAGCAGCATGAGAGTGTGTGAGTGAGCATTAACTGAAGGACAGGACAAGACATTGAAAGAGAGAGAGAAGAAGACAGCGACAGTCTCTCTCAGTACCACAGCGATGAGAGGAGCAAAGAGATAACAAGGCTCGGGGGTGTTTGTGAGTAGGATGTCAGCCTGCTCCGTGTCTTGGGGAAAATATTTTGCTCTCAGTCAGCCTTGTTCTCGACGTGTAAAGTATTTTTAAATTGATGCGACCCTGGCGGACTGTTACGGTTATGTTCCACACACTAACATTCAATAAAAACAAATTGTGCACAATTCCATCTAACTGCTCCGTGACCGCGAGGTTCACAGGTATAAATCGGCAAATCAGCGAGAGTGGGGAAAGAGGAGAAAAGAAGTGTGAGGGAACAGTGGAGGTCAGTCTATAATGGAGCAAACATTACAAAGTAAATCTGGCGAGAGAGAGAGAGAGAGCGAGAAAGACAAATAGCGAGCATGTGTGCGCGCCACCTAAGCGAAGGAAAGGCCTATAACCTTTGCATAAACATGTACTCACTGCAGGAAATGAGTGACTAAACAGCTGCGTCAAAGATACTATTGTCATCATGTCTCCACAGGACTACGGGGACCAACCACAGCCCGGTTACCTTCCCAAATGACGTGGAGTTTTCTAATCTGTTAGGAGATCACACCCCATGGAATGAAACCCAGTGAAAATAAAAACCCACCAAATACAAAGTCTTTACTTCCTTCTCCTTTAGTGGTGACATTCTCAACAATCGCTACTGCTCAACGTTGAGCTCCGCTGTGACTAAAATATCTCTGGACACATTCCAGGCTGACATAGTGCTACACTCAGGTCATGTACTGACGACTCACACCGGCTTTAGGGAAATGTTGCTATTAATATGATGTTAGGTTATTGTGTTCATTCATTGTGTTGTTTTTACCCCCCCCCCCCCAACTAAAGGAGAAAACAGCTGTTTCTTCTACTATTTGTCTTATCTGAGACATTTATGAGATTAAAATAACAAAAAAAAATTACACACAGTAAAGTAAAAAGCACCCATAAACAAGCTAATATTTCCAATTACCACCACCACTTTTTTTAGAGCAAAAAAAATAAAAAATAAAAATCTTCCCCTCGAGCAGTGGTGCAGCATGTGTATGTGTGCTGTTCTGTTATCAGTGTGCCTGACAGCAGAGGGCTGATAATGCTGTGCTTTGCTGTGCTGCAGGTATGCCGAACACGAGGCCTCAAGAGAAGACACATGGCAGTAGTCGACTGCTTCAAATACCCCCCCACCCCCCCTCCCCCGTTATGGCTTCTTTGCCCCTTAGAGAAACTCTGTCTGGTACTTAATTATGTTTATATTCAGGCAAAACAATGTTTTTCTTTCATTACATTTACCTGGGAGAAGACAAATATCCACTAAAATGTGATTAACAGCACTAGTTAATAAACACTGGGATGTTCAAGCTTCAATTTGCATAACAGACAGGGTAAGTGGTTACACAACTCCTCCCTTCTGTGGTGTGCAGACTATGCTATTTCCTTCTGTTGCCATTTGACAAACAGGGACTGTGTTGTCTCTGTACTCAAGAGTTCGGTCATGAGGGAAGTTATAAGTCATTTTTCCGGTTTCCTGGTTGCTGATTCCCTCCAGTTGTTCTTCTCCTTGGGCACAAATTTGAACCATCTGAATTTGAAGCCATGCAAACACTAAACATACACACCTACATTGTAGTGTACATGTAAATATGGGATGAGGCATGAGTGGTGTCTATAAACAGATAAGCGGACGGGTGAAATTCATTCGACTGTACTTGACAACCCCATCCGTCCGTACTTTGTGAGCATCACTCATCCCACCCATCCTTTGCGGGTCACAGGGGAAGCAGGAACCGATCCGACACAGGGGGGCGAGAGGCGGGGGGTGTAGCTTTGGAAAGGTCGCCCGTCAATCACCGGGCCAAAATACAGAAGACAAACACACAATTCATGCTCACATTCCCACCTTTGTTGAATTTAGAGTCTCCAACAAACTTTTAATCTGCATGTGTGTAAACTGTGGGAGGAAGCTGGAGCGCTGCAAAACTTCTCCCTGTGTGGTACCAGTGCCAGCCAATGCAGCACCAAGCAGGCTCAGATTGTACAATTAGGAATTGTGAAAATAAACGACAAGACGTTAGAAGCTAAAAGGATTGAGTGAGAATGTGCTCAGCGTCACAAGTAGCTCTTAAGAGTGGTGTAAAAAGCCCACAATACATTAACGGGAAGATATCACGGTAGTGACTGAAAGATTACAGTGATAAAAACCATAAAAGAGATCCAAACTACTGCTCTGTTTACAATTCTTACTGATGCAAATGGCGTGTACACAATGAGCAGTAATTAAAGTGTACAATTTGCGAGAAAGAAAGACAAATGGTGAGCCTGCAAACACACCACCCACACACACACACACACAGACAGCACCCACCCACACACAGCAACACACACTTCACTGATACCACCTTCAAGCCTCGGGCAAACAATAAATACCACACCAGAAATGTGTATATCATTTAAATTAAATTCTCCCGAAAATATTTTGCAATTATAATGAGGACACGATTATATTCCATTATAGGTCGATTCTGTTCCATGTTCACCCCGGGAAAATAACTGCATATGAGTCGTCACGCTTGAGACAATCTGAGCCCCACATTCCTCACGGTGACAGCGCTGCAGTGATGAGGAAACACGGCGTAATATCACTGCGGTATTATCACAGGACGGCATCTAACTGGAGAATTTGGGTCAATCTCCCGAAACCTAGAGAGAATCTCATGTATATGCTTCCTCTCTCTCTCTGCAGCTTTAACCTCATTTTCACACCACTTTAACGTGGTGTAAAAATACATTTGGCAGAGTAGCGTGTGTGTGTGTATGTGTGTGTACTCGCGCATCAATCTTTGGATGTTACCGCTGTCTGTGCACAGCCAAGAGAAAGTTCATTTGCAGATAATATAACCGGGAAAGAAAACTTCAACCACTCTGCCATGCTGGAAGCTCATGAGCCCACTCAACAGATGTCTAAATAGCAAGTTATCATTTCTGTTGTTTGAGCGGAGTTTGCAGGATAATAAGGGGTCTGAAATAACTCCGTATATATGTAATGCCAACTTGGATATTGCTGCTCGTCACGACTCGACGCCAGCGATTCGCAACTCGGGGAGAGTCATCGCACTGGCAGCTTCACAGTTGAAATGTACTTATGTTATATTGACTGTGAAGAAATCATTTCAAACTAAAACCAAAATGTGTGAAGTGTACATCAGGCTTTAATTAATCATATAGATGAGAGGCTCAGCATCACTTACATGTTGTAACAGAAAGGCAACACAGTAGCTAGCCACTAACCTAAAGTAATTTTTTCATTTTGATGTGATTTTTACTCAATGTCTGCAGGACATAAGCCCTGCTATATATATGTATACAAACTGGACCATTAACAAGTGTTTTCTCCTTGATATTGAAGTTTAAAACCTTAAACCAATAATGCAAAAGCAACAAATGTATTTTCTCAGTCGTTGCCAATATCGACTGATTTGGAAAATACTTAATCACGATAGCAAATTCAGCCTGCAGTAGGAGGAGACGTGACAAAACAGGAGTGGCGAGGAGATAAAGGAAGTGTATTGATGTGCGTCTGCTGCCCTGGAATCCATAAAATATGTCTGATGAATCAGATGTCGGAGTCTCCCCGCGGTTATGGAGTTGCTGTACTGTGGTGTCTGGAAACTCACAGACCTACAGTACTGCGCAAAAGCTGGAGGCCACAATTAAAATCTGTTTTAATAATGCGATAATGACCATGCAGAACATGTATGCAGCTTCTACAGGTTACATGGTCAAGTATTTAGCGTGACCTTATTCTTACTTAACAGGACTGGAAGCCTAATAATTCACAATTTTAAAGTTAAACAAAAGCTAAACTCATTGAGAGCTTGCTAATGCACAAGACCAATCACTGTGCCATTGATCACAGGATAGACATCACACAGACGGACATAAAACAACAACGCTGGTGGTTCCCTCAAGGCTTTTGCACAGTGCTGTTTATGTGTTACAGTTGCATAAGTGATCCACAGAGATAGTGTGAGGGTGTGGTAATCCCCTCTCAAACCCCAAATCTAATGTCTTGCACCTGCTCCCTTATCTGCTGTGTCACCCTTGCCTCTTTCGTGCGCACACGCACGCACACACACACACTCTTAATAACACTGCTGCCGCCATCGTTAAAGGGGGGGAGATTGTTCTCTATATGTAGGTGCTGATGAAATTTTGAGGGAGAGTGGTGAATTATTTAGGAGAGAGGGTTATGAAAGCAGCTTCTTGGCACATTGCTAGCGGGTATGAATCGATATGAGCCCCCCCCGACCGCCCCCTCCTCTTTTTTATCCCCCCCCCCCCCTGAAACCACAGACCGTCTGAACAGAAGTCCAGACACATGGCCATGGGACGCGGCAGACTGGGCAGCCAGATGCAGTCCGTGCACTAGAGCCTTGATGAATTACAGTACACGAGATAGCCAGCAGAAGGAGGATGGGACTGTGTGTCTGTGTGTGTACGAGACAGACAGAAGGGCTTAATTCAGACTGACCATTTCCCACAAGAACAGATGGCCAACTCAAGGCCTGCCAAGTCTATTCTCCTTTTTCCTCTGGTTCTGCCCAGAGGCGGGGGTCTGCAGTCCAAGTCATAGAGGGGTTAGAATAAAAGACAGGC
This sequence comes from Solea solea, assembly GCF_958295425.1. Lineage (NCBI taxonomy): Eukaryota > Metazoa > Chordata > Actinopteri > Pleuronectiformes > Soleidae > Solea > Solea solea. The sequence continues at coordinate 34,091,502 of NC_081134.1, read as the reverse complement.
GGCCTGTCACATCTGTATGCATGGAAACCAGCATACATTTCTGTTGGCAAACTCTCTGCCTTAGCGTTGCATTAGTTACATAACCCCGTTTTCACCGAGTTGCCTTTTGACGAAAATTTGATTTCATGGGCTGTGTTTGTGCAGCGCCGACACTCAGAGGCTTTTAGGACTCACTAAATGACCATCTTCCAGCACTCACTCTCCCTCTTCACTTCATAGTGAGTTACTCTGCATCAATTTCTCTCTACACACACACACACACACACACACACACGCCCTTCACCGCCACCTACCTTTTCTCTCCTCATTCTGCTGAACTATTACATCCTGCTTCTATGTTCTCATCTGTGTATTGGGAGTCCATGTGTGGTCAGCGCTGAATGTTCTCTCTGCAATGCAATGATTTCCTGTCTCTCAAAAACAATTAGCTGAGATGCAAACTAGAGCCACCTTTAGAAAAAAACATACAGGACACAAACAAGCATGAAGCGTCATGAATCACAAAATCTCACAACAATCTCTGTTACTCTCTTACCCCAGTTTGCATGTGTCTTTACAATGGTAGGGAATAGAGGAAGTTGCCACACGGAAAACAATACATCTTAAGAGACGAGCACATCCTTTCAAGCTGCAGCGGGGCCTTGAGGTTTTTTTCGCAAGCTGGGTCTTCCTTTTTTTTTTTATTTTTATTGCCAGAGTAAAAGTAAAACAAGTATGACAACGTTTTTTTGTTGTTAACGTTCATTTTAAAAGAAACACCACTACGTTTTCATTTATAAATGGTGTTTTCAGATAAAAATGAATCTGTTTTAGGTCCACATCATACTATAATGCCTAATAACTTACATCACTTGACCATTCAGGTGCGCAGGACAGGCAAATGCCTGTGTTTGCTTAGTTTCAGTGAGTACTACTAATAAGAAACAACAATGGTGAAAAGTAAGTGCATGGTTTTCTTTCATCAGACTCACTGGGTAATGTTTGAGTTGTGGTCAATAGCCTGCTTTCTGTTTACTTTGTTGGAACAATCCCGACTATACAGTCTCATGCAACAGCAAGCGCAGGCTGCAGACTTGTAGCCTCATTAAATTTTCAACACCATTTTCTAATGCAATGACATTTTGTCACCAACATTTTTTTCTTTACAACCTGTATGACATCCCAAATCCCCCCCCCTGCCCCAACCTTCTTGTGCTTAAATCCAAGGACTCCACAATTAATACAGTTCCCTGCTACAAACCAGCTGTTGAGGGTGGATGAGCCGTAGAGCGAGTTGTCTTTCAACTGTGGGTCTGATTCCCCGCTCTGCTACTCTACATAGGTGCCGATGTGTCCTTGGGCAACACATGCAACCCCATGTTGCTGATGACAGCTGTGGCAGCAGTGTGTGCATGGGTATAAAAGATGAGTGATAGGAAATGTGCTGCACATCGCTGCATGAAAGTGTGAGTGAATGGCAAAACTGTGGTGTAAAAGCAGCTGTGAACGGACATCAAGACTAGAAAAGTGCTATATAAATACAAACCATTTAGTGCTTATGTTTTTCCTTACATGACACAATATAGTAGAGCTGCAACTGACGATTATTTTCATAATCGATGAATCGTTTGGTCCATAAAATATCAGAAAACCTTAAAAAATGTTGATCGGTGTTCATCAAACCTGGAAATGTAAATTTTCTCAAATGTCTTGTTTTGTCCACAAGCCAAAATTATGAACTTTTAATGATTTCTTTGTTATCCAGAGCAAAGAAATGAAGAACATACTCACATTTAAGAAGCTTAAACAATCAGAAATCTTGTTTTAATCATGAAAAAGCTTCAAACCGATTAATCGATTATCAAAATAGTTGTTGATTAATTTAGTAATAAATTATTATTATTGTTTTTATTATTATTATTATTATTAATAACAATAATAATAATAATAATAATAATAATTCATTGTTTCAGTGCATAATACAGCAGAAACTAACTATTATTTTCATAATTGATTCATCTGGATTACTCAAGTAATCATTTGGTCCATAAAATGTTGTTCTCAATTGTCTCGTTTTGTCCACAAACCAAATGTATTCAATTTTAATGATTTTTTTGTTACATGGAGCAAAGAAATCAGAAAAATCTATTTTGTAATCAATTAATAATGGATAATTGTTATAGAGCATATAATTATGTACAGTTTTATTCATTTACTGACCCAAAAATACACACATGAATGAGGAGACTCCTCCTCCTCATTCACACTCACCAGCAACTCTTTAGAAATACCATTTTAAAAGTTCATTAAAAACAGACAAAATGTCTGCAGCCTGGGTGCTAACGGTTCAAAGGGAATTCTCTGCAGCTGGCAGGATCAGGCCTCTTATACTAGAACCTCCTGTGTAGCAATCAGCTCGCAGGTATCAGGTAGTCATCAAGACTAGAAAAGTGCTATATAAACACAGGCCATTTAACATTTACTAACACTTGAATTCATCATTGATTGTTGGGTGTGTCCTTGTTGTAGAATTTGTTTTAAAAGGTGATGGAACTGCATTTCACTAAGTGTATTTGTGCAGGGAAAAGCATATTTGCACTTCCTGAAGCAAGTCAAACATGACCTTATGTAAGTAAATGTACATGATCACAGTTTAATATTGGTTGTTCCCAGTGGAAACTATCTAGCAGCTCAGGGAATTGCATTTTACTGTGTGGATACCATATTAACTGCTTTGTATGTGAGTAAATAGAGTCACATTTCTAAAGATGGACGAACAGGCAACAGGTTTAAACTTGCATTAAGCCCGAGCTAATTACAGCGTGAAAGCCTGACAACATTATTGCACTGTGTGAAAGTTGGCAAAAATGATGACAAGCCAGTTTGGCATTTTGCTGATGGAGATCAAGTTCCCTTTGTAACACAATAAACAAAACCACCTAAGTGCTGCAGGTATTTCTGGATGAAAACACAGACCACAGACCAAAACACTGAGGCTCTGCAGAAGCACCTGCAGATTTTACTCACTTCTAATTTCCTCACTTAGAGGAGTTTAATCAGAAATCAATAAACAGCATTTTTACAGTTTTTGTAAATTCAATTCATTTGTGTTTTTTTCTTTTAAATTCTCTAAAAATATACTCAATAGGTACATTACATTAATAAAGCATTTCTTTTTTCACCATCCACTCATCTCCATTCAGATATACTGTAAATGTCATTTCAAAAAGACAGCAGGCATATAACCCCTGTAGGAATGGGATTACAGTCACAAAGCCCAGTTGGCTTTTTAGTTGTTAAGAGTCATCACGTGAACGGATGTCGATCGGCTTGGGACGGGATGTCACTGTCCTGATATGCACATCTCTGCTCTCAAAGGAGCAGCTCCCGTTCTTCAGATGTGGGCAGACTGCTGAGGGTTGACCCGAGGACTTGGCCCTCATGTTTTGGGTCATGCGCTGCTTACGTTCGCAAGCGGAGTCTTTAGGGAGGACGTGTTTCCATCTCAGTGTGTCACTGCGCTTACAAAGGCACAGAGCACAGATGCAGTGAGTCGGATGCTCCGGTCATGTCTACAACGACAGTACTGTTGCATTTTTAGCTCTCTTTTTTTGTCATCATTGTGCTATAACCACATGTTGTTGCTGTTGTGACAAAACCCCAGTTTGGGAAATGATGGGATTTCCAAGATGACATGATTGTGATCCTGTTTTTGCCCGCTTCACTCGTGTTGAGTGGGAAGGGGGACAAACAGTGAATACTGATCATTGTGTTTTCTTTCCTGTAAACTCAGAACCAGAAGGAACATAAAAAAAAAAAAGAAATGAGTATGTTTACAACAGAAAAGAGACAAGAAAAACTTCTATCTCATAAAATCACCTTGATTGAACTGGCTTTTCAGGCCGTCTCTCCCTCCAATTTCCTATCTTCATCTTTTCCCTTCAATGTTCGTTCCCTTAATTCTTCAAGAGGCAGAGGGCTGAAATTATAGAGAGCTAAAAATAATGGCTCTATAAATAAGAGGTGCCCACTGAGAGTGATTGAGAGGCAAGGTCGCTAGGCAGCTGGGGATACTGGGTACGACGGATTCATCAGTGCTCGCTGCTTTTAAAGAGTAACCCCAACAATTAGACCACACGAACACACGGTGTTGCTACCGATAGTAAAACACACACACGCAGCCTTGAGTGCTTTGAACCTGCATTCTCTTTCTACCTTTTCAGCTTTTCGCAGTGTTACAAATGAAGTCCCATCAATACCATCCATCAGCTCTCATTACTGCTTTCCCGCTCCCTCTGAAGAGTCAGCACAGGCCACAATCTTAAACCGCTGTTCATCACCCAGTGGAGTGGGAAAATGAGTGCGCATTTGTGCAGATTTGCATTTATGTACGCGTGTGTTAGTGAGAGAGAGCACAGCAGAGGCACCTGTGTCTGTTTTATAATTCATACTCGTGTGTGGATCCTCTTTCAGCCCACAAACAACACCTGCCACAGAAACACATACTGAGCTTCTCACCTATATATATATATTTTTTTTTTTCATCCTCTCACACTGCGCTTAACTGAGACTATGTTTAAACAATACAGTTAAAATACGGCTCATCCCACCACTTGCCATAACATTTGCATATTTGTAAGAAATTAGCTGGATCTACAGTACATTGATTCATCCATCTACTCGCACAAAGAAACTATCTCTCTCTCACACACACACACTTTTATTGCCCTGATGCTCTTTTTAATGGCCCTTCTCCTCCCTCTCCATTCTGACGTCACATCCATTAGTCCATGTCTCTGGGCCCTTTTAATGGAGACCGGAGCACAGGTCTCCAATGTATGAAACCCTCGTCCAGAGTCAATCTCCCGCTGATTAAACTCGCCATATTGGCTGATGTGACAGACACGGTTACCACCGCAATCTGTCCGGTCTCTCTAAACGCCACCTCGTCCATCAATCCCCCGTGAGACGGAGAGACCCATTGCACTTGTGTGCCACAGAGGAGAATGGGGTCAGTAACAGTATACACACACACACACACACACACACACACACACGCAGTACAGTTATCACTTGTACACACCCACACATACAGCTCAGCTATCAATTATCAACACACACGCGGCGTGACGGCGACGACCGTCTGTATCCGGTGCAGAGACGGAGAGTAACTCGGCCCGGCCGGAGTGAAGCGATAACGTTTCATGTCTGATCAGCAGCAGAACCATAACTCACTGGCCTTCCACAGCTTCCATCTCTCTCCTCATGATCCTCAGTTCTGGTTGTGGTTGTGTGTTATATTTGGTATCTTTATCCAAATATATTCAGTGTCTGCATTGTGACGGCGCTGGTGTTCGGTGTCTGTATTTAGACATTGAATACAGTCAAAGCAGCATTCAACAACGCAGGCGGCAATGACTGACTCTTTTCCCTTCATGAATATAAAATGAGTGTGAAGTACATGGGGAACGTCAGTCTTAAGACAACAATGCTGCACTCCCTGGCACAGACATAAGCCTTTGTACACACTGCCAGAAAATCCGTGTTTTGATTGGTTTTGAAAAGTCTGGACAGCAGAACAAACAAAAAAAGCCCAACACGAAATCAGATGTGGAGGTGGTTTGAAATGAGTCTCAAATCAGATCTCTACAGATGTGTCCTCTCAGTCCGAACGCCCTGGCTGCTCAAATCAGATTTTTATATAATGTATTTGACATTATTGCTGAACAGCAGAGTAGACACAGCAATATATACCAGTCTCATCCGTCGCACAAAAAGAAATCTCACTGCACCACGACTTGACTCTCAAAACACGACAGTTATGAGGGCTGGATGATGCACCTTCATTTGTGTAAAGCACACAACAAATGTTGGTATGCTCATGTCATCGCCAAAGCCCGCAAACACCAGTGTGGGCAGTCTGCCTGAAAAGATTGGAGCAAAACAAAAAATCATATATACCTGCAGTCCAAACACAACTAGCTGGGGTCAGGTCGATTTGGACCTGGTAAGCTGTTAGCCCTGCCTGAAATGTCGAAAAGAAGCTTGGTTTTTCCCCGACTCTCAGGAGGCATAATCAATGTTCGGAGTGACCGGCTGAACTTACAGGGCTCTGCTGTGACTTAGTGCTGCACATCTAAACCCTGTCGCCAACTGGAGCTGAACTCGGTGTAACGAGAAATGAGACTTAACTTCCACTGCAGAGCGGAAGGGGAAAAAAAAAAAACACCCAAGAAGGAACAATGGAGGAACAAAACAAGAGGCGAAAGAACAAAAAAAGACCAAAAAAATGATATGACAAAGTGTTCTGGGAACAGTGTAAGGGCTGACGGCTGTAATCCATCACTGGATCATCAGACTGCGTGAAGAATGAATGGAGACAAAAAAAAAAGGTTCGAATCACATTGATGCATTTGATGCCCTCCTTAAAAGGACAAAAGAAAAGACAGATCTTTTTTTACACGTTCCATCAGCCATTGTAGAAGACACAATGCTTTTGAAACCCTAACACATTATATTATATTCATTTTTCAAATCAAGGGAGAAAAACACTTTGCTATCTGACTAAGTTCTAAAGTCCTCCCTTGCTGAACAGGATTTAAGCTTCTCGACGCTCATTTTCTCTGCCTTACTGTCACCCTCTGTCTTCAGACGGGGCAAACCTATGCATCAGTCATTCATCCTTGCAATCCTTGATATGTTTTTATTATGGACAATTCGTTATTTCCCTGCAAATATGAGGGTAAGGGGGCGACTTTGCTTTCTCTTTTCAGGCTATTATGCATATATAATAGGATGTATATATACATATATAGGGGCTGTTCATGTCTTATTCTACATCTGCTAATTATTATGAAATACTCTCCGAGCAGATGGATGTCAAAGACACTAAGAGTGTGAAGGAGAATGAGCGACATCAGAGACATGGTTTTCCACCCGTCCATCTGTTCATTCATAACAAACAGGCCAGTCATTAGCCGGACTCCAGCTGTTCTTATAGTCTCCAAGTTGGCTAATTTATATGAAGGGACACAAACTACCAACACAGAATAAGGCCTTTAATACATTTAGCCCCACTCCATACAGTAAGCATGATATAGTGAGCTGCCATGCTAATGAGGCAGCATTCATAGCATTGAGCTAATTATAGCTGAATTGTGAGCACAATGCTAACACACCATATTTAGCATTTAATCTCAGTTTGGCCTTCGTGCTGACACTCGGTAGCGCCGAGCGACAAAGTACATTGGTTGCAATGTCATTAGTTTTGTAGGTCTGGTCATAAGCCAAATAATTGGGCAAATTGATTTTTCCTCATTAAATGTAATATCCTCAGAGTCATTATAATTGTCTCCGGACACATTTGTAAGCGCTATATCCAACAGCTGTCGCGGTATTTCACTATAAACTACAAATGTCAAACTGTTGGGGACACTAAAGGTTGGTATGATTTATCCTATGATGACCATGAATGTCTTGGCACTGTTGCTGAATTTTAGTCTGTAACAAAGTACGGGACAACAGATCACCTTGGCTATCCAAGCAGCCGTGCTACTCCTGTGGTTAAAAATCTACACAGACAAACAACTATAGCCCTATCTTTACATATTTCATGAGATTAGATGAGTATGTAAATCAATCATTTTATTCAAATGACTAATGTCAACCGAGCAGGGGGCAGTAAATCCAGTGAATGTTATCAGTATTGTAAGTCTAAAGCTGCAGCTGCTGGTATGATATGACCGGTATAATGCAAATACTCTGCACTGATTATATTCATAGGACTTAACAAGAAGACATAACTGACAAAATTCAACGTTTAAAGCCAAAACCAGACTGCTCACTGTGACCGGGCCTTAAATCTTCCCGACACCCGCAGCCCTCATCAAAACCAAGGAGACAGTTTGACACATTTGTTTTAAGTCAACTTCAACTCCAGTCATTTTCATTGCTTTCAATTCTCATCAACTTCTTAGTTTCCTGTTAGAAAAACCAAAAAGATGTCCTTGGCCCAAAAAAGCAGCATTTCCATTAAATAAACATCAACTGCTGACGAGTGGAACACACCGTTATTACTGAAAACTATATCACAGTCAATGACAAACAACAGTTCTGTGACTGATCAATAATTGACTTGCGAGCACTGTCTGTTCCTTTACGTTATTGGTAACTTAAGAACAGTATAGAGTGATTGGGTTGGTATCGTCTTTCCGCGTCCACCAGACTTGCCCACAAGAATCACAACAATTCAAGGCTTACACTTCATCTTCATAACATATTGAATGAATAAACCGATATGTTAACACTGAAAAACGTTGTCAAATATACGCTGCATAGAACAAAGTTTGAACTGTCATAATTTAAGTTTTCAGTTCCACTCGAATAATAATGCACCTTTTTATGTTCCTGCATACAAATCTTTTTCAGATTAGTATAATCTGTTTTTTTGCCTCCTGCGGAGCAATATTATCATTTGCTGACAGTTGTGTGGGTTTGTGCATTGGAAAGCAAATGTCTCTGGAGGTTGGGCTTGGTCAAAAACGTGATAATGCAATGGAAAAGAAACAAAACACGAAGCAGAGAAAAGCAAGTTGTGCTCAAACATATCAATAATTACTACCAATTGCAGTACAATGCAAAATAGAGCAACAGTGTTCCCACTGCTGCATGCATTTAAGTGTAAATAATCATCTAATTTTGCACCAGCGAGATGAAAACTCTCAAGTGTGGACAATAATGTACCTTGAAATTGAGACTGAAATGGAGGGACAGAGGAGAGACAGACCGTCACATTTCATCTTGCGTTCATTTAAGTCCGATGTCTGTGTCAACAGTGACTTGACTGAAAACATGCATCCGTGTGACATTACGCCATCTGATATGAGCCACCACCCTCCATCTAAATCGGAGGAATATGACATTACATTGTGATAGAGACATCCCTCGAATCGTATTTCTGTGTTTCTATTCATTAGTTTTTCTTTTTGAGCTGAACATTGACTGGGTTACACTGGGCAGACACTGCACTGCATAAGTCCTCGAAACCACTAAGTGGATCATATCAGTCCCATTCTCAAATCCTTACACTGACTTCTTGTCCGTCAAAGACCTGACTTCAAAATACTGCAGTTAGTTTGTAACTATGAACTCACCCAAACCCCTGAAAATTCTATTTAATGCATGTATTTTTTTAACCGTTTTATTCTGCTTCTATAATAGTTTTTGTAAACCATTTTAAAATTGCCTCTGTTTAAAGGTGTAAAACACTTTAATGCCGTACTTTACTTATAATTGGGGAACTTCAATAGCTCAGTTTTGAGTAAAAATCTTAGGTCATCACAAGATTTGTTGTTTTAACAATGCTATAATCCCCATGCACAATTATTTATCCGTCTCTTTATTAAAATGCAACCAAGAAATATGTATGAAGTATTAAAATAACACAAATGAATGAAATAAAATCAATTTTGCTGTAAACACCTGTGTTTGTCCCACTATTTCATGTTGGAAATGGCTGCTGTAAAAAGGGTATTATACATATGGCTTGTTTAAGACATGGGTGAGTATTACAAACATGTTTCATGATTTTTAACACACTGGACATGCTAATATATAAAACCAACTTTTTGTCATATCATTTCATTTAAAATGCCAAAGATAACAGAAATTGACAGATAGGAAATCATCATTTTGCATCAGGAAGGCCAACAACAATGGTAATGGTGGCCTAAGGCTTTTGCACAGGAACCCTGAGAACAAAAACATCCCTTATAAGTTTTTTTTTTAGACATCACTGGCAAAAATCATCACAGAAAAAGAGACTTACTTAACAGTGTGTCAGGGTAAGTACACAGTGGCTTGATTTACTGCACCTAAGCACATGCACCTTGCACCAAATTGCCCTTAATACCAGCTATCTTGAACAAATTTCCCAAAGCGTAAACACAAGACATTTCACTTTCTATATTTCTCCTTTATGCCTGCAGTAGTACGTCAATTGAGGGGTGAGAAAAAAAGAATCAACTCTAACAACTGGAGTAATTTCACAGAGAGCACAATTTCCAAAACCACGTCAGAGACGGAATAGAAGTTAAATTTGCTCCAGGTGAAGAGATGCACTGTATTTTTCACCAAAATGAAGTCTTCCAGAGTTGTTACGTGTCCCTTCAGTTCATACAATTCAACGTGGCAACTCTGAAGGATTTGACACACTGTTTTCCACTGTCCCTTTACAGACGGAGAAACGACAGCACAATCACTGGGATAGAAATAGGCAGGGGCATTATTCAGGACGCATATCCACTAATACACGTGTACATACACAGACACACAAGCACAAAAGGATGGCTGGGAGGAATAATGAGGCTATAACTCAAGTGAAAATTGAGGACATCACTGTTGTTTACCAAACCATCCATTCATCCATCTTCTACCGCTTATCCGAGGTTGGGTTGCAGGGGCAGCAGCTTGAGCAGAGAAGCCCTCTGCTTCTTTCTTTCCCCGGCCTTAATTTAACTTTTTAAAAGCTAATCAAAATTATGCTTCGTTGAAATTCCTGTGGCAATGTGTATTTTTCATTATTATCTCAGCTGCACAATCAGAGACTGTTTTAATGCCCAAGAAACCAATTTTCTTTACCACTTATTAAGAAATGACTGTACACTTCTGTACTGGTTTTTAATGAAGGGATATAAAAAAGTAAATACACAAAAATGTACTTAAGTGGGACTACTACAGTTAATGTTATGTCAAGAGAATGCTTGAATATTTATACACTGTTGGTGGTTTTTGATCCAATAATTATATTAAATGTTATATTAAAAGTATTGATATTTAGTTTAGATTGCTGCACGGTTAGTGGCAAATATATTTAATATTAGAGGGAAAGTGTGAAGAGCCACATGTCTTCGTGTTTCAATATCTGACTCGGGCAAAAAATACTGTAAACAGTCATTTTAAGAGTAGTGTTTTGAAGAGTGCTGTCCAACAATATGGAGCCGGCCTCAGGGATTTATGTGCCTTCATCAGATTACCCCATGATTTGGACGTTGCTGGTTGTAATCTTTAGTCAGAGCGTGAATCCCATTCTTCGCTCAGTTTTGAAGGAAAGATAGGATCAAGAAACACACAGAGACAAAATACTCCCAAAGCTGCTCAGCTGAAAAAGAACAAGGGACCTGAGTTTGTGGACACAAATCCATTACCCAGGGAATGTTTCACAAGATATCAGTCCTCGTCTGCTTCATAAACATTAGCATTACAATGAAATGGTGCTTATTTGGCTGTAAAAGCTCAAACAAACAACTCAGGCAGATTGAATCACCAAAGCCAATCTGCAATTCATTAACAGTAGAGCCGTGCCAGGTCTGGTTTCACATCACAAATTGCTTCATTGTTTCTGTTTTGTTGTTTTGTGAGGGAAAGTTTCAGAAAACGGTCGAGTATAGACACTTTCAGATGTGTTTTGCTGGATTTTGTTGAAATGGTTAAATAAATGTAACCACTAATTTCATTAATTACTTTTCTTTATAATGGTACTTTAAATAGGACAGAAGACGTTCCCTTCTATCTCATTTTTACAGTGTTATTACACTGTTACACACACACACACACGCACTGCCTTGAAAGACTGTGGGAGTCAATTATACCACTGTGATCTGGGCCATAGATTGCACTTTAATAATATACGTGTCTAATTACTGTCTCGCATTCTTCACACCTACCGCACACCAATAATCATTATCACCCACTGGTCTTGAATCTTGAATCTTGAAAAATAGATTATATGCAGACTTCGGAAAGGAGGGAAAAAGGCCTTGGTATGAGGTCTTGAAACTGTGTTTCCTTGTACTGTAGGTGTTGTATTGTTTGGTTTGGTTTTTGTATACACGTGTACGTGTGTACAGTGTGGCAAGCTGTGTGTTTTACAGGCCTGCTTCGCCCTGTTCACCAGCTGTACAAGTCACTAATGGAGGGCAGAGCTGCAGCAGACAGACACACGGGGGCTAAGTGCTAGCAGGAGGAGGAGGAGGAGGAGGAGGAGGAGGAGGAGGAGGGAGAGGCAGCACTCAAACATGCAGAGGGAAAAGCTTTAGAGCTTTACAAAAGAGATGTTGCATATTAAGTGAGCGGAATGCTTAATGTCAGAGTCTAATTAAGCTGCGTCTGTTTGTGTGGTTATGAGAGACAGCGAAGCCGCAGATAATGGACACGGGCACTGACCGGGCGGCAAAACAGGGATGTAGGTTTGACCTGCATCAATCGCTACATTACCATGCACAGTTAAGTTGACCTATGGCTGTAGCTTGACTACACCACACATTTGGACTACTTGCCTTGTTTCAGTGTACAAGCACTAGGGAGGGAATCAATGTATTGAATGAAATGTGTCCATCTCTGTTATGCTAGGTGATAAATCAGGAGTATTAGGCAATTTGCGGTTTAGCTTGTGGCTAGATGTAGCGCCAAATTGGAGTCTTCCAACCATCCATACAATTTTGAGATATCAAATTCTTTGAGCTGGCAAAGCATAAACTCCGTCTCCTCATCAATCCAATGAATTTTGACATGCTTTTCTTTCTGTTCTTTTTCAGCTTTTCTGTTCTTTTTCAGTGAAATTCAGCTTAAAAGTATAACATGTTCCCATATGTAGGTCTGGTTTTAGTCTGACTAATTAAAGGACAATTTTTCTATTGTCATGTAAATGTACCAACTGTGGCTGTGTGACACAAACCTGATGTCCAGGATCGGTTCAGTTGTACCCAGAACCAAGATGGTGAAGGAGACTGCGTGTCAAAGCCATAGTGCCTCTGAAACCTGAGGGCAGAGAAGACATTTCTGAGTGAACTGCTGGATTACTACCATCCATCAAACCTCAAGACAACCACCTACCAGCTTATTATGTGAAAGAAGCAGTAGATAGGGGAGTTAATATCTCCCCATGGGTCCCTGGGTAACAGATTACACCCTGACTATCATCGTCATTGAGCAGTTGCTGACCAGCAAACTGCCCGAGAACCAATTTCTAGATTGTGGTACTGTACTGTCGTGAAATGACGCTTAAAGCCAAAAAACAATTCACAGGGTAAATCCTTTCCTTTGGGAAAGAGATGGGGGCGGGACGTGGGTGTAGTAGTGGTGGGAGTGGGAGTTTTGAAAAATAGCAAGACAAGGGCTTTTTTTTACAAAGAAAACCCTTACATAAGAGGTAAAGTGGGTCAGGCAAGCAGTGGAACATGCTCTGCTGCAGTAAACTACATCACTCCACATCAAGCATTCCTTTCTCCTGCATCATCAAACCATTCAGAGCTCAGACATCGACATTTTCTGTCCTCCACCACCCAAAGTTACAGTTCCAAAATAGAAGAGGCAGAGTGACTTTTTAAAATCCAAAACTATGATGATGTAGATTAGAGCCTTCTGTAATAAGGGTATTGAATTATTACAATGCCTGAGGAAGACACTGGTCTTTGTGTCCACACACACACACACACACACACACAGCCTTCTCTCACTTCTTCCACAGGGGACTCACTATCTGTAGCCTCACTAATGCCATTAGCTGCAGGCAGTAAGGAATAGTGAATAATTAATGAGCTTTCACGGGCCAAATCAGGATAAAAGTTTCAATTTGTTGAGTTTAGTGCAGGAATAATGTGGACAGACAGATGTTAAAAGTGTAATAAAATAAATCAAAAATAAATCATGTGAAAAGTAAGAATAATCTTTAGAAAACGGGAAGATGTTTCAGGCTCTTGAAAAAGAGACCAAGAGCCAAGATGGATGAAGGAGAATACTTGGTAATGAAAGGTTTAAGTGCACAACATTTGCATGTTTTCAATTTTTTCACTACAAAAATCTAAACAAAGAAACCTGATGCCCCTGGAGACCTATTGTCCTCTCGCTGTTTGGGATTATTTCTGGAGTAAGTTATATTGATCCAAGTTTGAGGTAAATTTTGAGTACATTTTATCAGGATATGGTTTAGGGTTTCATTTAAAACAAATCCACCCTGGTTGATTTGAAAAATCTGAGGATTTTCATTCATATCACACACACTCTCACACTCTCACAGTATGAATATGACTTCATTATATCATTAACCTTGTTCTTTCTCTCCCTAGTTTGTGTCTTTCCTGTTGCTCTCTCACTCTGTGTGCGCATCTTGCAGGCTGCAGGATCGAGATCCAGTTTCAAGGTTATTTTTACTATTATTATTATCATTATCCTTATGTCATACCGTCACCATTATTATTATGCTATAATTAAAGTTGACATCAGTATAATTCTTTATCACAATCTCTGCTGCTGCTTGTGTTAATTACATTGTAGTTCTATGTTCGAACGTACAATACAATACAATACAATAGTTGTATTTATGCTCCTGGTCTCTCTCTTCTATCTCTACCTCATCTCATCTCTCCCCCATTTTTCCTTGGAAGATGGCTGCAAGTCTGGTTCTGTCAGATATTTTTTCCTGTTAAGAGGTTTTGTTTTTTTTCTCTCTCCACTGATGCCTAGTGCTTGCTCAGTGTGGGGTATTGTTGTATGTACAGTGCCTTGAGAGAATGCATATTGAGATTTGGCGCAATACAAAAAACATTTAATGGAACTGAATATCAAAATATATGGCAGCTAACCTTATAACAAAGACAAAACATAAATTCTTCGTTAGATCAGGCAGGCAAAGAACACCAATTAATCTTACTACACACACACACACACACACACAGTATTTTCTATTGAGGCAAACACAGCAGTGTGGGGAATCACGCCGAAGCATAGAGCCAATCAGGCTCCACCAGCTGTCGCTGCCCTTCATCCACTCTTTGATGTTTCACATAGGATTAGACCAAATGCCAAGTGTCCTGGGCAACATTTACGAAAAAGAGTATCTGCACAATTATCGGGGACATGGCTGCCCTTCTGGATACACTTAACACTCTGAGCGATAAATTTAGAGGATGTTTCAGTCGCTGCATGTAGATGAGCCCAAGATCTACCTCAGATCCTTACAACCTTTTTTTGTTAAACATACTTGAGTCAAGAATGTAATCCAGAGGTTGGGCTGGAGGAGTTAAGGGCAGAGTCTTGTGCTTTTTTAAATGTTGAAGTGTCCCTGCCTTAACATCAAGCTGAGAGGAGATTTTAGCTATTACACAATAAAATAAAATAAAATGGATATAGATTAGAATAATAATGGAACCAATATGTTATTTGGGAGATGATAGTGCGACAGAGCCATTAGTAAAACAGATGTTCTTCACAGTCTGCAGTCAATATTAGATGCCCAACACCCTATGGATTTTTTAAAGTAATATCCTGCTCGTAAAAAGCAGCCATTTCCCTTTATCAAAGGTCTCTGAGCTATTTGAATGAAGGTAATTAAACACTTTCATCTCATCCTCATTTCCAATAAAGCCCATCGCCGTTATCGATGGCAAAGGCTTCAAGCTTCTGTGATTAAAATCTACTGCGTTACTAAAGAGCAATTAACAGGGTAGAATTACTGGGGTTATTTCATTTTTTATAGACACTTTTAGCACCGTACAAGAGGATCCTGACCTCCCTTTATTCCTGTTTGTACATCAAAGTCAGTTCCAGAACACGTAGTAACTATTTTTTCTTTTCACCCCGAGTTGTTGTTATAGATCAAAGACAAAAGCGTAACAAGCTAGAGTCAAGAAATTTCTCACTGGCAGCCCTGCACACTGAACATAAGAGCACTAAAGAATGAATCTGCTCAGCCCACTCTTCTCCATGGCTCTTTTGACCTTATAGTGGGAGATGGATTGTAATAATAATTGCCGGCCATCTGGGCACTGGACTGTGAAAGAACATCTCCTTGGAGTGCGGCTACTGGAGTCTCTGCTCAGGCATACACTGTGGTTATGCCAGCTCTCAGACAAGGACATCTCTACAATGGGCAGCCAGCAGTTCATTACTACCCTCTCCGTCCCCCCCGTCCCCCCCCAGGAAGCACAGCTGACAGAGTCAACAACAGCTGCGGATATCGCACAGCTGGAAATGATAGTACAACTTAAACATCTGGTGGCTTTTTTATTATTATTAAGGAGAGGATGGGTTTTTTTTTGTGTGGTTGCATTGCATTCTGGTCAAAGGTGGCTGCCACACGAAGAGACACGACTCTTTTATTTGATGGATGTGTGATTTGAGTTCAGGTGCAAACTACAAAGTTTAGGAAAAGCTTTGCCATGTGGAGTTTGCATGTTCTCCCCGTGTGCATGTTGGTTTTCTAAGGGTTTCCTCCCAAAGTCCATAAACAAGCAAAAGGTGACAGTAGCTGTGAGTTCCCTGCCTTTGTCGACCACCTATCACCACCATGATAGCCATCAATAACGGTATTGTGAGAAAAAAAAAGAAGCTTTCTTCTGACACCACTCAAGAGTGTTAAAAAAAACACCAGCCGTCCTACTCATACCGCACCTGTGCTATTACAGCACGCAACCTGTGACTTCACAACAAGCCAGAGAAGCAGACACCACTAAAGCACACATAGCCAGAAGTTAGTGAGGACCTTGTGGAAAAATGGAAGAGAACATGCAGCCAAAATTCTCAGTTCCACCACAGGCACCTTGAGTATATTCAACCCTTGCTTTGATGAGAGGGCCGACAAAAGGGGGCAGGATGTATCAGTTCCACTAGAGTAGCTTGCTACTGCTAGCGGTCACAGGCTTACAGTACAGACCCTAGCTTTAACAGTTAAGACATTTTAGATTGCATTTTTCCATTAACCAAACGCTAATACCGTAAAGAACAGCACAATCCTCTTTGACTGAAGTTTCTGGAAGTAATGAGATTAAATTGTCAACCTCAACAGGGATACAGTGCTTAATCCACAACAAATTAAAGAACTGTGAGCTTTAGTCAAACAAAAACATCATTATTCCTCTGAGCTTGGCTGCTCAACAGAAAACAAGCAGCAGTAACAATAATCAAAAGGCCTGTTTGAATTTCTGTTTCGCAGTTGCTTCGTAGAGCAAATGCTGCACTGCAGCATCTTCATCTGCAGACAGTGTGATCATGGTAAACTGGCTAGACTGCATGTGCAGAGCTCATCAGATTATACCTGTGCAATTTACTGTATATTCTAGGTTTTTCAGACAGATAAGAATATCTTATCCCGGAAGGGCACCAACCACATCATACAACATTCTCAAGACAGAAAACAGGAAAACCACTTAGTTGTAAAAGTTGCAGATGATTGTGCAAATACCAATTGAGAGTGGAGGTCGACTAGAATGAGCAAAACAGAACAGAATAACATATCTGGGGTGCGAGTGTGCTCCAAAGGCCGCGCAGCAGGGAGGGAAGATGCCCCATTATGCTGCAGAAAAAGGAAGCAAATGCCCCAGAAATGAAGAGCGCTTGACGACATGGAGAGGAAGCGTCAACAATGCATACGTCATGTAGCTGAAGATGAAAATCTCCCCCAGAGAACTGCAGACTTCAAAGAGCTGCAAATTATAAAAAGGGACTGTGAGGACAGTGAAAGAGAAGGTCATCCGAGATGAGGAGGGATTCATGGTGCATGGAAGGTGTGTGTGGAAGTCGGTGAAAGTGAAGGACTCGATCTGAAATGGGTAAACAGGCTTAGATTTGTACAAACATGACAAAACCAGTGTTGATATTATCCACTGATCCTCTGTGGAAGCAGCTGCAAACATGCCTAGCTCGAGAACGTCATGTGGCTGTGTTTAGTGCCAGACATGTTGTAATATCTTGACTTTTTTTTGCTTTAAGGGTTCATTTAAATGCCGTCTGTGTAAACATGTGCAAGGAACAAAAGTCAACCCCAATTTTTAAAAGATGACTAGAAGCGCGTTTCTGGCTCATGATAACCTCTTGCAGGAGAATATTACAACTCACCAGCTGCATTTCCTGTAATAATCCATATTACGGAGCTTGGATGTCATTTATCATGGAGAAAATACAATTATTTTAACTTCAGTGATGCATTTCTGGATAAAAAAATGAAATATTAATGAAGGACCTCATGCTGTATCTAGAATAGAGAAGATGTTATGATACAATGCATTATTCACAAGCTTCTGTTTTTATCAGTTAAGATGTGCTTTGGTCTAATTGAATAATAATATTTTGCTTGGAAGGGCTGCATATCACAAGGACGAGAGATGCTCCAAAGGAAATGATTTGCCAGCAAGCTTTGCAACAAGTGTCTGCTGCTTATGCCATCTATTCCTTTGTGCTGCAGCTGCATATGCAGTTTAAATCATGTAAGTCAATGTCGATAATGGTATTCCGCTAAGTAAACAACTACTCCACACATGTAGAGCCAATACATTGGATAGGCGAATGCTTCAAATGTCTTTTTGTGATACACAATGGCACCAGTGATAAGGGATAATTAATGCATAGCTGAGTATGTGTATACGTGTATACAACTGATTTATTTGCTCCTTTGAAAAACTTGCCGGTACAGAGTGACATTGTCCTGGCCCCCTTTCTGAGTTCAGCATTTTAAAAAGAAAGCTGGAGACGAGCCTCCCACAGAGACGCACACTGGACAGCCACGCCGCTAATGGCGATTAACGATTGCTTGTGCACGCACACGAGGCAGTGAGAAACCCAGGCATCGAAAGGCAACGTAAACAAAGTGATTAAAACGAAAGAGGCCGTTTAAAAGGGACAACAGTGAAAGTGATCTTTCATAAACCTAACTGATTGGCCCTAGTCCTGTTGTGAATTGTGGACCTCTCCTGGCTTTTTTTAAAAAAACCTTTATTTAACTAGCAAGTCCCTTGAAAGGCCGGTGAACTTCAGAAGGAAGATAGAAGTGTTGCACATCCATCACACGTCACCATGCAGATAAATACGGCAGCAATGTGCCGTTTAGTCCAAAATATGCAAAATCACTTGGGCATAATGTGTGTACATATTAGCTAGAGTGAGTGGAAAAAACAGCTTTTCAACAGAGAGGACTTAAGAGAGAGTTATGTGTCAGGAATAAATTGATTTTCAATTTAATTTAAAATACAACTTGGAAAATATGATGTCATTTGGGAAGACTGACATCTGGTTCACACTGGATGTGTGTGTAGCTTGCGCACGTGTGTTCACACCAGCTGTGTGTCTGCTGCGCTTGGGTCTTGCTCGCCTCCCCACCCAACCCCACCGATATGACGACTTCATTTTCTGATTTATCAGAAAACATCACATGATTTTGTTTACTCAGACAGAGAGAGAACAAAAGAGATAGAGAGTCTGCATAGATGCAAAAACAGTTTTACAATATATATGTATGTTTTTTTATGTATTCAGATTCAGCCTAGACACTGAAACTACTGTGTGAAAAGTCAATATCATTATCAACAGATCTTCTCTCTGTCTATTTTTTCCTGGGAACTGAGTGTGACGCGCGTGAAAAACAGATGAGATGCCAAAACTCAAAAGTAGAAACACCTGAGATGCACATCTACACGATAAGTGTGAACTAAAGGCCTAAAGAGTCCAACTGAATCCTGTGTGCAGCTACATCTGTATTTGAGTATGTGAGACACAGAACAGAACAACCCAACCCAGTATCCACCCGTTGACTTGGTTCCAGTAAAACTGCAGCTGAATAAATACATTACCATAACACAAAAATATGCTGTCCAACCCAACTCAAGAATCCTTATGTTTCAAGCTCATTTTTGAACTTCCATTCCTACTCCAGAGACATGAGGCTCTGGGAATAAAAAAGGGCTGAGGAAAGACATCACGACAATAGATAGTGCCAGATGCGGATGAGGAGCTGAAATTAAAAACATGAAAACAAATAACGAGCAAAGTAGAAGTGGGAGAGAAAGGCGGGGAGAGGAGGCTGTGATTAGAGCCCCTGCAGAACAGAGGCGGCTGACCGGACCAGAGAGATGAAATCTGGAACACATAGCATGAATGGTGGTTTGTTGCCTCGCAGGACGTGCTTGCTTTGTTGCAGAGATTCAATTTCACATCTGTGCTCCCTCTGAGAGAGGCGACTGGAAAATGTGAAAATGCTTTGATGGTTCGCAGTGGTGCGAAGACAGAGCTGGCAGCGACAAACACAACAGCAGAGAGCAAAGATAGCACCTGTGATTCCGGCTGCTAAGTGAAGCCTGTCCATTACCCTCTTTTTTTTTTTAACCACTCGCCTGTACACAAACACGCCGACCTGTACATGCATTATGTGAACTCCAGTAATCCCCGCTCACAATGGCCTTGCCAGCGCTGCTCGACAAATGAATTTAGCAAGCCATGAACGGCACGTCTCATTCCGGTTCCATTTGCTTTATGGCAAACAACAGCGTCCCTGGTTTACATAACGCAGACAAGAGTAACACATCATCCACATGAAGAGTCTTCCACACAGGGCACTTGGCAACAGATGAGATGCATCCCATAATGAAGCAGTTGTGAAGGGCATGAGATTAATGACAGCAGGCCTTCTCCTGTGAGGCTGAGAGTCGTTAGGCACACCCTTCCTAAACTCCTGCAATTAACGGAGACAGAAAGAGCCTTGATTACCGAGGACACCAGGGAGAAGTACCGTCACTCACTGGGGGCCCTCAGTATGAAATACGAGCTCACCACAGATGAAACACCAAAGTCATTTTGAAAAGAGCTGGGGTCCACAAATTAGTTTAGAAGAATATGAAATGTTACCAAGCATTAAAAGTGAAATTAAAGTATTTTACTTACTTTAATTCACCTCTCTAGTAAAAAAAACAAAACACCAGAGGCATAACAGTGCCGACAATCGCCGCCCTTGGTTTTGCTGCTGCTGCTGCCTGCCTCCCACACTGGGCAGCATTCAGACCGGTGCACTTTATAGACAGGGCATCTGGGTCCAATAGACAAAAGGTCAAGCTATTTCATTAAAACCGTCATCTCCTCCTCCACAGGCCACAGGGAGTGCTGCCAAGCAAGAGTAAACTCGACAACATCAGCTGAACGAGTGGAACCTCTCTGACACAACCAGGGCAGAAGTGACTGCAACAATAGACTACACATTATGTGCACTGTATTCATATTGTCAGAGCTACATTTTTGATGGCTCGACAATGAAATAGACCTTCAATAGCTGACCCAAGTGCCCCCCCCGTACTGATATTGTAAATCAGTTAAGAAAAAAACATTTTTACTTGAATAAAAGCATTTAAAGTGATACAGTTACTGTATTCATATCGCTCTGATCCAAGTGTTTTTTGACTTCCCAAGAAAGCTGGGCAGGAATCTAGAGCAACAATGCTATTATACCTCACTACTATCTGTGTTTTCATCTCCAACCTAAAAGGTACAAACGTGTTCCGACAGAGAAGGGCGGTATCCTCTTGGAGAATGAGTTATGGGGGTTGCCTAAGCCTCCTGAGACCTTGAGTCGATACATATCGGTGTAGTTGCCTGTCTATATTTTCAAAGAATACATTCATACCCCTACTTCTCCTGATGACTGTGAGTCTTAGTTTTTTCTTGTCTGCACTTTTCCAGTACCATCACCTGCCAGAATAAAGAAGGTATTCATCTTCACATAGGAGTACTCTCTGAGAGTAAAGGGATAGGCTTTCTTTAAATGTACAAAAGGTGTGAGCTGACCCACATTCCCTTTTGTTTTTCTTGTGAAGATGGTCATGACTGGACAAAGGGAAAATAATTACACATCAGCCCCAGATTTGTGGGGTCATGTGATGAAAGGAGACTTTACCAGTCAAACACCTGCTTGCGTCACTGATTATGTGGAGCAGCGAGTGAGCCAGTCCATGAGGCCGAGACAGAGCGCCTGAGGGGAGAGGGGCGGCAGTTCACTGACAGATTTGTATTCTGTCTGATCTCCCAAGCCACCCAGGGTGCCGACATAACCACACACGATGGCATCCATTCACTGACCACTTTATTAGGTACATCTGTTTAACTGCTTCTTCACACAAATATCTATCTAACGAGGTACTTCTTTCATTTTCTAATGCTTTATCCTCCATATGATGGCCCCCAGGGAGGCTGGAGCCAATCCCAGCTGACGTAGGGCAACAATGCAGGATACAATCTGGACAGGTTGCCACTCCCTCGCAGGGCCATACAGATACGAACAACCACTCACTCTCACACTTATGGTCAATTAAGTGTCGGATTAACCTAATCCACATGTTTCCGGACTGCGGGAGGAAGCCAGAGAACTTGGAGAGAGAACGCACATGTGGAGAACATGCAGACTCCAAACATAAAGGCCCTCAGTAAAACCGGGATCCAAACAAGTGACCTTGATACCTTAATGGACTATTCATTAAGGTATTGTCGGGCTCCATTAAAGCACGTCGACATTAGTCATGATGACCTGCTGAATTTAAAACAATGAGGTAGAGCGATGAGTTAAGGTTGTTGGTTGCAGACGAGGTGGACTTAGTAATTCACAGACTGCTGATCTACAGGGAGTTTCACACACAACCATCACCAGTGTTTATAGAGAATGGTCTGAAAAAGAGAACATATCCAGTGAGCGGTAGTTCTGAGGGAAAATGCCTTGTTGATGCCAGTGATCAGAGGAGAATAACAGACTGGTTTAAAACGATAGAAAGGCAACAGTAAATAACCATTCATTATAACAAGGGGATCCAAAGAATCAGCTCTGAACATATACAAAATGGCAAATCACGAAGCAGATGGGCCTGAGCAGAAGACGACACCAGTTGCCACGCCTGCCACATTATTAATATGCCGTGTATCTGCAGGAAGAAGACTGATGTGTCCAACAGTGGGCTATCATGCAATAGAGTGAATTTGGTGAGGTGTAATTGAAGATCAAGATATAAAAAGGAGCAAATCACACAGTATTTTAACACTTGGCATAGGGGTAATGCGTGGCTGATTATGCAACTGCAGTACGACTGTTGTAGCAGATTATATCCACTGTCCGGTGGAGCAGCCTGAAGGCAGAGGAACACTGCAGCAGTGGAAAAAAAAGACAAACAAACAAAACAAAAACGCCGGCAGCAGTTGCTCATGATAAATGAGGGGAACTGCCAACTGGTGCTTAATGAGTTCTAGACAACCCAATCTCACCTCTCCACTGTCCAAAACCCCCTCAGGCAAAGCTTCGACATTAACAATACAGTAAGACTTAACACTGTGTGACAAAGTCCCACAGAGGGTGAAGATGAGTTTATAAGACTGGCTGATTAGGCAAAAAAAAGGGTACAGACGTTATCATTTCACGAGAAAAAACCCTTAAATACAAAAATTGGCTTTGTGCAGGAGACCCTCAACCTGAAAGAGGCCAGTGTGATTATATGAAGGGGGACCCCTTCAGGTCTGTTTGCCTTGGGCCCCCGATGCCGCATCAAACACCACTGAGTTTAGATACTGCATATATTTTAGGGGTTTGCTGCTCTGCATTCACATCACCATTAAAAACCCTGCTGGCTTGCAGTAATGAAAACATTCCTTAATCTGTTTCTCTTTGTAATTAACAGGGACGAGTAATTATAAGATAACTGAGCAACCGTGTTATAAACTAAATCTCTTAAAAACTGCTGGCTGAAGGACAGCCCGAACAGCAGGCTGTTGTTGTGGTATGCATCAGCAAAACCAAATAACTGCTCACTTTGTGCTTTGCCCATAACCAGAGATTAGTCACTGTAAATAAGAGCCGCGCTCTGCCTCGAAAACCTCTCATGACACGTTTTCATTTTTCATTCTAAAGTCTAATTACAACAACATCAGAGAGAAATGCTAGACAACAGCGCAGTCGAAATGTCATCAAAAGCTATTGGCGTGATTGACGACCTCTCTGCAGCCATCAATGTCGCAGGAGCGTTTAAGACTTAGCCAAGTTCCTCTGTTGATAAAAATGGTTTGTTAAAGAAGCAATTACCAAGCTGAGGAAGTGAATAGATTGCGGTGGATGCTGAGGTGATAATTGACTTTGGGGTGCAGAGGCAGAGCAGGGAGGGAATCAAAGGACATCCAGCTGTAAGCGAAGACGGCCCAACAAGAAAAATGACAGCACCTCCTCAACAAAAATGGGTTGAACGTGTGACTTTTCAAATTTTAAAAAAAGAAGTCGGTGCCAAAACAACAGAGGAAAATATGAGTGTTACAGAAACAGCTGAAACATTTCAAGTACCAACGTTGTTTATGACTGCGAAACAAGTGCAGTCATCAGAAATACAGCCCACTTGGTTTGTGGTGTGGAGCAGCGAGCATAAATTCACATGCGTTGTTTGTGCTAAGTAAAGACTTCAAGTGCAATTTATTGGAGTCCCTCCTAAGAATACACTGCCACCTTTTCAAATTAAATCCTTTCCTGAAAAACAGTGTAATCCTTTTTTTTTCTCTTCTTTTTTTTAATTACTTGCCCCAAAGATGCCCCCTTGTGGCAAGAGAGGAACCAGGTAGATACTGTTTAAAAGGACAGCAGCATTGTGCTACCAGTAATATAAATATTTGCCTTTTGGAGTGGGGGGGGGGGCTTCCTCATGGAAGTCATTGAGTGCAAAAGAGGTCTCACAGGAAGGAGAGAGAGAGAGAGATAGGAAGGGAGGAAAAAGAAAGGGCCTGAGGTGAAGCAAGCAGAAACAGGCATGCATGCGAGTGGCGGATGGAGTAGCTGGATTATTCCACCACAGACCAATACAAGCACTCCCATTATGCCAAGGTCAGACCGCACAATCTTTCTGTCTGTTATGGTGGTCACTATGTCACATGAGGTGATCACAGAGCCATTAATTCCTGCCGTACGAAAACAGACAGACTACAGGGTAGTGCCCGACCCGACCAATCATAAGAGGGGCTGGACCATGAGGCAAGGCTAGACGATAAAAAACAGTGTAAACAAAAGAAATGGCGTCCAAAGTGTTGTGAGAAGAGAACAGTGCCTTAAAGAGAACTTAAGGGTTATTGTATCCATTTTGTTTGCTTATGCTCGATACTTTTGCACATGCACAACACGCTGTGCTCTCATTGGTCAACGCCACTGACGTGATGGCACATCGCAGAAAGACTAGACTTTCTGTCGGGAGGTTGTGAGGTGTCCCAGATCTGTCCTTGATTGTCATTCACTATGACACATTGTATGGTATAAAATGATTGATTTTCCGGGCCGATGGGTCTGTTTGGTTGGGCTATAATCGTGTTTAAAACGTGTGTAGTCTGACCGACCTCGACGTTAGACTTGTTTTAAAAGAGTGAGTTTGCAAAAGCAAGGAAACTGTCAGGTTTTGCAGTTTGGACGCCCCAAAGCAGAGACACAAACAAACAAAAAACGAGTTGCTAGAGTTAATTGGCCAAAAGACTAAAGGCAGGCAGACGTCGCAGGGAGGGCTGGCTGGTTTGCAGAAGACAAGACACCAAGAAAACAAAAGTCAAAGGGTGTGACAGGGTGGCCTAGAAAAACCCCTCAAAAAGGCAACAATTACAATATATCAAGTAGACGTGCAAAAACTTGCATCAGAGATGTGGCACTGTTGAACTAGAACACGGAATTATCTGGCAGAGTGATGGAATGATGACCAGGCTTTTATATGGAGGTTGATGAGTAATGGGAACCAGGTGTGCGTTGTCATCTGCCACAGCCAGGTACACCCCCTGTCACACACCCTGCAAAAAGAAACAGGGAGAAAAAGAAAAAACACTCTTCACAGAGACGGTAGCATTTGCTGTCCATGCTCACAAAAATGTCTGTTCGGCAGCCAACACAAAAATTAGTTATTGAAGATTCAGGGCCAATAAGATGTTGGTGACCAACATACTCGTAATGCTTCTCCACTTTTCATGCTGCCATGTTACGAGGAGTGAGCAAACATCACAAAATGCCATCCAAAAAAAAGAGAAAGGATCGATGAACGTGTTGCTAATGACCTCAGCGAGCTGCAAATTGTAAAGTCTATTATTCCCACCAAGCAGCATTGGCTCCACTTTATATTTAAATGCATTTAATGACCTGCTTTATTTAAAACAACTTGTGGCTTCCTTTTACTCTAATTACCACTTTGAGACGTGTTACCTAACCTCGTTTTACTGTTCCTGCTGTCACAAATGAAATCGGAAATACTGACTGACTGCTTAAAGTCAGTATGCACCACATAGCTGTTATCGTTACAATCCCCAATTTCATTATTCTTATCAACTATCATTGTTATGCACATACAAATATATATTTTTATGAATATATAATCATAAATTAACATGATAACATCAAGGGTTTATTCCTGATATATAAAAAAATCTTATTAAAATAAAGACTCCAGGTGTTTTTTTTTTGGTTTTAAAGCAAATTCAGTCTAGCCACACGTCATTTGGTCAGCGCGACCTTCTGGAGAATATTCTTCTAAGACTTCTCCTGCTGCCAACTCCCGGTAAAAAAAAATCAACACAGGATCTGGATGAATGGTGAGTGGGTCGTGGCTGCTGGAGCAGGAAGTTTGGTGCCTGTGTGAGGGCACATCAGCGTAAGGTTGAGCTGCTCTGGGAGCTTGTTAAAATTCCAGTGCCAGGACCCTGCGTGGCTCACTAATAAGGGTCGGCTTTGTGTGCAAGGCCAGGGTGACCAGCAGGATAAAGCGCCAGTCAAGTGACAGGAGATGGCATGAAGGCTGGTCACGCCACTCCAGGAACAAACACCACACTATCTGACGGTTTGTCTGTGACGACGCGTAGGCTTCGGTGTACACAGAAAGCAGCCACAGGCGTGAAACACAACAATCTCTGCACCCGCCTCCTTTTCTCTCCCATCTGCCTGCCTGTCTGGGCCCATTTGTGCAATGTGGAGATGTCTGAGCATGCAGGTACTGCACATGTGCTATGCCAGTCTGTGTGAATGCAATATGTAAATATGGACACATATCTGATCTGTTGTCATCTCCCATCTACATTCATTTGCTTATCTGCCTAACTAGCAATAAATGTGGACTTGTGTAAGTTACACAAGTCTCTCTGCTTCCCCAAACTTGCCATCTGTTAGCAAGTCTATTGCACTGGGTTTGTTCAGTAGCATTGTTCATGCACAGCAGACAATGACTGCAATGTGTCTGCACTGACATGCATATTTGAGTGCAACGCTGAAGTAAGCGGAATAAGTGGAGGGAAAAGAATGAAGGGAAATGCGTGGACAAGGCATTGCTCTATCGTGGCAATCTCTATCACTTCACTGAGCGTTCAAGGATACTAGGCTTTTCAGTCGGAAATTTGACAGCAGTCATGTTAGCCGAGTTTGTTGGCCAGGAGTGTGTCTCTACTCTGGCAGTGAGTCTCCTCTCTGAGAAGCTAAATGAGATGCTGACAGTGCCAGGAGGGACTCTCTTATGCAGTCCACTGCAGAGCATCTGAGGCAATCATGCTGTTTTGCCATTCACACATGCCATTCCTTAAAAACTGGCAGCATCTATTCAGCCTTACCTCCTCCACACGTCCACCTCCATAATGCCAACTGGAAAAGAATGAGCTCCCACACAATTAAAACTGCATTCTGAGGGCAGAGACAAACCCTGAAGGCGAAATACTCACTGTGTCAGGACGATGGCAACCGCCTTCATTCAGAATGCTCTTGCCGAACAGCAGGGTGTGACGATCCAGGTCCAAACGCAGCTCTGACAACAGGCCAAGCACTGAAATGAGGAAGAAAAAAAAAAAGAAAAAAAGACAACACAAGACTTACTTCCACTGAAGCCTGCAGAATGCCCGACACCTCCTCTGCTACTCACACTGAGAAATTGGTGTGGAACACCACCTCGGCTGCTTCAAACAGCAGAAACCAGGGGAATTAATGTAACAGTGTAGCAATGAACACTGACAGAAAATGTCAGCACACTGACAGAAGAGGAAAATGGGATTTTGACACTTGCAACAAAACAACCAGAGAAGCCGAGCCGAGCAAAGACTTGTTCAGCACAGGCTGAAGACAATTTACAAATCATAAAATCTATGCCATAACGTAATGATTTAATGACATTACTCTCAACTAAACTGGTATATTATTAAATATCGAGCTACACTGTATAACATTAAATCAATTATTTATGCTGACACTGTGTGAGTAGAAAGAAATTACCTTTTAACTTTTATTAATGTTTGCCACATGTACAAATATACACAAACAAGCACCAAACTTGTTTACAGAGACATCAATAATCTAGCCTTTCTTGCCCAATTTAAATCACCTGTATAATCAAAGCACTGCAAATCATCAGAGCAAAGCAAAGCACTGAATTGCTTGATATTATTTGTATTTATTTGGATGTTGATAAATTCTGGCTTCTAACGTTCTTATCGTCAGACTGCAGGTGTTTGTGTTTCGTATCATGTTCCAAGTTGGTGCACATGTATCAAGTGTGTGTTTATTAGCTTGGGACATTCCCACAGTTCTCACTATAGCAAGAAATAACAGCTAGGATTTGGGAGGCACTTCAGTGGACAATAGTGGGGAAAAGACAGCAATTAAAGGCTGAACAAGATTTTAGGTTAAGATACTGCAGCCGAAAGCCCTTAACTCTTAAAGGATAAGGGTTGAGATAAAGGAAGGAAGGATTTTAACTACAGCTGGTGTAGTATATGTAGAACAAAAAAAAATAAAAAATGTTAAGAGACATAGCTAG
This sequence comes from Solea solea, assembly GCF_958295425.1. Classification (NCBI taxonomy): domain Eukaryota; kingdom Metazoa; phylum Chordata; class Actinopteri; order Pleuronectiformes; family Soleidae; genus Solea; species Solea solea. The sequence goes on along the minus strand of NC_081134.1, from coordinate 34,062,937 downwards.
TACAGTGAGTTTGTATGGCTTTGAGTGCTGAGAGGACAGAATGTCCAGTAAGTCAAGAGGACTTCCTGTGTAGCCTTGACCTCACCAGGTCACCAGTAATAATGACTGCAGGAATCCCCCACCAAGTATTTGTAACCTTTATACAGTAGTTTCAGCCCTCGCATGACGTCAAGTTGTGGGTCATTTACTTCAACCACTGGGCAGAGAGCGGATGAAGTTATACAACATACAAACATAGCACAATTTCTGTGCTATGTTTTTTAATGAAACGTACGAGTGTGAAAAAAAGATTAATCTCTCGACAACATTAATGCGGAGAAGAATAGGAGTCGGACTCCATGCTGAGCATATGAATGAGCGCGCTGACAAGTGCACAACATGGTCAGCACTGCAGGACGGCTATGTGTTGACACTGAGTGACGGGGAGAGGGAGTGATATTGATGGAACGGTGAAGTGCCTGTCAGCTGTGCGTCTGCACATATTATCCATCGCCTTCTGCAAGATACCGGTTGTAGAATAAGTTATGTCAGATTAGATTTGGGTATCATAAAATAGATTATGCAATAAAACACATATAAGACACACATAATAAGACAAACCAATAAGGATATGTAAACATTTAGAGGGGTAAAACCCACATTTATACAGTATTGTGAATTTCTGTTTGAGTTCTTGAGTTTGAGTTCTGATGGCCCAGGGGAAGAAGCTGTTCAGCCTATACAGATTGATGGAAAGACTGACAGATGGGATACTGTACTGCAGATAGAAAACTGGCAAATATTCTTGTAACAAGAAAAATTACAAAAACAATGCCAGATACAGGTAGAGACAACTGCACACATACACACACAAATCAATTCAAATCAGATTTAAAAACAATAACAGTTCCAAGTGGATTACAATTCCACCTTAAAACCAAGGTGACGACAGAATCCTGTAGGTTCCTTGCAGGAAAATGTATGATTATGTACAATGAATCGACCTGTGAGAGCGGGATTTGGCCTTGGTACTGAGAACTGAGCCACTGAGGGCATCACAGCCAGGATATGACCAGACTGACAATAAGAGCAAGAGAGCAACCTGAGGACTTGTTTTGACAGATTTGACTCTTTGGTCTCTGACAGGTTTAAAGCTCTTCCTGGCTGGGAAATTCCTTTATCTGGGGAGGTGAGGTTGGGCCCTGAAGTCAGGATCGCTCCATCTTCCTGCTCCCATAATGCCTGGCTGATGACAGCATGTTGCACACCACTCATACTGCAAGACAGGGAGAGAGAGAAAAAAAAAAAGCACCATCCACACACACATACGCAAGGGGTGCGGGTTGGCTGGGTTGTCATGGCAACCCCGTCCTACAGCTGTCAAGTGTTCATCAGTTTCCACAGCAACACCATAAGGTGGAGAGAGTAGACAATTATTTCAGACATAATACAGTTGAGAGGGTTGAATAGAAGCCTTATTAGGTCAAATTACCCTGCTGCGGAGGTTTAACAGAGGCAAAGCTCATGACCATTTCAGTCAGACGGCATGGGATTTGCTCACTGATGTGACCAAATTAGGCAGATAGAGCGCGGAGAGTGAAGAAAGAGATAACAGTCAACAAGAGATTACTGTGATCTCCGCAGATTTATACGCAAAACACATTACACATTTTAAGCATTCATGGGTCAAAAGATTAAAAGGAAACGGCTGCAGAATCATTTTCATGGAAGTTAAGGTGAACCAGTGTTTTATAACCAAATCTCCACTATTTCTAATTACATTTTAAAAGCAACTGGAAAAAGAGGGAAAAGTAAACATGTCCTTTGCATAATTGTTTTACAGGCTTACAAGATATGAGACAACTTCAGTCAGTCAGTCATCATCTACCGCTTTATCCTCGGCCAGAGGGTCGCGGGGGGTGCTGTGCCAATCTCAGCTACATCGGGCGATAGGCGGGGTACACCCTGGACAGTTCGCCAGTCCATCGCAGGGCCACACACAGATAGAGACAAACAACCATTCACTCTCACACTCACTCCTATGGTCAATTTAGAGTGTTCAATTTACCTATCCCCACATTGCATGTTTTTTGGACTGTGGGAGGAAGCCGGAGAACCCAGAGAGAACCCACGCACACACGGGGAGAACATGCAAACTCCATGCAGAAAGGCCCTTGTTCCAACCGGGGCTCGAACCCGGGTCTTCTCGCTGCAAGGCGAGAGTGCTAACCACTACCCCACCGTGTGGCCTATGAGACAACTTGAACATTTAAAATAAAATCTATGAACTAACACATTCTATCACATTAAAAGGTTAATTATTAGGGGAAAACACCTGAGGAGTTTCAATATTGATAGTTCCAGTGTTTGGGCTCAACAAACAGGTCTGTTTTATGAAGTACGATAACTGCTGAAGCCTCTCTGAATACTGTTTATCATAATGTCGTGTGGAAAAAATTAAGATGTCTATGTTCTTTGAATCTTGCTGATAAGTGGTGTCTTTTTTAGTACATAGTAACTTCCGCCATCATGTGCTTTCAGCTTTTGATAAATGCTCCATTATCCATGCACTGTTACAACATTTGAATCCGTGGTTGTGTTGTAAGTGTATTTTCATTAAATATTCATCTGATGTCTTGGTAGCCAATGCTGACATCAGGTCCAAGACTAATTTCCAATCCAGCATCATTTCCACCGCAAACAAAGCAAGAGAAATATCATGGCAACTACCGAAAAAGGAAATAAATAACAAACAAACACAAACTGAGGCTACAGCACATCAGGTGTTCCGCTTTGTTACCTAAACCTTGTGTCTTGTTCCGAGAGGAACAAGGTTCATAGATAGAAATCTTAAGCAATTTACACAAACCGATCTATTAAAAAAAAAATCAATACACGCAATACTGAAACAAACTAGTATATATACACCCGAGTCACTGGACCCTCCTAAAAGCATCTTTTAAAACGACAATGGTAGAGGATTATAAAGACTTTTACTAGAGTGCGGTTTTTTCTGTCTACAGATAACAAATAAAGATAGATTATATCCAGTGTACAACTACAACCAGATACTATATGTTATATTACTACATTTTTCAGCAATTCCCATTCTGCTTAATCTGCAGCGGCTGCAGTCTATATACTGCTATCACGAGGTGACACTGAAATTTCTACAAGCTATCAACCAACATAATCTCTTAATATTAAAAACTACAGTAATGAGAAAATGATGAAAGAGACATTTATTTTAATCCTTGGAGCAGACATTCACCACAAATAATCTGAGTCTGTATGGCAGGATGTAGGTGTCTGATACAGACACTCAGAGTAAAATAGACTTAATAAACGGCTATGAAAACCATACGACATAAGGTGCATTATAATTTCTGACCTGGGTTAACTCACCTCTCACTAACATGGAACTGTACCAGTGACAGTATATAATAACAGTAATAAAACGGTATCTTACTACAATAATCCACGTACATTTAGAATGATAGTTAAGATGTCAACTCAAAATATAAAAACACCAATCTTTGTAAAGTACTAAAATATCTGTACGTACAAAGACTAATAAATGGGGGCATAGTTAAGGCTGTCAGATTATTATTAAATATTAGTTTCTGTATGAAGAGTTTAAACAGAGCAAAGATCAAATGAGAAAAGAAGTATCAATACCAAGGCAAAGTAAGCGAGAAACAGCTTTGAAGCTTTGAAAAATACCTCAAGGAATTAGGTTGTAGTAAAAAATTAAAACATCTAAAGCAAGCAAATTTATTCTGGATATCTGAAGTGACGCTTCATATAACAATGAAGTGTCTGACCACCAGAAACTGACATTTTTGCTCTAACTGCAAAGAAATCTATTGGAAAAACTTCCACAGCCTTTAGGTGTATAATGTACATGCGTAGGGAAAGTAATCCAGCTGTGTTTCTCATGCTGTTTTTCTTAAATTACATTGTGAAATTGTCTGTTCAGTCGGGTAAAACTCCATGATTAATTCCACATAAAAAGTAAGTAAATGTAAAACCATTAACAACTACAAGGCATTATCCATTCCAAGTACTCTTTCAAAGACAAAGGAAATAATCATAGAGAACTCTATATTTTATGAGAGCTGCAATCAGGATAACAAATATAAAAGAATCAATAATTATCAGATAAAAAAAAAGTGGATGAAGGGAAGTTTTAGTGATTGAGAACACTCTTAGTGAGTAACTTTAAGTAGGAAAAGAAGGTTCTATATTTGATTATCCCTATACTTGACAAACTGAAGTCATTGTTTTTGGTTGAAAGGAAAATTAAGCTGGCAATAAAGTCAATGGAGAGACTCTGTGAACTCCTAAAGATAATAGAACTATTCTTGGCTGCATTTTGGACAAAAAAACAAACAAAAAAGATAAATAAAAGAATCAAGTTTTTACCAAGATTTTCTTTATGGGCAGTTCAGTTCTTTCCACAAGAGCTGAAGCTCTGGCTCACGTCATTTTTGATAATGCTGCCATCTACTGGTAAAAGAAGTTATTGCAAGACATTACAAACAAATGGTATGGGTAAATTAAAAAGGTCTATACTAAATGTACACCCACAAACATGATCTTGATGCTGTACATTTTTAAAAGCATATCATACTGATGTGTCAATCACTCGTGTGTGTAATGACTGCAGTGCAGTGTTATCTGTGCTTTAATTATCACACATTCAACTAAACTAAAACAGAATTTATAAATGGACAGTGACCACACAAATCGGCAGAAGACTGTAGCCAATAAATCCTGAATGAACTAATCCAAAATCTAATCTCCAAATGCTCTTCTTCTTGCATCACATTATTTAGCACATCATCAAATGTTGGACAATGAAATATCTGTTGAACGTGAACATGGTGGCAAATAAAATGGCTCCAATTTCAAAGCCCTGCTGGTAGACTGATGACTTTCACAGCATTCTCAAGCTCTCTGATGTCGGTCAGTGCGTGACATAGCTGCACTCACACAATGAGTCACACATGGGTCAAGATGAGGCTCAAAGGGCTTATTCCACGGCACTGACCTGCTCCGAGAGTCACTGTCCCTTTATGTTTCTGTGTGTCTGTGTGTAGTGATGCCTGTTGTTTGGCTGCTTTGCTACATGCAAATATACAAGAGGAGAGAAACAGAAACCGTAATGTTACCCTTTTAGAAAATCAGGCTATATTTGGACAGGACGGGAAGGCGATAGCCTAGATTTGTTGGACCGCAGTGTCATTCTAATCAAAGTGACGAGGTCGCGGGGGTCAGCAGTGATGAGCACAGTCAGTGTGGCTTGGTGAAATTGCTTTGGTCAGAGTGACAGCTGCACTATAATCTACAGCTCCTCTTTGACACCCACGCAGATGAACTACTCAATGATATAAATAATTCATTCCTAAATGGAAACATTAACATTGTCAAGTCGCTGTTTGGCAGCATGCCTTATGACACCCCCACTCGACTGCCTGTGAAGAGTGCAAATTATACTGTTGCTCCGAGTGAAAGAAATATAAAGCAGGTACACCTACTGATTCCTGCTTGACCATCAATCTCCATTTCCCCATCACGGTGCAAACACAAGAAAGGGAGATGGCTCAAAGCAGGACCAGGATGCCTCACATTTACTTGTAAAAGAACAGCATGAAGGCAGGTTTGATCTTTGTACACTTATCTGATATGTCAACTGATACGTTAGTGTGATACTAGAAGAATTTGTAGCACCAAATGAAAAACAAAGGCAATTTAAGAGTCCCGCTTTTGTATTATCTTTTTGTTTTGCAGCAAACCCAGATGATATGGTTTTCAAGCATATTGACATCATATACATATAGTATTTAGTGTGTGAACCCACGTGTTAAATGCTTCAACCAGAAGCATTAAGAGTTATTGTAATGGTTCATTCAAAAGACCAACCACCTGGGATAGTGCACAACGGCATCAAACCTGAGGCAGTCCATACAGGAAGAAGTCCATTTGTCTCTCGGCCTGACTTTACCATTAACCTTGTTAAGCTGTAGACGCTGGCTTTGGAATTGAGGACAAACGCACAGGAGGGCACGACAGTAAGGTCATCCCACTATCTGTCATCCTGCTAACCACAGCAGGGCTTTCCCCAGAGTTGTCTGGGTAACGGGGTCAGACAGTAACAGCAGGTGGGTTGACCGGTTTCCAGGCAGGGGCGGCCGAGTACAGATGGCCGCACAAATCTCTGACTACAGTGGGTATTATTACATTTAGCTACTTTTAATGCTCGTATGATGTGTAAGCTGCACTGTGTTTGTACAGACAATACCTCACCCACCCACTCATGACAAATACGCGGAATTTGTCCATCTAAAATCTATGGCATTTATTTCTAACAGCATTATGAGCTCTCTGACATAATGAAAGAACAAATGAAAGGTGAGTTTGTATCCATACAATCTAGCCAACAAGACTAAAAAAGAAACAACTCATGGGTTTGGACTTATAAAGTCACTAAAACTTACTAAAAATGCACTTTTGTATTTAACACAGCCTACTGACCCCCATCTGAGTGATAAATGTTAAGTACTATTCATCCTGTTACTGTAAAACATCCCATAATAATCACTACATCAGCCTGTCCTCTAGTAAGCCGAGTAACAAGCTAAAGATTGAGTGAAAATAATATCACCTACATAGCTTGCAAGGACGATTATAAAACCTGTGTATAAATGCAACAATTCAGTTATAAAGATTTAGGAAAGATGCCATTTGAGATTCTTAAAATCATCTTTGTGAAGTACTAAAATATTGGAAATTTAATTTCCCAAACGACTGAGATTCACTGGTCCCTGGATGCATCATTGCCTCTTACAAAAACCTGCTAAAATTCTATAAAATCTATTCTGTATTTAACACAGTGTGACCACCATCTGCAAGTACTACTCCTGCTACTGTGAAGCATCCCATAACAATCATATGCCAGCCTGTCCTCTAGGGCACCTTCCTGCCCATTGGCATGATTCGGTTACCATGGTAATGGCACACAACCTGCTCCCAAGTAGTGTTCCTGAGAGATGGGCAGACGTGGCCACAGAGAGAACGTAACATGTTCAGCGGATTATGTAAGCATTCCTCAACCACACGACGTCCTCTCTTCTCTATGAAATATTCACCGACAAGCACCGGGGATTGGTCAGCCTGACATCAAGCATTAAACAGCATGTGCATGTGACGGCGACGAGATATGCCATAACCCGCTGTGCTTCCCAGGAGACAATCATGGAGCAGGAGTAAGAGATGAAGGGAAGACAATATCCTTAACACCGGGTTTGAGGAGGTTGTAGAGAAGGCAATTATTCCTGCATACATTATTTAAATCTCACGAACCTCAGCAATGAATTGAATATTTAAGAAATAATTTCAGGAAAAATTATTAAAGAGGGGATAGGAGGTCATACATTCACTAGTAAAATGATGTTAACTTCTTCCTCCCTGATTGTGGAGGTCCCTTGATAACACTGGACTGATCAACAAATTAGTGCATCACTATGTCTGTGTTTGAAAGCACTCTTTGTCTGAGAGCGCCATATAGCTATGCAAGACTGGCATAGTGAATCTACATTTTAGCCATGTCCCATTTTCATGTTACATACCAATGCCGATATGAAATTATGGGCCAAAATAAAATCTGTTCAATGGCCAATTTGAGACTTTTTTACGTAAAGCATTAACTGGAGATGTAATTAATAACATTATTGATTTGCTCCATTTTATGTCCGTCAGTTCCAGGATTGTAGGGGGTGTGCATGCTGATGCCGGCACAATTGAACGGCTGACTGGGACGCTTGCACACAACCCGAGCAGTAATTAATGTTATCTGCTAGAATCTGGATTTTCCCTGATGCACTGCACCAAGCAAACACAGCAGTAGCTACAAATCATTGTGGTTAATTATGTGAAAGATAATTATAACAATAAAATAATTACTTTTTTTTTTATCATTTTGCATATGATCGGTAGCTGTGGTGCACACTTATTATCCATAATTTAGTGTTATCTAAAAATAGTAAGGCATATTGATTTTCTGTAGCGCCACATCACGCTAACTTTTGCTCTCTCAAGCACATGAGCTAGGCATCGAGATTTCGTGCTTCTCCCTTTCTCTCTCTCTCACCTTCCTGTCCTCCCTTTTCATCTCTTATTCCCTCACCTGCAGCATTGAGATTCCTCTTCGCTCTCTCTCTCTCCTCCACTTTAGATCTCTCTCATTGTGAAATTTGCACTGTGCATTCTGCTTTGTTCTGATCAGTCTTGACCTGCACCACATGCAAGGTGCTCTGAGAGGATTTCTCTTATGATTTAGCACAATTACATTGAAATACGTTGAGTTTCTTAATAATAATCACAGAAACATTATACTGTGATAATACTGTGCAGATCCTGTATTCAATGTGTACAATTCCATTTATGAATTTTTTCCTCCAGTAAAAGAAAATTAGTATTCAACCTATTCTGCCTTTAACAAAAACACATTTTTAAATGAATAACAATGTTGTTGGAAAACTATTAATGAAGAAAAATGCTGGAGTAAATTGTCTTAATCTAGGATCAATACTTTTTGTGTGAAATAGAGACTAAATCGAAGTAAATTAAAGTCCAGAACTGATTCTCTCATCTCAGTTAATCATTTCTAGAATAATAATCACTATCACTATACCATAAAAACAAATACAAAGCTAGAACACATTGACTTAAATGGCAGTGATTTTCCCCAGGTGAAGCGCTGATATAAAAAAAGGAAGGAGTCCTTTGATAATGTCTTTTTTTTCCCCCCATAGTGCGAGTCGTGTCAGACAGCAGTCTCACCTGATTAAAGGTGTGAGCTCCATGGAAGATGATGGTTGGCAGGAACAGATTGAAGAGGACTTGAGGATCAAAAGGTCTCCTGTAAAAGACAAAGCTGTTATGTTGGCGACTGACAGGGCTCCATGGGGAGCGAGAGGACTCGGTCTAGTGAATGTGACCGACTTGCACACGAGCACAGTTCACTACGGCGGCTCTGGTTTGCCAGACAGGCGCTACTTCCTTTTCCTTTTAAATGTCACAGTCGTCTCCAGGTACAAACCTTATCAAAGTGCCAAAAAATAGGATTCTACTACAATTACCGTGTCATTGTATGCCTCTGACAATCACTTAAATGTCAGTCATCCTAGCATTAAAGCTACAAATGTGCAGCCTTTATTTAACAAGGTTAGTCCCACTGAGATCAAGGATCTTTTTTCAGCATTATAGTTATAGTAAAAGTCAGAACACAGCGATTAAATCTCACTCATATAAAAACACTAGACTGAAACATCGTCACCAGACCTTTAAACTCGTTCAGGGTTACTAGGTTTTGAAGATGAAGATCAGACTGTAAGTTATTCCAAGGATATAAACCTAAAAGCTTTTTTTCCCCAATTAAGTTTGAATTTAAGGATCAACATTTCACAAGACAAAGATTATGACCTCCATTTTTACCATTCAGTAGGTGTTTATATGATCACAGATACGAATATAATCAATTCGTCCTTGAATCCCTCTAAATATTTAGTTCCTTTAAGGCAGGTGTCAAAGGGGCGGCCCCCCCAATCAATTACATGTGGCCCACCACTTAATATCATGTTATAATGACGCTATATAGTAAGTTTCTGTAGTAATTATTGAATTATTAAATCAAGCTTTATTTATGTAGCACTTTAATATAAAGCAATGCAGCTCAAAGTGCATTACATTCAACATTAAACTGTATATAGGCTTGTTTGGTGTTTTAATTACATTTGTCCACGTTATTACTCACTTTATTTGTGATTTGTTTCTGTTCTTGATTTTAATACATTTATTTTTGCATCATAAATATGTTTAATCGTGAAGTATACATCATTCTATATCCAAACCATCACTTTTACTTTGGAATTCTGTGGAATATCACGATGGAATAATGTGGTATCATTTTAAGCTCATATTGGCCACCCACTACAGCCCCCAGGTCATTTGAGTTTGACACCTGTGCATTAAGGCATTTCTGGGGTGTTGAGTCCAAGAGCAATTCAGAGGATTCCATTATCATGTTCTTCAGATAACACATGTACATACTGTGTGTCCATATGTACAGTACATGAGGATTTCCTCAGGAAATTCTTTAGATAACATTTACAAAATGGGATCATGTACAGACAAGAAACAAAGTAATGCCTCCAGTTCAGAGGCACACAAATCCAATACCTTGTCGAAGGCAAAAACCTAAGTTTAGCCACTAGATAGTGCATTGCGTCACCTCTGAGCCCCTTAGTCACTTCAATTATTCCATTATAATTGTGGAATGCATTGATTAAAGATATCATAATACAGAATGAGAGATCCAACTGGTGGTGTCAGTATCCATTAAGACTCTCAGAGAGAAATGCAAGCTTCTTATCAACAACACCATAAGTGGGTGTCATTATTACACGACAACACCCACAGTAAGCAGTGCACGTTATTTTTTATTTATTTTTAAATACATACTGATCACATTCTCTGTCCTTTGGTGTTCTGCAGCAGTAATGTTGCATTGCTGCTTTTTTCCCCTCTTTCCTCATCCTCGTCTTCATCCTCTGATCCCTGCAGTGATATGGTCTATTATTTCTCGTCCTTGATATATGATGCAACGCAATGCCTCTCAGAAAGGTATAGCCTTTCATGTCCTTCATCCTTGAATTCTTTTTATGTCAATTCTGAGGATCAAACCGCGGTGATATTCAATTCAGGTCAAGATAGAGCTACCCTTTTTCGATGCATTCCAACAAACCGTAAGGTCATGTAACGCTGCAAATAAACATGGGAATTCCAATTAATTTGATGTGAAAAGGTGCCATCTGAAATCAGAATGTGACCACAGACCTTTGAAAATAGCCTAGATTTTTCTTAAAAAATAAACTAATAATAGCATGACCTGAATAGCATGAATATACGGATTAATGAAAATGACCCCGCCTGTGTAAATGTTCTATTACCAGGGCACACTGGGTTTTGGTGAGTATCTACCACTGTGTTTGTGGGGATGTAGAAGATTGCATTTCTATTTTAATTATCAATTCTAATGCAGAGGCGAGTTTGGAGAGCAACCACACTTTTCCCCAGCTATTCGTACTTGAAATGGTTGCTGCAGCTGCAAATTGCTCCTATCTTTCTGCCGCCATCACCTGCCACAACATGAATTACTTTTTTGCCGCTGCAATTACCCACACAGCACAATATGTATGTATTTTTTCCTACTGTGCAGCCTGAGCATGACAAATGCAAAACTGCATGTCAGAGACTAATACAGACACTATAATCAATAAATTATTCATAGGCTGGTGGTTTTATTCCAAGGACCACCTGCACCACAGAATCAAGGATGGAAGTGTGCTGTATACACTAATTGCCTCTTCAGTTGAGCAACACTAAATTTAATCAGACCACAAACTTTAATGCCTTACTCCCCAGTGGCACATAATGGACTCTGTAATGCAATGAAATCCTTATTTCTCTCTCTGGTCTGTCCCCATATGTATCAGGCTTAATGGCATGAAGGTTACACAGAATGGTATGACCGATGTAATGGCCATTGTGGTACCCTCTGCTGGTGTGCTAATGAGATCCCAGCATTCAAAGGGACCAAAGAGTCCAAGCCATTAGTGGAAACTTACACTTGGCCTCCGCGATTTGTAAGGTTCATGGCTCATCGACTTGAATTCTCTGAAATTTCAAAAGACCACTCATTCCACATCCTGTCATGCTTGTGGTCATCGGGTGGCTGAGTCCCTGGCTCAACGATGACTGCCCCTTTTATGTGACAAACTACTCTGGTACAACTGCAAACACATAAAGGCAGGCCAGACAAAGCAATAATACCACATATTCATCTCAAGGCTTAGGCTCAGAGACTTTGCAGCACTTTAGCTGAAGTTCCGTATGAAGTTAAACCATCATATTTGCAATGTTTCCATGAGGAGCTTAAATGTATCAAAGCATTAAAAAACTAATAAAAAACATCCATGACAAGGTGCTCATTATTTTAGAAATATACAATTTTTTTCTATTGTTCTTTGTAAATAAAGTGTAAGAAATTAGCATATACAAACTAACAGTATCTGAGAAAATAATGGATTAGTGCTGATTTAACACTTCACTTCTACATCTCACTGCCTGTTTGACAACGACGACATTCCAATTGTGTCCTCTGCAGTCGGTGCTCTGGAATGTTGTTTACAAAATATATAGCCCACCCTCCAGCGTATAAACAGATGGTAGATATCCACATCCATTACTGTGCTCTGTGTCATAGGTTGAGATGACCATGTGTGTTTGAGAGATGTTTCAGTGAGATTACCAAACTACCTCCCACATTTGCTGCACTGCTGACAAACCTGTGACTCGCAACATTATTTCATTATCGGAACTCTTCACCAAAACACATAACAAAAACGAAACAATGCACGGAGCGCAAAAGAAAGAAAATAATATTACATTATTATGTTTGCAGTTGATGGCAGGAAGATACAGTACATCTACAAAAACGTCAGCGTAAAAGCCTATTTTGTTTATTGTTCAGACCGTTGGTATTGCTCAAGCCTGCTCCACTGGAGTCTAATGTATATAGTTTATTTTCTTCCGTGTTAAGTTGTCTTCTAATTTCCCCTTGCCAACAAAGCGCACCCTAAAAATGTAATCTCCCCTATCTGTTCCTCAATAAAAACCTAATATTGGGTAAATTGCTCTCCTGCTCTCTCTAAAACTACATCAGGGGAGAAAGAAATCTTCCTTTGTGGTGCAGTTTGTTTTTAAGATGTCTCCACTACATGATCAATTATGCATCTTTTTCAAATAAATGTTTTATCAGGGCAGGTTGTCCCACTTGTCACCGGTGCCTTTGTTGTGTTATAGCGTGCTGCACTAATCCATAAGGAATGTTTTCTTCTTTTTTTTTTGTATTATGCGTTTGCGGTGAAGTAAACTCTACCTGTGTCAGTTGCTGCATGGGAAGCTGAGGTTCACTGGCATATTTGGTTTAGTTCAACGTGAGCGACTATGCTTGTGCGACGACCATGAAGTTGTCGAGTCCAAACTGCTCTCAGATGACAAGCATTTCACGGCTAATCCCAGCAGCACACCTGCAGAGGATTACAAACAGCAAAATGTTGTTGTTCTGTAGACAATAGTAATCCACTAATACTTAAGATACAAGTCAGACACTACAAAACATTTCCCATGTGTTTATCATGCAAATATGGATAAAGCAATAGGTTTATAATAGTCCTGTAAAAGAGCATGCAAAAACTAATAAGCTATACAAAACTGCATCATGTGTATAGTGATAAAATGCAGGTGAACTTGCAAACTTTTCTTTTTAATATTGCATGAATCAACAACAGTGGTGGTTTGTGAGCCCTTTATAGTTTATAATACTTGAAAACAACTTATACAGCAGTGTTTTGTGTAATGGTAGGCTGACTCACATTTGATTTATCACCACAGAACCCAACAACCACCACTATAGAAAAGTAATTTGTTTTTGTTGGCTGTGCAGGGGGAGTCTTTGTCTTCGTTGCACTTATATATACACATTTGTATCATTATTCTTAACTATTTGACTGTTATCTAAGCTAAGTTGCACCACACTGGTAAAGATTGTTCCATGTGTTAATTATAAATGTTCCACATAAAGATAAATAAGTGCATCTCTGCTCAGAAAACGGTGGATAAAGCAAAACTGCACGAAGTACATCCCTCTTACTCTCTCAACTTGATATACTGCAACCGAAACGGACTTTATTTATTACCATTCTGATTTATTACTTTGACACGGACTGCAGGAAATGCAGCTTTCATTACTTTCTTATTCTTAACGGGCTACAAGCTAAAGCTACTTACCGCGAAACAGTGATTTATAAGTACCACATCTGAACTTCCCTTTCGAGCTTCCACACAGTAGGACATGTTTTAAGGCCCCAAACTAAAGTGCAGAGAGGACAAACAATGGAGCAGTATTACTGTGTAGGAGGCCCACACACACACACACTAAGTGATGACATCTCCAAAGTGAGGGTCAAACTATTCGGAAACAGGTGCGTTTCAATTCAGCAGCGGGAACATCCGCATCAGCTGTGCGGCCTTTAGGAATGCTCGGAAACAGTAGTTTTTCCACGTTATTTGCTTTCACATTTTCCCCCGCCAAAAAACCAAAGCTGAATATACAGGACCTTAATAAAACGTGTACTGTTATTGTGCAAATCGCGCTATATATATGTATACAAGGGGAGTTATGTTTAACCACTGAAAGTGGTAGTTTATGTCTTTTAATAACACGTTACCTCTGAAGGTTCATGAACGCCCCCCAATAGCCGGGGTGTCGCTCTGTCGCTGTCCAGCAGATGGCGGTAAATGCATACTAATGCACGATGTCCACTGTGTGCTACTGGGATAATGAATCTCTACCCACTGTCCCTTAACTTCAATTAATCAGCTGTATGGGCCTTAATCAAGAGTTAACTATTTAATTAGTCATTTAAAGTTGATTAACTGAACGAATAACTTGTAAAACAGCACCTGTATGGATCAGTGTTGTAGTGTGTTTGATTTTTTTTTTTTTTTAAATCACTCACTATCTTATTTTTTTATGATAATTATTAACTGTCAGTGTTGTCAATGTATCAATGTATAATATTTATAAATGTAAGAGGAGTTTAGGAGGCGGTGTTCCAGACAAGACAGTCTTGGAATTATCGCTAGGCAACCGCGGCCGTAAAGCGACGGCGGGTGTCGCAAAGGGTAAAGAGGCTTGTGTTGAAAAGTGGAAACAGAACCCATTGTGGTGCTGGAGAGGAGTGGGAGCCCCTGCCGGAGCGAAGAAGAAGAATTAAAGGCAATTCCGTGGCTGCGGACGGACTCATGATAGGCGGACTGATATGGACGTTGTCGCTCAACGCAGGCGGCGGTGTCCTTTGTGAGGAGGAGCGCGTTGTCCAGTCGGAAAGATCCGGTATATGAAGAGTTAAGAGCAGACATCCCAACTGTTTATCGAGCAGCTAGCAGGCTAGCTGGCTAGATACCCGGGAGCGAGACATGGGAAGCCCGTGTGAGTTTGCCTGATAGAGATCTTCGTCGACCTTTTGAAGAAGCTATTTTCGGTGCGGACATTATCAGTGGGGATTTAAAGTATCTATCGCTCGCTGATTAAGTGACAGCAACTTTGAAGAATGATATCAACTGAGCGCTAAGCAATTTACTACTGCTGATACTACTACAACAACAGAGCCGGAGAGGGATAAAGTCAGACAGGTTTGTTTCATAGTTTGTTTCTCTCGCTCTCTCTATTTGTATGGATTCCGTGATTCCATTAAACTCACCATATCAATAAGGCTACCAGGCAGAGTGCCAATCTCAAGAGCCACTTTCATCTAGTTCAAGCCATGACTGGTTCAAGTAAATCCAGGGAAAAGGAGCACTAGTTTTTCAATGATTATAACACGTTGTATGTGATGGGTTGTAAAAGTGATGGAGCACTGATACAAGACACCATCCAAATATTAACTCTATAACTCCATGTATGAACATTTTAAGTGTTGTTTAAATTAAATTAGGTCAGAACGATTTAATCAGTTCTTTTTCTAACATTTGTCGCGATTGCCATTTGAGTTGCACTATTGAAAAAAGGAGCAAATTCCAAGTAAGCATTTATTGTACAATAATAATTTAAAAGACTGAGCACCACACGCACATTTCACCAAACATATTTATCACTATCTGCTTTTTATTTTATTTTTTATTTAGAAAACTACTCATTTTTAATTTTAATTTGCTTAAAACGGAAGAATCAAACATTGCTTCAATTTTGATTTGCTCTTGCATCGATTAAAGTCATCATTTCAATTGTTGGACAACATTTCCAGCTCCAGTCTACAGTATGTACAAGTGGATGTTTGACACTGTGAGTGTCAACATGACTGTGCTGTAACCAGAAAGTAATTCCTTATCAGATGCCCACATCCTCCTCAAATGATGACAGGAAGCGATTGTTTATTATAATCACTGTCAGGGCTGCTGCTGCAAGTGTTGTTACAACACACAACTATCTTCACCATCTCAACATGACTGTTTGGAATGTTAGATGCTGTCTGCAGTTTCTCTCAAGTCTATGACAGGTACGTTAGCAATTGTTGATCCCCCCCCCACTAAATAACAAGGCTGGGGCAATAATTCAATAACAATGTATGTCACAATATAGTTTTCTTCATTGGCAATATAATAAAGGTTCCGTGCACAGTGTTTTTGTGCAGCCACTTTGAGATATAACACGTCGTCGCTGCGAATGTTTTACCTTGTGCTGAACAAAATGGGGAAATATCTACTTGCAATGTTTTTTTCTATAACAGATAATGCGATTGCAATTTGATTTGAGTCCACTATTCCAAGTGTTCACTGTAGAACAGATTTTAATACATGGTGGAGGATTACAACTTTTGATGCCATGAAATTATTCACTGGAAAAAATCATTTATCTCGTGTTGGAAGTCACATTCACATCCTAATCAAAGTAAAAAATACAAAATAGAATACAGTTATTTGGACCTCAGATGAGAAAAATGGTCTGTTTTGTGAATATGAATAAGATTAAAACTACCTGGTTCCTTCAACTTTCACTCGGGAGCAAAAATCAATCATAGTTATTCGGCATTAATCGTGGTAATTGTTAACACTGACAGAGTTGAACGTTTTTATCACGATAACCTTTTTGATCAAATTGTACTGCACTGCTTTACTGCTCATAGCTGCCTTTTGAAGTGTAACCCTTTGCAGTCTATTGTACATTCAGGTAGATGTGGATCATATGATGCTCTCCCATAACCCTGGAAGCCTCCTGTATATTATATATTAGCTCTGTATATGTATTAACTTGAAGGATCGTGCCCGTCTTTATATTTATTCACGGAGAGTTCTCTCTCTGCTGAATATGTCGTTAATTATGTGCCACTCGAGTTTATTTTTTCTTCCTTCTCGAAAACAAGGTACTCCAACAGGTTTCCGCTCGGCCAACTTGATTTGGATTGATTTGCCGTGTATTTGCCTTCCTCGCCGGTGTGAGTAAACAGGAGGCTGAGAGATTCGCTCGTCAGAGACAGACAGACTCAGGCTGTGGCAGTGCAAATGAAAGTGTAACACACAATAACTAAATTGACTTGACCATGAAATTTCCATGGCATAATAATGATTGTACACTCTTTGCAAATCTCTGCCCTTGATTTTTTTTTTTCAAGGGAGGAATAGATTATCAGAACAGTCCTACTGTTTAGTCCAATGTTTATAATACATCCTGAGCGGTTTCTCCTCGTATTCTAATCAATAGAAGTGGATCCTTTTTCATTTTTTTTTTTTCTTCTACAAGACATGACATATTGCGCAGCCTTTCTGCAAGGTTAGTCGACAAGGGAGCTATGAAAATAGACCAGTCCAACACAACACAAATGTTCTGCTGGTGGTTTATTTGAATATTTCTCAGCACTCGGCAGCGGAATGTTTTGCAACTGGAGCCTTAAACCTCCCACAGGAGCAAAATATTTGTTTTTCACCTCCAAACTCACCAAACTAAATAGGTTAAAAGCAACTCTGACCACAGATGGAGCTATATTCAGAGTAACCGCGGATGAAATAATACATTTCTGTCAGGTAATCAACCCTCCTTCTCCTTCCACCTACTCCAAACATATGTCCCGTTTGTTCAAACTGGAGCTTGCTTTGGCAGCTTGATTTAATCACTTCAAGAGTAACTTGACTTAAATGACAGTGTTTTGCAATAGCTTCATTACCTTGACATTGCACTATATTGCAACTTAGTTTTCAAACTGTTGCAGAGGGGATACTGGCTAAGTTAATTTTCAGCTGTTAAAGTTAAACACCCCTAACAGTTTCTCAGTTGACAAAACTAGAGCAAGTCTGCACCGAGGTTCAAGTGTGTCCTTCCAAACAGCTGCAGCAGTTTTTTGAGAAAAGCAGATTTCACTGATATTCTTGTGGAGGGAAAAAAAAACCCTCCAGCGTTTTGGTTTGGGCAGGAGATGAATGCACTAATGTTTATGTGGGGATGCTGCTAATTGGTGTTTATATTCAGTGGACTTAATGTTCCGTGAAGCGTGTGAATGTTACTGTCATTTGTATCTATCCATCACTGCCTGCGTCCTTGCTGTACAGAGGCAATCCCACTGTGGCTGAATGTTTTTGTGATCAAACATTATTGACTCCCTCAGTCGATAACCTTGACAACAGTAGTTCCTCTCTCCAGCCACAGGCACTCATTGCAGTGGAGGAGTGGGGGGCTCAGTGGGGGCTTTTTCTCAGCTTTTAGCGAGGCTTCGCGGTAATGCCAGCACCAGTCTCCAGAGTGTGTGTGTTTGTGTGTCCATTCAGAGATGGAGAACTGCTACTCTGTATTCAAGTGATCTCTTTCCATTCATTTCCATCACAAGAGCAATAACTCAGAGTTTCTCTCACCTTGCAGTCCATTAGCCATACATTGGTCATATCTCTCTTTGCTCTCACTCTCTCTCACTCTACTTTACTTACTCCTACACTGAACTCCAATCCTCTCCTCCACTTCCTCTCTCTTTTGCGTTTCCAGTGGAATTAATCAAGCATGGTCATGTGTGGTTTGGCTTCATTATATCATAATGAAGTTTAGCCTCAGGTGCAGTTGAAGGAAATGGGTTAGTCTGAGAGTAGCTTTGTCCTCATATACACACACACACACACCATCATCTGAAACCTGTTCTACACTGTAAATGGTGGTAAAAAGAAAAATGACTTAAGAAGGAAATTTATTTTTTAACTTCTGGGTTAGTCTGTCAAATGTTGAGATATTAGGATGTTCTATTGTCGCCTACATCCCGGTCGACCACTCTCATTCCCTTTTAAGCCGACATGGGGCCTATTGCTTCATCCTGGGCCTTTTCTGTTCCAGTAATGAGCCATTTTGTGGTTCTTAACATCTGCCAAACTTGGAACATTTTAAATGCAAGACTCCTCTCCCATGCATGGGGAGTCAGGCATCCTTTGATTTGCCCTCTTTTCTTTGCCTCTCTTTTCGAAATGCTTGCCACCGTACTTTGTAGACTGAGAACGTCGTAAAAAAAAAGCCTCTTTTGGCTGAGGCTGTGTACGACGAGAGGTTATTTGGTGCTTATTCTCAACAGAGCTTTCCCCTGGTATTGTGCATCCCTCCTCCATGCAGAGGGGGGAGGAATGGAGGAGGGGAGCTAATTTAAAACATGTTTCTTGTTTTTTTTTTCTGAGGGCACAATGAGGTTTGTTCAAAAGAAAACACGGCATTACATTTCGCTGTCCATCTATTCCAGTGGGCAACATATGTGATGGAATAAAAAGCATCTGGCTTTAATTTGGTGCTTGAAGTGAACTTTACCCTTGTCAAAACCCAGAGAAAGGAACCTTGCCTTAGAGCCCGGTACAGTTAGACCTTCGTCTTCACACGTCCTGTTTAATAACTCTCAGCCTTGGCGTGGCTTACAAATACATGGCTTTTGTAGGTGTAGAATTCACAAGAAGCAGTCAAGTGGGGTAATTACCAGAGGAAAATATCCCCATTCTAAATTAACCATGCCATCCTTCCAATGGAGCTGAATGTTTTGGTCTCATTCACACCGTTACTCTGCGTGTAATAGCAGCACCAGCAGCAGGATGTAAAATCTAACCTTGCCGCATTTCAGTCTTCCTACTCCCCTGCTTCTTGCTAAACAAATGAACAGATTCAAGGGTAAGCTGGCTTCTGGCACATTCATGCATTTCATTTTTAAGTATTTCAACACCTGGCTTGTCTCTCGTTAACGGAAAGAAAATGTAGCTCATGCTTTTTTACTACTAAAGGTGGTGTGGTGGTCAGTGACATAATACAGGTAATGTTCCATGGATAATTTAGGACTAACACCTGTGAAGAGAAGCAAGAAGCTATGCAGGCTCCCAGCGTTCGCCTCCCGCTCGTGCATCTCATTCCTCTCAGTGTCCAGGTCATGTTCGGGGGCTTGTTCCAGCTTTCTATTGTTCTCTGTGTCTTTTCCCCTCAGGGACGAAGAGGTGAACATATTTTTGGGACGCCTGGCTCAGGTTTAGTTTTAACCTCTTTGAGCCCTTGGCTGATCCTCAGGAAATCTCTTATCTGCACTGAAGTTTGTGCATCCGAGTCTGGTGGCTGCGTGTGTCGGACGCTAAATGACTCCTGAATTGAAATCTTAAGGCAATGGGATGTTCGTCTTCATCTCGCAGAAGCAGTAGCAGAAGGGAATTCTGCAGGATGACACTTTTTTAATTGCCCATCCCCCACTGTATAGCTTATCTTCCTTTTTTTTAGTATGAACATTTTTTTCTTTTGTAGGATTTTAATAATTTTCTTTTACACTCCATTCCTGTTTTTGACACATTGGCCTTCTTTTCGAGATCACTCTGAATGGATTGCATTCCGTTTAATCTCATCTAAGGCTTTCTCTCAGAGTCAATCAGATGTGAACTTACGATGTCTTTATTTGGCTCCCTCAACAGAAGTGACCACAATTTGCCCTTTTTCTTTTTTGCTCTTTAGATAAATCGGTTCAATGTGGAAATTGGAGTAACGCAATCAAAAGGTCTTCTAAATGATTCACATTAGCGGCTTAAAACGACTTTGTTCATCATTATAACCTGAAAATATGCTTTAGAAAATTGAATTATTAAGTGCTAACAAGCCCTGTTTGATTTAATAGAGAGAAACGATTAAATTATTGCTTTATGTAAAAAAAGTCTCTCACATTACCTTGTCTTATAGCGAGAAGGAACTAAAATGCTCCTTGAGTTAATTCACAATACCTCCGTTTCACATTTCATGGCAAGAATGGGGTGAAAAATAATCCATGACTCAAAATTTCCTTTTCCTTAAAAATGTAGTGCAGTGGTCTGTACTTCCCTTATGTGGATGTGATCTATTTTTACATTACTGATGTTGGCCTGATCTGCTTGATGTTATTTTCAGACGGCTTCTTATCTGACACTCCGCAGCTGCACGACTCCTCACGACTGCTGCTCTCTTGGCTTCCTTTAGCCCCGTCCAACTCTCAGCCACTTCGAGCTAAGAAGCGAAATGCAAGAATCCCATCGACACACGCGCTAATTACACGAGTGTTCCTGCTCGTTAGCCATGCCCTCTCAAGTCAGCTGTCCTAACAGGCATGTCCTAATAAGCTCTAATTGAGGATGGCTAATTTGCATGGCCCGAGTCAGTCTTTCTTAAAGCGACTTATAAGACTTAGAACGTTCATTGCCGAAAAGCTGATTGGTTGGTCTATAGCTTCATCACAGGCTGACTCTGGGGGGGGTGGGCTTGTGAGGTTTTCTGTTTTCCGAGAGCATTGTTCTCGTACTTGTGAGCCAAGATTGTTGTCGCTTTCTTCCGCGCTCACTTCTTTTGTTCCCTCCTCTCTTGTCAATGCCTAAAGGAGGTATTCAGATTCTCCCCCCCCCCACCTCAATCACGTATGCGATTTCAGCGGCACCATTGAAACGACTTCAGAGCGTGATTAAAACGAAGCAGGGCAGATCTTTGCAAAGGTTAAACTACGCGGTTTGACTCTTGTCATAATGAAATGTAAGATTCCTCCATTTGAATCAAGCAATACAATCATGCAGACAGCATCTGATATGTGAGGAAAAGCTGTAGCCGCAGAGGAGGGAGGTCCACTGAGAAAATCATGCGCCGAGTGGGGCACATTTTATTTATACGAGGAGTGGATGTTGTTCATTTCCTCCTAATTTGATCACTGACACTTTATTTTCCCCCCCCTTTACATAGTTTTACTTATCCTATGTTGGAGGAGTACACAGAAAATGATTTCCCAAAGAGTGGGCACAGGCAGGTTTATTGCATTGGCTGAGGGCCATCTCATTTCTGCTCAAAAAGTAATGAAATCTCTCAAATGACCCAAGCAATTCAAATTTGTAAGACAATTTCATATGCCAGAGAAAGTGCTTTTTTGTTTTATGGGAGGGTATCACATTGTAGGATGTAGGGTTTCAAGTGGGAGACTAAGCCAAAATAATCAAACCTTTTTTCATTTATCCATGACCAAATGACCAATTTTGGTAATTATGAAATCATTTTTGTACTTACACTGTTGTAATGACTTCCATCTGTCTTTTTCTTTGCTTAATTTCAGACCTGCTGGCTCAAGGTTGCAGACAAACCTCAAGAAAGGAGAACATGACTCACTGGCCTCTGCCAGGGACTGGCACGGGGCAGCAGTGCCAACCTCGCCTCTGCCTCCCACTTTAGAAGTTACCCCAGTTAGCCATGACGGAGAGGCATTGAGGTCAGCTCCCTGTCGATCTTTTCAATACCTCTCCTCCTCCCTGCCCCTCAAGACCCTCTCCCCTGCCCCGCCCCCATCATGCTGCGCTTCCTGCCTCTCAAACTCGGCCGCCTGTACCGCTGTCTGAAGCTCCTGTTGGTGGTGGGATTGTTTGTCATCTTGTTGATGAACACCCACAACCTGTTCGCTTCCTTCCAGAAGAATGAGCTCACTGACAGACGGTTCATCAATCTCAACAAGTGTCCAGCCTGCTTTGGTACGAGCTGGTGCCGCAAGTTCATGAACGGCCAGGTCTCCTTCGAGACCTGGGGTCGCTTGCGGTTCCTAGATGTATTCAATGTCAAGAATGTTTACTTTGCTCAGTACGGCGAGCCCAGGGAGGGTACACGTCGTGTGGTACTCAAACGTCTCGGTTCCAACCAGGAGCTGGCTGAGATCGACCAGAAAATCTGCAAGAGGGCCACTGGCAGGCCACGCTGTGACCTCATCCAGGCAATGTACAAGACTGAATTTGCCCGGATCAATGGCGATGTTCGCCTGCTCACTCCAGAGGTGGTAGAGGGCTGGTCAGACCTGGTGCACTGCCCCTCACAGAGGCTGCTGGACCGCGTGGTCCGCAGGTATGCTGAGACCAAAGACTCAGGCAGCTTTCTCCTCAAGAACCTCAAGGACACGGAGAGAATGCAGCTGCTAATGACATTGGCATTCAACCCTGAACCACTCGTATTACAGGTAATGTCTCTTTAAAAATGTTCCCTCTGTGTTTTTGATGAACAGGAGCTGTTTTGCACTGGTTTCTAGTAGAGATATAATATAGTTGAGATACTGTTGTGACTTTGCTGCCGTAAACGGCATTGTTAATGCCTTGGAAAGATACTGTATTTTTTTATAACCCTGTTCTATTATCCGAGGAAAAAAGAAGCACAAAGTCATTAAGAGGATCGATAAAGAGCTGGATAAGGTGTACTGTATTGATCACATAAATATAACATTATATGGCTGCATGCTGAGGAGAGAACCCCCATTGTCTCGTTGCTGCAACCTCAACATAAGTCCTCCAGACATGTAGGGAAAACTGGGCATGCATTCACCATTCGACCAATCCGAAGCATCCCCACCTTCCCTCAGAATAATTGGTGTCAATTTGGTGGTGTGTGTGAGAGAGATTAGCTTGCTTGGTGGTTGAAGAAAACAAAGGAACTTAACTTTTCATATATTTATACATTATTCTCAAGTCATATCGTCTTTGCAGTATTGAACAATGTCAAAGCCAATGTAGATTCGCACCCCACAGGCCTACAAGTGTTTTTTATTTGGTAACAGTTCCTGGATTAGCTTTGCGACAAAGATGAGGAGAGTATCAGTACAAAGCGAGCCAGGGCGTTGGCCCATAAAGCCCCCCCAGTAAATTACAGGGTGGGAAACCTCCTCTTCCTTCCCCCCTTTCAAAGATCTGAGATGAGCCATTACACCCTCCCTAAACTCTAGGATACACTGAGACCATGCGCCTGATATCTGGAGCACGAATATTCCTCTGCTGAGAATAGAGCAAGGGTTTAAGAGCTGTGGCCTCCCAAAAGATGAGAGATTTTGGCTGGCGGCAGTACTGCATATTTAACACTATATGTAGGGCAGGTTTGAATTATTCAGGGAGGCATCTGTAAATGATCCAAGTTGTTTTTAATTTTAATACGAGTCTGTGTCCACTGGTGTCTTGTCATTGGTAGGCTACAGCATGTGGAAGGATCTCTTTTCGGGTGTTCAGTCAAATCAAAAGTTGTGTTTTTAAGCTTCAGTGTTTTGATGAGAATGTATATTGAACACCAACCTATCTCTATTCTGTTGTCCTTTCAGTCACCCTGCATGTCAAAATGAACTATACTGTATATCATATAAACACCCCCCCTTCCCCTCCCTTCCCTTTATGTCCCCTTTACCAGCAGCCAATCAATTTCAATTTCAATCTGGCATTGACCGTGTCTCATGAGGCGACAGAACAACAATGGTCATGGCCCGTGTAGAGATTCAATAACTTGCTCTGACCTCTAACCCCCCCCTCGCACTCTCACATAGGGCTAGACACCTGCAGGCATTGCAGAGGACAAAAGGCAAGATCAGCCTTTTAGTTTGGTCAATCTATAAAATCTGATTAGCCTTGTGTGGCCGCTTGCCCTCCCCCATCCTCCCTTTCCCCCTTTCTTTCTCATTCCTTTTTTTTCCCCACTATCTGTGTCACCCTCCCATGTTTTTTTGTGTGCACGCTCCACAAACTCTGGCCAGATAATTCCATCAGTGTGTTTAATAGCATTATGCCCCAGTTGAGATGATCGGTGAATCACTCCCCACTCTTACCTTGGCGCACATTTGCACACGGACAAGTCATGCGCACACATTGTGCACAGCTCTTTTCACTCCGGTCCTTCACATGTTTACAGGGTCTCATGAATTGTTGATCCCATTCTGAACTTGTGACCTGTGGGTATTGGAGGGAACTGTGCCGGTTCTGTGTATGCAGCCAGGCCGGAGCTAACAGATGGTGAACATGCGTTGCAGGGGGTGGATCACATTCAAGGAAAAGTGCCAGACATATCAGAGGATCACAGATCCTAAGGGCCTTGACTGTTTCGTCAGCATCACTGAACTCAAAAGATGAGGGGAAAGGAATCGCAGTGAGGCTGAGAGGCCTCTTGCACTAAGTTGGGCAGCAGTAGACCATAAAGAATTAATGGCGTCTATAGAGATTGAGTAGGCGATGTGCTGTAGTGCAACACCTTAGTCTCCCTTTTTTGCCGGAGGTTAGTCCTGCTCTGTGGAGACTGGTTTTAACAAAAGACTAAGGAATCCCAACTGGATTATGTTCAGGTATTTAACGAAACCTGATCCCCTACTCCCGACTTCTTGTCACCTAGATTTCTAGTCATGCCCAGAGGAAGCCTTCCTTCTGCCTGGTTTTAACACTTCTTCAGTGAGTTGTAGAGGCCAGTTTAAAAGAAGTGTGGGATTTGAATTTGCTATATTTAGTGTAAATAATTTCCGACTGTCACTGGTTGCCAGAATTATGGTTTCCATCCATTTTCCCTGCCTCTTTCCCCTGGTTTTACATAGTTGAATAAGGGGAATAACATTTCTGCTGTCTGCTCAGTAAGCTGCACTCTCCCTCAGAAACACTTCTGTTTTCAGGCTTTTGAAGCCACAGGCAGTAAATCGGCCCTTTTTCGCTATGAGAAACCAGACCTTCTTTGTCAGTGGGAGACAATCTGCTGTGTTGTTTTGGGTCTGGCCAACAATGTGTTTTCTGTGTGCCGCGCTGTACACAAGCGCACATGCATCCGCGCACGCACAACACCCCCACTACTCTGTCACATGGACGACAATTTGGCTATGGGGAATAAATATTTTTGGAAGGCAAAATGATGACAGCCAAACAAGAAACTCCTTTTGAAACGGGAGGGACTTGGTGCATCTTCGTCTGTTTTCTTCCTCATTTCCTGTGTACTTGTTCTCTCCGGGTTAAGGTTGCGCACACATAAATACATGATGCTTCTTGATTTGACCTCCTTTCTCGCAATGACTCAGTTTGCATGAAAAGTGAGAAATGAATTCTTCTTCTTTCCTCCCTTGACTTCTCTCCTCCGGGTAGATGACACAGGTGATGGAGCTGTTTGCAGTACATCTGGTCCAACCTTAAATTAGTTCAATTTGGTCGAGTCCCCCCCATTCCAAATCATTAAGCTTGGTGGGCTAGCCTGGAGCATGTGACTGCACTTGCACCCTTTTTGGTCCTCAGCCTCGTCTTGCTCAGTGAAGCTGAGAATAGGATGTGACAGGCCTGTGGGGTTAACTCAGTCAGCAGTGCGCCCGTGTCCTCCAGACTTGAATCCGCTCTCTCCCAGTCAGCCACCCACCCCCCCTCCCTC
Organism: Solea solea; assembly: GCF_958295425.1. Taxonomy (NCBI): domain Eukaryota; kingdom Metazoa; phylum Chordata; class Actinopteri; order Pleuronectiformes; family Soleidae; genus Solea; species Solea solea. The sequence goes on along the minus strand of NC_081134.1, from coordinate 34,036,659 downwards.
TTTCTAACGCTGTCTCTCGCCACCTTGAACAGATCCGTCTCCACATTCGACATCCAGGCTGCACCTGACACAGTGACACACTCGTCAGGAGGCATCTGTCCCTATGCACTGCGCTATGTCTGTTTTTCCCAGAACGTAGAAGTCTGACACTGATTCTAAATCAGTGAACACTGAGATGCGAAGGACGGCCCTTCTTTTTTTTTTTTTTTTTTTTTTAAAGGGGGGGGGGGCTTTTTTTGGCATGCTCTTGATTTAATGAAGCTCTGCATAATCTATTATGATCCTCGTTCACTTTGGGAAGCAGAGCCAAAATAAACAAGATAAATTCTGTGTTTTTCCTGGCACAAAGTGAGACGAAGCCTGTACCTCAAACATAACTGACGGATGCTTGATGTATTTTTAGTGGGAAAAGACGTTTAAATTAAAAAGGTAGAGTGTAAATGTAGAACATACATAACCTTCCTTCACCATCTGTTAGAGTCATATAACTGTAAAAATCTATATTACCTGTATAACTGAAAAAAAAACCCAGTATAATTACGCAATACAAATGATTACTTATGACAGATTTTTGTACATACCTCCTTATTGGCAAGGCAGAAGCAATTATTATTACAAAATGTGTTCCATAAAATATTAGTTTTAAAAATAAGAAAACAGGGACACCTTAACAATTTGTTGCAGCCCTGCTTATTACTTAAGGAAATGATTTGTTATATTAGTCTGGCCGTTTGTGATGGCGCTCATTTGCATTATACATTAGGGAAACAAGTAGGAAACAAGTTAGTTTTTCCACATATTCACATACAAGTGTGCGCTGAAGGATGGACGGAATCTGTGCCCTTTATTTAATCTCTGCAGGGATAAACTGCAATCTGAAGGTCTGGCTTTTTTGGGTCATGCATCAAAGCCTCTTTTGTTTTTGTTTTTATTTCTTTCTTTCATCAATTCAAAAACACTGCATGCTTTCCTGGCTTAAGTGCAGGCCTCCCTGTCTTTAAGGCCAGCCTCGGTGGCTGAGGTCCACTGGTAAAGGGTGTTTAAATTGCCGTTCTGTGATTAGTACCTTTTTGTTTTTTGGTCGGGGGGATTGTGATGCTCTCAGCACTTTAGAGTGGAGGATGTGTTTTGTCGCGTAACCCCGCTTCAAATGCTCCCAAACCCCCTTTCATTATTCTTATAGGCCTTTGTGTACAGACGGAATCCTGTTAGGAAAAGACAGGGAGTTATCTGGGCCTGACTCCCCTGTTTTGGCTGCACTCTCTGGATGGAGGCCCTGGTGGAAAGGGGAGAAGAGGAGGGGGAGGAGGAGAATGGGGTTGCGGAGTGAGTCTGTGTACTACAAGCCAGTGCCTTGTGGTGTTTTCCTCCATTTGAATGAGGCCGACTACTTGTGTTACCATAATCCTTTCTCCCTTTCTCTCTCTCTCCAAATACACACACGCTTGTACACACACACTCATGCCAGCTGTGTTTGGTTAGGTAAATGCCTGTGGCTGAGCCCCCTCCCCTTCCTTCCCTTTCCCACCCACCAGCTCCTATTTTAGATTTCTCTACCCCAACCCCTTTGGCTTTCTACTGTGGCAGCCTGCACCCTGGTCTACCTTATGCTTGGCTCCTGAAAATGCAGTTTCGCAACACAGGCGTCTTATCGCCATTCACAACTCTCCCTGGGCCCCCCTGCGATTGCCAAAATAGATTTGGCAACGAGCTGGTTCTTACTGTGCCGCATGTTCCTTGGAGAGTAAAGGACCTAATGTTACAAGAAAATATGCCTTCTTAACACAAGCCCATTTCACTGTCGTAATAAAACTGACTGCCATATTAAAATGTCAAGCATCTAAGGTCTTGTCTGGAAATGTTAGAGGTCAAGGACAATTGTAATCAGTCAGTGTTGGTGTGTGGCTTTTGGATGTAACAGCTCAGGCTGCATGTGTGCTGTGCATGTCTCTTTTCATTTAGGCACACCTGTCTAACTGTTCACACTTCCCATGTGAGTCTTGCCTCTTTTTTTAAGTCATGTACGAGCTAAGTTTACATGGACACCAGTAATCGGAACGAAAGCCTGATTGGAATAAAAATATGTCTGTCTGATTAATTCTGAGCGAGACGGCTCGTATATGCCGATCGTCATTTTGGTTCGGGGTTCATAGAAACAGTTGATCCGATCATGACTTCCTGGTTTGGTGGCATCGTGTGTCTGATCCACGTAAACATGACCTATTGAACTGATCTATTTGAGAAACACAACGTATTTCCATTCCAAAAAAGAATAACAGACAACAGGCACGAAGGTCACGGACACAGAAGCAGAAGTGAAGCTTCCTCTGCTTCCGGAGAACTTGACAACACTGCACAAAACCTGACTGAAAGCTTGATGCATGTGTACACACACCCCAAGAAGATTATTTAATTTTGCATATATGTGAACGATAGAAGTGTAAATTCCAATCGAAATGAAGACACATGTAAACTTAGCTACTGTTCACAGCAAAAAAAACACAGGGCAAATATCTTTCCTCACCGTTTCAGCATCTATATCTGTTGCATATGTCACAAACACATCCTGTTCCCGTTTTAAAGTAAAATATCTCTAATGTCTTTTCTTTATTCCATTCATACAATCCTGTTATTTAATTACATTACATTACATTACAGTACAGGGAATTATTTAGAGTATTTAAAAGCGTGTCGTAATTTCGCTTAAAGGCGAGGAGGAGAACTTCAGAGCTGTGCAAGATATGGGCACTGCTGCTATCATGCACTACACGCACATCCAGTGCAAAACCAGCCTTACGCTTCACACTGGATGCTGGGCTGAGCAGTGTCTCGGGAATCGCAGGTGTTAACGCATGGAGAGTGTGTGTTGCGTGCCTTGCAATTTTGCTGTGAACTGTGTACGACTTGCAAACAAGAGGTGAGAGCTATTTTCTCAAGAAGAGCTGTGTGGCTCAGTCTGGCATAGGGCAGCAACTAAGGATTATTTTCATAATCTATTAATCTGTTGATTATTTTCTCGCTTTTGGTCCATAGAATGTTGAAAAATGTTGATCGGTGTCACCCAGACCTTGAAATGATGGCGTTCTCAAATGTCCTCGTTTTGTACACAAACCAAAATGATTCAGTTTGAATTATTTCTTTGTTGAATGGAGCAGAGAAACCAGAAAATATTCACATTTAAGAAGCTGAAAAAATCAGAAATAGTCAACACTTTTGTAATAATTGAGTAATCTTTGCAGCCCTCCTCAGTGTTTGGCAAAACACTGCTCATGCATCCAGCAGGCTGCTTTCAGACATTTCCAAGGAGTTCTCCTGCTAGCTCCCTAATCATATTTCCAGATAAAGCATCTTGCAAACTATAGCCATTTTTAAACATGAATACCAGAAAATACCATGACCTTATTTTCTGGGAATTCTCTACAGTTCATGTCTGTATATGAGGCATTTAATTGTTTTTCTGCTTGCCATGATCTGCGCAGAGGTTAGAATGGCGGGTCAGCGCCAGTCGTGTCCCTACTCACTCCACCGCCCGGCTGCCGCAGAGATAATTGGCAGCTGGTCTGAAATACACAACCCTTGATGTTGGCCTCAAACCCACGGCTCTCAGGTCTGGAGCCAAGTCTCACTTTGGTTCTTCCCCATACCGCGTGGGCGGCAATACCACCTAAACTGAGTCAACACCACTATGCCTATGACTTAATACGTTTCTCGTCTTCCAGTGGAGGGGGATTTATGAGGTGGCTTTCTGTGCACAGTGGCTCAGGTTCAGGTCAGCGAAGGGTTCCAGTTATCAGCTCGCAGCAAAGTGTATACTAGCAACCTGGAGCAGCGGTGTCCTGCGCTCTCATTCCTCATCCTGCTCCCTTTCTCTCTCCACAGGGCAGAGGCCTGCAGAACTCAAATACCTATCTAACCCATTTCTATCACCACTTGGCAGAGCTTATTTAATGATGTGTGTACTCCTTCCCTCTGTGCCTCATGAGCCGACTGGATATGGTCTTAGTCACTCTCTCCACCTGACCTCTCAGTTTTAATTTCTCATCAGGGTACCGTGTTTTCAGCCCTCATACTTCTGCATCAGCTTTGACTTCTCCGCACAGACACGCACGTGCCCCGCAGTGTTTTCGCTCTTACTCATTCAGTGATTTTCTTCACTCCCATGACTGCTGCAAGACTGTTAATTTGCACTCTTTGAACTGCATGTCTGGCAAAGAAAGAGGCGGGACCTATTCTGAATTCACATACATACAAAGTTAAAAGTATCTGTCTTTGGCTACACTTCACTCTTTCTTTTTTACAGACACACACACACACTCTCATCAGCTTGGTGCTCTGACGAGGTGTTTCCTGGCTTCCATGTCTGGCACAGGCAGCTTCACTATCCTGTATTGCTGTGACTGGAGGTGGAACAAAGTGAGAAGGGGGTTTGTGGGGTTAGTATGAGAAGCAGCAGCAGGAGATGAGAGAAAACGAGAAGAAAGGGTTGCGCCATGTGAGCCAGGATGAAGAGTTGGAGCTGGCTCCCCCGTGGGGCCTGAGCTCTAGCTGCAGACTAACTGACTGGGTTTTTTAAACTTAAATGGCCAGCAAAATGCCAGACTGGGCTCACTACACACACACACACACACACAAGGTCAACAGGAGACCTGCACAAAAATGCAACATGTTTTTTTTCTCAAGTCTAGCTTGGCAACCCCAGCCTCGCAGAGCAGATATGACTCATTTTACCACCAGGACAACTGAATAATGTTCATTGTGCAACATCAGGGATGAAGAGGGTTTTTTGTTGCTGCTGCTGCTGCTGTTGTTATTGTTGTTGTGTCTGACTAAAACTTGCCTGTCCGCCACACTTCCCCAACTTTCCCGTTTGATCCTGGGACTCATGACGAGTCCTGTCTCGGCTTGTCTGCAATGAAGCAGCGGGGTTTTGTTGCGGACAGAAAATGTTGAGAATTTACGCCACACCCCCCCTTATGGGGTTTTTCACAAGCTAAACACATGAAACGCTTGTATGGCAAACTACCAATTTACTTTTACTTCTGAGTAGATGTGGCCGCAGGATGAAGGTGGCTGGTTCTTTTAAATCTCACATTTATATACACAGCTCTGTGTGTCTGCAATATTTGCATTTGTATGCCTCTGTGTGTGTGTGTGTGTGTGTGTGTGTGTGTGCGCGTGTGTGTGTGTATATATACACATATACGCTTTTGATGGACCAATGTTCTTTGCAGACTGGCCAAGGCAATATCTTGGGAGCTGCTCATGTTTACTCGGCCGCTGAATAGAGGTTATTATCAGCCCTGGTCACGTTGGAAGTTCTCATTCACACGCACTCAGATCCAGTTTCACATGGACACACACACACACACACACATACAAATACACAAAGGGCTTCTTTCGAACTCTATCACACATACACACACACACGCACTCACACGCCCTCCCCTGAATTGCCCACGAGAAGGGCACGTCTTTGTCAGCAGATGTCAGGACGCAGGTGTGTGTTCCTGAGCCTCTCGCTCCATTCGTTTTATCCTCTCCTCCAGAGGCTGCCCATTTGTCTGTGGCCCTGTTTCATTTCAACCCACTCCAGTCCCCCCACGAGGACGCCAGTATGTTTGTTGTATCACAGGGAGGGGAGGGGAGTGGAAAGCACAAACGCCCCCAGTCAAAGCTACTTGGTTGCAGCGGCACCACCTTTTATGATTGGATTTGTCAGACTTGGGCCTGCACGTCAGGAGGAGGTCTTCATTAAATTGAACTGTTTTCTGCCCTTGCTTTCATTGTCTTATTATTATTATTTCGGTAATGCTGTAAAAAAAATCCCCTCAAAAAAACGCCAAAAGTGAGTGGGTTTAGCACAAGATTGTAAAGGTCAAAGGTTTTGCTAAGCAGGAGATAAAAGGTTTTTATCCAGTGACGGGGACAAGAAGTGCCAAGCCCTTTTAAAGCAGTAAAGTCACTGGGATGTTTCATTGGCAGATATGCCCTCTCGGCATTTTGTCAATAGCATAAAGTCATGGGTACCTGTACAGTCTTGACACATACACACAAACTGCACCCCTAAGTCTGCTCAGGGATAATGCAGTGGATGTAATATTAGGCTGGGACTTCCAATTTATCCCCCCACCCCACTCCTCATTGCTGATGTTAATGACTTCTACACAGTAACATTTAAAGAGTGCTACGGGGGAATGATTGGTGGGACACGTGGAGTATTTATCAAGTTCTGTAATGAGTGATATTGAATCCAAAGCTCAGGTGTCCTCTTCATATGTGCCTGCCTTCACCGTTCAGTAGTCCTCACCTTTCAGCCTTATTGCATATAAAACTGGGAACGGGAAGAACTTCATAAAAATGGCACCAAGGTAGGAGTTGTCAGAAGCCCGGCAACTGACAGAGTGCAATGAGCCTGTCAACGCCGTGAATAAGCGACATCTATGTTAAGAACTGTGGAAGAGGGCTGCGCAGACATGAAGGGATTCTCATAACAGCCGTTGACAGTATCTGAAAGTAGCCGTAGGGCATTCATCCTTCTCCTTCCTCCCATCAACCCCCCCAATAAAAAAAAAAGAAGAAAATCTGCCGCTGCTCTACATTTGCTCCTGTTCAGGCTGCAACCTGACAACAAAGAGAGAGATGTGTTTAGCAGGCAGGTCTTTTCTGGTTTATTCCTTCTGTCCACTGGAGCGGAGAAGTGAAAGACACTGTGTTTGTCTCTTGTGTTTGCTGTCTCCATCGTATTCTGTCTCTTCTTGCCAGACCCCCCCCCCCATAACACAACACACCACCTCCATTCTATCTCAGAGGGAGGGAGAGGATACTTGTTCACAAAGCAGGTTAAGCCGTAACATTGGACAGGCTAACTTTTGTCAACAAGCTGCTTAGATTTGAACACAAAGTGGTCCAAGGTTTGAATCTGGGTCAAAGGGAAGCAGGCCTAATGTGGTAGGGATGTGCCGCCAACTGATCCAGCTTGCACCTAATCTTCTGTGCCCACTTCAAAAATTAGAAAGACATTTGAGAAATTTAGCCTGTCAAGTCGCTAATCCCCAAAATCTCTTGTGTGGGAATGCCTGTTGTTTGCAACATCTCAGAAGATTGTCTCTCCATCCAGCCAGCCCATGTGGGAGCTCCTCCATTTCCCTTTGTTTCTTGGCATTTGCTGTAACTCGTCATTCTTGAGACATGCCTTCCATCCACACATTTCTCTCCCTGTCAAGCCTGTGACATTATAAAATGCAGAAGTCGGCCATTAATCCTAGAGTTTTTGGGAAAGTTGATGTCAGTCATCGCCAAGTCCAAGGATGACAGGCACAGACAGGCAGATGGGCAGAGAGGCTGCTGGAAGCCAGAAGTGCTCTCTGAATAGACTTTTGTCTGGCTCACGATTGATTGGATCACCTCAGGGAAATGGGTTCCGCCAAGACTGCACTTCATACACCTTATAATTGTCCTCCCCTTTTTTGGTGTTGGAGCTTTCTTTAAACTGATGGGAACAAGAGATTTACCTAAGGCGTACATTTACACCACGAGAACAGACAGCGACAGAAAAAGTTTTCCCTCCGTATGTATCATCGTCAGACATCCAAGCATCAAGATCCTTGAGAGTCTTCCAAGAATATTAGTCCAGTCAAATGCTCCTTAAAAGGTGTTCTTAGTCCTCACTCTGAATTATGAACAGCTCATTTCCATCGTGTTCCGTAGCAGAGGTGGGATCCATATGCTTTGCAATACACTTTGCAAATTATAGCTTTGACAAGAGGTGTAATAAAGGAGTTTCAGAGCAGCTTAGTATGAGGAGTGTCAGGGAAAAAATGGCCCTACACTAGTCAAAGGTCTGCTAATGAACCCCCTTGCTGCATAAGCTTTCATTCTCCCAGCTGTGGTTTTTGTCACATTCACTCGTTCGTCTCTTATGCGGTGAGCGTCCAGCTGTTGCCTTTAAGACACAGCAGCTGCATGGGTGTCAGGGGGATGGTGGGTTAAGATGTATGTTTCTAAATAATTTGTACCTCCCTGTTAAAGTTTAAAAAGATTTAGGGCAGCTATGCATATTTAAACCCCCCCCCCCCCTCTCTCTTGTGACCGAAACTGAAAGCTAATGAAGTATTGAATCACCACAAGTGTAAAGTTAGACACAGCGCAGTCATGGTCGTTCACACCTTACTCTGCAGTTACATGGTGCGTCCGCTGCCGTTTTCTCTGATATGATTGGGTTTCAGAAAGCATGGGCTCCTGAGGCCGCCGCGAAACACGAGGACTTGTGATTCTCCCTTCTGTGGCTGCCTGCCAGAAACTGCAGCCTAAGAGAGATTTGTTACATGGGCATTGTGGGCTATCTTTAAGCCAACATATGGCTGGGTGTTTATTGTAAAAGATAGAGCCCTATCACGGGGGGGGGGGGGGCTTATTGTAAAAGGCACTATCACTAGTTACAAAACTCATGCGGGTCTCCAAAAAGGAAAATCTGTTATTTGATGAAATGGACCAAGAGGTGTAGGGACAGTGTGAGTCACCAGAGCTCATAGATGGGAACCATAATGACATAATGAGACCTACAGGATCCAGTCCCCTTCGCAGATCCAACAAATCTGGTTTACAAATTTACCAGCACAGTTGTCTGTTTGTTTGCTGGTGCAGAAGTTACCACATCACCTCGAGCGATTACAGGAATTGGTGCACTGGTGGAGCAGCAGTGATACTAGGTTGTTATTAATAATCAGTTTCAAGCCAACACACACAGTGGTTTCTTGTCGGCATGCCCCAGCTGCATTAACATGCTTAGCCAACATCATACAGCAGTTTAAATCGCCTCCTCGCCGCTGCATCACAACACACACATGGCTTTCCTGCTAACTGCTGCTGAGTGTGGCAGCTCATAACTGAAGGGCTTCACCACAAACTGACCCTTTTCCCTTTGTTGAATTTAATCTGTTATACACAGTTCCTTGGCAGATTTTCAACTATTGTAAAAAAAAACTACCCAAGGCTGCACAGCCACTCTGTGTGGTGGCTGAATTTTTTTTTTCATCTATGAATGGAAATTGATAAACAAATATTTTCTGACCATTTCCTCGTTTTTCAACGTCATTGGAGCTTAACCCTTTTTTTCTCTCTCATTTGTTTCTCCTTTCCCAGAGCTTTCCTTCAGACGAAGGGTGGCCGTTTGCCAAGTACCTGGGAGCATGTGGGCGCATGGTAGCTGTTAACTACGTTGGCGAGGAGCTGTGGAGCTTCTACAACGCACCCTGGGAGAAGAGGGTGGACTTGGCGCGCCAGCTGATGGACATCGCCGAGCAGCTCACAAACAATGACTTTGAGTTCGCCCTCTACCTGCTCGACGTCAGCTTTGATAACTTTGCGGTCGGCCCGCGCGATGGAAAGGTCATCGTCGTCGACGCGGAGAACGTCCTCGTGGCAGACAAAAGGCTGATCAAGCAGAGTGAGTGACGGCGTCTATCACACTTGAACACACACGTGTCCTCTGTTACGCGTGTGTTTGTGTCCGTATGCCCGTGACGAATACCTGATATCGCTTATTTCCCACAAGACGCTGTAGCTGCAGTTCATGTACATCACACCTTTAAATGTTACCACCTCTGAAACAACACGCAAAGACATTATTTGCATTCACACTTAAGACCATGCTGAATTAACAGACGATTGGCAACACTTCTCAGGAATGGTAAAAAGTGCTAATTAACCGTTATCTACACGCAGTAACTGGTCGTCCTTCCCATCACGTGATTGTGTGATTAGAACACTGACCACAGCTTGAATTCTCCAGCAAACCCTGTACATTATGTGAGAATAGCACCAACTGTAGCTTTTGAGGCAATGGAGCAGGATTGAGGAAGAGCCTCGGGGGACAGAGGGCTGCGGGCAAATCTGCACACACTTGATGCCTCCTCTCCTCTAAGAATCCAGCGCCCCTTCTGCCTCCCGACACCCTCGTCCCATTCAAAGCGAAGAGCGCTAGGATAACAAGCCGTCTCCACTGTCCTAGTTCCACCACCCCCCAGAATAAATCTCATAACAAGAACACAATATATCACTCACTCGGTCCAACCCCCAATTTACTCCCCTTACTGGGGTAACTTCACAGATGAGAGACGACCAGCCACTGAAGCGCCTACATTTATCCCTTGCTATGGAAATCAGTGTGAATCAATGTTATGCTTGTGGCATTGCACGAGCACAATTAGAGGCACAAAGCAGCAGTTTTTGAATGTTGGACTGCAGCAGATGCGGTAAAAAAAAGAAAGAAAGAAGATGACTTCATTAAAAGGCAACCAAAGTGAAATGACCTAGAAAGATAGATTTCAGTGTGTTTAAAGTGTGTTTTAACACGCAGTATATCTTTAGTAACTTTACCCAAAAGGACAAAATGATTTGACATTTATTGACGGATATCTTTGGCCATTATTAGATTTTTCCCGTCACAGATATCCGCCATTATCTACGCATGAAGTGTTTGCTTGAAGATAAAGTGCCACTTTTCCCAAATTACAAGGTTCTAGCATTGCAAATATGTTGGGCTTGTTTTTGTTTTGGTACCTCAACATGCCCTCTCTTTTCTCCCCACAATAAGTTTGTGCTTCTCTTTTATTTCCTGTGCAATTGTTGGTTTGTTTGTGCCATTCTCAGAAATGTGTATATTTAGCTTATCGCCAATAGCTGCAATTTTCCGCCCTGCCAAACTGGCCCTTTTGTAGGTCTCGAAGCAGAATCCAGGTTGAGACTCCCTTTGTCTGGCCCGACACATTTGGAGCTCGACAACTCAAGCTGCTTACCCCGGCCATTCAGAATTTAAGCCTCGGGAATGTTTATGTGCTTTTTGTGCGTGTGTGGGTCCTTTTATCTGTCTGTGTGCAAGCCGCGGTGCAATCAGAAAAAGGGGATGAAGGTGGTAATGACGAGTATTACGAGGTCATGGCCATGTGTGACACAGCAGTGGGAAATGGGTGCGATAAACCTCCCACAGCTCCACGAGCAGAGAATGCAACCCTTGCAATTAGTGCCAAATATTGAAAACTAGTTCAAGTGTGTCGTCGCGAGTCTCGTCGTTCCTAACTGATTTGCAAGTTAAACACAAAGAAAGCCATGTGCCGGCCGACCCTTTCATTAGGAGCGTCCATATTGATGTGGCAGCTTTTGGGGGGTTTTTTTCAGCAGGACAAAATGCATGGCGTGTTGAAGTTACGCCATGTGCTCTGCGTTTGCACAGTCCAGTGGCACAAAAAGGAGCCATTCCCCATCATTGACTTTATGGCGCTTGAGAATGGTTTTAAACCTAGTGCTTTTTTTAATTGTAGACACATGCTGTGTAATGAAACGCACTCTTCATTTACTCTCGTTCTCTTCTCTCCCTGGCACCATCACTCACTCGCATAAACACACACACACACACACACGCTGCAGCACTTGAAACACACATATAACGTTCCCCTGTCTCTTACATTTAATAATGCACTCCATACACAGGTAAAATCTGCCTTGTACTCTTGAATGCCACCAGTAAGGCCATGTTAACAAGTTTCTCAGGTCCAGTGACCCTCCTCACTGAAGGCCCTGGCACACTTCCACACACAGTGCACGCGGACCCAACACCATGCGGCCCAGATTTTGGAACCATGCGCAAAGAACACGCTCAGTGTGCGTTGGACAGTGCATGCACAAGCTGAACTCCCACCCCGCCGGTAGGTGGAGTATAATCTCCGCTTACCAAGCAGAAAAACCCATTTCACCAACAGAAGAAGTGGTCACCAAAGATAGTCATCCAAGCCTCGACCTGGCAACCCTCGAACGGGCTGATACCCCGACTCCCCTGCCCGACAGGCCTTTCAGCTGTGTGCTACTCGAACCAGACGAGTCCGAGGGAACTGTAGCATCGTTCTCTTCTTCTTTGGTAGAAATGCATCCTATTCCCGACATTCCAGACTTGTACCGCTACCCGATGGTTAAGTGAGACACTGCAGCACTGGAAAGGCAGAGAAGTGAGGAGAATGTGTACTAGTCCCACTTGTCCTCTTTATACACATGAAACAAAACAGGCTTTGAGATCTACTACAGCACTTTGAGAGTCATCCAAGACCGCGGTTCTCAAACTATGGGACGTGTCCTCTTGGAGGAAAATCAGAATTACTGTGCTACATACCAGGGTATGTGATCAGAGTGGAGTTTGTGACTAGAGTGCGTAGAAAATGAAACAAATAACAAAAAAAGCTATAAATTAAATATTAATAATTAAAGTCACCTTATCCCTGAAGTATATGTGAGGAAGAGGAGTATGACAGAGCAAATCATCTTATTGGTAATAAATCTGCCTCCTGTGAAAAGGCCGTAGCTGACTTCCCTCGGCCTATTTACACCACTGTTTTTGTTTGTTTTAAGGTATCTCAGTACAGGCTCTTCTCAAATACATCTCCTCTATCTTCGTCATACAGTCTCAGTCTCTCAAGATGAAGTGTGTTGGACATTTAAAATTTAAAAATCACAATCACAATCCCAAATTTGTATAGACCCTTCTTGTCATATTTGATGGTAGAAGATGGTACACTTGTAGCTCCCAGGCTTTTCCCCAAAAGCCTTAGAAAAAACAGTGAAAAATGCTTCTCCAGTATGAGTGAAGTTTCATGCATTACCAGAATGAATGTGCTAGATCACCTACCATGTATTTGCATCGGTTTACACATGGGTGAAACATTAGGATCAAATCTGAGTCTGGTGATAGTGGTGTTACTTTGCGAGCTCAATGTTTTCTCAGGTTGGTATAAAACGTTTGAGAACCACTGATCTAGGAGGTCAATACATAAACAAGGCACCTCTTGACTGAGCATTGTAGAGCATTGCATACAGTGTGTGGCAAAAATAGGTTTCAAACATAAAGTTCCATTCATCAGTTGTTTAATCATTTCCCTTATGAACCAACGTTTTTGATCAGGCATCTCAGCACACACACAAAGTACAATAACATTAGTATTTTGACATTTAAAGATATAACGCACTCTCTGGAGATATGGGAAGACATGACTTGGCAAACATGCAAGGGTTACAGACACTTAAAAACAAACAATCCCTGAAACTCACTTCTATGTGAGTCTGTACTTCCTCTCTTATTAGGACACTGCACCGCCGAAGTAAAAGATAAGACGCAGAACAGAAATGATTATTCACTTGTTCTCGAGTACATTGAAGTAAAAATATGAAGCCATTTTAATTTGGTCCGTTTGTGGATATGACTTATAATAACCTACGAATTGGCTTCAGAGAATGCCGCGCCTGATGCACTCGGAGCAGGAGGAGAGATGTGCAAGTAGACCTTTAGATTTCTTTTGGACTTTTCTTTTCCTTGTCTTCGTCCTTGAGTTTGAGCTCTGTCTCCTCCCTCCTGTTATCAGTGTGTGTGTGTGTGTGTGTGTGTGTGTGTGTGTGTGTGTGTGTGTGTGTGTGTTGGGGTGGATGGGTGTGAGTGTGTTGGACAGTCTCCTGATGCCATCTGTCAATCAACGCTGAAGTGTGATGCATGGTCAGCTCTCAAACATTAATTGCTTTCACCTCACCTTGCTACTCGTGTGTGTGTGTGTGTATATATCTATACGTGTGTGTGTGTGTGTGTGTGTGTGTGTGTGTGTGTGCATGCTTAGGCAGATCCATCTTCATCACCTGCACTGATTGAGGTTGATACGCCCCTCCTCTTTGTCGGGAGGGCCAATGGAGGGGGGCCCCCCCTTGATAAAAGGGCAGAGCTGGATGTTTGATTGAGTTATTCTGATGAGCCCGAGGAGAAGTGCATTACACCGCTGATACACTGATTATGTGTTTGCATCCTCTGGGTCCGCCCTCCTCCTTCCAACAATGTTATCGATCTGTTTTTTAATGCACAAACCGATAGCTCTCTCTCTCTCGCTCTCTCGTTATTCCAGTTTATTTCCTTGACTTTCTCCTTTCCCGGCGCAATCCTCCAATGAGAAATGAGAAAGAATGATTCATTTCTGTCAGATGAGAAGGCGAGATGAGCTGCTCAGCCGTATGCACCCCATGGGGTGTTGGAAGTGGCGCCTGTTTCTGTTCCTGTCGGCTTCGTCACAGGTTGATTTCTCGGGTAATAAACCTGACAATTAATATTTTCATTGTCAGGTGGAGACACACATGCCGTAAATAAAAAGTTTATAAACGCGTGTCTGGTAAACCGTTTTCATGACTCTTATCAGTATATTTTTATCGCTGTGTGCTAATTTATGCGTCTCCCTGTCTCCGCGCAGACAAGCCAGAGAACTACGACGTGTGGTACGAGAGCCGCTTCGAGGAGTGCGACCGGGAGGCCTGCCTGTCGTTCTCCAAGGACTCCCTCTGCTCCAGGGTCACCGTGGACCACAACTACTACGCCATCTGCCAGAACCTGCTGTCGCGGTTCGCTAAGTGGCGGGGCTCCACCGGCGGCCTCCTCCACGACCCGCCGGCGCACATAGCCAAAGATGGACAACTCGAGGCTCTGTTGGACGAGTGCACCAAACCCAAAAAGCGATACGGCCGCTTCCAGGCGGCCAAAGAACTGCGCGAGTACCTCACGCAGCTAGCTGCCAGCTCCTCCTCTGCCACGGCAAGGTAATGAATGGAGATGGCATCAGCCGGAAGCACAGAGGGACTGGATCCTGTACTCTTAATCTCCAGACTCTTGAAATCCTGGTTCTTGTTCATGATGTCATTTGCTCCCCCCCTTTTGTGCGCCTGAGCAGGGAAATAGCAGAGGTCTTGCATCGGGAAGTGTAAGAGTGTAAGAGCTTCACAGCAGATTTGTTGAAGCTGGAGCTTTTACCTGACTTTGCTCCTGTGTGAAAGAGCAGGGATTCTGGTCGGAACCAGGACAGAGAGGGGGGGGATAGAGGAAACTTCTCTAACAGGGTGGGCCTGCCATGTCTTTGAAGGGCAGTTAAGTGAGAAAGGGCGTTGGTGAACGCAGCCTTCACTGGACCCAGGCTAACGCAAATCACAGCATCTACGCAGCAGCAGCTGTTCACTCCTCCATCCGTCAGAACTGTTGTGTTTCTTAACCCTCCATCTTAACACCTGTTTCATTTGGCCCCGAGGATCTCTCTCTCTCCCTTTTATTACTTTTGTTTCAGGGCTGAATTTAAGTAGATTGGTGCATTTACATTTTTGCTGTGCCATGGCTTTTTTTTTTTGTTTCCTCTCTCCCTCTGTAGCATGGCTGCAGGGAAGGTGGAGGTAGCATGAATTTTCCTGCTGTCAGGCAGCAGAGAAGGCCAAGCGGCAGGTAGAGTCGGAGAGGCAGGGGGGTTGGGGGTTTGGAGGGGGTTTGCTTTCCATGCAGCAGAAAAAGAAAACCCTTTACGGCCATCGGCGATCACATGGCAATCATCTTTCTTTTTTGTCTGGGTGTTTTCCCTTTAATAGGAACCAGAGAGAGAGCGAGACAGCAGCACATAGGAAAAAGAGAAGGGTTACTCATACAGTGGTGGTCCCTTGATGCAGATGTGCCTATACCAAAGAGGCTATATGTAATATTAAAAAAAAAAAAACTTAAAATCAGTACAGAGTGACGGCAACTTTCCCTCCAGTTGTTCCCCGTTAAGGAACCTCTTTAAATGTGTACACAGTCCTGTATGAGCGGACAGGCCTGCGGAATGTTTTTCCTCTCCAGTAAGAACCAAAACAAAGGTTTGGCAATACTTGATGTCACATAATCCTCTCTGCTTTTGTTCCATTATTTTTTTTTTTTTTTTTTAGGTTTAAAAGAAATCATGATGAAAAGAATGGGAGTGTTCGATAACACTGCAAAGAAGTGGCTTCCTGTGCCAAATCAATAAATGAGTCTCATCGTGGAGCGTCTCCCGCGAGCATTCAGTGCAGTTAGCTTCGTCAAGTAAGTGATCTAGGAAAAAAACGAAAAAAAAAAAAAAAGGGAATGAAGATCTCCTGTTATGTTTCTCTTTTCTTTGTTTCAGAACTGGCTTCTGACCTGCACTTTTACATTTTTGCAGCCTCCCCCCCCCTCAGAAAATTTATGTTGAATATTTAAACACTCAGCACCACTTAGTTAGACTTTGGGTTGATTTTACACTCAGCGGACCAACAAATTAAAGCGTGCTCGCAGATACAGGCTCGTTTGGTAATGGATTGTGACAGAGCTTTATAAAAAAACAAAACGAAGAAAAAAAAAACAGAAAAATAGAAGAAGTCTCTTTCTCTGGCCACATTCACATGTTTTGTACATCATCCGCCTCGATGTTGTGACTAAATTCCTAGTGGAGTGTTGTGCATTGCGGTCAATCGGCAGGCCGATAATCAAGTGAATATGAAGCCTCTCCATCTACGGCTAAAACTAGGGAAGCGCAGCAGTTGCTTTTTTTTTTTTTTGTCCTTGTGGCCCCTCTGCGAGAGCAGGAGAGCTGATGTGACCTTTGTCTGTTTTGGAAAAAGCAATAAAAAAGAAGTTTGGCTAATGTTTTCCTGGTTTCTGGAGCAACATCTCCCCCTTTTTCGCTGTGTCGAATAATGTTTTTGTTGGGTTTTTTTTTTCCCCGTGTCTGGAGGAACCTGGAGGGATTTGTACGTGCATAACTAACTGTTCACTTTTGTACTGTACTTCTTTCTTTTTCGAGTAATTTTTATCAGCGTTGTCTGATTTTTTCCTGTGCCTTTCATTCAAAAGTTGTATTGACAACTTTTAGTGGGTTTAAATATTGAAATAAAAAAAGATATATATATATATATCTATATATATATATATAGATCTATACATCTCCATTTCTGTGTGGACTTCTTCTTCATTCTCTTTCCATAATTCACGGTGTGAGTTCCATTATTGGCTTTAAATCGCGAAGGGCACAGCTGGACGTCGGCGTTCTTTCCTCCTCAGTTTTGATCTTCACGTTCCTTATCGTTTCCTCTCGCTTCGGATTCTCCCCCGCTTTGTTCTTTCCACTCCACAGTCCGACTCCCTTTTATCCGTGTTCCGGGAGTTCCTGTTTTCAATTTCACAATGGCTGCTTAGAAATTTTTTTTTTAAAGGACAAACATTGAGGGAGCTTTAAATATCACATGGATTTCTATTATTGAACTCTGTCCTTCTCGTTATGTGCACGCCGCTGTCTGGTGTTTGTTAATTTAACAGTTCTCCCGTCTCTCCCTCCATTTTGACACTCCTAGTATTAAAGCCCGCGCGATAGCAAAGTAGCGCCCGAGTCCGAACCAAAATTAGAAGCGACGTGACTGACGCGCATACTCTCTTCTCCCTTTCCTCTCTCCCTCCATGGTCACTTCACTACTTCTCCACCTTCTCCGTTCCCCCTCTGTAATTGTGCATCTCTTTGACACACCCACTGGTTTGTGTGGAGGGTTGATGTAACACTCGTTGTGGTGAAGTGCGCCGTAGCTACACTTAGCCCGGCTGATGAATGGCTCCGGGGGTTGGTTCGGGCTGAAAGAAAAACACCGCAAGGAAACGAACGAGCCACCGGGGCGCTCTGCAGCCACACTCTGAGTTTAAATAAACATGAGGCCATTTCAAGGCACTGCAGCCTGGGACGTAAGGTATAAGACACAGGGAGGAAGGGAGAGGAATATGATCATGTAGGAAAAGTGTCCTGATGAGTATCTAATTTGCTGCGAGTGACTTTGCCTTCATAAAGGTTATTTTTTTTCCCCTGTCATATTGTGTTTTTGTCGCCGCAGACCCAAACAAAGAAGATACTGAGCTCCATCATCTGCCGGGGCGGCCGAGGCGATCGGTAGCTCCACAAACGCGCAGGAAGTAATTGTGCTGTCTCTCCCGCACGACTCCATTCTCCATATCAGCAGGTGCTTCACAATCCGGGGCACATGTCGAAATGCACCCTCCCTCCCCCCCACCCTGAAAATTCCTCACTTATCAGCACGGGGGGGGAGTGTGAAAGGCAGAGGTGTAAAGCGTTTGCAAGGTGTTTCTCGCGTGTGCCACATTATCCAAATCTCTACATGACTTTCAGCCTCGCCTGTCATATTCCCAAACCTGGCGAGCTGCTGATTTCTTATTCAGGTCATAAAGTGACAGAGAGGAGGGGGCGAGTTAGAAAAACGCTATATGTTAGATTACGGCAACAAAAGAGGATGAAAAATGAGCAATGACAGAGCGAGAGAGAGAGAGAAAAAAAAAGGAAAGTTTCTTGGTTGCTGTTGCTCAGCTAACGTGATGTAAAGTCTATTTCATGGTCTGGCAAGCCCCAGGGAGAGGCGGCCATTTTTAGAAACGGGAATGACCTATATATTTCTTTTATTTATTTCTTCTTAAACGAAACGAGTAGATTTGGCCTGCGTTTAGGTGGCTTTGTGGATAACAATGTGTGCGGCCGCGACACGGGAGTGTTCGCGCCGCTCGCACGTGCGCAGCCGCCTCTTGTTTTTTTTAGGGCTTTTCCGGGTTAGGCCGCGGCTCAGCAGCGAGCTGTGAAGACTCTTTGTGAGTGCCTGCTGGAAAATCATCACTAATGCAGCACAGGAGTTGCTAGAAGCAATGTTCCTGTCAGGCTTCTTACATCCCTTCAACATGGTTATGTCACTCGCACATCTATTATGCCTCATTTAGGCGGCACTCTGGTGAGAGGCTTTTTGGTTTATGTCTCCTTTTTTTTTTATCCCGCTGTCGCACACTTCAGGCCGGCACATTATACTTCTGCAACTTCTGACATTGGGAAGTGCTGATTGGCGGAAGGACGTGTTATTGAGGAGGAGGGAGAAAAAAAAAAGAAGAGGAAAAATCACTCAGGACCAAGATGTCCAGGTTTTCTTTCAATATGCAGCTTAAACTCTTTTCAGACACAAACCCCAGAAATGTCCAGAACACTGGGTCAGAATATTTTGCCGTCGGAACATAAAAGATGCAGAGGGAGGTTGTGCGAGTCAGACACATTCACAACAACTGGAACATTCCTGGTGTAGGCAAGAGGCAGGAGTTTTTTTTTTTTCTCTCTCTCTCTACTGTATTCTCACACGGACTCACTCATTTTCTGGAAATCAGGAAAAATGTCCACAGTGACATTTGAGTTCTCTCCAGTATCTGCTGATATACAAGCGTGAGAACCCTCCTCCTCCTCCTCCTCCTTCACCAGTGCCTCTCTTTTAAAGCTTTGGCCCGGAGTTTTAATGCTCGTCGAGCGCATCAATCTTCATGTAAATACACGCACATGCTGCGTTGACAATCTCCCCTTCGGTGACCTTCGGAATCCGAGAGAAACGACGTGAACAACTTTGACTCAATCGTGTGCAAAAGGTACATTGCGCTCACGCAGATGCAAACTAATGACATGTGTGAGTTATTGGAGACATCTGGCCTTCGCTAGTTTCATATGAAAGTTTTTAAACTGAGCATGGGGATGGGGGGGGGGGATAAAAAAACCCAGTATTACTCAATATATCAAGAAACTGGCACAGGCCAAGGTCAGAAGAGCCGCGTTCACTAAAAAGGAACAACGGTCACGAGAGGAAACGAACCGGCAGTGAGCAACAGCTCATTAGCATGCCAGCTCACACAGTATGACTATGACTCACTATTAAAAAACGGCATCTTCTGCAGACTGCGTTAGTGCTGACACGGTTCCGGCTCCAGTCTCCAGTTCCGCTCGCAGCCTTGTTGCTCTCCGTGGACCAGGCCGCGTTAATTGGACCCAAAAGTTCCGCTGACCCGTGTGTCACTGACGGCAGGTGTTTTGCAACAATGCACAACATCAGTCGAAGCAAATGCCACAGTGGCAACGTGGAGAGCTGTGAGTTGAGCTTCTGGGTTTTTTTTTAAGTTCTGCTCAATCCTTCCTTGTATTGACATGTCAACTCGTGATTTCACGGCGTTAAGTCACTTTTGGTTCCCACTGGCAACCAACTCTGTGTGAACACGTCGAGTGGTTCAAAATTTGGTACCAGACATTGGCTCGGTCCACCACTCGGATTCCTTAACCACGTCTAATAACAATCCACGCACATGTACACAGATATGCACAATAACGCACACTAACACACACGCACATCCTGCTACATTATAGAATACATTCAAAATGATAGAGCTGTTGTAAACTCAGATACCTTCTCTTAATGTGGTTGTTAACCCTTAGTGCTCATGGTGCACCCATGATAATTTGCCATGGGAATAACACCTTATATGGACATCCTGGAGGGGGGGGTGTTTATAGGTCACATATTCAGGCTTTAAAAAATGTGGGGTTTTTTGTCTTCTTATGTGTTGTTGAGTCAAAGTTGTGACTAACAACGAGCGTATCGCTGATGACACAATTATTACGGATTTCTGTAAGCTGTGAAGCTGCACGTGAAGGCAACCAATTTTATGGTTATTACGGTAATTCCACTCTCGATTTTGCGGGAAGCCGACGAATCAGGTGCAAAAGGCTTAATGTTGTTGATGATTTGTTTTGTCGTGTGTGTTCCGTGTGTGTTTAAAGTCAGTTTAATGTCCATGCCTCTCTCAGTTGTCCACAGCCTCTTCCTGCGGACAGCAAATCTGTCCAACACCACAAGTCATGCAGTCAGCCATACTACATGTCCCAGGTACTGGACAGGACAGGTTAAAAATGTATTACCATTCGTGGGATTCCATTCCAAATCTCCCACATGTGTAATCTCTGCCACTATGACCTCATATTCTCATTCTCATTTCAGCCTCTTGGCCGTGGACGTGCGTCCACCTTTGACCCTTTCACCTGCCCCCTTTGTCTCGGACATGATACCTGCAACCTAAACCCACGCACACCATGCAGACGAGGTCAGTGGTGCAATCAGGGGAGCTTATCCAGCAAGAGACCAGTGCTCCCCCCCTCCCCTCCCCTCCCCTCCCGCCCATACTGCAGCTTAGACCCTGCATTATTATCTGCCTTGGAGGGACTCGCCTGCACAGATGATTGGAACGCCTCACATCACCCTCCACCCACCTCCTCCTCCTCTTCACCTCCCCCCCCCCCACGTCTCCCCCAGGCACATTAGCCGACACCCAGGGCTATGATTATGAACATCATTTATTCAGCAGACTCACTTATCCGGGCTTGTATTCATCCCCACTAAAGACAAAGTATTATCCCCCGCGCAAGGAGATCAGCGAGCGCCGGCTCCACAGATAGCAGACAATGCCAATCGTAACCACGCTCCGCTCGATGAATCAGAATCTGATGTGCGCGTCTGTTTCTCGAAAAAAAAATCAAGTCTTCTTCACGGCATCTGTGGTGAGGCTCAGATAAGAGTTACGTCTTTCTATTTTTTCCCTCTTTTATTATATATTTCTTTTTTTCTTACTTATCGCCTGCCATATGGTGCACTGTGACTCAGACGTAATAACCATTTAGCACGCCGGAGATGACAGTGAGTGACGTTTGCACTGATTGTGCTAACTGTGTTTGTTTCGGGCTGTAAAAATGTCGGCGGACGCCACAGACACAGTCGCGGCACCTTTGATAACACAAATCATGCATGTCTCGGCGTTGCAAGGGTGGAGAATCCTTAAAGTGAGTACGAAGGCATGGGAAATGTCTCCTCTGACTTTGTCACATGACGGGAAAACATGTTGCTAAGCAGCTTGTGAAATGTGAGCGATTGTCGACAAGTGTTAACCCTTTGAAATGAAAAGGACATCACAAGAGAGGAAATCAAGGTACCATATATGACTCCTTGCCTGTCTGTGGTAAAAAAAACCAAAAAAAAACACAAATCCAAATAGAGTGTATATCAGAATATACACGGAAAACAAGGAACGTGATTTTAGAACAGTGCTTCCCAATCCTGGTCCTCTCCTCAGGGACCCCTGTCCTGACCGAGCCGCATGACTGACCCATACAAATCTGAAACGGGTGCTATAGCGGAAAAATAAGTATGAGAGAAACCAATAAACATCCAAAATAAGATTTTTGATAAAATAGGTACAAAAAAAAGAGTTTTGTTATTGTTTGTCTTATTGGATTCCATCTTATTTAACATGTTTTTAGTTTCAGCTGTATAGTCTTGACGTAGTTTTTTTCCACAATAAAGACCTTTTTTTACTCTCTTAGTCTATCTATTGCATGATGTTAGGAGGTTGATGGAATCAGCCAAGAAGCTGTGATAGTTTCCTCTGCTATCAAGAGCAGGACTTTGTAAGTCTCTATCTATCAGATCCTCAGGTAATATCCCCAATATGTAAAGGGTTCAATCGAGATGATCAAAAACACATCTTCTCCAGTCAAACTCCCTCCATGTTGGACTGTTAGTTAAAAATTTTGGTTTCAAATCATAAAACTCTGAAATGCTCTGAGCCCAACACATACACAAATACAATTTAGTGGGGAACCAAAACAGGCGAACGTAACGTGTCTGTGCGGGATATAAATGTGAACACGTCTGGTTTCAAACCACTTGTTGAACAAACATGTAGAGAAGCCGCCTTTTCACCATTCTGGTCACAGTTTAATGAACATACTGTACACAAACACGACGCACGCTCTTCCTCTATCAGCGGCACCTGCAGCCTCCCAGCCGAAGCCTGCTCTCCTTTCTGTTCCTCTTCTTCTTCTATTCTCGACTTCATTTTCATCGCCTTCAGGGGTTTGAAATAACAAAAAAAAAAAGAGGCAGAGCTCTCTGTGTGTCGTCGCGTCTCGGGTGCATTTTCAGGACAAAAGCGTCTCGGATAGCTGCCAAACCGAAGGCAGGTTTGTAGTGGGAGCAGGTGGAGTTCACTCACGAGTAACGGTAGACACGCCTTAAAACATCCTGAGCAGAAAGCTAGAGAGAAACTGTTTACAGTCTTTTTTTCGCCCTTATATTCTCAAGCCACTCTTTTTTTAACATAATATAATATGTAAAGAGGAGAATTTGCTTTCAACCTGCAACGACCTGAGGCCCTGTCGCTCGCCTCTGCCTTCCATCGCACAGCAAGGACAACACGTCCGACATGAACTTGGACCCAGACCAAAGTCCTTAACACTCACTCCCTCGGGGACATAATATTTACCCGTCTTTTTGACATCACATGACATCTCCACTACACACCGTGTGAAAAGCAAGTGCTAAATGCCATGGTGCTTTTCACAGTTGTCCCTCAGGCAGCTGCAGATCTGCAGCTCGGGCTCCTCCGTCACTTAGCCACACTCGAGTGGACAGAACGGGACATTCTCTCTGATGACTGTCCACTTCCGCTGAGTGACATTTGACTGAAACTCGCAACGTGTTGGAAAATTTCACCCTGGATTTTGTCCCCTCTTGTGTGCGGGGAAACATTCACAGTGGTGCTAAGCAAGGTTATAATAGTTTGGGATTTTTCATTTAGTTCTTAAAGTGACACACTGTAAGAACTATCTATCTATCTATCTATCTATCTATCTAGCTAGCTAGCTACCTACCTACCTAGCTACCTAGCTAGCTAGCTAGCTATCTAGCTATCTATCTATTTTTATTTTTAAAATGAGTTAGTTTTAATATGTTTAAAAAAATAAACACGCTTCATATGAGCCCAAAAGGACTATGCATGAAATGAATTTACAAAGACAAAAACTAAGCACATTTCCGCTACAATTTTAGTTAGTTTTAGTTAGTTTAGTTAGTTATGTTTTGGTTTTTTTTGCTTATTTTTACCATAAAAGGACCAGAAAATGTGATTTTTCCCCATTTTTCCAGAATAAGTTTCAATATCTGGCAGTTATTTACAATTTACTGTAGGTTCAAATAGTGTATTAACAATTTGAGATGAAGAAAAACAAAAGGTTTTATTTACAAAAAACAGTTAGTTGTACATGAGATTTTGCGTGTTAAATAACACATATTAACACATATTTAAAACAACATTTGTTTGAGTTTTTTGTCTCAGTGTCCAAAAAACAGGCCAAAGACATTGATTCTGCAACTTCTCGGCTTTCAGAAACTGTCGGAATTTTTCGAGTAGCACAAACAGTCGCCTAATTACGGTAACACAAATTGCTCTTGCTAGTGAACTTGTCGTCTGCGATATGCTCGGTGTTAAAGGGTTAAATGTTTTTCCAATAGAATCATAGACAATAAAGACGATGAACAGATGAGTCATTCACACTTTTATTGAAAGCTCTGAATAACAAAACCTATCGTTAAATCAGCATAAAAAACAAAAACCTCCACATGTTTTCAGAATACAAAGCTTTTGCACTTTTGCAATTAATCAAGACCAAGAAATCCACTGCGATGCTTCCTCCCCTATAAGCGGTAAGGAATTCCCGGGTGGCCACACAGCTGGCTCCTGTCTGAGCGTTTAGCCTGTCTGAGAAGGAAAGTGCAATATGATATTTTGAAAAAAAAATCTCCATTCAGAAGCTGTCCTGTCCATCTGCTGGGGTCAGAGCTGCAGTTATTATGCTCGGCCTGCTCTTTCCCCCTCCAGCCTCTCATCTGCCCGTCAGCCACTCTCACTCTGAGGAAGGTGGAGCGCATGCCGCGGATGTGAACGAGCACGTAGCACGCGCCGGCCTCCAAACCACTTCAAACAATGCTGTTAGTGCGACCACAAAGGGATTCGCCTGAGACGTCAGCGCAGCCCGACAAGGGGGCGACACGCAATTATTTCCACGGTTTCCCACTCAGTCAGCTGCTGCTGCTGCTGCTGAACAGAGACGGCGGCGTGCATGTGCAAACAGAGCCACTGCAGAGAAATGCATAATAAGCAATTCAAAGCTGTTGTCTGAATGCTGAGACATGATGCACACACACACACACACACAAACACACAAACGCAGGCATACAGCAACCCGGATGGCAGTTTGTTGGGTAGTTTGGTGTCTGACTGCAAAGTGATGTGTTCTGAATAAGGGCAGAGGGTGTACATTCTTCCTCTCTACTTCATTTAAGAATTATGTGCGTTTTTTTGCGTCACATTTTTTGGTTTCGAAAGACTCTCTCCAGCTGGCCAGGAAAACCTAAGGCAGTTGTGTTTGTGTGGGAGCAGGTGCCGTTCACTCATGCAGGTACGAGTGTTCAGAGATAAACCCGCTGATAAAGCACACTGAGGGCTTTTATATCATTACAGCGTTTTACAGGAGGAGTTATGTTATCTCTGGCGACGGTGGATGTTCCCAATCCATCCCGGATGCGTCCTCTGATCCGGTCAGGGTTCGATTTACACCGTGACATGTGGGGGTGGGGGTGGGGGGGCTCTATTTTCAGGCGGCATCGCTACTAAACATGTCACGCGTGCGCCCACGTGGAAGAATGGATCACTGTTAGAACAGTGTATATACAGAGGCTGTGAGAGGCTGCAATCTAGAGTGTCTTATATCCACCTGAGCAACGATGTCACAGTTCAAAGTTCACTTGGCTCGTTTTTATGAACAAAAAGAAAGGAAAAAAAAGCTGTTTACTTTGTGACTTCTGCACAATTATTGCTCTTTATGTCGCGACTAAAAAAGCGATTTAAAATGAATCATGACTTTGACTCAACAACACATAAGAAGACAAAAAAAAACCCCTGAAGCCTGAATATGTGACCTATAAACACACACCCCCAGGATGTCCATATAAGGAGTTGTGTGTTATCCCCACAGCAAATTACCGTGGGAGTTCAAAAGGGAACATCGCATTAAAATGTATAGGTGATTTGAGGGTGGCAACAGCAGGAATAGCATGAGGTTTATTTATTAGTGGAAACACTGACAAATGTTATGAAAGTGGTATGTCTGTAACCTGTGACACAACGTCTGAAAGTGGGCTTTCAGGGAAGGCGAGCTCCCCTTTCGCTCCGCAGTAACTCGAAACCACGGATCCGATCGCATTAACCCCAGTTTGGCAGTCTGAGAACACGTGGCCACGTTCCTGAGGTGCAGGAATGCAATCAGTGATCATGGTGCATGAGAAAACACTCCATCAGCTGATGCTGTCTGATCTGTGATGGTTTCAGGGTATTTGTTTTTACACTAATCAGCGCTCCACTGGCAGATGTGTACAGTTAAACCTTGTTAAAAACATCATTTAGCTCTTGCAAACTGTCTAACTGACATTAGTGTGTATGTGGATCAAGAGTGGAGGGGTGGTCACAGGAGACGCTTCCAGGGCACATCTGTGGATCAGAGACAGGTGTGAACAGTTGTACTTAGCACTCTGCACGTTTGATCAGATAACTAAGGACAGATGTTAATAGCAGGTCTGCACAGGGACTACAGTTTGAACCAGAACACGGCCTCTACCTGTCTAACTGCCAAACGCCTACGTTCTGTTTTTGTGGCTCTGAAAATAGATAGATAGATAGATAGATAGATAGATAGATAGATAGATAGTTAGATAGATAGATAGATAGATAGATAGATAGATAGATAGATAGATAGATAGATAGATAGACGACTATGTTAGCAGCTCAGGCAGAGACAATCTCTTGATCGAAAAGGCCAATTTTCTCTCACAGTTAAATGTGTATGATAGTGCTCACAATAAAGCATGCACATTAAAACTTTGCAAAGCTTAAAAAAAGCAACAGAGCGTTATGTTTAAAGGCGACAGCTAAAGACGCTGCTTTTGTGTGTGTATCTGTGTCATTACCTCGTTTATGAAACCCTAAAGTTTCAGAACAAACTATTCAGCCACTGCTGAGAAAATAGGGTTTTATTGTTTTCCTGGGCTCTGCATTTGCTGATGATGTCATCAGGAAACCTCACCACTCCTCTCACCACCGTAGCTCCTCCTGGTGCGGGCACTAATCCGGGCACATCCGGTTGCGTACATTCAACCGCAGAAGAAGAAGAAGAACTATACTCTCGTTGTAGCTGCTGAGATGCAGAGCATCCATCCTGCCAGAGGGGGAGCTGCGTATCTGAGAGCTGACGTGCTAATTACGTGCTAATTATGTCACTTCCAGGGAACTGGCCAATCACAGGACAGTGGGAAAGCTCTCGTTGGCTGGCCAACCAGCCTATAGGTTGGACGTTTCAGAGGAATGTCGCTGGCAAGAGTTCTAACGCCATTTTAAGTAAACAAATATTTTTAGTCCTGTCTATTTTGTCTTCCAACGGAAAAAGAAATGTGCATATATACAGTAAGTGAGCATACTGCACAGTGTTCCAGTCTCCCCTCTGTACCGCTGATTCTTTGCCAGCATAAATTGTCTCTATAATTTATCCAAAAGTGAGCATAGTATTGGTTTAATAAGCACTTTTTGTCTCTTCCACGTGTACAAATAGTACATATCCATGCATAATAGATGTGGAAAGCTTTATTTATTTATCAAGGCAGATACTGGGGGGTGCTCGTTGGAGGTCATTAAAGGGCGCAAAGGGGTTTCTGACCATTTGAATTCCAGTTTGTGTCCACGCGAGTGAACGGTATGAATAACAATAAGTTATTCTCTTTGGAGTGTCATTAAAAAAACATTAAACCCAAAAGGCCAGCGCGGCGTAAACGCAGTCAAGCTAATGTAGCCGGATTCCGTCGCAGCGCTCGCCTCTTCATGAGGGGAAATAAAAATGTCAACACTGATGTGTCACACTGTATTTACCTCGTGTATTGATCTCATTGATCATTTCACGCCGGCGACTGTAAGCGCGCCGTGGCGTATTTGTCCCAACACAGTCTGGAGATCGTAGGAACGATTTGGATAAACATGTAATTGAACTTGTGGCCCGTTCAGTCGCGAAGATTCAAACTGATAGTGTATTAAGTGTAGGGGGGGAAAAAAATGATCTATCAATTCACTGTCTGATGGAGGATTTCAGGGTATGAACAGTACATTTACTGGGAGTTAGTTAGGCGTAACGTGCCGTACTAATTGCTCGTCCATTACTCTTATAGGGAGACAGGACGGTGACTTTGCCTCCATGACACCTGGGACAAATAAGAGATTCAGTGCACAGCCCAAACAAATTGACGAAGTGCATCATCAGGGGAAAAACGCTCAGATCAGATACAATCTGGTCCTGAAATGAAGCGGGCACAAAGGATTAGACGTGGCTAGGTACTCAAAAGATCACAGGAACTGGAGGATTAGCGAGACAAAGGGATGTGGGTCACACACGGCTGATAGCGAAACCTGCCAGTCAGCCTGCCGGGAGGTTCTCTCATAATCCAACATGGATTGCCAAGTCTGTGCAAGCCATGCGCCTGCAGGAGTTGTTGAGTGAGCGAGGCTGAGCAGTGGGGATCACATTTGGAGTTGGCCTTTAGAGGCCGTCCCTTACGTAATTACGTAATTACGCCCGTTTATATACCTGACATTAAAACTGTGACCTGTGTTCACATCAAAAACAAACTAAAAACCAAATAAAGTCATGAGGATCATTTATTATTATTTATGTTTTGTTCATGTGTCCCTTTATTTATTTATTTTTACCTTTCACATGAACTGCATCCAACAGCAGTATCATGCACATTTTACACTTCAGTCTACTTTGTTATATGTGATTCAGGGATGGTTGTTCATTTGTCCGAACACATTTGGCATCTTTTGTTGGGTTTTTATGACACAATACTTATTATGACCTTTTTCCTTTTTGCATCTTGGACCATGGCAAATACTCCATCCAAACTAACAGTAAAACTAATAAAAACTAAACTAAAACTAAGCATTTACAAAAAATAAACACTAGCAAACCCGCTCTAAAAACAAACTCAAACAAAAGTCAAAACGAAATAAAACCCCAAACTATTATAACCTGTGATCACGTGTGACCAGATTTGGTGTCCTTGCCCCTTTTATTCAAATGCACGTTTGCAGAAACAAGAGTGTGTCTGTACAGATGTGTCCGATGTCAGCATGTTTGTGTGTCCGTCAGAGTGTGTATGAGTGTGCGTGCAGCAGTGAGAGAGTGAGAGGAAGAGAAGAGAAGCTCAAGTGATTGGAAGCTATGTTTGTGCAGAAAAAAAAGAAATCATACTTTAATCAGTTTTCATATAATAGTGGTGGTGGCTGAATGTATGAGTGCCAATCAGTGTAAAAAAAAAAACATAAATAAAACGTAAATATCTGTTTTACCAAATGTGCTTTCTGTGATCAGATATGAAGACGCATGCAGGGGTCTTTATTTTAACATTTAACATACAGTGATGAACTCAGGAGCTGAGTCTGGGGGGTTAAACAACTGCTGGCCCTTTGCACTTTGACCTGTGGCTCAGTGGATCAGTCACTAAGGGGACAGTCTGACAGACCGGCCGCTGATGAGGATTACGCTATTAAGCTCCTCATTAACCCTGCAGCACGAAACAGACCTAAGTATCACGAGGGATGCTTAGAAAGATGATGTTAAGGATTTCCCGGTGCTGTCTGGATAAATCGTAATCAGCACATTTACATGCAGGGTTTCTCGGATTGCCGTGTTTATCTCTGATTCCTATTCATCAATAAATGACTCTAAACGTTCGACATAAAATCCTGTCACGATGCGGGACAAAGAAAGACACGAGAGGAGAGTGAAATGCTGCGATGTTCTGTTTTCCTCCATTACAGGTGGTAGATGATATCACGGAGGAGTAATTACTTAGGCGTTGCTTCTCCGGCTGTCTGAGGAAGACATGGACTCTCCTCAAACACAGGAAGTGAGACGGAGCTGGCGATCTGATAGGGCGTCACGGCGCAGCCGAAGAAACAAACCTCCTCTTTATCACACGGGGTCAGCGGGAGTGCAGCAAAATCAGTGACCTACATCTCTTTGCAGTCAGACATCCGTTACCTTCTGTTGCAAAAAAGTGAACCAATTACGTTGATAAACCGCATCTATCGCCACGTCGCTGCCCCCATAACTTTGAATTTTCGGGTGGTTTATTACGTTCTGTTGTCGAGAGGATTGGACACAAAAGCGCGGTGGCCTTTTTTTTTTGGAGAGGATTTTAATCAAATTTTGCCATCTGCAGTGCAGGGATAATTACAAAGATCCATGGTGGCATGTGGCGCACACGGGACAGAAGGAGGAGAGATGATGATGATGAGGATGATGATTATCATTATTATTCGTGTATCATCCGAAATAAGACGGCCGTGTTCACTCTTGTGTCCTGAGCCTTGGAGGTCAGAGTATAAGACGGAGGATTACAACCTTTGGAGCCAAGTAGATTAAACAGTGGCTGACTCCACTGTACTCGGCTCTTCATCCCGGCTCTCATATAAAAAAGAAAAAACAGTGATTACTAAACAGTGACGCTGATTACCAGAGATCAGGTTTTGAAGGACGAGCAGTGAAGACTCTTTCTGCGTGCAGCTGTGCCTCGCGACTGCAGCCTCTCCGCAGCAATCACTCGCAGCAATCACAGGGAAACGGTCGCTCAAAGAGAGCAATCAACCGACGCGGCTCTGTTTCGTGAACACGTCTGTGCCCTGGTGGTAGTGGGGTGGTGGGGGTGCGGTCAGTGGTTATAAATAGACACAGGTAATTGCTTCTTTTAAGAATATGGGTAAACATGATGATATGGTGTTCAGTCTTCAAAATGTGCATCATGAGGTTTTAGAGGAATGATACGGTGTTTAAACGTTGCTCGTGTGTTTTTGCACCTGAGTCTGAGACTGTTTTTGAGATTTGTCATGCACTACTATCAGACCTGACAGAGGGAGCGTTTGTGTGTGTACAGCGGTAGCACAGGGGTGGGCGGGGACAAGACGCTGTCAAACTGCTGAAGGACGACTGGGTTTTTAAGCAGTAGAATTCACTCCTGAATCATTTTCACGGGCAAATCTTTGTGCTTTCAGTCGAACTCCATCCTGTTGTCCGCACACAGCAGTTGGAACTAACAGTCTTAAGCCATATTGTGTGAACCAAAGTTCACACAATATGAACCGAGTTGACCAAAGGGCTGTACATCGCATGAATACATAAAACAGACAAGATATTAATCAATGTAGCTAAAAGCAGTATAAAAAAAACCTTAAAACACAGAATATAAAACCAGTAGTACACAGAAATATGTATATATACTATATGTATAGTATATATACATATACTGTGTACATATATATATATATATATATATATATATATATATATTCTAAGTAAAAAGCAGAGTTTTAAAATGAATTCTTAAATAGACTGGGAGCCGGTGCAAAGCTGCCGACACGGGAGCGATACATGCTCTCGCTTACGTCAGCAGACGTGCCGCAGCGGTCTGGACTAAGCTAGAGAGAGGGCAGCCTGGCTTACCTGGCTAACAGCAACATAGAGAGTAGAGAGGATTACAATAATCCAGTCCAGTAGAAATGAAAGCATGAATCAAAATCATTAAAAGAAAGGACAGGCTTGACCTTTTGTTAAAAGTCGCCATTGGAAAAAGCTGGATTTGACCCCTGAATTTATCTGTAGATCCAATTTTAAAATCTTATACATCCAGATTAGTTTTTGTTTTTGAGAGAATCCAGAGCCATCGGGACATTGGGGACAAGCAAGATCTTGTCCTCATTAAAGCTAAGAAAGTTCCAGGCCGTCCAAGCTTGAATATCTGCTAAGTAGTCAAACAACAAGCGCTGTACAATTTTCAATGGCATATAGATTTGACAAAACATAAAGTAACACAGATATTTACTTTATGTTTCAAAGTGGCACATGACAGTTTTGATGTAAGAGAACGTTGGTACATATTTCATTAATGAATAACTGGGACACTCCTTCTCGTCCGTGCACTTTGCTCAGCCCACTCAGAACAAGTGAAATGCCAGTGACGGCGCGTGCGAGTTACACGCTCGAGTGGGAGTTGGGAAAGCAGGAGGAGGAAGAGACACGAGGCTGGTCGCGGCCTCGCGGAGGAAAAGACAAACGCGCCGAGGGTGACATTCTCAGCTTTGCATCATACGCTAAAAGTCATTCTCAGCAATCTGGCGAGAGATACGATGAACAAACATGAAGAAATAGTGTCGGCTCTGCTTTCAACAGAGGGAAACTCTACAGTATGGCTGGCTACGAGGTTAATAAGAGGGCGCCAGCTGAACGTGGCCTTTTATTTTATGTCTCTTCATGTCAGGCCAGTCGTCTTCCAGGTTGCCCCAGGTGTTGCTATAGCTACCCCTGCACGCAATCAGCCTAAAACAAGCAACGACATGAACGTCGTCATGTAAAAGCGCGAGTTGTTTAGTTGCAAATGTGCTCCAGAATCACTCGGAGGAGGAGGAGAGGCGAAGGAAAAAAATGATTAAGGGTTAAGATGTTTGGAGGAAGCATTGTGCAAAAGCGAGGCAAGTCTGAGCCATGGTAAACACTTCAACTCACTCAAGTGACTTCTTATCTAAGCATGGCAAGTGTGAGGGTTCATCTTATTAGACTTTCAGAAATAGACTGGAGTGAATCTCTCCCCGCGCGCGGAGAGATTGTCGGCGCAGTCGGGGAAGTGATTTCAGCGCCGCATTGAATTGAATTGCTGGAGGAGGTGGTGGTGGTGGTGGTGGGGGGGGGGGGGGTTGGTTAAGCAAGGGGTTTAATTTGCTCTGGAGTGCGTATTCTCATACCGATATGCCAAAATGTAATTGGAGTTGGTACAAGAGCCTGTCGTATTCATTTGAGTTTCCAGAGTTGTCAGTCTGAGTTCATGTGCATCTTCTCAACAGCATGTTTTGCCCTGTTTACACCACATTACTGCGCGTGGTAAGAAATAACAGATTTACATTTACCAAGTGCAACTGCATTCGTTTTTTTGTTTTTTTTACCCCCCCCCCAAGCAAAACCTACACCCATGGTCTGTGTTTGGCCAGGGTCGTGACATATGGAGATGGCTGTCAATAAACTCCGGCGCGCCACTGAGTCACCGCCACTTCCCACACACCTCTCCCAGTGTGATTCCTGTGTAATGATCTGGGGTGTCTGGGCGGCCGTCTGCTTAGCTTCGCCTCGCCGTAGGGTACTGAGCAGAGTGAGATGAAGAGAGCGGCGGCCAAGACAGGTTTCTACTTTCCTCGCCGCCGTGACGCTCTCCATCCCGTGCATATATGTGAGAAATTAACAAAAACTGACATCCTGCCGACATGAAAAAGAGGGTGGCAGTAAAACAAACAAAAAAAGCAAAAAAACATCCTAATAAATCAGGACGGTTCGCTGAATTTGTGGAGTGGATCGACACTACCTACTAAAATCATTCTGTGCTATTTAATTTGGAACCATAGACTGTGTAAGAAATAGATGGAACATTTTGGTTTGAATGGAGGGAAGTAGCAGCCAGCGAGGGGCAACTCTTCTGTCTGAATGGAAGTCAATATGAAAATGTGCCTCTCTCTCGATTTTGAACATCAGTGCACGTTCTCCTGAGGAGTTGGTGGTCCCCGTTGTTATGCAGGTACACCTACGCTTTGTGTTGCCGCTTGATGGAGGGCAGGTTTGACGCTTAAGTGATGATGACGTGATTGTCTGTAACACGGAGAATATCCTTGTCTGAGAGCTCAGTTTTAGCTGTGCAGTGTGTGGGATTTGATTGGCTGACGCCGATTAGCTGATGACGCTTGAGAAGTCGAACATTTCTTAGCTTCTGTCTGCCACGTGGGGTGCAAGCAAAGTGGAGAAATGGACCCAAAATGCAGTTTGGCAACACTTAACCCTTAAACACAGAGCGTATCGCAGACGGCACGTTTGCTATAATTACAGTTATTACGGTAAATTTCACTCGTGCTGTTGCAGGAAGCCGGCGAATCAGCGTCTTTGTTGCCAGAGAGGAGAGTGTTGGAAAAATGCCTGTACTGCACATAGTTTCCATTTTTGTTGGCCTG
Source organism: Solea solea (assembly GCF_958295425.1). Classification (NCBI taxonomy): domain Eukaryota; kingdom Metazoa; phylum Chordata; class Actinopteri; order Pleuronectiformes; family Soleidae; genus Solea; species Solea solea. The sequence continues at coordinate 34,003,013 of NC_081134.1, read as the reverse complement.
TTTTTGGACATTGAGACAAAAACTCAAACAAATGTCATTTTACTATTACTGTTCAAATTTCAAATTTAACACACAAAATCTGGTGTCCGTGTACATAAAACCTCATTTTGAATTGTTAATACACTATTTTAACATGCAGTCAATTGCAAATAACTGTCAGATATTGAAAGTTATTCTGTAAAAAAGAGCAAAAGCACTTCCTCACGGGACATTTTCTGGCCCCTTTATGGTTAAAAGTCTCCAACTCTGCTCCGTTCAAGACTTACATGTATAGAACATATTCATTTTGTTCATCATGTTCCCATTTAGAGGGAAATAGATGCTAACGGCAAATATGTGTGATTGCCGGCAACATTCCGTGCTGGCATGGTGCCAGTCGGATCACAACGGGAGTTTGTGAGACGACGTCCATTTTCAGCTACAGTCTATATTTGTTTTAAAAATCTGTTAAAAAAAAAAAAAAATGCAAATAAAGCTGATGATGGTGTTTGTGTTATGAACCCGTGTTACATAAATGAGACAAAAGAAGAAGAATTCCTCGTGTTTAGTGGTGCATGAATGTGAACGCCTTCTGCAGCTCTCAGTCCCCGTATGAATATTTTAGATGCTTTGTTACAGTGAAACCAGAGGCATTAAGGATAAAAAGGCATCAAGTTGATCTTTTCTGTGGGGTCCGGACCCTCAAGACCATTTAGCGGGGTTTAAAAGCTAAGTCGTCCTGAAACTTGCAGTTGTGGAATCAGTCAAACGGAAGCACATCAAACTGTGGGCTTAAGTAGGCCACTCCCGCTGAGTTGTTGCTTTATTATTTTTTGCTCTGGCCCCACACACACACAGTGGTAACACATTGGTAAAAACACATTGGTTTAAACGCAGGAGAGATTTGCGTTTCAACGACACACCAAAACTAAACACCAAATGCCAAGTGCAGCCGACAGTGGTCTCCATTTTGTGGTTCCCCCGAGAAAATGGAGTCCCTCGTCCAACCTTTGATCCAAAAAGGTGCAAAAAACACTTGAATGTAATGTAATGGATTTCTCATGAATATCATTTTTACTCCTCCAATCACATAGGACACAAAGAAAGATGTGAGGGCTTGGGGTAAGAGGCTTATTTGGAATACTGGCCTACCATTGAAGACGGAAAAACGGAATGAAGAAAAGGAAGATGAAGAGGTTTTTGTGGGGCGGTTGGCTTGAGGGCTCTATAATCCCAAAAAAATAAATAAATGAGAGAGTTGTGACTCGGAGACGCTCGATCTGACAAGATGCAATAACGCGATGGGAGAAAGGGATGAGGCAAAGCTTGATAAGAGCTTCCAGTAAGGAAAGAAAGAAAGAAAGAAAGAAAGAAAGGGGAGAGAGATGGGATGATGAGCTGGAGGTGTGACAAAAGGAGATCGTACTGGAAACCAGCCATTAGCACATCCATGAAACAATGACACCTTCCTGGACAGAACACACACAGTCGGTGCAGGGATTATGCCGTGTGACACACTTTTATTGAGACTTTTATCTCTGTCAAAGGAAGCGTTGTGCTCCTCCATCACAGTTCAGATCCACGCAAGGTTCCACACCCCAGCCTTTTAATGATGTTGCTAATATAAATAAATAAATAAATAAATAAAAATCTCTCTGCAGGCTTCACGTGGCAGCAAAATCAATGTTCACATTGTTTCGTTATATTAAGTGTAAAGGTTAAAGAATATGTAAGTACTATACTGCTGATTCCATATTGACAGGAAATCCTGGCCAATGTGATTATGGACAACAAAGCGTTTTCTTTAAAGGAGGAGTTCAGCATTTTGGTACAAAAAAAAAGTGCTTTCTTGCCAAGAATGATGTGAAATGATTGATATCGTTCTCATCTTAGCTGAGCGGAGGCTTCGTGTTTAGCATACGACACGGGGGTGGTATTTATCTTCTCTCCTAACTCTACAGACAAGAAAGCAAATTGGCACATTTCCACAACGGTTTCTTTGATTCTCAGTTGTTACGCTCGCAAGATAAATTGTCTCCACTGCTTTTGTAGCTTCTGTAACTTCAGGTGACTTGTTTTTATTCAAGTGTAACTTCTACCTCGATTTTTACCATTTTATTAATTCATTATTTTACTTTGACTGTTTTTATGTTTTATAACTTGTTTCTGTGTCTTCAACTCTACAAAGTACGGAGGAGTATTAGGGCCACATGTAAAAATATCTTTTGAAAGGAAGTAAAAAGAAGCAATAATAAAACAGCCTGAATTTTGAGATTAAAGTCCAAATTTGAGATAAAATCATAATCCTGGGATTAAAGTTAAAGTTTGAGATAAAGTCAGAATTGTGGGATTGAAGTCAGAAGTCAGAAAAGTCAGTAATTTTGAGGAAAAGAGATTTCTGAGAATTCTGAGATTAAAGAAAAATTCAAAGTCAAATGACTTCTGCAGTTGGGTCAAGGAATTATCAGCCCAAGCACTCCCAATATATCGTCAAAAATATCCAATATTGTACATCCCTACTTTACACTAATATGTACAATATTTGCACGTGTATCAACAAATAGCATTATTAGATATATTAGTTTTCACCTAATAAAAGTGGCTTAGGGGTTTGGTTAGACTTTCATATAATTTTTCCTTGGAAGACAAACCAACACAAGGCAATTGAAGTGAGAGCCAGGCATGTACTCTCGTAAAAATTACGAATTTATCTTTTCACAGTGATCTAGCCTGCGGCAGAACTAGATGAGCGTCTTCTCTTCCCTTTAAACAACACTGATTCAAACATAATTTATTGAACCACGGGGAAATTCAGCACAGAGGTATGACAAGTGAAATACTACAGTGTCTTTGTCTGATTCTTTGGCCAGTGACTAAGTTTACTTTTAAATTGTGGTGAATATTACACTATTACAGCTTTCTTATGTTTCTTATGTTTCCAAAACAAGGAACCTTAATCATATGCACTGTTCAGCATGTGTGCATTCCTTTTCTTCTTCCTCTGAGCAGGTACCTGCCTACTTCACCTGTGCCCACACCTTAATCACTTCTGAATCCATTCAGCTGAGCATAAAGGGTGGAGAAGAACTGTCTCACTCTCTTGGTTCCTGAGCAGACACTCAGAAAGAAGGTGGCTGATCTGGAGATCTGGAGGAGCTTCGTGGAGGCTTCCTTCGAGCTTCTTCAGTCTGGGGGAGCTTCCTGGAGGAGTGTCCTGGTAGCTTCCTTCGAGCTTCTTCTGTCTGGAGATCTGGAGGAGCATCGCGGAGGAGCTTCCCGGAGGAGCTTCCTGGAGGAGCGTCCTGGTAGCTCCCTTCGAGCTTCTTCTGTCTGGAGATCTGGAGGAGCTTCCCGGAGGAGCTTCCTGGAGGAGCTTCCCGGAGGAGCATCCCGGAGGAGCATCCCGGAGGAGCATCCCGGAGGAGCTTCCTGGAAGCTTTCTTCGAACTTCTTAAGTCTGGAGATCTAGAGGAGCTTCCTGGAGGAGCTTCCCGGAGGAGATTCCTAAAGGAGCTTCCTGGAAGAGCTTCGTGGAGGAGCTTCAAGGAGGAGCTTCCTGGAGGAGCTTCCTGGAGGAGCTTCCTGGAGGAGCTTCCGGGAGGAACTTTGTTTAGCCTTAGTTACCTTTTGTTAATAATAAATAATGTTAAACTTTTCAGTTGGTTTCTTCTTCCTCTTTTGACTTGGACAAATACAGATGTTGCAAACCTAAACCCTAGACTTCAGCCACGTTGTAACAGACACACAAACACACACACACGAGAGAAGGCTGAGCAACTGAACCGACGCAAAAAGTTTGCAGAGAAGGAAACATCTATGTTGAGGTTGAGGTCAGGCTTGAGAAGCGGCAGCGTTCTGCCCACATGCTGATGTTTTAAGTGGGAGCAGAAGGATTTTTCAGTCCCTGTGAAAAGATGACAGTAGACCCGCGTTGCCCGACGAGCACTTCATTTTTATCTCAGATAATTCTTTTCCACCCCGAGGTATCAAAAAAGAAAAGAAACGAAACATTGTTGAGAGAGGGCGTTCAATTTAACTGCAGAATATGTAATGTCACTCTGATGTTGGATATTCCAATATACCAGGCAATTATTTGATATAAAGTCTTTCTTTTGAAATGTTTCATTGCAGCGTAAGTGTAGTCACAATTATAAATTACATCCTGAAGGACTTCACAGGTAGACGCAGGGTTACCACTGTAAGGTAAAATTAATTCTCATCGATGGTCTTGCTTAACTTTGAAAGTGAAATTAATTAAAAACAACTTTTTGATTCTTGTACAGTCGTGTCCTACGCTTCAGACAGATGGAACGGGAGCTGTTTTTGAGAGAAATGAGGCCAGACGACTTGCTTCACATCGAGAGCGGCAAAAAAAAGGAAAGAAAAAAGAAAAGGAAAAAAGAGCAACAAACTGTTTGGATGGCAACGCTCACTGAACACACACATCATCAGTGTAGCTTTTCCCCAGCGCAATGTTGTTGACGCAGATCTGGCTGTCAGTGACATGCAAAGACTGTTCTGCTTTGGTTCCCACGTGAATTGGTGTCAAAAAGCCTTGGAGGCCTCTTAATCCTCCTACATTAAAATAGGACACGTTTCCCCTAAATTACAACGGTGTATTCCCATAATTATGTCGTGAATAACCCCCCGTTACATAAACAAGTGGATGCTGCTGATGAGTTAGGATCCTCTGATGTACTGAAAAAAAAACGTTTGACATTGAATTGTGTTGTGTATGTTGTGACCAGAAATGTATTCGTGTTATTGTAACACGAATACATTGAGTATTGAGTAGGTTTTTTTGTGTACTTGTACATTTTAAAATATTTTAAAATAATTTTTAAAATGTGTATGTCTTTTTGGAAGTACACTATGTTTTAAATCCCATATGTTACTGAGTAAATAATAATATTGAGGACAGGTGAGTGATGAGGACAGGTGAATGACAAGGACAGGTGAATGATGGGGACAGATGAATCAGATGAGGACAGGTGAGTGATAAGGACAGGTGAATGACAAGGACAGGTGAATGATGGGGACAGGTATATAATGAGGACATGTAGATGATGAGGACATGAATGATAAGGACAGGTGAATGATGAGGACAGGTGAATTGGTGTAAATTAAGGTCCCTGTGTGAGGGACCTTATAAGGTTTGCCTTTAATAAAAACAATTCATGTGAGATTTGTGTCCCCTTGTCCTTTTTGCACGACACAAGAAAGAACAACAACCTAGTTAAAAAAGTAACTAAGTAACTTTTACTAAATTAAGTACATTTTAAACAAGCTACTAGTTTTCCTTTTTTTTTTCCTTTTTGAACACAAGCTTGTTTGCTTTCGTTGAATTCATTGAATAAACTCATACCAAATCCATGTGGGTGTAGTAAGTATTGAGTTACAACTCAAGGTCAATTGGCTTTGCTTTCACTGTGAAAATTCCACATTGTGTGATAACAACAAAACCAAAATCATGAAAAGTCTCATCAGACAAATCCATCCAGAATGTGATGCTGTCACAGTTCACAGGTGAAACATCTGTACATTTAAAAAAAATCTAAATGTAAGGAGTTTGCAGCCACATGGTCTCAATGTAAGAGCTCAGCTGGTGCTTTTTAGAGATGAAATCATCCTCAAAGGCATTTACTAGCTTTTTAAGATCTTGTGCAGTGACGCCCGCAGTCGGCTATGCTATAACACTTGCTATTAAAGTAAGACCAACCACGGTGAAATCATTTCCAGATTAGACTAGGGCCTTTTCTCAATACCCAAGTATGCAAGGATGGACTTGCATACTTGGGAAGTATGACTGGAGTACATATTCACCAAGTAGGGGAGTACACAAGTATGATCTGTTCACCTCCGACAACGTCGCTGCCAAACTATAAATATGTCATATCTTAATACGAAATCTACATTTGTGAATTCTAAACGACTAATTTATTGCCTCAAATGATCTTAAAACTGTGTTCTGGCACACAGAAAAAGATTTATTTCAGGTTTTTAGGCCTTTTCTCTGCCCATAATTTCGCATTTCTGCGATACATGGCTTTCCTACACGCTCAAGTTACCACCCGATACATACTTGGTAAAATAGGCGGGGTGAGAACACTACTTGTGAATTACAAGTTTCACAAGTACAGGAGTACACAAGTACAGAGAAGTATGCACATTAAGAAACGGCCTTAGGTCTCCAGAAATTGGCTTTACTGCAAGCATTTGAGCACTTTGCTCTCCCTTTACTTTCCGACACTGACACTGAAGGGACTGATGCTTTTTATTTTCAGACGTGTTTCTCTCACTGTTACATTCACACCTATGGGCAATGTAGAGTGTCCAATTTGCCTAATCCCCAAATCTGCATGTTTTTGGACTGTGGGAGGAAACCGAAGAACCCAGAGAAAACCCATGCACACACAGGGAAAACATGCAAGCTCCCTGTAGAAAGAACCTGGGTCTTCTTGAGAGTGAATGGTTGTTTGTCTCTATATGTGTCCCTCTGATGGACTGACAACCTGTCCAGGGTGTACCCCGCCTTTTGCCCCATGTCAGCTGGGATTGACACCAGTGACCCTCATGTGCAGGATAAAGCGGAAGAGGGTGAGTGAGTGAGTGAGTGGCAAGTATATTATGTCAATTTCGTCCATAAAGTTTTAATTAATTGACTGTAGCATCTCATCAGGCAGTGTCAATCGCCGTGCCTTCGGATGGGACCTGAGAGGTGTCTCTCTGTCTCTTTCTCGCCAGCATTATGAATATTGCACAAGCAATGCAGAGACGTGAAACACGTTTTTATTTTTTGCATAATAACTTGAGTGCAAGGAGGAATCCAGAAAATGCCTGCATGCGTCATTAGCTACAGTTCTATGAGATATTTCCCTCACATTTCTTGAATAAACTCATCAGCCACAGTGCACTGTTAAACGATGTTTGGTATGTAAACATGCCAACGACCGACAATGGCAAGAGAAATGTTTGTGACCCTCTCTGAAGTCGCTTTGAATGGTTTGTTTTGTCGCGACGTCGTCAATTCGTAATTCCTTCCCATTCGAGCAAACACAGTAAATCAAGTCCATTCCCACCCCCGATGTATCACTCGGGCCTCTTTGTAAATCATTTAAAGGAATATCAATGTATGTATGGTGGCAGTATCTTATGCAGTTTTTACTTCATCAAGCCTATTAGCTTTTCTTAGTTTTATAACTCTGCTGGGAAAGATCATAAATATTTCCAAGACTTTCTGGCACTGCTGCAGCGGAGCACCTTACGACACCGCGTTGAATGCTCGGATAATGGACACGGGGAGCTGGCTTGCAGAGAAGAGATAAGAACTTACTCATACTGACGCAAACACTCATCTACAAGCTGAATCCATACATTACAACACATGCATGCACGCTGACACACAGTTTTTTTTTCCCCCCAATGTGTCGCATTTTCAAGTACTTTATTTAAACTCATTAAGCTAATTAGTGTGCACAGGCTCCAAATACTGAGAGGTTCTTACAATGTTTGGACAATTATAAATACATAAAGAGCCATCTGCTCCACACTGCCAGGCTACTAGTGGCAGCTGAGATGGAGCAAAACTTTTGCCAACTACCTACTTAGATCTGAGTTATCGTCAAATGAATTTATAGGCTGTTGCGAAACAAAAACACAGTGATTTATGTCACTTCAACCTTGGGAATTACAGCCTTCGGCTTCAGACAGCTGAAATAAGTGAGGACTGTTTCTGGCGGATATTTTATGTATTTAAACTTTGAGAGTATGTGAAACCACCCCCCCACCCCCATGTTAACCTGTTTATTAAACCGGGGGATGGCAATGTAAACGCACAGAGCTCTCTGTGTGTGTTTAATAACAGCTCCTCTCATAAATAATAAATCAGATTGTGAAGGAAGAGAAAGGCAGGGAAAAGGCATTATGTGTTGGGAGGACACGTAAGAAAGGAGGATCAGCGTTTTGCCACCGCTTAAGTAAACTGCGTGTCGCACAGACAACACTTTGCATTACAGGATAGTAACAATATGGCAACAGCATGGCAATAATTTTGTTATATTAAGATAGCACGTCTAATTTTATAGTAAGAACACTGAATTGTGAATACATGTGGGACATAAGAGAGGATGTAAGAATATTATAATCAATTTCAATGTAAGTTTATTTTGCTGCGACGATTAAACTTAAAGAAGCCTATAGTAATTCTTATTATCAAGCCATTATTACTTTGGATAAAACATGGTATTACTCTCCTTATGAACACACCATTGCCTGTTATTAAACAGATGGAAATTGCAGTAGAAATTAGATTATTATTTTGTAAACTTCCCATTACAAATTCTCACCATGATCATCATGATACTCCTGAATCTTATTGAGCTCTCAGGTAACTCTGCATGTGGAGGTATTCCGTTCACATCTTTGAGAAGGCATTCATTCATTCAGTCATTCATTCATTCATCGCCTACTGCTTTGTCCTCCACATGAGGGTCTCTGGAGCCAATCCCAGCTGACATAGGGTGAAATGAGGGGGTCACATCAGGTCGCCAGTCCATTGCATTCACTCTCACAGTCACACCTACGGGCAATTTAGAGTGTCCAATTAACCTCTGTATGTTTTTGGACACGGGGGACGAAACTGGAGAACCTAGAGAAAACCCACGCACACACAGGGAGAACAGAAAGACCTTCAGCCCCTTTTTGTTGTAAGGCAACAGTGCTAGCCACAACCCCACTATGATGTGTGACCTATTTTTTTTACATTAATACTGTTGCCATAAGTGAATCTTGAAATGGCGATAATTAATAATGAGACAAAGTGTATTTAACTTGTTAGTTAAACTGTTATTTCTTCATGTTTGCATTTTGCATAGCATAAATGTGAAAAAGAAATACAACATATGTGTCCAACTCTGTTCCACTTGTAAAGTGGACTGGCTGCTACCTGGATTTCATTATAACGTCAAATTAAAGTGAAAAATATGGTATGCTATAAACCTTTTATGTTAAGCAAAATGATTTTATTATTATCATTATTATCATTATTTGTATTTGACTTATATTCTTTTTTAAATGTAATTAATTAAGGTATGTATTTGGAGGTTTTATATCCCAAACTGTTTGATATTTTCCAAAACAGGCTTGGCTCCAATTTGTTGGAAAGGCTGTCACGTGTACATGTCAGCCAGCAGGGGGCAGCACACAGCAAAACACATTCTATATAGGCGAAGAAGAAATTCGGCGCCATCTTGTCTCTGAGGGCATTGCACTTGTGGCGTCTAATTGCTGTTTGGCACAGTAACGTTTATTCGGACCTTTGTAAACACTGCAGAAATGACACCTGCCTCCTCCATGGCTTCCCGCTTCCAGCCCTCGACAACTTTCACGACTTTACCGGCATATAATGGCTGCACGTTGGACGTTTAAAGGAGAAGAAAAGTTTGGTGAACTCGGCTACGAGCAACTACGTGGTGGGAGCGTTCCAGGTTGCTAACAGAGGGAAACATACATTTGAAGGGGGATGTGAACAGTCAGGAGGACTTCAACAAAAAGTAAGTGTTTGAAAACAAAATGTTTCTGTTCTGTATGTGCCGCCGTGCCACAGTATACGGAGCTGTAACCCGTTGTCTTACACTGAGACTTTTACATTTTGTTTTCTTAAGTTAATTTGGCTGCTTTACCTCTGTCTTTACTCTCATTTAACTTTATCTTCGCTTGTGGAGACGTTGGAGAGTTGTAGGCGTTTTAGGAAGCATAAATGGGGCTGGGAGATGGGAATCTCACATGTTTACATGAAAATGATACCTAGCTACTATCTCATTTAAAATAAATAGGTAAGAAAATAAATAAAATCTACTTTGCTGTTTGCATCATGTTTTGTGAACAGTCAGTATAAATACATGTGTATAAACTTTTATAGTGATTAATGAGATTACAGAGGTTAACTAGCTTATGCATGGGTTACATTGGCTTTAAGTGGAATTATCCTGCACTACAGTGGATTTCACTGTAGTGTGACGTATTACTTTCTTGAGCTCAGCTTGAAAAACTTACGTGTCCTTTTGTGCTCTGTTGTTGTTGATAAAACAAATTTGAAAACAGAAAATTCCAGGAATAGGTGTTTCTTTTCTGAAGTAAACTCTCCATTCTAAATGAATACAACTTTTAGGTTTCTAAGGACCAATAATATATCAAGGCCGATCCATACAGTTGTTTAAAAGTTGTGCTTTTGGCTTTTAAATGATTAAATGATCAATCAACATGGCTCTCAATATGTATTCACCTTCAAACAGTTACTGCCAGTCAACATTCAGTGTGTTGATGCCATGACCTTGACTGTGAAAATGACCATTCAGGTCACTCTCAAACGTGTTGCGTGTGTGTTTACTGAGTGTAGTTGGATGAATTAGATTCTTGCTTTACAGACGACCTGCTACAAATTTGTGTTGTTCATTTGCATACGTCCCTGCCATCTCAAAGCATAAATGCTTCTCAGTGTCTCTCAGCGTAGATGTGTTTGTTGTTAATGAATGTTGCTGCATATTTTTCTTTCTTATTGTGATATCACATCATTTGTCACACGCAGTTGTGTTTATTTTGCGTTTGCTGCATTGCTGTCACAGCCGTCTATATGTGTGACATTTCTTTCATTGTGGAGTCACAATCGCATTGTTGTATTGTGCTTGGTGACAGATTAATTTGAAATTACATTAGTTAAACACTTTAATGGTGTCAGATGTGTGAATGTTAAATTATGTTTTTCAAAATAGTTTCTTTATATTTTGATTTACTACGTGCAAATCTGGCTTTCATATCGCAGCTGGTACATACCCAGCTGCTGGTTTGACCTCACCTCACTTACGCACTGTAGTCTCAGCTGTATTTCTCCTTTATTGTTTGCATTTATTATGCTATATAAAACAACAAAAGATATAGAGAATGGCTGGGCGCCAGAAGAGGTGTCTTTGTATTGTATAATATAAATCTGCTCTCGCTATTAGTGCACACTGTATAATCTTATAGCATCTTTTACTATTTTCCAGTGCAAACTGCTTTTGCAGGCCTGCTGCCATAATTACACTCTTGGGCCAAAAGATGATATGTGCACAACACTGAGAGCCACCTGATATTTTGAAACGACGTCAACGGTGCCACAACATCCAGGCTTGGCTTCACACAGATGGATTGAAAACATTCACTGATTCCAAAGGGCTTATTATTTTGTTGTATTAAAGAGGTGCAAAAAGCAAACAACACCACTATTAAGGATTTTATGCACGTACACATAATATGTAGTTTATGTGCTTGTGCAAAGGGCTGCTTCTCAAACTCCATCACTTTTGTGGTATCGACGAGGTATTTCCTCAGTCTCACCTAATATTGAACATTTGTTATCATTTGATATTGAATTTTGATACCTAAGGAGTTAATCTCATAAACATCAGTTAGCCAATAAGCATGCAGCATCTTGTCTGACCAAGATCTAACAGTGCTCATTATTGTCTCAGGATTGGTCTTAACTCTTATGCGTCTGTCTCTTATATAGTGTGTCTGTGTTGTGTTTTCAGAATTTGGTGCTTGTTTAATGAATGATGAGATTTTGAGTATTAGAACATTTAAGCCATCCTTTTTACACACCTGTAGTGATCACATACAAACTTGGGTGCAGAAGCAGTGAGTGGCATTCTATGTGCCCGGGGAGCGATGGGGGTTTGATACCAGCCGTTAACCTGTCCTGGGATTTGAACCGGTTAGCCACTGGTCCTAAGCCCAATTCTTTTCTTGCTCTTCGTTTGACTGCAAGAAGATGATCAGGCCAGCTAAATGTTTTACCATCGATCCGTCTTATCTTTATCCTCCACATGACCACCACTCTCACAGTCACGGTCAGTTTAGAGTGTCCAATTTGCATGTTTTTGGACTGTGAGAGAATGCTGGAGAACCTGGAGAAATCCCACGCACACACACGGGGGGAACATGCAAACTCCATGCAGAAAAAGGACCTTGTTCCTACCGTAACCTGGGTCTTCTTGCTGCAAAGGCAAGAGTGCTAACCACTACACCAACCATGTGGCCCATCTTTTACCATATTTTATCATAATATGTAGCATATTTTCTTTTCCCACAAAAGTATTATTCAGGAATTGGTATCAAAGTTCAGCTATGGATCTCTGTACCCAGCACTACTTGTGCATGGGGCAAGGCTGCTACCAAGGTCACATGATCAACATGAGCCGAGTCCAGGTCCACATGTTTATTTATGACATTGCTTTACTTAAAATGAAACATTGTTCGGGGGCAAGTGAAGGGTAAGGGTGCTCAGTGGTGGATATTGTCTGTAAAATTAGATTTAGACTGAACAGTACTTGAACATCCTTTACCAAACTGCATGTCTTTCTGGATAAACGAAAGGCAGCAATTTAGCCTTTTGTAATGATTTTTCTTTCTGGTGAAACTGTAGATGGATGAAGCAGGTGCAAGTTGGATCAGGATCTTATATGAGCAGACGTCAATCAACAAGACACCTGGCAGTTCATTAGTCAACGGCTCTTTCAGACTGCCTAAATTTGCATAGACAACTTGAGTTCTCCTTTCAACATGTCCCTCTCGCCGCTTTGCTTGTAAATGTACTGCGCTCACCTCCCCACAAGCCTTTGAAACCTAAGTACACATGTCCTTGTCCAAATGAATATGAGTTGTAAGTTTGCATGTGAATTTTGTTGCTGGTAGATAGATTGGGTTTCCTAGGAATTAACCTCCCTAAACCCTGTCGGACTCACCAGGGGGTTTCATTAAAATGCATGGTGCGAGGACAGGCACTATTCAAACCCACAGAAGTGAGTTTTAAATTCCAGTCACGACACAAACAAATCCAAAGACGGCAAATATGTCGGGCTGTATTATAGGGAAATGGGTATATAATCATTTGCAAAAGGCGTCTTCAGTTGAAATGTCACTCAGTCTAAGCATCATGCAGCTCCAGAAATGATTCATCATGCAGCTCCAGAAATGATTCAGGAAATACTGCATCTTCAACTCTTCGACTACATTTAATAATCTCTTCTTGAAAACTTTACTTCCTCTTAATGAGATTTAAATTCAATTTAAGGGAAAGTCGGAGAGAGTTTAGGTCATTTTGTGAGAATGCATTGTACGAACAGACAAATGCACAAAGCCCACTTCTTACCGATGTGCTACACAGCACTTAATAGCCTAAGTGGAATCTGAGTCAGGCCTTGGATTCATGCAGATTAATTAGAGCATTAGGTGGAGGCTCAGTATAGGTACATTAACCACGACCATTTTGTTAAAGAACATGCTTTATTGAACATCCGCAAAAGGCTCCAACTAAATACAAGCAGCCTACATAATGTATATCATACATTATAGTTCATGGAAGCTGATGTAAGCCAAACATTCCATCACATACTGCAAGTGCATTAGCTAAAAAAGGTACTCTGCATCAAAATGAGCTTTATCCTAAATCACAAATCTAATCTAAGTCGCTCTATTTGGGTGTGCACTTTGCCGCCCATGCTCTTAAATTGTCATAGATTCATTATTTTCTTGACTTGACTTCAGGTGAAAAAACGCACAAAAAAACAAAAAACGTATTACTGGCTGCTCAAAAAACAACTCCAAGTGTGTTTGAGCTCAACAAATAAGACTATTGCAGCTACACGTTTGGGAAAAAGGGCAGTAATGTTTTGTCAGGGAAAATGCAATTATTCAGGTTTTCCGCTGCAGATTATTTTGGGTACAGCTCATTACTGGACATAGTGTCACAGCATTTCTCTTTAAGAGGACGGTGTAATCGCAGAACCTGTTTCTCTGATTAGTAACGACCAAAAAGTCTAACGTGTATGGTATATATTTTGGCAACATTTGGACTTGGTGTGCATGTTGCATTTTAAAGTAGAACACACCCATGCTGTTTCACGTCCATAGAGACATTTTAATCAGTATAGAGAAGGCCATGCTGTGTGTTTGCTATATCAGTGGTAAAAATTAGGTGGAAAATACAGCTGTGTATTTTATGAATTCTGTCTATTATCTAAAATGAATTCACCCACTTACAGCAGAATTGACAGCAGAGTGACAGTGTTGTTTGTGTTTAAGAAACTCCATTTAATATAGTTTGTATTCTATCACACTATGACACAGTCTTAATTTTCCTGTTTTGGTAGGAATCCCCTGGGATTATGGAATTAATGGGGAAAAAAATGCAGTTGAGATAAGCTAAATTGTGGGGATTTAAAAGTTCAAATACAGTCTCAGCGATAATATGATAATGACTTTCCTTCCTTTTTTTATGAAACGCATAAAAAAATGTAGATTTGACCTGATGAGTTAATCAGACTGTGCTGTTTAGTATCAGCCGTCTGAAGTGTCTGCTCTCGACACGCTGACCTTTCTTTAACTCATGAAGATGTGGTCAAGATTAGTTAATTTCAGAACTGTTTTCAAAACTTGCACGTGTGGAAATCTTTCGAGTATAAGGAGATTATAATAATAAAAAAAAAGGGGGCAGCGTTGTGTGTATGATGTGATTTCTCCACAGATTCTCTGTAACATTTTGACTTGTTATTCATTCCTCTGGCGTGTACATATTCACCTGCTGCTCCTCGGTTTACACATTGTGATTGCAAGCACACGCACATTTGCACATTAACTGAACAACTGAGGTTAAAATGAGGCTTTAGTTGCGGAATTTTTACACCTTTTCCCCGCGCTGAGTGAATTAGCAAGCCAATAGTGACAGATGCTCCCGTTGACGAGACAGCTGCCAGCACTCAATCTAGAAACTGGGTCAAGTTATTTGACATCCGTGACAAGTCCCTGCCATGAAGGCTGTGCCACTGTCCTCCCTGTGGCTCCGTGACATACCTACAGTATGTTGAAGGTCTTTGAGATGACCTTAGGAACCTTGCAGATACTCCCAGGGTTTGGATTTTGGCGCTCGCATGCCTACGGACAGGAGACGAGGCTTTCTCTTGTAATTAGGCTCCGTGGCATCCAGGGGCATATGACTTCCGCTTGCCATTTAAGGATGGAGATGGCTATGCCTTCCCAATCCTGGCTGCATTATTAAAGGTGACAGGACTCGTTGCGGAGTGTTTCTCCCATTCTCTTTGTACTGCTTCCCCTTAACCTGCTACTCCCCCCCACAACCCCCTGGCCTTCCTTGACATCCCATCGCCACATGTGTCCTCTGTGAAATGGAAATGCTGCCCCATTAAAAAAAACACGTCGCACTGCCGAGGCAGATCACTGCCGCACTTATGTTAATGTAGATACAGGGAAATATCACACAGGAAGAGAAAAGGAGAAAAGTTTGGGGGGGGAGCAAAGCGGATAAAAAAAATTACCAGATTGACTTGAAAGATGAAAGCCATAGTGTCGCCAACTGGAAGTGAGTACTGTTGTAGTGTGTAGTTGGGAAAAGATTCACAATTGAGCGGGTGGGTTTATAGTGACAGTTGAGGATGCACTAGAGAGCAGGAGAGAGAGATGGGACCCACAGATAACTGCAAACTTGGATAGTAGATAATTAGGCTGGCAGTTTGCCCCTGCATTGAACGGCATATATTTGGAGTTGGTCACAATGCTGTGAAGGCTGGATTTACAGCTGGTTTTACATTTTTATGACTTTCATTCATTGGAAGTTTTCAGGCTAGTGTTTATCAATCTTTGTTCCCTCCACTGCTTAAGCACAATGTTGTAAAATATAGCCAAGGCTGCTGGGAAATAGGCCTTACAATCATCCAACAATTACAATCTAACAAGGCTTCAGTGTACAAGTGATGCATAAAATTACAGAGGAAAATAAGGGTCCTTTTACTAATCAGTTTGGTTGCATTTTGACGGCCTGGGATCAGCCCCTGTGTCACCACAGAGAGTGACAGTAATGATAAACCGTAATCAAATCTGCTCCCAGGAGAGTCTGTCTCATTCCTCACTGCACAGTGTGAGGAGAGGGGAGGAAAATTAAGTGTCTCTTTGATCCAAGCAGCAGAATACTGAGCGTGTAGAAAATTAAAAAGAGATGCCTAGCCGCACCAGCCTAGAGAATTGCTGCCAAACAATACATTTTTCTGTAGAAAAAAAAAAAAATATTCTGACACACTTGTCAGCCATATAATTTCCTCTCAACACAGTGGGCATGTCTTTTGTCAGTCTGGGGCATGATTTATGTGCAATATCAGAAGGATCAACTCTTTATGTATGGATGATACTATAGCAGCGTTTTACTTAAAAGACAGAAATTGAAACCATACGGTTTGACCCGTTTTTCCTCACTTGTTACAGTTTGGGTGCAGAATTTTCCTCGCAGTGCTTCGAGTGCCAACATCTGTTCATCTCCATTGCATATGCATGACATCTTGATCATTTGTGTGCTTTATCGTAAGAGTTACCATGACTACGGTGTGGCGCTAATAGGATTAAGTGATTGCACATGTCTATGTGAAAAATCATCATGTCAAGGGCCTGTTTTTTCAGGTGTACGTGGACATTGATTCCTTCTCTCGTTGTACACGTGATGATGATGATGATGATGACGATGCTTGAGATTATGATTACAATAACAGCTGCTGGTTCCCAGATGGATAATTCTGTGTGCTATAATTAGATTTGTGTAATGGCTGGAGAGGAAATTCATTTTAGATCTGATCATCGTGTTTGTTAATTTTTATGGATACCACAAATTAAAGGCTAATCACAGTTTCCAAATTGATGAGTGAAGTTAGTGCATGTCTGCGCATCACAGCATGAGTTAATGCATCATTTCAGGATTAAATACAGTTAGGGATGGGACAGTATATGATTATGATTATTATTATTATTGCACACTTAGATAAAAAGCAGTCACAATAAATAGTTTGAAGAGGATTTTCATTATTGGGATAATCATGAAACTTGGTGACTTGAAATCGCTGTTTAGCTCAACAACATACAATTCTAGTGACTTATTTTTGATTGATTTACAATGATTTCGTAACATGGCAACAACTTTTCTGAAAGCTTAGGCATAAAACAAATAAAATGAAGAGTATGGACAGCAGACCCGACCCATTTACATTCATGAATCCTAAAAAAATTGACAGGAAATGTTCTTATCGTCCCATTTCTACATAGAATGTAGCTTCCCACAACACTGGAGATATAAGATGAAAGACTACATTTTTTTTTTTCATATTTTTTGAGGGAAATGTTCCATTTTTTAAAGTT
The DNA here is from genome assembly GCF_958295425.1 of Solea solea. NCBI lineage: Eukaryota > Metazoa > Chordata > Actinopteri > Pleuronectiformes > Soleidae > Solea > Solea solea. The sequence goes on along the minus strand of NC_081134.1, from coordinate 33,985,805 downwards.
AAATTATTGAACACATTAAAACTACAGTCTGCAAAGAGTAAATATTGCATATTGATGAAGAATGTGATGCATGGTGTATAATATAATTCATCTCTATGGTGATTGACATTATTTGACATTAATAAATGTCAAAAAAAGATATTATATGGGATATATGGAAATTGGCTAGTAATGACACGACTGGTTTAAATGGGGACCATTATTGTTGGTCAACATCTCTCTGTGAATCCTCAGTTTCAAAATCAGACCAACTTTTGACGTCAAATTCGGCCTATTATATAATTAGCGATAAACAAGATGTAAAAAAACATCAGATGTTTGGAGGACTAATGAATCCCCAAAACATTGTAAGTTGCCAAAGTTTAAAAATATGTTGACGTGACTTATGAAGCTCCGCTGCTTCTCCTGACTTTAAATAACCTCCAGTTAAAATACCCCCTTAACTAGACTATTGAGTGATAACATTGTTAAGTATCATGACCCAGCATTGTCAAGGGGTCAAACCCTTCAGGGGGAACAAATTACTCAGAGGCATTTGTGTGTGTGTGGTTGGGAGGGGCTAATGCATGTCTGTATTACACATTTCTCTGGTGGAAATAAATGTAACGCTGCACATGAGAGTCATTGAGGCAGAGTTTTAATTATTGTCGGTGTCAGTCTTTAGTTTAGCCTCCACTCAGGGAGGCAAAAAATAGAAAGGGGAATTAGCTCCTTTTCACTATTCCTGACAGCTAATTACATCTAAAATGGCTAACGCCGCAAACAAAAGCAGCCAGACAATTACACTCGGGTGCAGCTTGAGCTAAGCTCTAAAGACTGCAACACGGATGCTTAAACTTTGATTTTGACGGAGAGTTTACTCTTGGATCATGCGAGGATACTAAATGCAGGAGACATCATCTGGATGTTTGCATAATTCTTTTTGAGATCAGCATAAACCTGTTCAGTCTGCCAGCAAATGTGGTGTACACTCAATTTGGTTTTGGCTTCATATATTGATGTAGCCTTGAGCAGATATCAAAGCCTGCACTGGTGGAAAAATCAGACATGATGGATTCTTAATGTGAGGCCGCCCTGAGGAGTGTTTCATTGGTCCCTCTAGAGAGGAACATTGACCTCATCATCTATTTGATACATTTCTAAATTCATCTATGGACTGGTGAAGAAGTGTCACCACTTCAGGGTTTAATAATTATTCTAGCATTTTCAATTAATTACATTCAATATGGTTTTCATCAGTCTTATCAGGGGTCAATTACTTTTATACTCTGCTCCTGTCCTGGGTCTTGGCAGGCTGGTCATAGAAGAGGAGCTGGTTTGAAAGGGAGTGAAAAGGCTTTGTAGTTGTCGGGAGGACTGCTGCTTTGTATCCCTTCCCAGGCTGGCACAGCCTCCTTTCGCTCTGTGCTTCAAAAAGTCGAAAGCAATTTAACTAGCCAGACTTGGACAGAGACGGGCCGGAGACACAGAAAGAATTGTCATGGCTACGTTTGGTCTCTGGGACAGTGAGACTTTTTTCAAGGCCGTTAAACATTTTGTGTGTTTGTGATGAGAATCTGATTGTCCTCATCCCTGTTGTAGCAGCTACAGGCCTTTTTTTTATTCATGCGAGTGCATGCGTACATTCATGTTTAAAAAGGAAGCAGCAGCTGTATTTATGTATGCGTGTATGTGTTTGTATCAGCGATCGCAGACCAGCTGTATCACCACACCATTCGTCCGGACTCTCGCTGCTCGACACTGGCATAAACAAGCAAGAAACTGATCTGCGACATCCCCACATGACAGCTCAACAAAAGGATACACAAAGCACATGTCAGCCTTGACGACAGCCAGTCGCACACCCTGAACACTCCTAATGTTCTGGCTGAATCAAATTTACCCATAAGGCAGCGAGACAGCCAATAACTCAATGATTTTCTTTTATAGGCACCGGCTGTAGGATGAATTGCCGTATATTAAAACATCACATCGGCTGATTTCTTGTCGTTTCAAGAGCCGTCACTGCTTTAATCATCAGACGTCTGGATCTATTAGAGAAACAAGCTGAGCAAACAGCCCCTCCTGACATCCTGTGTCTGCCAGAGAGCATTAGAGAAACACAGATTTTTACATGGGAAACTTTTTTTAAATAAATTATTGGGTCAATTTGTTTTGGAGAGGATAATCTGAGCGGATAATCTCTGGATAATTGATTTACTTAAACCCCCAAAATACACACACACAAACAGAAAACTCTGCCTTAGCTGCTTAAATGTGTCTGGTGTGAGTTAAGTCCTGTATTTATCCATTTATCTGGAAGGTGAAAGCGTAAGATCATTTGAATAATGTTTGAAGAGCCAGCTGTTCTCAAACAGCTTCTGTACTTCCTGAGTCTTTATTCTCATCCAGCTGTTTACTTAAATAAATTGCTAAAGTTTAAAAGTGGCACAGCTGCACATTTGAAACCAGTGAGCAGAAAACACGGACAGAAAAAAGTTGGATTTCACCATTAGTGGATCTGTTAAAAGCTATGAGGCACAGCTTGTTGTGATGTCTTGTTACAGTTGTTGTTAACCTGACTGCTTGTGCCTCAACGGCTTCTCTTACAACTGCACTCAAAAGAAAAAATCTGCAATGGCACAAGTTAATACACATTTTTAACAGTTATCGTGCTACTCAAAGAAATAATGAACAATAATGACAGCTCTTCATCGCCAATCCAGGCTTTCAATGTTCGAGTGTGAAAAAGGGATAAAGACATAATCATAAAGTTTTTTTTAAGTGCCTCTATTCTGAGCCAATTCGTTTGGGTCTTCTGGGCTCTTGGTAAAACTGTAATGTAGTTAATGCACAGAGTGAATGTGTCTAACTGATGCAAAGTAGCAATATTATAATGCTTGAAAGCATTGGCAGTGATTGAGGCACAGTAAAGCACTGCTAAATGTGTTCAGCTGATAGACGTTTAGGGGCCCATTAATTTGAGAAGAAATAGTTGTGGAGGTGGGAAAATAAATTATACTAAAAGCCCTTTAAAAGTGCAGCTCTAGGTGACGTCCATGAGAAGCAGAAGAGTCTCTTTTCATTTCTCCGGCGAGTGCCCGTGCCATACAGATAACAATGTGAGGGAATCCAAACAAAAAATTCAGCTTTTCTATGTGGGTTGGAGCTGAGATGTATTGTTCTGTTAGCATTGAGATGATTAAGCACAAAAGGGCGTGGAGTTTTAAATGTCACTCAATGGTAATATATTGATGACTCACTTAAAAGTACAGTGCTATTTTGCTGCTGAAAGATTTATCAACTGAAATGTTTTAATTGTTGCTGAGTTTAGCACTAAACCAGAAACTCCCCACTTTTAAATTCAGTAACCCAAGGCTAACATCAACATTGATGCTGGAGGCAGTGAAACAATACAAAGAAATTGAATTAATCATATTATGGAGCAATCCATCCATCCATTTTCTACCGCTTTATCCTCTGCATGTGGGTCGTGGGGCTGCCGGTGCCAATCCCAGCTGACATAGAGTGAAAGGTGGGGTAAACGCAGGTTGCCAGTCCATCACAGTACCAACACAACCATTCACTCTCAGATTCACACCTACGGGCAATTTGGAGTATTCAGTTAACCTCTGCATGTCACGTACACCACTGTGTGGCTCTTTGATGTTTAAAATAGTAATCTTATTAATAACCCTCTTATGACCATCAAGATAATGCGGTTGCCTGGATTTATATTGATTTTATGGCTGTTGTATTGTCAAAAAATATGTTCAATGAGTGAGTGCTTTCTGCTCCTTTTTCCAAGATAACTTTAAATTTCGATGTTATTCAACCGTTTAGGAATTGCAGAACTGATAAGCTGACATGCTGGTGAATCCTGTCTCTTAATCGACGGTCGTTCTGCGGAAGTCCTAAGGGCTACCATAATGACAAGTATATGGGCGCAAAGCTCTTATTTCTCTGCTTTCCGGTATCCATCCATCCATCCGGGGTGCTGTGCAAATTTTAGCTGACATAGGGTGAAAGGTGGGGTCATGCCCTGGACAGATCGCCAGTTTTCTAGATATCACAAACGGTCTAGCAGTTATGGTATTGAGAAGTACGCATGCCTGTTATGAGTAACGGATACAATTTTAGCTTGCCATCCTGAGATCACACCCCGGCTGCTGCAAATGTACTCGTTGTCTAATAGTTTATGCTCCTCAAAGAAATCCTTATTCCAGTGAGTTTATTGGAAAAGATAATCATCATGGGGAGATGATGCTCAGTAGGCGAGCAGCAGTTGTGTGTGTGTGTGTGTGTATGTACTGTATGTGTGTAGCCAGGTATAACTGATGAAGTTCAATATACATACCGCACTCCTGCTGAGTTCACAGGGCTCAGTGCTATAGTATCAAGATTGCACTACAACAAGCCACACATACTGTACTCACTTCCCCTATAAATCTGTGGGTGTAGGCTAATGAGAGAACACAGGCAGCAGACCTTAAATAGAGGGTAACTAATTCCTCTGTTGCACTCGGCCTACAACTCTGCCGAGACATTTATAACGGGGCGCGGCTGCCAATACCTGAAGAAACAAATGTATTGCTTGTGTTTTGGTCACCATTTAACAGAATTAAAGCCCTAAGCTATTCTTGGTTTACAACACAATTTATTAGACTGTACCACCTTTGGTGTGCGTACTGTCGGGTGAATTCAGCAAGCACAGTATAATAGCATACTGAGACCTAAAAGGTCCAGTGTGTAACATTTAGGAGGGCTAATTGGCGGAAATTGAATAAACCTCCTCAAAGTATCTTTGCATTGGTGTATAATTGTTCATTCTCTACCTCTTTATCCTCCACATGAGAATTGGGGGGAGGCTAGATCCAATTCCAGCTGACAAAGGGAAAAATGTGGGATACAACCTGGACAAGTCACCATTCCATCACACAGCTAACATCCTTTTTTCAAATTCAGTTTAATATTTTGCAGCAAAACATCGTAAAACATTATAAGCTATGCAAATAAACTTATTTATTCTACGCAGCAGACATGTGCTATAAGATAAAAACAATTTATTTCAGAGTTTCCCAGTAACATTTAGTGGTTTTAAGAGTATTATGTTCTTCAATAATGTACTTTAGATACTGGTGAGTTTGTCAGAGGCTACTCCTTTAGCTTCTTTTTAGAGGAATTTCTGACTCTAACACAAATACTTGTCTCAAATCTGCTGATGTGTTTATGGCTGAAGTTGTGCTTTTTAGAGGTGGACTCTTGTCAGCTTTTTCCTTGTTCTTCTTCTGAGCTTTAGAAGCTAAGTGGTCATTGCTTGTATTTCTCGACTATGTGTGTGTGCACGCTGGCAGAATTTACAGAACAATATCACCTGGAATTAGATTCATTTGAATTTCACAACTTGTAGACGGCATTTTTGTCTCTAATGGCTGCTTAGAAATAGTTGTGAAGGGAAGCTGCACTGGTCCCACACTCATAAACATCCCCTTTCTGACCTCTCAGAAAAAACCCGAACATTTCAGACAAACCATGACAAATTCCACAAGATTGTGGGATTAACAGTTTTTCTGTTGGATTATTTTGGGGCTGACGTTGGAGGACCCTGGCAGCTGAATTCTACATTTGTAGAAATGATTAGAAGTGCTATTACTAGCAGTGCAGTGGGAAAACTATTCAACTGTTTCATTGTTAACCTGGAGTGTTGCGTAAGCCATAACTAATTAACTCCACTTCAAAAATATCACGGTTTTAAGGTTTTACACTGTAGTGCCATTACAGTAGCAGTAGTATGTGTTTTTTTTTTGTTTTTTTTTAACAATAAATCATGTCATATTTATGTTAAATCCAGTTGTAAGTGTAATTTGATTGACTTCTTTCTGTTGATGCTTGCTTACACTTAAGGAAAGGGAGAGAAAGAGAGGGAGAGACGGTGTCAACTGTTTATATACAGACTCATACACAAGGAGAGTGACTGTCCACTTGTCCGTTTACTTAACAAACACACACGAAGGGATGGAAAAGAGAGAGCAAAAGGGGACTGTCAGTGTGTGGACTCCTGTGTTTACTTTAGGGACACGACACTAGTTTGAAACTTGACTCACTTCTTTACACACATCTGACTGACAGCTTCCACCACCTGCCTCGACGCAGAATCGTCCGTGATTGCATCTCAATACATCTTAAAAACAATTAGTTTCAAAACCCCTAGTTTAAGCCGTTAATATTTTGAAGTCCGAGTAACTTATTCTGGAGGAGTGTTCTGAGATGTGGTCGGCGACCGTACTCATGTCTTTTGGGACTGCCCAAATATACAAGCATTTTGGAAAAACATCAAACATCAAAGAACTAAAAAAAACAAACTGTGACAACAGATCTATCCCCATGGACTCTAGATTGTTTTTATTGGATGCATTTTCCAACCATCTGCTTACCATGGCTCAGTGTTATATTCCGCATGTATTGTTGATGATAGCGAGAAAAATTATTACTATTAACTGGATCAAGTCTAACCTTACTACGATAGTAAAACAAATTTACACAATGGAATAATTGACTGCTCTTTTTTTTGAGAAGATGGACTTTACTATCTTGCAGCTTAATCCTCGAAGAACTGTGTGAATTGTGATATCTTTTCCCATCTTGTTTTACTTTTCTTTGATCTACGAAGAATGAAGATGGTCAGCCATCTGTTGGGCCCCACCCGGTTGTATTGCAGCTTTTGGCAATGATTTTTTTTTGACTGACAAACTCACAAGTTTGCACAGCTTTTGTATGTTCAAGGTTAATAATCTCCTGTCTGGATCATTGCTACGGGTCATAGTAAGCCCAAAAGCCCACAAGCCTTTGGAGAAAGAGATAAGCTAATTGGGCAGAGTTTACTTTGGAAAGCTCTGAGGTCAAGTTTGTATTCATCAGCCATAGCGGTGAGATGAAACTGTTTATCCAGCAGTACCTATGTGGAAGAAACATTTTTTTTCCATTCTTTAGCTCTTTTCATTTCATTTTGAATTCTCAAGAGTCTTGAGAACCACATTTCTTGGCAGGTCACAAACCATTTCTCCTTGCTAGGGGACGCTAAGTAGTCAAGTCTATATATACCCCAAGGCAGGAGCATGCATATTTGCCATGGCTTGCTTTCTTCATCTCATGGTACAGTTCTGTCTCAAGTGCCCCCTTCATACATCATCACTGGCATTTCTAATTATATACATACATGCATATATGTATACACACATAGTTTTGCATGCTATTAAATTAATCATATATGTATATATATATATATATATATATATATATATATATATTAGTTATTTTTGCATTTTCAGGAGACTTCACTCAAAACTAAGTAGGAGTTCAGTTTTTTTAAACTTAACAGAATTCCATTTACAGTACATGATTGATTATTTAGAGGTGGTGATGAGGGTTTTTGACACAGGTCAGTTACATCTGCTTTCAGGGAAGCAATAATTAATTAGTTTTTAATTTTTAATCCAGTCATGTAGCATTAAGACCAGATACGTTTTTCTTTTAGGTCTATTTTCTGCCTTTGAAGCTTTATGGTGTGAAAGACTGTTTCCTGCCTTCATCCTGTAATGAAAATGCACCTAATTTACATTCTATTTTTCTGACATTTCAAAAGTGCAATTCACATTCACTTGACAGTTAGATGGAAACAGTAATAGAGCTTCCAACTGAGGGCAACGTGCAACCTACTGGCAGTTTGAAAGAACAATTAAAACTGTAACGAGTTTGAAAAGGGAAAGGGGCATAAAAAGAAGGAAAATGTACATTTTATGGTAAGTTGTTAAGCTTATAGTCAGCCAGAGACAGATGAACGCTTCTCACGGCTGTGAGGAAGATGGATAAAGTAGAACATCAAAGCCCTCTGGCCTTTACCATATGTCATTACTAAAGACTCAATATTTGTGCAAGTAAAAATCCGTTTTGAACTCAAAGGCACGATCAGAGTGTCCTGAAGAAATTAAGTTCCATGACAACTCAGAGGAGTCAATTAATCGTTGGGCCTTAGTTCAGGCAGAATGATGAGGTGGGGTTAAGTCTGCTGGGCCAGTAATTAAAAACAAGCAAAGCTCATTTCCATCTTTGCAACACAGTGGTATTTCAAATGGATGCTTGAGTTTGCCAACAGTGTACACACAGACAGCTACAGTCATTCGCATACACAAGTAAACACTTGCATGCACATGCACGGAAATTTTGTATACTCATTAGTTGATACTGTGCATGGACTGCTGCTGCACGTCTGTGCAAAGCTTTCCAAAAGCAATAGAATTATCTTCAGTCCTTGCCCTGAGATGCACTGTATGGGATGTTAAAAGCAGAACTCGGTCTTGCAAAATCCATACGCTTATACCAATCAAAGAGCTGATGGAGAGCCAAGACGGTGTTGGCTAATCAACTCCATTAACGCCCAACATTAATTCCGTGGCAGTGTAAAACACAGTTACATGACATTGAGAAAGCAATTATCAGGGAGGCAATAATTTGGTTAATAAAGATCCCATTAACAATCATTATGCGAATTTGCTGATTCTTTTATCTCAAGGCGAGCAGGAAGGAAAGAAGACAGATGCCCTAACTGCTGACAAAGACCTTATTTTATTCTCTTTGTTGGAGGGAAAACTGTATTAAAGATAGGCATGGTCTTTCAGCCCTCTTAAAACGTATCAGTTGTGTTAATTTTCTTCCTGAGTAATAAGTCTGGGAGAAGGACACTGGAAGAATGGCTCACCTCTTCCTCTTCACCTCAATTTACCTTGTCCTTTGCAAACCACGCTTCAGAGCCCTGCTGCTGCTTTGATTTGCATTTATGCAGCTAAATAATGAAGGCGTGTGTTGTGGTACACTTAGTAGTGAGCCAGTATTGCATGTAGGTAGGTAGGCCAAAATGCAACTAGGCATCATAGTATGCTTCCTGACCACCAGCAGTGCTGTGGAGTACTGTTATGAAGAAAATGTCCATATTTTTGTTGTACCTCACGCTCCACTAGCATATGATACGCATAAGTCTGCAAAAAAAGTATGTCACTTGAAGCACATTCTGTTTGTGCATGTCAAACTGTTCAGGTCTTAAGTTTGTTGGATGTCACATGGATGTTACTGGAGGTTTCAAAATAATCCAAAAAAAAAGTGGCTTTGAAAGTGTTTTATGAAGAATGTACACAAGTGTTTTTGTGTCATGCAACACGGAAATATGAACACAACCGAATGAGTTAATAAGAGAACTCCATGGGGAATCTGCCCAAAGTCAATTTGTCTTTAGGCTTGATAATGGAAGAAAACAAGTGGAAAACATCTCTTCATCAGGGATTTGGTCTGCCGAGAATCACTAAGAAATATCATAATTGAGTTAAACAATGACTTTATATAATATATACAGTATAAATATATGGAAGAATGATGATGAAATCACAGATTGTTGTAGAGTTTTTGACTTTTTCATTTGTAATTCCTCCTTCCTCTCCACAAGACAGTGAGAAAAAGATTGTACTAGAAACTTACAGCGTAATCCTGTTCTGCTCAGTATAACAGCTCAGAAAACTCTCCATCAGTCTTAATTTTTTATGATGTAGGTGTTCGGATGGATGTGTTCAAGTGAAAAAAATGGAATTAAACTTGTGCAATATTTCTAAAGATTTTTTTAAATGACGGTTTACAAAGCTCTGTCCTGGCCCTTATTATCGAGTAGGTGGGCAGTAAAGGACAGTGTGGAGTTCAGTAACACAGCAGGTAATAGTTAAATTGTAGGACAAGTGAGTAAAGAGAAAAGAAAGAAAGGTCAACAATGACAGTATGAACTAAAAAAAGTGCATATGAGGTAAGAATGGACACCAAAACCTTACACTACAAGGGTATTGGTTAGGGCTGGGCAATATGGACCAAAGCTGATATTGCGATATTTTTTTTGTTCAAATGGCGATATAACGTTAATTTGAACAAAACGGGTTAGCTCGCTAGCTCATTGGTTGGCCACTCAGCTGATAGCTGAAACGCGGCGTCCGGAGTGTATAACAGAAACCCAGAGACAGGAGACCAGAAACCCGGAGACCAGAGCCTCGGTGTCGGACATGGTAAACAACGAGGCGCTGCTGTGTTTTAAGTCCACTTGGAGCCAAAATCTGCAGCCAAAACAGCTGATGCCGCTAAAAACTTTTAATTTTTTTAATTGCCTAGTGCAGAGGTGGATTTGATTAGAAACAACTTCACATTATAAAACCTTCCAAAAGAAAAACTGCATTATTTCTGGCTGCAATATGTAGTGTTTAAGCTATACAGTATATTTATATATATATATATATATATATATATATATATATATATATATATATATATATATATATATATATATATAAAAAACTAAATTGGTTTAATGTAACAGTTGTGCTGTCCTTCTTTCTGTTGAGGAAGGGTAAGACACAAGACCTTATTGAAATTGGAAAATATATACAGTGCCACACCTTTTCTCCCAGTGAGGACAAAATGTATATGAGCATACTTAATCTTGTGCCTAAAGATTAAATTCACCACCTCCGGAAACTGGCACTACCATACAGAAAAAATACACGCCCACATGCACACAGACCAAGGATAATCCAATTTCTTTTATCTTGGTGGATGAAGGAGAAGAATGGGAGGTACAGTGGCCCCCTGGCTCTCAGAGATCAAAATACAGTGAAAGATAGAGGAAGGATTGGAGTGGATATAAGGGGGTGGGGGGGTATTATTCCACAGTTCCCGGAAAGACACTTCATCTGAGCATCATCTGTGGGTTTCTCTTGGGGGCTATAACTGGCTGGCTAACAACAATAACAACATGTCTCTCTGGAAGGGAAAACTACTGCCTGCAAAAACCACCAGTTCTGAGTGCAGTCTATTTTGTCACACAGGGCAGCATCCCCGTGTGTTGTGTCATGTGATAATCAGGAAACATGTGCATGGTGTAAACTAGGGCTGAGCAATTCATCCTTTTCTATTGAATTCTAATTGCAGTTGCAATTTGAAACAACCCAATTAGCAAATTGCAAAAGCAATACTTGAAGCCAGTTTTACAGATTCACAACATAAGTGTTAGAAACAATTTCTCTGTGAGTATTTTGACAGTATCTCATGTGGCAATGCTCCATTTTGTTTTAGATCTGTACCACAGTACACATTTTGACCTGAGGCTTGACTTTGAATGTTTAAAGATTGTACTTATAAGTAGTCCCTGGAGTGTGGTCACTTACTGCTTTGACTGTTCTTGTCCAGTGCAGGAGCTTGAACTGGTTTGAATTTATGCAGATCAGCTGAACCAACATTTGTCATCTATCTATTAATGCAAGAGATGTCTGTCTGTTTATCGGGAGCATTCTCTCCATCACGTGAGACATGGGGGGGGTAAAGGAAAAGTGCACCAATTAGTACAAAATGTATGGTTAATCTGTTAATCTTCATCCAGTATCCACATTTAGACCAAAAGCCTCAACTCGTCTCCACAGCGAAGCTCCTTACTTTGCATCCCCGATGCAGGAGGTTTCAGCGATGGGACTCCCTGCCACCTCGCTGTCTCAGCTCAACTTAAACATCTTGATGTTGTCAGATCCCCACGGGCCTCCTTTCCTGGCTCTTAAACGATGCCTCTCTCACACGGCGGCACCGTTGTCTCTCAGCAAGAAAGACCAAAGATCAATACCTTGATGACATCTTGCTGTGTTTGCATATGTATCTCTGCACATTTTCTCTCACAGCACAAAGTCATGCAGCTCGGGTGGATTGGAGACTTTTCAGTGGGAGTCTCTGATTGTACCTTATAGAACAGAGGTAGTATTTCTTTTGGTTCCTCCTCCTTACATGTCAGGCAGTAAAAATTCCGTATGTGACGCTCAAACAAAGATCAACTTATTGCAACTGATATAACTTTATTGTCCCTTGCACAGGCCTTTTTCTTGTTGATTTACCGCGCCAGTGTTGCCTCAAATAGGTTAAGTTTTGGAGAGTCTGTGTGAAGCAGTCAATATCAAATTGCCACTGAGCTGGAGAGTGCAATTGATGTCAAGGCAGCCCAGAAATGAGTTTTCGTGGCTTTCTGATTGAAATGACGTGGAGCCATTGTGACGGGAGGCAAAGTGAAGCCAGGAAAAGACCTATTAATGAGCACTCCTCAAGCCAAACCGAAGCTGTTTAGATTCAGAATGAACTCCTTCTCCATTCTCACGCTTATCTCCCGTTTCATGGTTTCCCCCCTCCCCACATATTAACAATAGAAGATAATGCAACATGACTTGAAGCTGCTCAGTTTCTCATCTGTTGTTTCTGGGCCGGAGTGGGTCAGGGCGTCTGATTTCCTGAGGTCACCTCACTAGAGACGGCCAATTAAAACGCTCTCTTCCATCATCCATGGGGAGCAAGAGGAGGCATCTGAGTGCACATGTCAATATTTACTGTTGTAACAAAATACATCATTCATTGCCATCTGCTCTCCAGCAGCATGCATAGTGGCACTGCTGCAGCAAAATTAATAGCACTTCAAATGCTCCTTTGCTAATGGGCCTAATCAATTAATCAGTCCTTCGCAATCTGGAGGTGCCATTAACCAGTGCATAGATCCTTAATGCTGTCAAAAGATATGAGTTTATTCCACTGCTATAAGCAACCAAAAGTGGGCAAATGCCTTTTTTTTTGCTGTATTTAAAGTTATATTGCTTTATTTATTTATTGCTTTAAGGTTTATCACAATAGCCTCTTTAGACATAAACAATTGGTAAACATAAGGTGTTACTAATAATTTTAATTGAGGATCTGTATCTAAATAAAACAGGCGTATTTCTATGAAAATAGCTGCTGTGCAAAAAGTCAATTGTTGACACGAACAAGCCTCCCTGCTTTGTGATCACATCATACATGCAATGCAACAGGAAGCCAATCACTGAGAAATATTGCATGACCAGCCTGAAGCGAAGGCTCAGAGGCTGGATGTGATCTTGCATTTTGATGTTCTATTTCTTTAGCAGCCTAACCAAATGCACCATCCTTGGATCTCTGTGTTTTTGTCCACGAAGACCTGTCATTTCCAGCACCTCCAGTTTGCTCCCCTTTCACATTCAAACACACTGAAGCTCGAGAAGACGGAGTTGTAAAATGATGTTTGACAAACATTCTTCTCAGGAGGCATCTCATTGTGATTTCATGACCTCGGGCACATGGTGCAAAGAAGGTCTGTTTCAAAGCTGAACTCCACAGTGGAATTTTCAGCACACCCTTTTTTTTTCTTCTATGGCATGTAGGACAAACAGTCTGGGGATTAGTGTGAATATCTGAGTTGTGTCGTTTCAGGAGTGATGGTGGGTGGGCGGTGTATATGTGAATACAAAACTGTCATTTTATCCGTGCACTCTCAAGCCATCAGCAGTATGATCACGCATTTAAGTGGCTGCTGTGTCTGACTGCATAATCACCGGTGCAAATCTCACTCCCCTTCAGCCCCGAGTTATCAGACAGGATATTGTTTTAACCCTTTGTTATAGTGCTGGGCACCGATAGGGAGGCTGTATGCAGAATTTGGTTGATACAACTGTGCTACAGCTTTGCACACAGGCCAGTAACCTTGAGTCTGTTTGAATTTGCGATGCCTTCACACTGCATACATCTAACATAGCCTACTAAAGTATTCTCACTGTATAAATTATCCTTTCTTGGACACCTCAGTCTTAGGGCTGTTTCACACTGCATGTGTGTGCAGTATGTTACAGCTAGGGTGTGTGTCTCTTTTTTTTTAAAATCTAAACACACGTTGCCTAATGTGAGTATTCTCACTTGGCTGCATGACGCAATTGAGCCGCATGGCTCTCTTTGTGAATAGACCTCCCGCGTATTTTTCATGCAAGCTGTGCAGGTCTCACAGCAAAAACAGACATTTCTTTTGTCACAGTTATATGTACTGTATGTGGCATATTTCGCAGCCCCCCCCCCCCCCCCCCCGTTCCTGTTTCAAAGTAAAAGCACTATTTTTTCTTTTCTTTTAAGTTTTATTGTGAAATATGTGCAGTCCTGGTGGATGGCGTTTTTTTACTGAAGAGTCCTGGTATTCAGTTGAGTATATAAAAGTATGTTTTATGTTTTTATCTCTACTGCTGGTGAGCAAGATACATGCACATTGTGAACACACATTGTGAATGGCAGAAATACGCTGGACACAGCAGAAATCGGGATCGGTCCAATACTGGTCAAAATCACTGGATCGCTATCGGACAGATAAAAATGGAAAATCCGATACAATCCATATACAATCCTATATATATTGTATGCTTCACTGTGCACAGACTGTTAAAAAAAAGCATTTTAGCTGAGTCATGTTTGGGTTGTTTATTGCTTCTTTTTGGGAGAACAATATTTGTAACACAGTTGGAGAACTATGTCTTTGAAATGACTCAGCACAAATGTGTTGGTAACAGCTTCATAGTTCATTAATGGTCTAAAATGAATGTATCCGACTAATATCGGTATCGTACACAAAAAGTGGTATCGGCCCATCCGTAATCAACGCTGCTACATTGTGCGCTGCACACACATCTGGTGTGAAACTGGTCTTACACATGCACAAGCATTGACCTATTGACCTATTGCTCTCACAGGTAAGTACTAGGGCAGGTAGGCCACATTTCCTTTTATCCCACATGAAATTGAACAATGATGCACCCACCTTCAGCAGCACTGCAGAACATCACCGTATCACATGACAATAAAATCTTGCAGGAGCAGGGTGGCTGCAGTTTTCTGAGTCAGGCACTGCAGTTGTTCTCCTCTGGCAGCACCTACTGGCAACCAGGTCTGTGATGACAAAACTTTTCCCTAATTGGCTTAAGGTTTTACTGACGTGTGACATGTATTTTTTTTTCTTTCTTTCTTTTTTTTTTTACATAACATGAAAACCATAGTTTACATTTCCTGCACCTTTTGAAATGGTTAAGTTTTTGATTTTGTCATTGTCTTCCTAAAATGAAGACCTGACCTTTAATTAATTTGATTCATAAAGCACATTCTTTGATTTGTGCTGCTACGTGTATTACCCAACTCCCAAGGTTTTTTTTTCTTTTTTTTTTGCTGTGTTTGAATTATCTGATGTGGAGGAACTATTCATTAACTCAGTTTAATTCGGTTTTTGGTTTCTCAAAAATGTTAAGCACTGTAATGTAAATAGCGCTTTGACTTATGACTTGTTTTTATCTGAATTACAGTACTGCGCAGAAGTCTTAGGCTCCCATTACATATGTTGTTTTAGCAATGCTACAGTGACCAAAAAAGTTTGTCTATGGAGTCTTTCCAACATAATTACCGTTAAAATAGTTTGGTTAGTCTGGTTGAGCCTGTGTCAAGGCTGCTATAAGAAAGGAAATGAATTCATGACGAGTGAAAGTGAGCTAGTGTGTCACTCCTGACATCTTTAAATTAAATGGGAAAACATTTTTCTCTTTTTTTTTTTAACCTGTCCTGTCCAGGGGGAGGGGATTGAGGTTGGGGCCCACAGACAAGAGAAACAGGTGATAGAGAGAGACAAAAGATGACAAAACATCAGTTTACAACCAAAAAAATTACTTTAACAAAATTACCTCAATAGAGAGGAAAGGGAAAAAAAAGGAGAAATGAAACACAGAAAACAGCAAAAGTAACCAGCAGCTACATGGTCAGGTGGTGATGGCAGAAGGAGCAAATTGCTTTTAAAATCCATTGACTGTAAGTCTTTTTTGTCCGTCCTGCTTGGTGCACAATGCTTGGTGCACAATGTGATCTCTTAACTTTTTTTTCTTCTTAAACAGCACCACTGTGCATTAGCCCCCCTCAAAATACAGGAGAAAACCCTGCATACACACACACACCAATATACACACTTAGACCTTTCACACATTACGTGTGAATTCCCATATTAATGCCGCTCCTCTCGCTTAAATACACACTGACAGGCGAGCACAGCTGTATCACCCACATCTCGCCCACAGCTTTAGTCACATGCACGACCTTTCAGACTTTTCCCGTATCATTTATGGCAAGGTCTTTCTTATGCGCCCACACAGAGACGCAATTCTTTTTACGTTATCCACTCCAGGAATAGCATTCAACACCTGGCAGACGGGGGGTTTTGTCTCCTGCTACATCTTGTGGGTTGCCCTTTACCAGACCCTGGCGCGTCCTGATGGATCACCTGCAGATCGGGATGGATGGTACCTCATCCCCCACTTCAGCACCTTCTATGCCATTTCAGCCTATCTGCTCCACTAATCTGTCATTCTCATAGGCCATTTGTAACTTTGCTCAGGCTGCTGTACATTTTTACATATGGGCATGTGTTTGCATTATGCCCACACAAGTGATTCCCTGAGCCCTGCTGGTAGCTCCACTTGAGCTGCCATACCCTACATGCACCTAAGGGATGTGCTTTCTCCTGTAGCAATTTGTTTAATCTTTTTGCCGTTCTCCATCGTAAAATACCTCATAACCGAGTGGCTCTCAAACCTTTTTGCACTCAACTGTGAGTTATTGCCCTCTGTTTGCCCCCCCCCCCCTCCCCCAAGAGGTGGATAAAAGGTGTAAATTGGATAGAATGGTGTAAATTGCCTTTGTGCAAGTGTGGAGAAAAAGTATACACATTTGAAAATAAACAGTCAATATGAATATGCTAAATGGTGCTGTATCATGTGAAAAATATATGGTGCAGACTGCAGTCTGTTATAAATAGGAGTGGCTTGATACCACTTTTGGTGTTTGATATGGTATTGATATCACACACATGAGTATCTATCTATGGTCAAACAAGCCATTTCAAAAACATAATGCTCCAACTATGAGGCAGATTTGTAGCTCTCACTAATGTCTTTATCATAGTGGTGGAGGACATCTGTCTTTACACCATGTTGCCTTTATTTAGAGAAGATTGTTGATCATACAGGATTTACCTTTTTCCAATGCCAGTCATTTTGGCCAATATCAAAGACAAGCTCTTCCAGCTTAATGTGCTGGAACCCACCTGCAGGCAGAACACAGGCTTCCTGTCTGACAGGAAACAGCAGGTGAAGCTGGTAAGACAAGTCTCTGCCCCCCGGACAATCAGCACTGGTTCTCCTCAGGGCTATGTTCTCTCTCCTCTCCTCACTCGACAGCAACACCTGCACCTCCACTCACAAGTCCGTCAAGCTCCTGAAGTTTGTGGACGACACCACCCTCATTGGACTCATCTCTGATGGTGATTAGCCCACCTACAGGTGGGAGATTGATCACCCGATGTCCTGGCGCAGTGTGAACAAGTTAGAGCTCAATGCTCTGAAAACAGTTTAGATGGTTGTAAACTCTCGGAAGAACCCAGCCCCACTCAGTCCTGTCACACTGAGAGACTCCCCCATTGGACACTGTGGAGTCCTTCCACTACCTTGGCACCATCAGGACCTCAAGTGAGAGATGAACTTCTGCTCCATCGTCAAGAAAGCCCAGCAAAGGATGTAGTTCTTTTGGCAGCTGATGAAGTTCAACCTGCTAGTGTCGATGATCCATCCTTACCTCCTCCATCACCATCTGGTTAGTGAATCATCCGTTCAGCAGAGAAAGTGATTGGCTGCAATCTGCTGTCCCTTTAGGAAGTGTACACACTTAAGATTGTAGCCGATGCCTCCCGTCCCCAAAAAGAACCAAAACCCCTCACCACCTCCTCAATCAGGCCAGGCTCCTCCTGAACTGCTTTTTGCACATTTTGTACGGTCTCATACTCTGCATTTGACATTTGTCACATTATCTATTTAGTACAGGTTTTGTTTCTATTTGATATTGAAATTGAATTAAATTTTTTTTTAGCTTTTTAGCTTTTTCTTGCACCAATGACCAAAACAAATTCATTGTATTGTGAAAGCTGTACTTGCCAATAAACCTGATTCTGCTCCAGCTCTCCTCTGATACTGCACAAGAGAGCGCTTGTAAGGCAGAAAGGTAGGGGTACTATGGCTAGAGGGAAACCTGTCCATCATTCAAACTCTTCAACTCTGAACCAAGGGACCTCCAGCCCAAGCACCAAGCTCTGCAACACAAAAATGTGTTTAGCCCCACAGCCTTGCAGAGAGGAAACTAAATAGAAAATCAAGGAAGCCATAAACAAACTTGAGCTGATCTGTGTCAAACAAAAACCCTTTGCCCGGGGAAAGAGTGCAGAGCTGACTTGCTCCTCGGCCTTGAGTACAAACACATGGGATAGATTGATTCTCTGTCCTGTCCACATGTTCCCAGACTGTTTTTTAAGCAGCATATTACTCAGTGTACCTGAGACTGATTTTAAGTGTGGGCCTAGCCACTGGAACCCAGGAGAGATGTGAAGCTCAAGCGCCCTGAAGTGCCTATGAAAAACATGCCGTTGTGTTTACACAAAGGCTTCCCAGCTTTTCTCATTTTATGGTTCATGTCGGTCAGCAAGCCCCGTTTCATCCACTTTTTCTATGGGAGCTCGCCTCCAGGCAACACTCTGGCCACTTATTGGAAGCAGCAGTGGTAGCAACAGCATAGATCGTTGGAGCACCGGGGTGGTTTACTTGCTGTGTTTTCACCGTCTGAATAACACCAGCATTGCCTTTTTACAGAGGGTGCCTTGCTTTAAGGAGCGAGTACCGTCTGTTCCATGGTGTCTCTCGGCAGTCTCTGGCAGAGTGGTACAAACTGGCAGTACACACGGCATTAATCAACAGCCTGGGAGGTCAGCTCAACATACCTGTCCCCTCACACATCCGTCTAGTAAGTCCTTGAAAATCTAGGCCGTGGCAATCAATCACGGATAATTCCCGCGTGAAGCTCAGATGATAAGCCTCTTTTTTTCTGTGGGAAAGAAAAATAAATGAGGAAAAAAGTTTGCAGCTGAATCTCAGATGGGTTTATTTTGAGCTCTGTCAACCTCTGCTTCGACATCAGCACCCATGTAACATCAAGGACCGAGGACATGGGGTCAAGGATCGGGGTCTGTTAGAGCTCCCACCGAGTCATTTTTTTTCCCATTGTTTGACAGCGTAATTAAGCTGTCTCGCTGCAAGTATGGCAATGAGATGCAAATTATACAGTGTCACATCTCACTTATAGCTCGTTTCATGTATAATGTATATGTCTCCCTGACTGCTTTCAGACCTCACAGTTATGATCTAAATCCTCCTCAAGTGCTAAGGAAACTTGGTAAAGATGAGAATTGACTGACATCATTTAACACTTTGCATCACACTTTATCATAAGAATAGTTATATTGTCCAACAGATAGCTTGATAATTCTGGCCTGAGCTGTATAAGTCATTAATTAAATAGGATGCTATAGACATAAACTGAAATGCTGTTTTTCTTAGATATTATGTCAGATTGTGTCTGTTTTTTTTTCTCCCCACCTGGCAGGATTCTCCCCCTTTTACTCTTGATTGTTTGTCCAGATGTTATCACCGGCCTTATCACAGAATTGCATTTAGGGACAGCACCCTGCGGAAACTGGGCTTACCTCATGACTCAGACTGTGTGGGAGGGTGCAGAGAACACTTTGTCTCTAATTTTATTTAGCACAGCACAAATGTTGTCCAAGAGAAGACATGCTAGCATCGATTACACTGATTGTCTGTTAAGGGAGAGTGCATCACATATTGTATCTCATTTGTTTGGTATTAAAGAACATCTTATCTCTGCCTTTGCTAATAGATGTTGATAATGCAATGACTTTCAGCCAGCTCTGAGGACAGACGTTTGCTAAAATCACAAGTATCTTATCTAGTCAGCTACTGAATCTCAAGCTGAATTTTTACACGGCTGTTGTATGAGCCTGTATTGGCTTTCTTGCTCCAGATTGCACATTGTACGACTTGAATCAGACTTTAAAAAAAATCAGTACTGATTCATGATTCGTGTTCTCTAGAGATGGGATTCTTTCTCCATTTTCTGCAGTTGTTTTCAGTTGTGTGAGGGGATTTGTTGAGCTTTAGGGTAAGGCTGCAAAAACTAAACACTAAGTTTCCATTTCCCTTTGGAAAACCCCCAGTGGGCCAACAGCCACAGCCCATGCCTGGGCTCCTGTCTCAGCACAATGTCACAATTTTAACAGCTTCAAAACCCGAATGCAGCTGTAACTGACAGGCGCAAGCTGCATCTGTGGGACCACTGACGAGGGAAAAATAAAAGCAAAGTTGAGTGATTTTAATGTCACTCCTAGGGGGTGCGTTGGGGTGGGATTTGTTATTGGCAACACAATTGGATGAGGCTTGGGATTCTGCAGCAGTGTTGTGCTGAATATGTCTCTCTACTTTCCAATGGTGATGTAGGCGGAGGAAATGGAGAGTGTGGCGCTCTGCTGCGTTCAGTCATTAATCAGTGTGGTGACCCGCTTATCCTCCACCTCCTACTACTCCCTCAAACTCTTTCTCTCTATACTGGCCGAGCGTCTTAATGCAAATTCAACTCGTTGTACACCCTTGGGCTATGACTGATGAGCAGAAATCCCATGCTTTAACCCAGAGCTGTGGAAATTGACAAGGAAGAGGAGAGGAAGTGACGGCTTCTCGCTGTGATTGCTCAACTGTGAGTCCCAGGTGTAGGCCTGATGAGGCTGCTGCTGTTTAGCTGATGGTGCTAGTGGTCCAAGCTTAATGCATGCTTACTGGATGCGAGTTTGACGAAGAACAAATATATGGACCACACATGAAACATAGTTAACAGCAGTGGTTTTGCCAGTGCATGGGAACAAAGAACCTAGGGATTGGCGAAGGAGAAAAAAACCAACCACATGGCATCCCTACAAAAATAGCTCTCTCTCTCTCTCACATCATCCGTATTTCACAGCTCTTTCCCGAGCAGCTGCTTTGATGGATCATTTTGTCTCCCTAATAGCAGCTCCAAATCCCTGGATGCTCTCCATTGATGTTCTGTGGGAAACTATAACAATTTAGATGAATCCATCTAAAAGATTAGCACAGGAGCATCGGAGAAAGAAACAAGTCTAAGCTTTACCCAAGAGGGAATCAACTTGTTCTTTGTGTAGGTTTTTTCTCATTCTTTTCCTTTAATTTTTTTTTTAAGATGATGCTTTGTCAATATTAACTATAGCTGCAGCTTGGCTCTTGATTTTTGAAGGAGTCTAGTATAAATGATGCAGTCCTCCAAGCTTGCAGAGGCCTTTTAATCATGCATGAGTGGTGGGTAAGTGATGGAAGCTGCTGTGGCCTGCCACTCTTTTCCTCCCCGTTTGGTTTCCATTCTAGCTGGGGTAAAAGGCTGAGTGAGATTTTTTATCACACCCACCACTTCATCACAAATATCAAGGGTGAAGAGAAAGTAAGTGGTGTCTCGGAAAGTAGTCTCTCCCAACCGCATTGGTGTTTTTACAGTTTCAAAGAGACACACATTATACTGTACATATCACATCGGTAAATCACATGTTTGATCATGCGATGATATACAAGTATGCTACGGCTGCTACTATTTTTTTCATAATCAATTAATCTATTGATTATATGTTTTGGTCGATAAAACATGAGAAAACGTTGATTTGTGTTTCCAAAACCTTGAAAGGATGTCTTGTTTAATCAACACACCAACATTTGATTATTATTATTATTATTTCAGCTTTTCCCTCTTTAGGAGTCAACTAGGGTCATTTTAGAGTGTCCAATTGACCTAATCAATGGAGAGCAATGGGATTGAGTACCTTGCTCAGAGATACCCCAGCCCCACCCTTGACCGGTTGGGATACGAACAAGCAACCCTCCATTTATAAACCAACTTCCCCTTCCACTAGGCAATGTGGCTACTTGTCCACAAACCCAAAATGATCCAAAGAAACAAAAAGAAATTCACATTTATGAAGTATCCTTTTGTATCCTGTAAAGCACTTTGAGTTACATTGCTTTGTCTGAAAGGTGCTTTATCTGATAGGTGATAATTGAAATACCAAAAGAAAAATCCAATTTATCAACACTGCTACACAACAAACATGAACAGCTTTGGGTAACAAAAGATAAAACTTGATATTTCATCGCGTTCTCTGCTGCAAAATATGTTTTTTTTGGGAGCTGGGAGAAGGTGGTTGCTTGTCAAGAGCTGTAGCTATTGTTGTGTTTACAAGACAAGAGGTTATAATCTGCCCTTTGAGCATCACTAGTTTTTCATGGTGGACTGGACATTGCAGTGATTCTCCGTTGGAGTGTGACACAACAGGCTGGCTGGGCCGGAGGTAGCTGGTTAGCATGCCAACTTTGATAGAAAAAATACAAGTGATAGAAATAGAAGCAAAACAAGAGTTGACATTGCTGCTGTCCACTGCTGGACATGTATGCTGAACTTACAACTAGTAAATAAACAGCTATTGAGCAAAAACCTACTGTACTTATATGCACTTTTATTAGAATTAGAAGATTGCAAGCATGACTGACCTCATTGGAAACTATGGTAATTGATTATCAGTCCTTGGTTTGATCTGGGTTGATTGCTGGGTTGTACTACAGGTATAGAGGATGGAGAGGCTATAGCAAAAGCAATTTTCCCTTCATCATTCAGGGAATATATACTAAATTAACATTGATATGTTGCATGTACAATTTAAATTACATTCCCTGAAGGTGAACCTGCTGTACCACTGCTACAGGTCATTTATATTGATATTCATGTTTATATAATAGTTATAATAATGGTTCAGATTTTGTAATGGAGGATAGATAAAGTCTAAACAGAGTTGATAAGAAATTTACGATGTATAGATTAATCCAGGTATTTTACCCACTTAGAACTGCTTAAAAAACCCAAACAAGCAAAAAATGCGCAACATATTTCAGTTTATTTTTTATATTTTTCATCCAACTGCTTAATTGTATTCTCTTCTGATAAAGGTACAGTAAGTGGCAACTCCTGACACCATGAAATACCAGTCTAGATTCTGAGTCAAGTAAAAAGCCTCTATTGTCATTTTACAGGACAACATAATTAGAAGTTGATCTAATGATATACGATCATAGAAAATGGTATAGTTTGAACAATCTAATATGTTGAGTGAGACACAAAATATATTTTTTTCCTTTGTTTAAGTCCATAGACTGAGACTGAAAACATGGATTTTGGATTAAAGGCAGAGCTCAGGGAGGAACCTTTGAGATATGAGGTAGATGGGAGAGGAGATAGGACAGAAAAGATAAGAGGAAGCAAGGAGAGCAGGAGAACACGGGGCAGAGGTTTCCTATGGGGCACATTGTCCAAACAACAAACCTCTTGATCCACAGTAAACAGTTCTGTTCTGTGGCCATTGAAAAGTGTATTGGATTGCAATTGGTGTCCTATTACCAGGCATTAGCCAATGGACCAAAATAGTTCATTTCGGATCCAATTGCGAAATCTTATGACAGCCATGATAGTTACTGTAACCAGAGCTCAATCCTTTTCTCCAGCAACCACTGTATATTGTTGTAGCTTAAAGTGTCCATTGTTTTTCTTTTGTGTGTCCCTTTTGATACCAAAATGTTCTTTCCTTCCTTTTCCAATTTATTTAAATAATGTCTTTCTGTGGTGCATATTCATTGGTTCTCAAAGCCAGCAATGATGAAAATCGGCTCCAAGTTCAGGTTTTGTTTGTCAGCAACAGAGTCAGCATGTTGCAAATTTCTCTCCTGGACAGCCAACTACACTTGACTTATATCTTCCCTACATGGAACTGACCATTCACTGAGATTTGCTGAGACAACAACAAAAAAAACAACAAAAAAAAACACCTCAGCCCTGCCAATTATGCTTTCTCCCAGAAGTTTAAGAATAGTAGAAACATGTGCAAGGGACATGTATTTCATCAAAACATTGTTTGGAAAATGCTGGCTCTCTCATGGTAATGGCAACATGACAATCCAAGGTTAAACTTTACATCTTTTTACATCTCTGAGGATTTTGTTTGTACCTTCATACTTAAAACATGTGTGTGACCATATCTCATACCCGCCAAATGCTGGCGGGTATGAGATATGGTCACACACATGTTTTTGATATCATTAACCTGGAGGGAGGACAACTGTTCCATCATATGGAGCTGTTGCTGCTGCTGTAGCAGCACCAGCCATGATCCTGCATCCGATTTAGCTTCTTCTGCCTGCACTTGTCGGGGTTTGGTTATTATGAGATGATTGGACTATTCTGTGTGTGACTGTGGCTCTGATGAACCTAAGCAGGTGATTTCTGTAGCTGTCTTGCACTTGGTGGCTAACGGTGAGAACTTCATAGAGAGAGTGCAAATCAAGCCTCTACTGGAGCTGAAAAGGATTAAGCTGGTTGAATCCGTTTACATCATGCCAACAGTTCCATCTCAACAAGCTCAAAGAAAGTGAACTTCCTCCGGATGATGGGAAATTGACATTGCACTTCCCTCGATGCTCATCCACTGATTTTACTGTGGCTCCGGGTTCTGCCTCCCATATATACGTACATTAAATATCAGAACGTCATCTTATCCCATTACCATTACAATTTGGGACACCAAACAACTGTTTAGTCGTTTGTATCTCAGCAAAAAGATAATTCATGAACAACAAGATAACTATTATCATGCATTCTACTGCCTTGAGTTTCCTTTCATGTGACTCTGCCAAGGTAATAATCTCTTTTCATTTAATTTTTTGGATTTATTTGACACAAACTCTAGGCTGAGAGTGCTGATTCTTGGTCGGCCAGGCTCCCTAAGTGGATGACACCCTAGCTTGTATCTGTAGAGGCTGTGAAGGGCGAAACCCTGTTTCAGTCCTAGGAGCAAGTGGCTTACTGCCCCTGGTCTTATTATTTGGCTTGGGTTGACTGTCCAAGTCATCTCATCTCCTATTGTCACATCTAATGGGGACAACCCCTGCAAGAATCGACCAAGATTATGGAATTGTGATCCAACCTATGTTACCTCTAGTAATATTGTTCCTTAGTTGTGGTGATGTTCAACCAAACTCAGGCCCTCTCTTGGAGTGCGTTCCACAGCCTGCTTGTTCTTGGTACATATGAAGATAAATGAAGCTGAGTGTTGGATCTTGGGACGTTGACGAGGTGTGGGTGACCACTTGTAGTTGATCGGGTTACTCGAAATCCAGTTGCTTGTGTCAGCAGGATTCTTGTGAGTTCCTCAGAGGGTTGCAGGAAGATGTGCCAGTAGAAGGTACTAAGACTGGCCACTTTCCTCCTGTGGTCTAAGGGGAAGATGCCGGGCTTTGTGGGGCCCATATTTGGAGTTGGTGTGCAGCTTTCCTCTGAAGTCTAGTAGGTTTAGAGCTGTTGTGCCAGCTCTGCTCCATATAACAGAGTCCTCTTAAACTCGTCTTAAGGCTTATCTCATTGTATGTACATGACTATATGACTGATATGTTAGTGGGTTATTGAGGTGATGACAATGTGAAAGTAATCTCGAGGTGAGATTGTGATGTGATACATTCTGTTTTATTCTCATTAGACTCAATTTGTATAATTTGATTTACTCACATAATTGTTTTCCTGTATGAGTCGCCTTTCATCGTTAAACGATGGTAACACCAGGCTCCTGTTGAATCATATTTAAAAAAAAAAAATGGAACAAAACAAAACAATGCGCTTATTAAAGAAAGTGTGTCATCAATGCTGATGATTATACATGCTCACAATATCATCTTAGAAGAGAACAAGTCCATTTTCACCAACTTATAGCAAAGCTGTGATTTGCAATGGCAAAACTCGACCCTTACAACCAGCTGTTTCCTTCAATTATTCTCTGCCTGTTTGGTTTTTTATGCTGTGCTGTGGTTTGCCTTTATAGTCAAGTAAACATGTCTCAGTGCAGAATCTCTTTGCACTTAAAATATTCAAATAACACCGGGTGCAGGAGTGCAGGAGTCTCTCCCTTTTTTGTACTTCACACCATCACCGACAACAGCTTTGGGTGTTGAAGAACATTACAGCTTGGCTACGTGGGCAGATGGAGACAGGGGGACATTGTCAGATGAAGGCTGTTCTGTGGAACGCCACATTGTCAGATTATCTTGTGGACAAGAAGGAAAATGATAGGTCGACATCAGCTGGGAAATCTTTGATGCAAAGGAACATCTTGTACAATACCAGGACCTCTGATGGCACCATTCCCTGATGGACTGAAATTGCAAAGAGAACGAGGAGGCAGAACCAATCTTCCTGTGTCCAGGGAATAGCTTCCAAGTATACTGTAAACACACAGACAGATAACAGAGGTCATGGACATGTCTGTCTGCTTGCCTTCAAATTGATCCACACTCTCAGAGCATGTGTTCAGTGACTAAGGCAAACATATTCCAATAACTAAGCAGGTGTGTATTCATCACAATTTGCTATTAAAAATAATTGGACTGTGCCATTGAGACAGTCTGGCTTTAAACGTTTTTTTCACTTGCATTACTTTGTATAGCAAATCATTCCACCCTGTGGTTGGTCATTCAAACAGTTTTACTGAATCTGTTTCCTGGTAAATATCAAATTATCCCCCTGAGAAACAACCAAGGCACAGTTTGGTGTAAATTATACATTTCATGTTGTCTTTTCAACCTTTCCCAGTATGACAAATCACAAAATGAGCCACTCATTAATGAGAAATTATTGTACAATGTAAAATGGCCTCCACTTCTTTTCAGTTTGTAGTCGCACTTGTTGGCTGCTGTGGGTCCACATTTGATACAACTAAACCAAAAAAATAAACCAAAACCGAAAAATAATATTTTCTCACTTTCCTCCAGTGATATAAAGCCAAGTAGGTAAGAATTCTGCTCTCCTTCTCAATGAGGATGAAAGAAATATGTTTTGTGTTGCTGAAAGTACTGAAAAAGATATTTAAAGAAAATAAAAAAGAAACCAGCAATGTGTCCTTCCCGGAGCAATGCTCTGGGCAATTTGTTGGACTGCTTCTTTTGCTTCAGTTTAAAATAAAAAGTTTCTCAGCAAGGTCTGGAGATTATCTAGAAACAACCATGACCTTCTTCTGAAGAAACATTTGGCTTTTCAAAGGTCATTTTTAATGCTTTGTGCACCACAAAGAGAATTCTATTCCCATCAACCCTTACCCCCCCCCAGAGTGGTGTTGTAGCAACTTAGCGCTCAAAGTAATACTAATACGTCAATACATTTCTACACATAAATTAAAAATAATTTACAGTGTATTGCCACGTGCTATATTTTTAGGTGAAAAACAACAGCATTTTGCAATTTACATGAAATCTTGTTTGGCAAAGAATGGACAGATGACATCATTTACCCCAAAGGACCTTAAGTGAGAGTGACTGGGAATACAAAACCAAAACAAACGGCAAACCAATTTAGATGTTCTCCCAGTGCAACGACACAAACACAACAGGAAACGAGGGTCACAGGCCACATCTGTGGTTTAGAGTCCCAGGTCCTTTCCAACAATGAAACACTGCATGTACTACTCAAACAACCTCTTTCAAATTAGGTCAGCACCTTGGTAACTCGGGGTTACTGCCAAAAAGTAGAGGGGATGGTGGACTGCAACCTTGCTGAGTTACTGAGGTCAATGCAAGAGGTCAGCAAACCATTTTCAGAGCAAAGTTCCTGTTACGTTGGGCAAACAGTTTTTTGTCCCTTGGCTATCAATCAAACACTTTTGTGAGCCTTTTTTTTGCTTCCCTTGAAAGTATTTGAGACTCATTCAGCGTTTGGTTCTTGTTTAATTAGAGCGGATGGACTTGTGATATTGACGCGTCCTTTAAACTTCTCCTTCCCCTGCTATATAGGTATGTTTTTGAAACCTTTGAGAATAAGATTCTCTGGGCGCTGGCTTGAAAATGGCTGGATATGAGGACCAAAGGTGTGTTCATTTGGCCCTTATTTTTTAAGTGGCCTCATGGGATAGTAACAGTACATCGGTGGTTGCACTTATTAAAAAGACAGAGTGACATTTCAAAATGACATAGGATCCTTGCCACTGATGGGGTCTTCAGCTTGTGGCTAGTGATGTGAGTGTGAGGTACACACTGCTGTCTGAGTGGGAGCTCGGTGTATGATATGTGAGCTGGAAAAACTTGCTGTAAATATTTCATAGCAATAGGTCACCAGGATGTTAATGTTGTTTTTCTTTAGTACAGTGCCCCCCCGGTAAGGTTAGGTGTTGACAGATTAAACGTGCTACATACAGTCACTTGTGTCATGATGTACAGTGGTAGCTGCCACATATTAAATTCTGATGAGATCTCAGTGCGCTGCTTGTTTTGAGTAATTGAGCAGACCCGAAGGAACTTTAGAGACACATTCGGCTTGTCACAGCGCTTATACAACAACACTTTATTAAACATCTGCTAAAGTATGCAAATGACTGTTATGTATGAAACCCTACCCCGAGGTCTCATTAGATTATAATATTCCGAATGCAATATTCTGTTTAGACCTTTGTGTTCTGGTTGATTTGATCAGCATCACAAACCCAATTGAACTTTAGCAACACAACAGTACTTTATTAAACATCTATTTAAAGTCCCCATGACATCAAAATCAACATCTCACTGTGCTAATCACATATATGTTGCTTTATAGATCACCTACACACCCGTAGACAACCTAATATTATCAAATAAGACGTGTTTCCAATATTCTTATTGGATTTTAGAGGTTGTTATTCCTTCTAAAGACGCCCAACGTTATTTTGCTGCAAAACTTTCGGTTCTACAGCAGATGGGACAGCAACTTTGAAAGATAACATCGCCTCTAGAAAAACAGGTCATCGTGTGTGCAGCCAGGGTTTGCTCTAAAGTAGAGCTGCAACTAACTATTATTTTCATAATCGATTAATCTGTCGATTATTTTCTCGATTAATCGTTTGGTCCATAAAATATCAGAAAACCTTAAAAAATGTTGATTGCTGTTTGTCAAACCTGGAAATGATGACGTTCTCAAATGTCTTGTTTTGTCCACAAACCAAAATGATTAACTTGAAGCTTTAATCATGAAAAAGCCTCAAACCAATGAATCAATTATCAAAATAGTTGTCGATTAATTTAGTAATCGATTAATAATCGATTTATCAATTAAACCTTTCAGCTCTACTCTAAAGCCCCTTTTCCACCTATGGTCGCAGCTTGCCTCGCCTCGGCACGGTTTAGCTTGGTTTTCCACTACAAAATAGTACCTACTCAATGTTGGTGGAGTCATCACTGCACAGCTGCATGAAACTACTAGTGACTTGTAAAGCAGTTGTTTTCAGTGAATCATTAGAATCAGTCAATTAAAAATATTTGTTCAGTACTTCCTCCATGACCGGAGCACAGACTCCCTCTGACACAGCCACTGGACTGAAATACAGCGGCAGGGTTTGTGATGCCTCTCGCTGTTCACGATTAGCAGTGCTGTCGCTAAATACACCAGACTCCTCTGTTAAATATTGAGATTTTAGAGATAATTGTTGGAGAATAACCCATGTTTTTAGGATTGTTAAGTCTTTTTAACCGATCTGCAGTTCAGCATTGTTCGGCCTGATTCTTGTGTTGGAAGTCTCTTCCTGTGATAGCACTCTGACCAATCAGTGGCCGGCAGTCTGGAGACGTCAAGCATAGTATTGCCTCAGCTTGCTTGGAACCTCGCCAGAGCAGGTTCTAGAAAAGTACCTGGTACCAGGTACAAGGCTAGTGGAAACGCAACTTAGCCATGCCGTGCAAAGGCAAGGGGAGCCGGTGGAAACACACCATACTGGTTGTTTTGCAGGAAAGGGTTTTAATGAAACTAAGAAACTGAGGAAACTCACTCAAGCCTTAAATTTGATAAAGCCACTGAAGTGTCCCTATGTCCATTTCAAATGAAAATCAAATCACTTTTTATTTACTGTATATAGCACTTTACAATACCTGCAAGGTATTCACATACTGTAAAAGTAAATAATAATAGCGGGAATAGAAAAAAAAAATACAATAAAACGGTGAAATAGGAATCAGTAAAAATAGAAAATGCACAATTAAGAGCAGAGGGAAAGTGTCACCATGTTATTCAATATTAAATGCCCTTCTAAATAAATATGTTTTGAGTTTACTTATGCTTAAAAATGCCTAACCTACAGAAGACCATCAGGTACAAAGAAGTAGCCGGGCCATGAAACATGGGAACAACTTCCAAGGTGACACCAGCAGCCGCAGGTAAAACCAGGGCTAATCATGATTAAGTGTTGTTAGTGCTCAGAGTTGGTGTCCCAATTAACAGCTGATGTAGTTGTATGATTAAAACCAGATTATATTGCCTACTATTTCATTCCATTCATTAACTTCACCGCCCACACCGAGCGGGAGCACAGAATAATTAAAAATATTCTCATACTCTCATATGAGGTCACTTCCTCATGTCGTCCTCCCACTCCCAACAAATGACACCTGCCATTTTGATTGGTGATCGATAGTTTGAAGTGTTCCCGCGTCATCATTAAGAAAGCAAACTCATTCCCTTCACAGATAGGTGAAGGAAACGATAACCAGAAGTGCCGCATTAAAACATTTTTAACTTTCATCATTCTTTGTCGGAGCTATAATACCCAGGCGCTGTTATTGGCTACTCTAAACACCTATAAATATGGTGAAAAGACCCTTCCTTGCAGCTAATTTTTACCAGAAATATGTAAATATATGGAAGTTACTAGTACCTCTTTCTTCGGACTTTTCAGAATGCAGATACGTATTACTGTACGTTCCCTCATTTCCAAGGCTGTTCACACTGTTTTCATTCTGTATTATCTACAGTTTTTTTTAATATCATTCTATTATTTTTTTCTTCTCGCTTGTTTAAATTTGTAGCAATTTTGTGCTCGACTGCGCCAACCGTATATCGGTTACATGTGAAGCACGTCGTGGATTTATTTGATTGTGACCTTTTGTTTATTTGAGTGCGATTGTAAAATGAGGTTGGAGAAAATAAAAAAACAAACTCTTTCACTGAGGGAAACAAGCTTTCTATGTCCAAACCCTTTAATTTTCCGCTTCATTAAGAGCTGCGGTGCCGGTGCTGTGAGCCCAAGGCCAGAGGCCGCTTGAGGCAGAGGCAGACCCTTTAATAGCCTGTTTACAACCAGACTCGGGCAGCGTAGGGAGCAAATGGAAGGCCCGTGCTTGTTAACAATTTAATGGCTGCAGTGACTGATTTAAGGATTTGCATACTCACTAAGGTCATATTTGTTAGGTTCTTCACTGGGCAAGACTTAAACCCACATTCATGGAGGTTTATGGTCCGCACTGATCATTTTCAGGGATGGGTGGTTGTAATGAAGCGTAATTGGAAACTGCTTCCCTCCTTTGTGGCCACTTGAAAGGTCAGAAATTAGTGTTCAGTACAGCAAACCAAGACAAGTGTGGTACTAGTGTTGTACATTACTGCCAAAACTAATCAATTTGTGCATGTACGAGAATGAAAGCACTGACACATTATGGTGGGACCTTTCATGCAAACATAGTCTGTGTAATTTACCGGCAACTATTGACCATCATTCACTCCCCCCCACAGCTCCATCTATTCATGTATGCATACTTTAGATCAGGGGTGGCCACACTTTTTCAGCTTCGGAGCTACTTTTCAAAATGATCTACCTTAATCTACATAAATAATGCTAAATATATATTTTTTTATAGATATATACTGAGAATATGTCGGCGTACCTTGCGTAACTTGTATGGCAATACAACTCGGTGCATTTTTGGTCATTACCTTACTCTGATGACGTGCGCTGAATGGAATCAGCCAGGGTTGCCTTTGTGAAAAATGTCTGCTGTACGGACAACTGTGATTTCAGTTCCTTCAACTGTCTCTTTCTCGGCTCGCTTTTTGGAGGGAAGTCAGTGCACTGCCCGAAAGTGCCGCTCCACAGTTCCCTTCTTCGAAATAACGATCGTAGATTTGCAGATCGGACAAACGTACTTCGAAAATTGCGAAAAAGGTCCTTACCCTTTCTTCAGTAGTATTTTATAAATTGGAAGGCTAACTAGGTAATCAGCTCGCTAGTGATTTGCAGCTGGCGTGGTTGACCGCGGATGCGTGGTGAACCGCATGTTAGTTAATCGCGATTGATGTATTGGGCACCCTTGCTTTAGATATACTAGCTTTACATGGAAGCCTTTGCGTCTCATTTGATTATTTTGTCAGTCATTTTATTGGAACTCATCCAGAAAATATGGGAAACACATACGCATTTTTAAAAGAATAAATATTTCAGGAAAACTAAGTATTTAGTGTGACCTACCCTTATACCTCAACAAGCACAACCCTGGCTATGTTTCTGGTAAAACCTGTGTTTGTCTCACTATTTCACATCATCTGTCTATTACGCCGGTTTTATTCAAGACATGCCTGAGCACACACACTTATACGTGTGTATATATATTAAACATAATGAGCGTTGCATTAACAATTTGTTAATCTCTAGCATTAAATACTTCAGCTACACAATGTAATTTAGTCAAATGTAACCAGACAGATATTGCAGATTTATAGAGTGCAGAATAATCACTAAAAACCCCACACTGTCCACCGATGTCTTTATTTGGCATTTATATTTGTGTGGAGCTCTATAAAACAGCAATATTCTATCTCACATTCAAGTCACAGTCCAGAGGCTTACAGAAAAAGAAGTTGGCTCATTCAAAAATAAAGAATAAAAGTCTTGTCAGAGTCTTTCATGTGAAGGAAAAGTGTGACCTTTTTTAATGTAGATTATCAGTGTAAAGAGATTTAAATCTCTCATTTTAAGCCAGTTGAGAGAACGTGGCATACTTCAGCTCTCTGTGATTTCATACGCAATCTCCCTTATATCTCATCCTCTTTTGTGCTCTGCCAAAAAGGACTGGCAGTGGCGACATTATTAATTAAGGCATTCTGTGTTTTAGTACCTTAGTGACTTTTGACAGCCTTTTCTTTCTCCCTCTGCCTTCTTTCTTTTTTTCCCCTCCTTACTTTCAGCTTAAGTTTGTCAGACCATGTAATACATGCAAGGTTACACTTTGTCTGAACAAGGACGACGGGCATACAAAGTGAGTGGACCTTGACTGAAACAAGTGTGAAGTTGTAGCAGAATGAGAAAAAAAAAAAAAAACATAGCTGCAGTGTGTGGCCAAGGCTGCCGCTGCTGTGATGTGAATTTATGTCCAGACGTGTGGAATGAACCTGCTGACTATCAACAAAAGTCACTGAGTACAGATGCACTCTGACATCAGGTTATGTACCTGACCCAGGGTTTCAGGGTGCATATACATGGCTACGTTTCCTTGCCAGCGAGTGCTTTCCCCTCTTTGTCATTCCTGTCCTATTCTCTTTATGATACGCTCATCAACCTCCGTATTGTGGATTAAATCAGCCAGCTGCTAAAATCATTCTCAGGTGACCCGCAAGAAGGGCAGGTCATGTATGAATGCATGCTTCTGCTCGTGTTTCCTTCTTTTGTTTGCTTCTGAACGGCTGCATGCCTCCGTCAATACAATTCCGGCATTGAAGGTCCTTCCAAGTCACCGGTCACAAACAGGATTTCCCTGGATTCTGCTTATTGGGTGCTGCTAGAGTGTCTTGACTGTAGAGTTGTGTAGAAAGGTATTAGTCATGATGACAGCGCTCAAATTATCAATTTCAAACCCTTAGAGCAATATATAAATACCCACTGAATGCATAATATAACGACAAAAAGAGACCTTGAGAAAAATAAACACATTAAGACAGAATACTAAAACCAAAGATTACAATGTTCCAACAAACAAAGCAAAACGACAACATATCTATCCTATAACATCACCAATATAATTCTCCAACAAATCATCCTACAACAAACCCTTAACTAAACTATTCAAAAAATATGTCTCCTCCAATATTTCTCAGGATTTAGATTTGATTTAAAACAACATCTTAAAATGTGAAGGTGATTATTTTCCCCCCAAAAAGGAATAAAAATGTTCTCAACAGAATATAATCTGATAATAAAAAGTTTGCATCGTTTTATTTAATTTTTCTTTATCTTTATGGGAATTGTTAAATTAATGAAGACATCACATTTCATCTATTATACTGATTTAGTAAAGAAATTAATTCAAATTCAAAAGTTTGTCTTGATACCAAATCATTCTGTCTTCTGTTTTACATCTGGGGCAGTGTGGTGAAATATCTTTGGCGATTTTGTGCTGTTTTGAGATGGCTATTGGGATTTGTCAAATGACGCACTGCTGTGTGGTGAACTAGGAACATAGTGAAGTAGCACTGCAGAGATATGAAGCAGCTGTACCCTTGGCCTTGGCCCTTACACCGATCATGCACCGGTGCTCTGTCTGTCTGTCTACGGTCAGATCATCTGCCTCCTGTTGGCTCCACGTGAGGCTGTAGAGTCCCCGAGGAAAGACATACTAACCTTCTTCCATTTGGCTCGCCGTTCAATGGCCTACTGTCAACAACTCCCATGCACAGCAGCACTGCCGTCTGCAGCGCTCTCCCTCCCACTCCTCGTTGTTTCTCTCTTGTGTGCTCACACAGATAATGTCTCTTTGTTGACATGACTTGTTTGACATGAACCCCCATGTGCAGCGACTATTCGGTCTAACTTACAGTAGACGGCAGGTTTTCACGGATGTACTGTACGCCCAAAACACTGCAACACTTTTTTCCGTTTGTTTTTGCCCAGAGATGAAAGCCTCACTCGTGATCGTATGAAATGACAACCCATAATGATATTCTGTTTGATATTTTTTCATGTGCTTAAAGAAGTCATCTGATAGTGGAATTATTTCTACAGTAGCCTTGGAGGATAATGGCCTTCCACATTCATTTTGATTCCAGATGTGCCAAAAAAAATAAATAAATAAAATACAGCTACAAATGTACACAAAACATGACTATCTTCCTGTCACTTTAGGACATTGCCTCACATTGATATTAGCATAATAAAGGTCAGTGTTGCTGCTTTTCATAATTCCCTCATTTCTCTGCCGTGCCTCACTTGTGTTAAGTAGATCTGGACATGTATTTATGCTAGAGGGCATTTGTATTCAATTCAAGGTGAGTCTCGTCTTTGTCATGTTTTGACATTCAATGTAGTGCTCCGGATTTTCAAATTATGCTTACATTGTGTAAAAAAAACAAAAACGTGACACCTGTAGCTCTGAAAAATGATTCAGTGCACAATGCCCCGCGTACCCGATTGACTCGTATCACTTCAATCAGCTCGAAAAAACCCACATGAAAGCTGTGTTTAATCCACGTGCGCTTTCATATCGGTCTCTTCATAAAGCTTGTCACTTTGTCTATCGACTGTGTGATTGAAATTCCAATAATTGCCAATCCCTCAGTGTCAGGTCCAATTTTCAACCAGGAACAATACTTTGGAACACGGCAATGACTGCATGACTAGTATCCGAGCTATCACTGTGCTGCGGGGTTTCATCAGGATTCAATAACCTGCATCTCTCTAGTACGTGAGTGATGGCGGGACGCGACAGGAGGGACAAGTGGAGGAAAGAATAATTACTGGGCCGGTTTCCTCTCCTAGTCATTCATGCACCAGCAGGCCTTGCAAAAAAGGACTGTCCCCCTGCATTGTTATTATGAGATGAAAAATGGGCAGCTGATCAGTGCAGTGACAGCCCGTTTGGTGCATTTACCTGTCATTTGTCTCCTTTTGGACAGGAGTGGTCACCACAGACTCTGGCTACTGCGCGGTTTGCCCACTGATCTCATCAGTTTGCAAGCCTCTGCTTTGTATTGCGGCACTATAGGTGTCGTGTGTAATTCGGTCACATGTTGGTTGTCGGACACAGAGAGAAACACAGTGTATTTCAGATGTAATATGTCTGAATGCTGGCCTAATTAAAAAGCCAACAGGCACTTGGCAAGCATTGATTGTTTGTGTACCTGCACGTTGAGGATAAGGACAAAACCATTCAACTGCAAGGATACTCTGTATTAATTAGTGGCTGGAAGCAAAGGCCAGGTTTGAACATGGAGGGAATGAATTGCCATGTGTTATCACTTCCTCTCCTACAGAGATAGACCCCTGCACATCTGCTGATATTGGCTGTAAATAATGATTGATTCTTTAGAAGAAGCTACACTGTCTGCCATCAGAATAGATCTGAGTTATTTAGCTTAAAGGCTTTCAACATCCATTGATATAAATGGCAATTACACATTCAAAAGTCACTCCTTTAATCTTTTAAAAAAACGTACTGTATTATTGACAGTAATTGCTGGTCATGGTTGATATTAATAATTCTGCATGAACATAGCCTCAAAATTCCAAGATACTGAAACCAGCATTTCCCATTAATTATCTAGACTGTGGCAGTTTGCTATGGTCTAATTTGTCTAACCAAAAAATTTTTTTTACACTTGTCATATTAACATAAAAGATCTCTCAGTGTTTCACGCCGTTGCTTCATTATATTGACTTTTCACATACACTTTACCCCCCCGAAGTTTCACTTTCTGCAACAACTTCTCATTATTTACTAGTACTTGCATGCAAAAAAAAATAAATCACATTTACTTAGAGTGCCTGTCCATACGAGAACAGATGTAGGTGAAGCCGCGCAATTGTTTTTTTTTTTTTTTTAATTGTATAAGCGTTTCACCCACATGGACACGGCGTTTTGGGAGACCTGAAACTTAATTTTTTTGGAAACGGGTCCCGTTTCTATGCATGAAGTTAAAGAAAAATCTTTAACCTCTGAAATAGCAGTAGCACGCACACGCTGTTGTTGTGATCATGTGGGCTCTACATGCATTCAACACACAGAGCCCACGTGATCACAACAGGCGCCGCTGGATAGAAGTGCTGGAGTGGAATGGCCTGCTTGTATCGGAGCGCTTATATCGGAGATTTTAGAGGCAGTCCAATATAATCCGATACTCGTTTTTGGCTGCTTTCGGACCGATATCCGATATCAGTATCGGATCGGGACATCCCTACCCAACGTGTTATTCTCTGTTTTTGGCGTGGCAGCATTACAGCGCCATGTGCAGGCCTAGCACATGTACTACAGTTGCGTGTGGATGAAGATATATCCTGAAACAATGCCGTGTTTACCAGAGAACTTTTACAGAAAAGATTGTTTGTGTTGTTCCGTTTTTGCTCCTGTTGAACAGCATAAACTCCAGCCACATTATAAGTCTGTCAAATTGTCTGTCAAATAGCTGTAGTGACTTTAGAATATTGGGCTGTCTGTCACTGGTTGTTATCTTGAAATATAACCATCGTCCCTGTATTTACTTTAACTGTTGACAGCAGATTTGACTGCAGTCTAACACATTTAGCCCTCGAGTTATAGGGCCCGGTTATGCTTACCGTGTTCCGTGTCTCTGGAGAGCCGCTTTGAATTTCTGCAGGTGCATACAGTAAAACAAGGGTCAGTGTTCGTCGAGCGCTCCACACGTGTGCTCGAGCTCACATTCCATTTTAGTTGCAGCAATTTCTTACTAGGAGTGTGCCCACTTTTGGATTTCTTTGTGTTCTTTGAGTTGTACTAGTTCGGGCACCTGCAGTCTACCTCATATAACCTGAGGTTTCCATGGTAACCATCTTTTTAGTAGTCTCTTTTGACCAGAACAAGAAAGCGACAACCATTGGACTGAAAGTGTTGTGTTGTACAGGGAGCATGTGTAAGTGTGTACAGTTCTTGAGGACGTAAACTGGAGGAAGTCCGCGTAGGGTCCCTGTGGACCACCATGGAATTGAATAGACAACATATAATTCTGTCAAGCTCACCTCTACATGCAGACATGGAGAGTATGACCCAGTCCATAGGAAGGATCAATGTTTTACAACATGGCAATCGTTACATGATCAAACACTGTTAGCCATTGACAGTCGTGAAAAACGTCTATCATTTCTTGCTCCATTGTTTATTGTTTGTGATATTTGCATTTGCATGTGATGCAGAATGGAGTAATTCTCAACATAAACAGAACTTTGCATGTATGTGGTTTAGACATTAAAAAAATGTACTTGATAAATACTTTGCAGTTGATGTGGCGGACTTGTATTAGCTAGAGCTGAAATTACTTGATCAATCCATTACTAATTTATTCGTAAACTATTTTGATAATCAATTCATCGGTTTGAAGCTTTCTTCATTGTTAAAACAAGATTTCTCATTGTTTCAGCTTCTTAAATGTGAATATTTTAAGAAATCATTAAAATTGGATCATTTTGGTTGGTGACAAGACATTTGAGAACATCATCTTAAGTTTACACACAGTTATGTACAAATGTGTGTCTTACTTGTCTTGCAGTGTTGGCAACATCGCTCCTATACTGTAACACCAACCACCCTTGCCCCAAACTTTCACACACAGAGGGAGCTGACCTCTCCACAGTATCACCTGCACAGTGTCAACTGCAAAAGTTCTGCTGTCAGAGGTGAATTCAGAGCTATCACTCAAAAAAGCTGCTCTTTAAGGTCTGGTGTGAGGGATTGTTGACAAGAAGAAGTCCTTAATGAGTTGAGAAGAAAGTCAATCTGCCCCAGCAATTTGCAGAAACAAATTATGCTAGTCAACCAACAGGGTGTTGACTTTGATTGCAGCAATTACTGGCGCAGATGCTAAAGAGGACACTCTTGTGAATTTCCTGCTCGGTGCTTTCAGGTTTTTCGTGCTTGCTCTCCTTTACGTTCTCTGTCAATACACCGTCAGGCATGCACGACTGGCATGCTTTCCTACATTCAGTCCCTCAACATGCAATCATTAAAGAATAAATAGACAATGCCGATGACAGTGAAGTAGGTGGGAGTGGTAGCAGCTCGAGACTTGAGACTGACTCATACTTTTCGCACACTGACTGAATGCATTTACTCAAAACTACTGCCAACTTTATGGATTCTCCACATTGATTTTCTTATTTTAAGACTTAATGAATTGTAAGGGGGGGGGTGATATATTCTCCTCATCTAGTAGACTGCTTTTCCTTTGTGGCTCACATTAATAAATAATTTTTACCATGCATAATTGACATAGGGACATGATTCAGACACACAAGTGAAATCAGCATTACAGTCAGGTCACTTAAAACAGCGTGCTTCCCAGTGAAGTGACGGAAATCAGAATTGCTTTTCACTTTTAACCTCAGCATTTGGTTTTGAATGAAATTAATATATATATATTTTTTTTTTTTTGACTCAAATGTGCTTTTGGCCCAATAAGTCGGTGGTTCGAAGCTTTTGCTCATTAGAGCTGCAACTAATGATTATTTCCATATTCTGTCGATTCTTATATTTTCTCGATTAATCGAGTAAACGTTTAGTCCATAAAATGTCACAAAAAAAACCAGGAAAACGTTGATCAGCGTTTGTCAAACCTGAAAATGATGATGGTCTTGAATGTCATGTTTTGTCCACAAACCAAAATGATTCCGTTTTAATGATTTTTGTTTTGTTATATCTTTGTTATATGGAGCAAAGAGATGAAGAAAATATTCACATTTAAGAAGCTAGAAAAAAATCAGAAATCTTGTTTAAATAATAATAAAAAAAGCTTGAAACCGATTCATCGATTATCAAAATAGCTGACGGTTCATTTAGTAATCGATCAATCGAGTAATTGTTTCAGCTCTAGATCATATTGAATAATCTTGCTGTTGTAGAGTAGGTAGATGTTTTGGTTCACATTGTTTTCCAGCACTTGAAGCTGCAGTTTTAAATATAAACAAGTATCTACTGCATTCAAAATATCATCAAATGAGTTAAAAAAATGTTAAACCTCTATATGACTCTCTCTGTGACTGTTTCTCTCTCTCTCTCGCTATAGCAGTGTTTTGTTTTCGTGTCTGTGGCGACATGCCCAAGCTGCGCAAACACAGTGATGCATTTTACATCATGACAAAGCCGGTGTGGGGGAAGAAGGACACTGCAAAAGTAAAGCGAGCTGGCTGCAGACAAATAGTTTCAGATTGTTTTTTTCACAATCTAATTTCAAAATCATGATTTTGTCTTACGTACTCGCAAAGTGCAACATGAGGCACCAGTAGATGGTAGGAGCTGTCTCTGACTGTGTGTGAATGTGTGAGACGGCAGAGTAGAGAGAGAGAAGCTGCAGTGTTTTGGTCGCTTTAAATTCCTTCTAATCTCTGTTTTACCAACTGCTGGTTTCATTAGATATGTGTTATGTCGGCATTCTGTTGTTGCCGGTATTTCATATACGTGCACGTTACAGTCTTGATTTTGGATGCTCGAAATATACTGCAAAATAATAGGCCTGCTTTGAGTCACATTACAGTGTTTGTTATGCTTCCGTTTTGAACACGGTGAAGGGGAATGATTGTATCGGCGCAATTATCTGCTCAAGTGGACTAACAGTTGTTTGTCTGCCTGAACATTTTATTTTTCCAGTACACATTTCTCTGAAGTTTCTCTTGTTGTGGCCTCGGCTCGTCCTAATTATTGTATTCTGAGCCGTGCAGCGTAGACAGCCACAGGTTCACTCCTGGTGTTTATACAGGGCCTTCTAAATGATATTTTTCTGCTTGGCTGAACACTTTAATGAAAGTGTAAACGCTTTTTTGGAATGTGGAATCAGCTGAGTTCGGCAGATTAGCACTTCCCTTCTTCCACAGCCTTGATGTTTAATTACCGCAAGTATTTTTGTTTTCTTTTGTTTTCATCGGTTACTTTTTCTGCTTTAAGTTTTAGACGGCTCACATTTAGCCCAGGGCTTGAGTAATTGGTGTGTTTGGGAGGGGGCGAGGAAAAATGAGGAGGGATCGTCTGTCTGGCTTCTGTCTGCCAGACAGGCGGCGTGCAAAGGTAGTTTGGGGGCAGCAAATCATTTGGGAAGTGCAGCACTTTCCGTGCAGACAGCTCTAATGAAAGTCTTGCGCACAACACAGCTGGACACATATTTTTACTCATTTTTTTAATTTCTCTTTCTCCTCGTCTCCATTTTCTCATCTCCCCGCGACTGTCACATGT
Organism: Solea solea; assembly: GCF_958295425.1. NCBI lineage: Eukaryota > Metazoa > Chordata > Actinopteri > Pleuronectiformes > Soleidae > Solea > Solea solea. Next base: position 33,944,919 of record NC_081134.1, on the reverse strand, counting down.
CCTTTTTTTTTTCCCCCCGCACCTCTTGAGCACTCACTCCAACGCATAGTTATTATTCAGTGCCTCTTTACTTTTCTCCTGCAACATCAGGATTATCTTTACACCCAGTCGACAGAGTACGTATTTGTCACCGGTTGGCTTTGACCTGTATTTAGCATTTAAATCAGACCAGGATTGGCTTGTGATCTCATTACTGCGGCCACCTGACTGTATTTGATATAAAGCCTGGGCATTAATAAAGATCCATCAGGGTTTAGGAAAGGGAAAGATGAGGCTTGTCCTGCAGCTCAGGTAATTTACTGCAGCAGAACAAGATAGAGAGAGACTGTGTTATTATAGACTTGATTGCTTGGCAGGCCTGCTTGTAATTGATCTATGCTGTGCAGAAAGGCCCGGGCCGTGATGAAGGGTGTGGTTGTGGAGGAAGAATTCGATGCAGAATGTAATACATACTGTATAACAGTGAGACAAATCTATAGTTTGAAAACCGAGAGGGCAGGCAGAGGGAGGGTTAGAGAAGTGAGTATTGATTTGAGGGAAAAAGAAAAAAATATATACAGTATATACTCCCTGTGACACACACTTAGCAAATTAAATGAGGGGAGAAAAGTTTTTGCAGAGTTTGGCACCTGCTCTTAAATGCTCATCCAGAGCATCATCATCATCATCATTGCTCTGATAGACGTACTTGAATTCTGTGGTTTATGGTTTGGTTTGGAAATATCAGAGCAGTTTGCCGTTCAGCATTTATTTTTCACCTTTTGCTCAAATCGCAATTAACATTCCCACAAGTCCCACGTGAAGATGACTATCATAAGTTCATATCTGAACCTCATCACCTTCATATTTCACTGTAAAAAGGTTACACGTCATTAAGAAGCATTCAGAACGCGCCATTTATGGTGAAAGGTGCACTAAACAAGTATATTGCAATTAATAATATTAAATTATGTTTCATTTGCTCCTCATTAATTTAGACGCTGGTCATGAATCAGGTTCCCGTGTTTATATAACTGTCAGCTGAACCCAGTTGCTGACATCACATGTAGCCATGGTACAGTTTTACAAACGGCAGATACAGCAGGTTTGAGCTCATCATGTTACTTATTTACTCGTGTACAGGAGTGCATGTCAGCATGATACTGTTTTAACCACTTCATGTGCTTTTGGTGTTTTGAGTAAACAAGTTTTTTCTAAATAATTTAGTTGCAACGTGCCCTCCGTTAAAAACACACTGGAATGTTTTCATCATGCTGGACGACTCGTAGACTTGAATTATGAGCTGTGTTGATATAGCACAAATGAAACCTTTTTTTTTTTTGCCAAAGCATACTGTTGTTGAATAGCACTTGGAGACCAAGCTCATGTGATTATGCTCTTGTCTTGTGAAATACAACCCAGGTCCCCTCCATTTGTGACATTTTATCGGTATAAATTCCCCTGTAGCAGCACTGGTCAGACAAAAGTAATTCAGATGAAGCAACGGATAAAGACAATAATGTGATGAACAAAACCGAATAGAGCTGCACGTACAATATTTTGTGTGTCTTTTTTTTAAACCTCTGTGCATGGTACAATTCTGTAACCTGTTTTTATTATTCTTGCCAGGACGTCGTGAAACAAGCTAATTCTAAAACATCTACCCCATCCTTCAACCCACCAGGGTAATACGTTCCACTCAACAAAAGCACAGATGAATGCAAAGCGTACGTGTCAAACTGCATATCCTGTCCATAGCATCTCTCATGCACAACGTAACCTGTTTTTGTTGAGTCTGAAGCATTATCTTAACAAGAGAGAAGGGAAGCAAACTGCAACATTAACCACAACCGTTTCGGTTAATGTTGCAGTTTTGCCTGAAGTTGATATCGGAGTCTGAGTATAAATACGTCCACATTGTCCTTTCTTGCAGCATCTGCAACAAAGTACTATTGATCGCTTTGCCCGAGAGAGAGTCGAACCCACAACAAATAAAACATCTCATGGAGCCCGAGCTGCTCTAAATAATTTCAGCTTTATCTTCAACGTGGCTGCTTACGACAAAGGTCTTAGGCACGAAGGTACGCCCGAATCAATCGGACACTGTGGGGGTTTATTCACTTTCTGCTCACAGAGGATCCCAGAGTTATTCGTGCTGCAAGAGAATACAGTGAAGAAATTTAATATCTTTGAGGGAGGCGAGTGTAAAGGAACCACAGCTTGTGTTAAAAAAAGAATGTTCGACCAAAACATAATAAGGTCAGACCTTGAAGGCTACAAGCTGTTGGCACTGTTCAGAAATGTGGAACACTTCCAGTGATAATCACAGTGTGTGGACACGGAAAGTAGGAGAAGCCATGTGACTTGTTTTTGTTTGTTTCTTTTGGAAATGTGTCTTTTTTTTTTGCACCAAGTAGGGCTTTGGCCTTAAATTCACCCACACCTACAACTGTTCTTGGTCCACTGAATGTGGCACGTCTGGAGAGGGTGACATCTAGGTCAGTACTAGTGACTCAGACCTATCACAGGAACATGGTGAGAGTTGGGGAGGAGGAGGAGGTGAAAAACACTCAAAAAGTTTCTCTAAACATGCAGGAAGGCATAAAGGTGGTGACACACAGCCTCCATCATCCTTTTTTCTTTTCAGTGCTTTCACCAAATGTGAACATGAGGCATGAATGTGCTGTGATGAAACACGGCAAGCACACGCACACTGTAATGTCATCCCTCTGTTCTACATCTATTAGCTTCGTACTGTACCCATTTGAGACGACTGGAGAGAAAACAAACACACCCCTAATTTATATAATCATTACTTTTATTACGAAGGCTGCCGCTTTTCACAGATCAAATTCCAACCCCCAGTGCTTTCCATTATCTTCTGTGTTGACTTAAATTGCCAGTGAATCTCATAAGTTGCAGTGAGGACCATATTTTGTCTTATTGTTGCAGAAAGTCATTAATTATGGGTTTTCTGTTCATCTGCTCCCCTCCTCAGATTGATTATTCCATGACACTCTCCATTAAAGCCCCATTAGCTGCCATTATGCCCCGGCTATGTTCATTGCCAACAATAACACTCAACAAAAAATGCAATCGGGAAAGAGCACAGGATGCAAGCTTTGGTTTGACAGCTACAGGATTGTTCATCATTAGCAGACATTGTCTGCGAGACACTGGGATATGTCATTCGCAAAAGGGCCGCGGTACGTCCTTCCCACCTAAATGGCTTTACATGACAGAGGACACCTCTGTTACATTCCTACAGAGCTCTCTTATCTGCGCTGTCAAAGGGATGAGAAGAACAAAAGACGACTTACTAATGACAAAAGATGGCATTCATTTAGTTTAAGTGCAAAACATCCATCCTAAATATCCTCTCCTGCACGGAGGGCTTTGATTAAGAGATTCGGTGGAATCGCTTTTAAAGGAAAGTGTCGAGAGAAGAAATATAGGCCATTTTCCCCGCGCCCGCAATCCTTCCCTCTCTCATCTTTTAGCTGTGTGATAGATTGGTCAAAAAAAGGGAGATAGAGGGTCATTGAAGCCAAAAAAAAAGAGTGAAAATAGTTGCTTTCATAATTTGTCAGAGTTAATGATTGGGTAAACCTACCTATTAGCTGTGGAAGAGGCTACAGTGTACATGAATAATTAACAGAGTTAACAAAGAGTGAAAATTGCCCATCTTATCCAGGAGATCAGCCATAATTTTAGTGCGAACACATAATGCTTTTAAGAGGTACTTGTTTTTCTCTCGTGTTTATTTTCTGGTTCCCCATTTGCACCTCTGCAAACACCACAATAACAACTTGTAATCTGTCACACGGAGCCCACACGGCATGCTCGTTTACTTCATCTGACATTATTATAGCCACCCGTTTGAACTTAATTCTCCATAAAGCATTTATGATTACACAGACACTGTACTAATGGCCGCAGTGGCAATTAGTGTGTTAAAAACCCTAGCTTGACACCGGCCCGTCACACCCCGAAGTGTTTACACTGCATCTTAATAACTTTCACGTGCTGTATTCCTAACATGACCATATGAGACGTGCTGTAGCCGCATATGTTCTCTGGTCAATCTACTCCATTCAGTGCACGTTAAAGTAATTCATTCTCATTCTCTTATTTCCTCTCGTAGATGAAAACTCATGACATAAATAATCAGTTATTGCAATAAAATGACGTGAATTTGCTGTCGTGAGAGGGTGTCGCCATGCGGCCACATGTAGATATAGATGTATGTGATCCTCAAACCTACACCAGATTGATAATAAATGAGAATAATCGAGCAGATGTTGATGCGTGCGGTGTATTGCAATGGCCACATGTTTCAGGTTGAATAAGACGTAACTGTCTCTGTAAGTGTGTATTAAAGTGCTCGGTATTTATGTGCAGGTTGAGTGCCATCTAGACGGCTCCCATATCATGTAATTGTACTGCATGTGTCAGTGTTTAATATGCATTAACGATATATCCTGGGAGAATAAATGGGGGGAATAACAATGCGCAAGTAATTACATGGTGGGTGGCTCCCTCTCAGCATCTGTCATTTCAATCACAGTGTCACAGCGTTGAATTTCCTCGTGTGTTTTGTTTCTCACCCTGAGCCGAGACTGAGAATTTTTAATTTGCATTGTCTCCTGGTCCAGGCGCTTTGCGCTCTTTGACAATAAGCCAATAAAATTAAAATTTGCCAAACTGTCTAAGGGATATTTGGGGAAAGTGTGCATTGAAATTAGAGGACGGGGGTCCCTCGTGATGAAGCATTAATAAGTTTCTGAATGAATTTCTCTGTGCAAATGGCAGCGGGTCACTCAGGGAATGGGCTCAGTGTAGATATTGACTCAGATCAAAGTGAAACGACAGAGCAAAGATGACAAGAGCAGCTGCTGGAAAAAGTGGACAGCGGGATTGCATGGGGGAAATTAAAGTGAATTCTTATCACTGCTCGTGTCCATCGTGGACCCAACTGCTGTTGAATGTCACTGTGGCGCCTGAACTCACTAATATTTAAACGCGACTGCAGCTGGGAGCTCTACTCGGCAGTGTGCTTCTTTTACACAAATTTAAGTGGTGACTTTACATATCTGAACAGCGTTCTGTGATGATATAAAAAGTATTTTATGCACCAATAAACCATAAAGCCCTTCCTTTAACAGATAGGCTCGTCATGAATCTCGGATGCACACTCAGTACTTAAACTAATTGTGTTTCTCTGGTGAATAATACCCGAGCCGTCTCTTATGAAGAGTGTGTGCGTACCGTGCTGCCGAGCGAGCACACGCATGAGGGGTTGAGGGCTAGGAATGACAGAATTAAGTAGCATTGTTAATTTATTGCAGTTGTCACGACATGGATAAACTACAGTGTAATGCTCATGATCATAAACAGGCTTTGATTTGCAAGGCAGGCTATGGATTAAGCATTGGCTACAACAAATTTCTCTCTTTCTTTTTTTTATATATATATATATATATATATATATATATCAGTGTGTCACATACACTGATCCCCCTTTGAAAGTAATTGATTACTTCTGGCTACATAGTGCCTGTACACTGTTTAACAAACAGTGGATTTAAGTTGGTGTTGTAAAAATACGTACATTTGCATCATTTCATGACCACGTTTACCTCCGTACATTTGCAAACACATTAATCTCGCTCGCCGAAGCCTCTGACGTCATTCCACTAATATGATAACAGTCTTGGCGGTCGGCTGCGTTATTCTGCAATGGCAGCAAGTTAATGCTAATGGATATTTATGAATTGAAAAATAAAGATTTCTCATGGACCCTTCCTATTGGGGAATATTGCTGTAAAAGATTAATGTTTGGAGTTTAAGATGCATCAATCATTCACAGGGCTGGACTGGCTTAAACAGTTGTAAAAAAAAAAAAAAAAAAAAGAACTTGGTCCAAGATGAATATCAATGAGTGAACTGCAACGATTTGATTTGATCCTCAATTGTTTGTGAACTGCAAATATTCTCGTGTATTTACATTTCATCAAAGAGTTCCTGCAAAGTTTGTGTCTCTGGAAAAACCGTGATGTGAGCGACGATATGCAAAACCCTCTGATATGAACTACATCACACAATCCACTGGCATCTCTGTTATCATCTACTCAGCAGGCTCAGTGGAGCTCTGGCACTCTGTTGCTGCTTGTTCCAGGACCCAGAAAGTGATGCCAAGCTGACTTAATTACACCACAACTGGCTGCTGACACCCTTAAACTGCTCTCCACTTTTATTTTTTTCTCCTTTCATTTTCATCCACTTGAATCTATGCCTCCTCCTCCTCCTCCTCCTTTTCAGCCATCAAAGTACTGACAGCTTTTCTGTTTTAAAGCAGTATCATTGATGTTAACAATACACCAAATGACTAGTGAGATAAAAGGGATTGCTATTTCTTTTTTTTTATTATTTGCTGATTCCACTGAGCAGCAAAAGTCAGCGGCTTTTCCTGCATATGCCACTGACCACCCACCTCCCAGCAGTTCCGCTGAAAATAACACAGCCACAGTGCCAGTGCTGTTACGTGCACTCATACCCCGCAGTGGGGCTCTGTGTTTTGAGGTGTGAATTTTAACTTTTGATTAATTGAGGTTTATGCATAGAATAGAGCTTTAATAACAGGCAGAGCTGCATAAAATACCCAAACCTATTCAGATCCAAAAGCATACTTTGCATACAGTTCAGTATAAATATACTTGGAACCACAACTCAAGTGTAGGTGTGGGCGAAATTCATATCATCGATGGCTTGATACTACTTTTTTGGGATAATGATACCACCAACCATAAGTGTCGACCAACACCATAGATACCACACACTGATAGCAGTCCATGCAGTTGTTTTATTGTTATTATTACAAGTTGTTGACAAGAGTTTTGTGCAGATGCATTTACCACTTACCACATAACCAGCCATTTCAAAAACATAACACTCCAACCGAGTTACAAATATTCAGCTCCCATAAAAAAGAGATGGAAACAGCTCACAGCATGACTCAGTTAAAATGCTGTTGTCGCTTTACATTTTGTCAGTTTGTGCTTGGTGAAGCATTTATGTAATGTTTAGGGTGTGGGGGATTTTACAGTTTACTTTCCAGGTATCCGATTACAGATTATGACACATACAGACTAATATTGATACATCAGATATGTCAGATATGTTGGTATGTCATCACATCCCTACTTCATGATATTATGGGTTGTTTACAGTGTAGGCAGATGAGGTAAAGAAACACAATCAAATGTTTTCATTTGTTGTTACAAGTGAAGTGGAAAGCCACGGCTCTGTGAGTAATCGTTTCCTCACTGATGATATTGACTGACCTGGGGGTTTGTTTGATAAAAACACATTTTGTCTTGAAACATCACCATATTTCTGGATTTCACGAGAGCTGATAAGAGCGATGACCAAAACTATCTACACATGTAAAACATTAAGCAAAAACAGACAGTGATCAAGACGGTAGGGGGAAAATGTGTGTATGTGTTGTTATTTAATATGTTATGTCAATGACTGAGTGAGTTAGCTTGACTAAGAGCACAGTTAACACGCTCAGCTGAGCTCTAAATACACTCAGGGCCACGATAAGCAACATCACGGGCCGTTGACTTCGCATGCACCGAATGAAATCTACATTTAAATGTGACAAGTTGAAAGGTAGCAGTAATCCAACTCGCTGTGTCTATGTAATTGAGCGGCAGACAGTAGCACATCTGCTTGCACAGATACCACACGATTCCCCACATTTACATTTGTCATCCCTTTTGCTTTGCGCGGCGGAATTAATAGTGAAAAGCAGGAGACTTCCCGAGGCGGTAAACAAGGAATTATACAGTACATCAGCGCTGTACGGGGCCTTCAAACCTTTTCTGAGAAAACAAGTGACACAAATTCAATTGTGTCATCGGAGCACTTACAGGGGACCATGTGTTGCCAAGGTGCTATCAGTTTGAATATTGTTTAGCATTACCTCTGATAAAGAGATTTAAATACAGACATCATCTGGATGTAAAGGACAGAGTAGCATATAATAATTCATGAGGTTTTTTGTTGTGTAATCAATGACCCAACTCCAAATAGAGATACTGATATCAGACACTGATTTGATACTTACTCATAAAGTTGACATATTAATTTAGCCAATCAAATCTTACTGAATTTTACAAATTGTGAGTCATTGGGTAAATCTTATTGTGTGAAGAGTGTCCACTTTAATGTCCTCTTCAGTAGAAGGACAATTTCTACAGATGTAATATCTTACCTCATACGGCAATCCATGGATTTATAAGGCTCTTCTTGTCTTGTTTCCCCGTCTTACTTATGGTCTACAAAGAACCAATAGCCTTTATGCATTAAGTTCTTGTGGCATCTATCACTTGATTGTTCACAGAGTTCAGACTGAGTTAGGGAAACGAGCATTTTTGCAGTTTTGCCGCCTCCTCTGCCTGGAATACTGAACAAAAAAATATCTGAACTCCTCACACAAAGCGTTTCGTTCCATCATGAATGCTAGACAACAAGAATCCATTGAACAGTTTGTTCCTATGATCTCATCGACTGCACTTGATATTTGCCAAGTAGTTTGGAATTCTTAAATTATTGTTTGTTTTTTTTCTTAATCAAGTTTAAGTCTGTTGTAGCTCGACACAAAATAATGATCTCAGATTATTAATCCATTACCTTTTTTCAGCAAAAGTCCAGGTTTTAGTATCCATGTCACAACTGGAAAAAGTCTAGTTTTACAATCTCCATTTTTAATGGCTCGGTTTAAAATCATTTAGGTCACAAAAATATTCTCAATCTTTGCTGATACAGAGCTCAACACTGATTAGCTTCAGAACTGGCCTGTGGGTGAATTCAACCTGAATTTTTCCCTTGTGTGTCTCTCCCCATCTCCATTTCGGAGTAAGTTAGCTTAATATCACCAGGGGTTCTTTTATTTCTCACAGAGCTGAACAATCACTTGGCCAGTGTGGAGTAGCACTAACAAGCTGATAAAAGTTATCTACATCTTAACTTTTCACCTGCCAATCACATTTGTGTGCTCTTTATTTATGGACATGTGCAGCATTGATTGTATTTTTGGATTCATTGAAGGATGATTTCTGGTTAACTTTAATCTTTGTTTTGCTTGTAAATTCATTAGAGTAAACATCATTCCATCGTTGTTTGTGAGGGGTACAAAAACGTTCTGAGATGTTGACCTCTTCTAGTATTGTGTCTATTAATGTGTGCAGAAGCAGTGAGAGAATGAACAGTAGAACTTGAGGTCGCCTTGCATGTTATTGTGATAAAATGAATAACCTTGTATTTCCACCTTTTCTTCTGTGTAACAGCAAGTTAATTTGAGTCATGAGTTGTAATGATAACCCACTCTGACCTTGAGTAAAACACTTACTTTCTTGAGTAAAATGAAATTGAAAGGACAACAATGTCTTTCACTGCAACAAAACATTGAAAGATTAAACTTTCTGCTGCTTGTTTGCTCCCTGGTGTGTGTCACTCATCAAATGTACATAATTTTTTTACATAACATTATATATACGTATATACAGTCGTTTTTCCTCTCCTGCCAGTCGGTTGAAAATCCTTGATTTCAATTTTGACTGTGATAGGTTCTTTGAGAAAAAGAGAGAATCTGCCTTAATGTTTCTTGCCTTTCATCTACTAAAATTTGACTTCAGGGACTCGTTCTATCCACAGGCTTCTTTATTTCCTCTGTCCGACTGTCTGAAGTCTGTTTTCTTTTTTTTTGTCCTGGCTGGGAATGAGAGAGCTCTCATGGAGGTGGCCGCAGGGCTTCCTGATTGATTAGAATTCTTCAGAGGGAAAAGAGCCGGGTAGTTCTGAGGCTTGGAGATTGTGTGAAACACCAGGTGACATGGGGCCAAAAAATGCACACATTGAAGGTGCTGTTTTCTGAAACGAGCACAAAGTGTGCTGATTTACGTTGTGTTGAGCAAGACATTTCACGGAAAGGCACGAGGGATGTTTTCGCAGGTGTCTGCGCAGGTGCGTTTGAATCTACTGACTGCTGCATTCTTATACTGAGCCTTGGGACACTCTGACATTATATTTAGTGTTGGCAAAAGCCAAATATAAACACTGCTGACCCATTATTTTTGTCAGTCTAGGGAGGAACAAAAATGGATATTTTCTGGTCTATGTGGGGTTATTTTACACTTCACTTGTGCTAAAAGATGAATGCTGCACTTTTTTTCCAACACATAACTTGAATAGAGACAAACAGAATAAATCAGTGACAGACGTGTTCCAAACAGAAGCAGCTCCATTAAAGCACAAATGCCTGTGAGTACTTGCCCCAAAAGCAGAGTACTCATGCAGTACTCGGCACAGAGTCGATGAACTGAATGCTTCTGCAGACCACTCAAAAAAGCAAACACAAAATGCCAAACATAATGATATAGAGCCAGTAACCGCACACAGAGTCAGACCCAGGAGAGAGAGAATTCTCTGGGACTGGGACGTGATATATCAATGAGATTCCACACTCTCATCACTGTATGCATTAGAATTACATGCTCACATTATCTGTTTTAACTGAGCAATTCAAAAAAGTACAGTCCAGAATTTGAAGTATTCGCACCATCTCTACCACTGTCGCCGTTTGCTATTATCAAGTTTCCGTTTCGTCAGTTAAAGGTAGGGTTGGAGATCCTGGAAAAACTGCACAGCATTGGTAACTTTCGGTACTTTTGGATACTTATTCAATTGAAAATGTGATGATAAAAAACAACAATTATTCTAAATACACTCAAAAGTTCACAAAGACATAAAGTTAGCCTACTGCTCCAGTAGAAACAGAGCCACTGTGTTATTACTTTGCAGCCCTTTCTGGGCTTTCAGTTGTTGCCACCGTTCAAAAGCAGCACTGATGTTCGCACTGCATTAGCGTTTTTCTTGGCAGTAGCTTTCCCAAAAACACCTTTTCTGCCATAGACAGCACGTCTTCTGCGCGATTAGTGCACAAAGAGGTGTACACGCATAGGGTACACATGCGCACATGATCTCCCACCCTACCTTTACCCTTTCTTCATATTTTTCTCATTCCAGTGCCAGTGTGAGGAGTCATCAAGTGCTGAGGCTAGTGGGACAAATTGGTAGGAAATCTGTTTCAAATGCACAAATAGAATAGAAATACTGATATTGTATGTAGTGTTAGCATACTGATTATCTTAATTTCACTGGTCAGGACAGTAACATCTGCTATAAAGACCAATTATGTATACCAATCAAGAAGAAGTACACGTTGGACTCCCACTGCTATGACCCCTGAGACCCTGGAGTGTCGAGGGTGCAACCGATCTAACAAGGATTAAACAACATGAAGACCAAACACTCAGAAATTCCAATTTTCCAATATCCCAGTCAGCTCATTTCATTCCAGTCTCTCTGGTGGTCCCCGAGGTGATAATTTGTCAGCGCCGGTATTACCACAAAGTGTACATTGTCAGGCAATAGCGGGACATCCTTGACTACATAAACTGTGACAGTGATTGCAGCGCTATATTTACTGATGCTTCTTTGAGAAGGTCCAGTTGTGCATGTCTGTGCGTGTGTAGCAGCTGCTCAAACACTTGCCATCGGTGGTTGGACAGATGACATCATGCCACAATGAGGGAGAGCCAGTGTACAGGAGAATCCATAGCTAATTAGAGCAGCTGGCTTTTTAGCTTGACAGTTTGACGAGGACATCAAGAAAGCATGTGCACTATGTCGATGCTGTTTATGTTGCTCCCACTTACACTCTCACGCAGTGCTCAGCAATATTGGATGGGCTTCATTACCTATAAAAGAGACTGAGTGGACAATGAGTGAATGCCACGTTGCGGTTAAGGTTAGTGGCTCCGTGTTATCTGCGGCCAAAATAATTTAAGTAAGAGCAAAGCGCTTTAAAACATTGCATATAACGCTTGCTGATCTTTCAGCTCCTGATGTGGCTGAAAAGTAATTTCAGCGTCATCAGATATAGGCCATGTGTGTGGAGGTCTGAATTTAATTTCGATTTAAGTTGTCATGTAAAGGAATAACCATTGTTCATCATTTTAATTAAATTACATTATTTATTAGCGTCAGCTTCAATGATGGATATTAAGCGCCATCAGGAAACGGGACGTTTCATTATTTTCGGGAATCATTTAAAGTGAATTTAGACTTTTATAGCCCTTGTCATGGTCTGAATGTAAAAAAAAAAAAGTAGCCCACTGATCAGTGTTGACGTATTCTCTACCCTCCTCTGATTAACCTTTTGGAGATGGGCTTCGTCTCAAACACACTTGAGTGTATAGTAGCCCCATCTACAACAGTAATGCCTTTTGGATTTGATTGCTTTAATATGTTTTAAGCACTGTCGAATATTTCAAAAGGTCTTGGATGTGTTTTACTGCCCTGTTGCCTGGAGTAAAATTCAGAGGCGGTATAAACCCTACAGTCTATTAAATGAAAAATTAATATTTTCTCACCAGGTCTCTCTCACTCTCTTTCAACAGCAACTCTCTCATTAAACCCTGATCCCTCTCCGTTGCGTGCTCTTCACTGTGTGGTTGCGCGGCTCAAGCAGAAGGGAGATGTTAATTATGGGAGATGAATTCTATCTTTAATTAATGATTAATGTTGTTTTAGGTGTCTGTTGAATTGGACTTAGCTGAAGACATATGGGGTGTTCCTTTTCCAAAATTATATATTCATGTTAAAGAATTTATATTTTTAATTAAACGCAATTACATGTTGCAAATGTGAAGGTACGTCTAGAAACTTTATTTCTAAACTAAACCGACGTTATCCCTACTCCTTAATTCCAAATAGCCTCAATTTCCACAGTAACACTCAGTCTTGATGAGTGCATTTTCTTTGAGTGCTGAAAAACAGCAAGGGATGATTGCAGAAGAAACACACAAGAGCAACTTTTTTAAAAACGTCATCTCCACATAGTTCATATGAAGGAAAATGAAAATGCAAGAGGACTGACCTTGAACTAATAACGCTTTTATCGACGATTAAAAGAAAAAAAATCCAGTATAAATGAGTGGCCTTCTCCCTCAAAGCATTTCTGTTGGTTTTTCTAGTTTGTTAGTCTGTTTTTTTTTTTTCTTTCCTCAAAGCAAAGTAGGTGAGAGAAAAGATACTACTATTTGGCAAGCATGGCAGAGAGCTGAATTCCATCTGTTTAATTTTTCCAGTTGCACACATAAGCACTGACCCCTCCCTCCCCCTTAATATCGATTCTGGCAGCTAGGTAGCTCTCATAATTATTTAAAAAAAAAAAAAAAAAAAATCTTGGTGGAAGCTGGTAAACACTGCTCAAAGCCAACTGTTGCGGGGTCCTTCATTGTTAATGAGATTTCACTGGAGAAGCTAAGCAACCAACCCGGAGAATCAATAGTTTCTCTATTTCTCTATCAAACGCTTTTGATGATCTTCTCCAAAGCTGGGATGAGTTTGGGCTAATGGAATTCAATACTTATTCGTGCCCAATTACAATATGTTAAAGTGTTGTAAAATGATCAAAAGCAGTGACTTTGATGATGTGAATGTGGCACGTGGCGCACTATACATCAACACAGTAACTGCTAATAAATGGTCATTTTATCCATTAATTGTCAATTAGGAGCACTTACTGTTCAGCATAGATCAGTGGAAAATACAGATGTACTGCTAAGGGGTGTAGGCGTCGCCTCCGTCAAGCCTAACATTTTTATCGTTCCGCTGTACTGTATGCTGTTCTTTCTCTTAATTTTTCAAATTGCAACTGCTCATCTGTACTTGACTCCAAATACCATCTGTGCAAATGCACGGGAGCCGTTTTAACAGGTTACTATCGGAAGATCATGGGTGTAAATAATCAATTTGATGGTGGCCGAGTCCCATTTAGCTTCCTCGGTTTCAGTCTGCATGCTGGTTCACGGTTCCACTGTCTTGACTTACATGAACTGAATAGATCCTTTGTTCGTGTGATCGCTAACATCTGTTCCTGCTAAATGCAACGCAATACACGGCTTTGCCAAAATATGACATGGCACGAGCATATGGAAGGGCCAGAAAGGCAACTGTGCCTTTGTGATCAACATTGCTATCACACACTCGCTATAATGAGCTAATCATACTTCATCATTTGCCAGTGTGACTGGCATTAACTCTGCAGGAAGCCGCTCATCGTGATAAACACATCAGTCAAAGTGGAAAATCCGGGATAAAAATATATCTTTCTGAATCATTAGTGCTTTCAGAGCCACCTTCAAATAAAGACGGTGACACTGGGATTGCTTTTCATTAGTTTATCCTCCTTCATCTGTCAGGTGCGAAGCACAGGCATTTAATTTCTCCGGCATCTATAATTGAGGAGCGTCTTCACTTTCTCTGACAATGAAAACAAAAGTTGCTCATTGTCATGTGTTGGTGAGACATGATTTCCCCGAGGTTAAAATACAGCAGACACTGATCAACTGAACCGTTCATTTAATTTGAAAACCTCCAAATCATTTTTCATCACGACTTAATCCATTTATTACAACAAAGTGGTGAGGGATTTTATTTTAACCAGAAGGATAAAAAGAGCGTGACGCTTCATGTTACAGTCACAGAATGCATAATCTAGTGCACAGAATGTATGTAGTGTTTTGTGGGAGTGCAGCTGGGCAATAAATTGAAAAGGGGAATGGTACAGGAGAAATCCCAGGAGCCCTCACGGCCGTATGGACAAATTCAGCAGCCCACAGCTGGATATATGATTGTCAGTAATTATTCTCTTCCCAACTGGGCAGAGAACCCCAATGTCATGTGTTGGTGGACCCTGGAGATGCCAACATAAGAACATCACACCTCATTCACTCCAACACACTGCTCAAAGTTGGACTTCTCACCAGTATAACCAACAGGTGTGCACTACTTTGTTTGTATGCATTTGTATAAGAGAATTGACCCTTTGCAAAGACCTGCTCCCCCAATTCTATGTATGGTTTTCTACAGTTTCTAGCTTGTTTTGTGGACTATAAGGCTGTTGTGGTTAAGCACTGTGCCTGGGACTCATGTTTAACAGTGAAACACGTTACCCAGATAGGTCGGAATGGAATAAATTTAATTCATATAGAAATAATTCAGTCTATTCAAGATTCAAGATTCAAGATTCAAGATTCTTTATTGTCATTATGCAAGCATAACAAAATTTCCTCCCGAGACTCTCAGCAAACATTGAAATACGCATGAACAAAACAGAAAACAAGAAAGGTTATTGCAGGTGAAATGTGCAAAAAGTGAACAGTGCAGGGAAATGTATGTACAGGGGGAAAAAGGGGCAGTTGTATTATAAATATAAATATAAAGTGCAGAACTTAGTGCCAGACCTGTGTCATCCACTACAGAGGGGGGAGGGGGGGGGAGGGGGTTATTGATTTCACAGCCCTGGGGAAGAAGCTGTCCCTGAGTCTTTTGGTGGAGGATCTGATGATCCTGTACCGTTTTCCTGATGGAAGTGGTGCAAAAAGAGCGTTGCCTGGGTGGGTGGGGTCTGTTGCTATCCGTCTGGCCCTCCTCTGGAGTCGTGCGGTGTAAACAGAATCCAGATCAGGTAGACGGCGGCCCACAATCCCCTGTGCAGTTCTCACCACCCGGGCTAAGTCCTTCCTGTTTTGTGACGTGCAGCTGCCGTACCACACCGTCACACTGAGACACAGGATGCTCTCTATCGTGGCTCTGTAAAAGTTTGTGAGCAGCTGAGGAGAGAGTCCAGTCCTCTTCAGCTTCCTGAGGAAGAAGAGCCTTTGTTGAGCCTTCTTCACCAGGTGGGAAGTGTTCACACTCCATGAGAGGTCAGAGGAAATGTGGATTCCCAGGAACTTGATGTTGTCTACACGCTCCACTCCCTCTCCTTGTATGCAGAGTGGAGCGTGTTCAGTCTTCCTGGACCTCCTGTAGTCTACTATGACCTCCTTTGTTTTGGTGGTGTTCAGGATGAGGTTGTTCCTGGAGCACCATTGTGTGATGTGCTGGACCTCTTCTCTGTAGTGGGTCTCATCATTGTTGGATATGAGACCCACCACGGTGGTGTCGTCCGCAAACTTTACAACCATGTTTGTGGGATGGATGGCAGAGCACTCCTGTGTGAAGAGAGTGAAGAGGGCTGGGCTGAGCACACAACCCTGTGGCGTTCCGGTGTTGAGGACCAGCGGTGCAGAGGTGGACCCCCGTATCCTAACCACCTGGGGTCTGTTGGTGAGGAAGTCGCTGATCCAGGAGCAGAGCGATGGTGCCAAACCCAGATTGTGCAGTTTCAGCGCCAACACGTCCGGGAGAACGGTGTTAAACGCTGAACTAAAGTCCACAAACAGCATCCTGACGTAAGTGTTTGGATGCTGCAGGTGAGTCAGGGTCGTGTGAAGTGCTAATGAGACAGCATCCTCCGTGGAGCGGTTCTCCCTGTAGGCGAACTGCAGACTGTCCAGGCCCGCAGGGATGGCGTCTTTGATGTACTTCAGGAGGATCCGCTCGAAGCACTTCATTATGACTGGGGTCAGGGCGACAGGACGGAAGTCATTGAGACAGGTGACAGTGGATTTTTTGGGCACAGGCACAATGATGGAGGACTTCAGGCAGACAGGGACTGAGGAGAGCTGCAGCGACATGTTGAAAATGTCCAGAAAAACTGCTGCTAGCTGATCCGCACATGACTTCAGTGTCCGACCTGACACCTTATCTGGGCCTGCCGCCTTGTTGGTGTTGATCCTCCTCAGGGTGGACGTCACCTGGTGCAGCTGCAGGGTGAGAGGCTGGTGCTGCACCTCTGGCTGAGGAAGATGTACAGTCCTTCTGCTCGGAGAGTCGAAGCGTGCGAAGAAGCTGTTTAAAGTGTCAGGCAGAGTGGGGTCGTGGCTGGCCTGCTGCTCACTACGCTTGTAGTCAGTGAGGGTCTTGATGCCTTTCCACATGTTGCGGGTATTGTTGTCGCGGAAGTGTTCCTCGATGCGTTGCCTGTACCGATGTTTCGCCAGCTGGATGCCCTTCTTCAATTCTTTTCGGGCCCTGCTATAAGCCAGTTTGTCTCCTACTCTGTAGGCTGCATCCCGGGCTTTTAGCAGGGACCGCACTGTGCCGTCCACCCATGGCTTCTGGTTGGGAAAAACCGTGATTGTTTTTGTGGGTAGAACAGCGTCGGTGCAGAAGTGAATGTAGGACAGCACAGATGACGTGTAATCCTCTAGGTTTGCATCCCTTTTGAACACCTCCCAGTCTGTCTGTTCAAAGCAGTCCTGTAAGGCTGCAGAGGCCTCCTCAGTCCAAACCTGGATGGTCTTGGTGGTGGGTTTGGACCTGCAGATCAGAGGTCTGTAGGCAGGAATCAGCTCCACAGAAATATGGTCTGACATGCCAAAGTGAGGTGCTGCTGCAGCCTTGTATGCCCCTTTGATGTTACAGTACAGTTGATCCAGTGTGTTATTGTCTCTTGTTGGAAACTTGATGAATTTGTGGAATTTGGGGAAGACAGCCTTTAGTTCCACATGGTTAAAGTCCCCAGCCACTATCACAGCCGCTTCTGGATTCGCGTTCATTTGGCCGCTGATGAGGCAGTACAGCTCCTCCAGTGCTAGCTTAGCATTAGCTCGCGGTGGAATGTACACGGCTACGATAACAACAGAGCTGAGTTCTCTCACCAGTTTGAACGGTCTGCACTTCACTGCCAGATATTCCAGGTCGGGGGAGCAGAGTGTTGAGATGACATTCGTAGCTGTACACCAGGAGTCGTGGATGTACAGCGCCAAACCTCCGCCTTTGGACTTGTCTGAAGCTGCAGTCCTGTCGGCTCGAAACAAAGAGCGGCCGGCTAGCTCCACCGCCGCGTCGGGGATGTTGTTGTCCAGCCAGGTTTCGGTGAAAATTGCCACACAGCTGTCCATCCGACGTGAGACGATCCTCAGCTGAATTTCGTCCAGTTTGTTAGCGAGTGACCTGACGTTGGCGAGGAGGACACTGGGCAAAGCCGGTCTGTGTGGGTTAGCTTGTAGCCTAGCACGCAGCCCGCTCCGCTTACCCCGCTTTCGTTTCCGTAGCCTCCGCCGTCTCCTTGGCCACAGAGGGGGGATGGTGGGAGCCTCTATGGTCCGCTGCAGCTCCGGTGGAATAAAGTTCAGTTTTGTGGGTGAAAAAGGTCCACAGATCTTCCCTAGGTCCCATATTTCAGCCCTTCCATATTGTATTATGGCGGATGTGGGTGAAAACACGAACAGAAACACGTAAAACACAAATGTAAACATAAACAGCTGAGAGCCCCGAGCGGCTGCGTGTGCACGCGCCGCCGCCATTGCTTATTATTGCTGATTGTCCCTTCTGACCAAATGTTTCTATCACCTGATCTTTCCAAGACACTCCAGTACCTGTTCTCTTTCCCTACATATTCAACCATGGTGCTAAATTCATGGTTCATGATGTGAACCTACTGTCACCTTAACTTGTTGTCTGAACCAGACTGTTTGTCTCAATTGTTAGTCTGGATCCTCAGAAGTTTGGAGCTGATGGGGAGGGGATGACCCCATTAAATGGAACTTGTGGAGGAGATGGAAGTCAGATAGGCGATAGGCAAGCCAAGGGTTTCTCAATCCTGGTCCATGTTTCACATGTTTCCCTGTTCTAAAATCAGGTGTGTTGGAGCCAGAAAACTTCTAAAAGATGCAGGGCAGTGGGTCCCCAGAACCAGGATTGAGAAACCCTGGTCTAGCCTACACAACTTACTGTTGCGTCACCAATTCCCTTTCCTCTTTTGCCGCCCTCCACCTGAATCACAGTTCTTCCCGCCCCTCAAAGCCTAACTGCTGCTTTAACCCCTAATCAGATGCTGTGGAACTGATTGTAGTATTTTTTTTTTGTAAGTGATATTTTCAGTTTTGTACCAATTTTTGTTTACTTTTATTATTTTTAGTTTTGAAGGACCCACCGTGTAATCATTATTTTCTAAAATACTGGAGGAAATGGAGATGCATCAACACAGATGCCAGCGTGTTACCTAACCTCGGGCTGAAAGACAATCATGGGCAGGCAAAATAATTCCCCTTAAATCTCCATAAGCAAATGTTAGTAACCTTGAATATGATTTACAAGCATAACTTATCTCTACACACATTTATGATTTGGAACAACAGATAAAAAATGTACAGACATAAAACACTATTTCGACCACAATTAACAACAACATTATATTATTAATTACAAATTATTCACTGCAGCATGTCCTCTACAGTGTGCTTCAATTGAATTGATAAAAACTATCTCCAATCTTGAGTCTACAGTGTGAAACAGAGATATTTGTCTTTGGCCACTGATCAAAAAAATATGCAAGAATTATTTCACAAGAGGCAATTCTCTTTTTTCACAAATATGTTTATTCGGTTGTGGCAGGATTCACAAACAAAGACAGAAATGTTGCTTTAACAAGGACTGCGCATGGAAGTGGACAGACTGATCACTGCCTCTACACTGTAGCTGAAAACTGTTATATTGATTTTCCTGGTGTGAAAATAATTCCTTTAGTGGATTTTCAGAGCTCCGGAGCCTAGAGGACTCGGAGGTGGTGGAGGGCAGTCTCTGTAGGTATCTTTTTGAGCAGCTGTGTTCCATATATCCTTGATGTTTTTCCCTCTAAAGCCTAAGTTTTTAGAGTGCACTCTATCAGATAATTACTCCAGGTTTTAACTGGGATTCCCACTGTCAATACTGTAATAGCTACCAGATGATCAGAAGGGTGGATGCTGTTTTCTCTGACGTGGCGACATCATATTATTTTAATTTTGTGTTGTGGAAATTATATAAATTTCCAACTTGTATGAACCTGATTAGTAGAAGATTGTTGAGGTTTGTAGGGGAAGGGAAGATCTCAGATCTGTTTCCATCATCGGCGCAGGCTTCTGAGTGAGTCGATGCATCGACCCCTGAGCTCTTTCACCGTCAGTCAACCATCCCATCCCCTCCCGCTATTTATTCAACCACGGATAAACAATAACAACCTTCATGCTAGCCTGGGCCTAATTACTCAAGCATATAGGATCACAATATAGAGACTCTGGAGTGTTTGTAGTGGCTCTCCCACGGGAGCAGAGAGGGATTCTCCTGAGCAGGTACTCTACATGCATCCTCACAGAGCTGCGAATGAGCTGATAATAGGCTCATATGCATAATACTGACAAGGGGGTGAGATTGCACTCTTCCCAATCACTGACAGGATGTTGTGCTCCATTTAGTAGAAGCTCAGATTCACTTGAAATTAGTCAGCGCTTCATGTTGAAAAGGCTTGGAGGAGGGCTGATTATAGTAGGCATTGCTTTTTGTGCTTTATTATTGTAATAATGGTTTAATTAATTCAACACTGACACTGCTGTTAATTTAAACCTTTTAGACTAAGTCGTATTGTGTTGTTTTGCATAGCAAGTGACTGACAGGCCAGTGTGCCCAACTTTTTGGAACATGTGGAAAATGTCTTATTTAGGATAGACAGTATTTAAGGCTAACAAAAGACGGATTGTGAATGTGGGAGGGCAACTGATTTGTGCGTTTACAAAGATGACAGTCGGTCCATTAACATCAGGCTGAGTAGAGAACTTAGCCGTTACGGTGACTCAGAATTATCAAATGTCAAACGGTATGTAATTACACTGGACAGGTGAGATTAATATAGACAGTGAGATAGTTTAATGTGTGCAGTAGTTTTCCCCAAAGGGAAAACATGTGACATCAATTCAAGCAGGTGACATATGAAGACCAATTACAGGGTCTGTGCTGCCTAAAACCCAGTGTGTTGCGCCGCAGAGTGCTTCACTTGTTCAGGAGTAAAAATCTGCTTCTATTAATATTGCACTTCCTGCTGAACAGCAAAGGACATCACTGCCTCACATAGACAGATGCACACAAAGGCCAGTAATCAAAAGCCCCTATACTGTAATGAGGTAGAAATATTAAACAGTACATCCTTGGCTTTGATCCATGGTACCACCTTTGGGTATGATAATAAGCCTGATGCTAATGTGTGAAGTGCTAACAGTACCCACCTGCGCTGGATAGGGGCTGAATGCTGAATATAATTTTCAGATCTAGTTACACACACACACACACACACACTTGTTACAGAGTGTCTTCTCAGATCTGAGAGACAAGGTAGAGAAGGCCCTTTAAAGTACTGTGACAGTTAGGGACTCCATGAGAGTGCTTTTTTACTGATCCACTGTCAACCATCAGGGAGGGGGAAAAATATCATCAAGGAACCAGCTATGAGCTATGATACTGTTTACTCAACTGAGTAAATACAGGAATTCATTGCCAATGCGGAGCTGAATCTTGACATACATGAACAACACTACTGATGAACCGAAGAGAAACTTTTAGCGACATGCAAATATCAAACAACGCCATCATTAGCATCCATCGTTTGTTCGACACTCCGAGCGACAACAACAGCACTTCCTTTGCCGCTGTCCTGAAAAGCTACAAAGAGAGAGACAAATGGTTTGAAAGCGGTGCCAAGTTTGGGAGAAACACATTTTGCTGCTTAGGCTAAAAGTCTTCAAGTATAATGTATAAGTGTGACATGCTGCTGTGCCCACTTGATGATATTAAAAGCAACTGGCTGCTGAGATACAAGGGCTAATGGGCCAATGCTGGTTTTCAGTCAGATGCCAAACCCAATGACTAAGGCAGTCAGTCAATCTAAAAGAACTGCACAGTGAGAAGCAGCAAGGTTAAGGTAATGATTAAGCATCATCCCCTTGCTTTTTTATAAAAGCAAGTTCATATTTGATTAAGCAATGCGTTATTGACAAAACGGTTCTTTTGATCCTCACGTCAACACAGTATAGAGTCTAGAGTGTGAGGAAAAAGTTGCTCACAGTGATGCCTGAAAGTAAAGATGCACTGAAAGCCTATGATTGATGCTTTACTTATTTTGACTGTGAAAGGGCACCAGCAGAGAGATGAGAGAAAAAAAAAAGTGCTTTTCTGCTTTGTTACAGTATGTACTTCTCCACTGAGCTGTTTAATTTCCAAGCAATACTCTCGGTTCAACTATTGGATTTGATAACTATCACAGAGCTTGTATCATAATTCAGGAGTAGAAGTTTCCAAAAACATCACCTCTGTCTTTTCAACAAAGTAGTCATTTTTAATTCCCAATTTACAAATTAGTCAGTGTCGGTTTGATACTGGTCAAAATCACTGGATAGGATATTGGACAGATTAAAAAATTCAAAAATTCTCTATATCGCATGCTGCACTATGCACAGACTGCAACAATGTAAATAAAATTCAACAATATTTGTTCCACAGTTGGAGAATTATGTCTTTGAAATGACTCAGCACAAAATGTGTTGTTAACAGCTTCATAGTACATAAATGGTCTAAAATAAAACGGATTGAAAAACTTGAGATTGTGATAGACACAAAAAAGTGGTATCGTCCCATCCCTAGAACAAACACTGTCTATAATGTCCTGATTCAAATCAACCCAGGAACCAATGCAACCTTTGGGCATCAGTGTCTTAAATTTCACATGATTCATAGGTTTGAAATACCTTTGTTCCATTAATGACTGCTTATGTCACACATATCGACTACTCCAATGTGTTCATATTTTTCCACATGAGTTACTGGTGGTCCAATCTCTGTTACCCTTGAAAAGTAGACAGACTTCTTCTTGGATTGATCATGGCACAAGAAATTGGCCCATCTCCACACAGGCATGATTGCTACTGTTAACATCTGGTAACCAGTTGGAGTGAACAGCCACCAGCTGTGATCCAACAATCAGCCATTTGCTGTACCATAGATTAGGTACAGCCAGGTAGACTGTGAGCTCTCTATTCTGTTTCCTACCTCGAAAAGCTGCCTGTAGGGTGTTAGGCTTTGTCTTATCCTGGATATTCCTCCACTGGAAATGACACAAGAAGTTTGAAAGCTCCCTGGCTGCAGCTCATCCCTCCCTGGCTTGGTACCACCAACACTGGAGTTCTACACTGTAATCTTGGGTTATTGTCAAATCTTTACCAGACTTCGGGAGGGATCACTGTCACAGTCTGGGAGCTACACTAAGCAACTGGCTTTCTCTACCCTTCTTAGTTGCTCTGGAAATGACACCCATGCTTTGACAGAGCTGCCGGGCAAAGGAGGTGGCTGACCTCCATTGATGCTTCACTGACTCTCGGTCTGTCATCTCAGAATGAACAGATTTCACTACTTTAGCTTTAATGAGTGCCCGTTTCTCCTGATGGATATCCTCCTTTGATCAGAAATGCATTGCAAGCAAAAGCAACTTCCCGCTCTCACCTTTTCCCTGCATTATTCAGTGGTAAAACTTGCATGTTTATGGTGGTAAAAATCTATGCAGCACTGCTTGTTGGATGAACACAAACGTTAGGCCAAAACAAGAGCAATTGTGACAGATAATAGCAGTAAGCTATCATGCCTTTTCTAGATGGTTCCCAATAAAAGGTAGACATGCAACATGGTGTATGCTTTAAGTTAATTATTAGTCAAAGAAAAAGCTTTTCTTTTACCTGGTCACTAACATAATAAATTGCACTGCTTTATCATGTGCAGTTATTTTTATCAAGCCTGAAATACACAACACTTAAGACGGCATATTCTATTTCGTGCTTTTAAGCAGCATATTATGGTGCTCTTTTACACAATGTTCTTTAGAAGCGGCCTGAACCTGAGTTACTCTCATGTTCAGGCAGCACTTGTTGTGCAAGATTTCACTTCTCGAGAGGAAGGTCTGACTCGGCACAGCCAAAAAGTTTTAGACAAATTCTCATTTTGAATCTGCCAATGTGCTTGTAGCTGTATAGGTGCTTTTTTATAGCAGCCCTCCTGTCAGCATGCAGTTTTTCCTTGTTCTTCTTATGAGGTTTAAAAGCTATGTGGTCACTCGCGCTTTTACGGGTCTAGTCGACTGTGTGCTGGCAGAATTTACAGAGTAAGGTCGTTATCACGCCTAATAGTCCGCCAGTACGATTGGCGCTGCATCAAGAATTATTGAGGGAGAAGACAAGAAATGGATGGACAAGAAAACTCAGGTCATCTGTTGGTTAAAGCAGGGCAACTTCTGCCACATAAGAGCAAAACGTGGAGCTGCATTAAATCGGTCTTAAACATACTGCACAAATTTGAACAGCCATTTCTCCCGGCTGTCGTTCTACACACTCATAGGTTTTGATTGTGTATACCCACAATGCCCTGCGTTGTAATCCGCTTCCTGCGTTTGGTGCACTTGGAAATACTCAAATCATGACAAGTTGACAACAAGATTCCGTGTTTTCTGCATTGCAAGAAACATAGTCTGACTAGGAGTCTGACTGCATTCATGTACCACGTTTTTTTTTTGTTTTTTTTTGCCTCTGTTAGATTTTCTGCAGAGGTTGAGTTTTCATTCGGCCCTGCTCTTGAGTGAAATCCTAATTAAGGGATTTTGTCGTGACACACACAAATATTATTGTGGGGGGGGTGCAAGTTCCGGTAATCACTCGAGTTTCCGTCAGTAACCGTTTTCATTTATCCTTTCCGGCTTTCCATCAGGATTTGCCTCCTGATTTGACGGAACCTCCTCAGTCATGAAAATAACTGATTCTTTCTCAAACATATTTTAACCACACAAAAAAATTAAAATAAAGACAATAGCTCACTTTAGATCAGTGCCACCTTGCACTTAAGAACCCACACACATTCTGATCCTCTAATTAGGACATCAGTTGGTGCCGTCCAGTGTGGAAAAATAATTGTTATTCTCCACTTGCTTCAGCTCTTAGCCAACAATGAGCTATTATAAGACTATCTTTGATGCTGTCATTTGAATGTTGTTCGGAGGCCTACAAAGGAGGCCTTTGTAGGTTAATGGTTGGATAATCAAGAGTGTTTGATCCAGGCAGGGTTGTAGTTGTTATTTGTCTGGCGTCTACGGGGGTCCAGTATGTTTTTCACTTATGCGTTAGAATAACTGTTGAAATGAGCCCATATTCAGAAATAATGGGGTCAGGCGGATAACGATAATGCTGTAAAGAATCAATACAGCCTCTAAGCAGTCGGTGGTAGAAATGTACAGTCTTTATTGAAGCTATTGATTGAAAATTTGAGATTTAAATTTGTTAAATGTTTTTTTTATAAGAGCTCTGTCAAAAAATCAATCAAACGCTTTACACTGCATCACTTCACCTCACGTTTTAAAAAGCCGCATTGCAAAGTACTAGAGCTGAAACAATTACTCGATTCATTGATTACTAAATGAATTGTCAACTATTTTGATAATCTATTAATCGGTTTGAAGCTTTTTTCATTATTAAAAACAAGATTGTTTTAGCGTCTCAAATGTGAATATTTTCGTTTCTTTGCTCCATACAAGAAATCATTAGAGGTGAATCATTTTGGTTTGTGGACAAAAACAAGACATTTGAGAACCTCATCATTTCCAGGTTTGACAAACACTGATCAACATTTTTTTTCCGACAGATTAATCGATTATGAAAATAATTATTAGTTGCAGCTCTACAACGTACACCAAAAATTAATCGACAGCCTAATGACATAATAACCATATGCTGTGTGTCTGCCTGTGTGGAAACTATGCACTATAAAGTCTTAAATTCTAATCTGAAAAAATAATAACGCCGAAATATTCCTCGATAAGCTTTTATTTTGTTTTGTAGAACAACATAAGACAAAAAGACTGTTTTGAGCTGCTCTAATCTTCATTTTTTATCTTCACAATTTGTTCCAAAGCCACGCTGAAAGGACACAATGGTGAATTTGGCCACATTTAATGTTCTTAAGTTAATATCAAGTGGAAAAAAAACTGTAACATATTGTGTTCTTGTATTATTACTACGCAATTAGTGAATTTCATAGTCCTACTTTTCACACCAAAGCTTTCAAGCCAACGTGCAAACGGTTGCAAAGCGAATCAGGTGAACGTAAGCCCGTGTGTGCACCTCGGGAGAGAAAAAACATTCTTCCATGTCACATATTTTCGTCAAGCCACTTCTGTTACTATTCAAATTGAGCGAGACATTTTTTTTTTTTTTTTAAATTTAGTACTATTTCTGAATCCATTACCATGTCTTAAAGTAGTTTTGAAATTCAGGAAATGTAAATGCTCCTCTGAGAGTTTTTTGGGCTAAGATTTCACCTCTCCTGGTTGAGGAACATGCAGCGTAATTGTCCCCCGCTCTTCTTTTAACAAAAAGGAAATATATGCGGTTTGTGCGGCGTGTAATCGCCCCGGCTGTACACACACATACACACACACACACACACCGTCTCAGTTACCCATCATGATCTTGCATGTACTTTTGTTGACAAACACAGCCAAACATTTTAATGAGGTTTTCACAAGTCCCCTCATGCGACTCCCATTATTCTCCGGCACAAGTTAAATATTCATGTGGAAATGTTGAAAGTTTTTTTTTTTTTTGGGTAAAATCACACTCTTCTCTTTTCTTCTTCTTCCTCTTCCAACATGGAATAACCTGGCTGATCAAAAATGGATTACTCACACTATTTTGCTTTTACTTTGTATTACAAAGTATGTTTTGCAAAAGCAGCTGCCCACATGAAGCTTCCAAGCAATCATTTAAACAATTGTCTGCCCAATTCTGTTTTATTTTTTGGCTCTGTCACTTTGAATTCCCGACAAAGTTCAGTACCTTCTGCAAACTCAGAATTCCCCCCCCCCCCCCGTTGTGGGGTCATTTGTATTCATGCCGCATTCAAGACCTACATTTAGTTTCTTTTTTAGATGAATAGAATGAAATATAGCAGGGCTGCAGGTGATGTGATTATAATTATCAGCTGGGGTAGGGAACAAATACAGTGCTTTGGCATAAAAACTGTCTGCATTCCTCCTGAGTGCAGTCATTACCGGGGCTGCTCGGTGTCATGAAGTTTTAACAAGAATAATTACGAGTTTTCCCTCTTTTCAAACAACTTCACGTCTTAGATATGAAAATTAGCCCGCGTCTTGTATATAAATGCAGTAGCTTTATGTTTAGCATTATTTACAGAGCCTGAAAATTTAATGAACCTGCCGGGAGATCGTGATCCATGACACTGTTAGCAGTTGCAGCACAATAATATGATGCTTTAGGAGAGAAATACCACTGCAGAAAGAATTTCAGTGTCATGCCCTCTAACAAACAATATCGGGGGTTGGCATTCTTGTGTACACGCTGTTCTTATAGGACACCTGTGGGAAAATAGATGCTTCTTTAGCAGAGAATGTATTGTTCCTTTCAGTGTCGTTTCCTTCCCCCCGCCTCCTCTTTATCGTTGTTGTTGCTGTGTCTTCAATCTACATTATATTCAAGCTACGGCGCACAGTGGAATTAACTTTTCTCTGCCTTTCCCATTGTGACTGAGGAGAAAGGATTCAAGAGGGAGCTGGGGACAGGTGTATTGAGTGACAGCATCCTTGATGTAGTGTGTCGGTAAATGTCACAATTAATGTCAGTTTTGTGTCGTGGTTTCTATCAGTTACCGTGTGTGGTAGATATAGTGGCAGCATGTCACCATGTGCAAAAGTCTTAGGTCACCGTATTATTACCGTATATATATATATATATATATATATATTTATGTATGTGTATATATATTTATGTATGTATATATGTATATTTATGTATATGTATATATATATATACATACATATATATATACACATACATATATATGTATGTATATATATATATTCCTGTATATAGTCATGTGAAAAAAATTTAAATGTTTTATGAGGTAAACTCATTGACACCTTGTTAATACAAGCTGTCAAAACAAATACATGAGATCAAATACATGAGACCATTACAAACAACACAGCTGGTGGTGTGTAAAAAATATAATACATTTGGGTCAAAATTGAAATTCAAACGATTTATTGTGGCTTTAAACATGAAATTTTGAATGAACTTTTTTAACTTACCTTTAAATGACTGATAATTGTCTATATCTTTATTCAAGCTGCGTGTTTATCCCAGTGATTCCACTGAATGCCTGTGTTCTAAGCGGGACAGGAAGTCCAACACCGTTACAACATTAAAAGCATTATTTTAAGTATAAAACCCCCCATTTTCATAATTTTAACCCTTTATCCTCCACATGAGGGTCATCATGCTGTACCGTAATATCCGCTTTGTTTCAATTATTTTGTTTTGTTTTGACAATAGTTTTTGTTTTCAGCAAAGATATTAGGTAGGCACTGTCATATTCTCACCACCGAAGCATTGACATGACATTTTCAAGTCAGTGTAATAATGAAAACTAAGTCTTTATTAGTTTTGATATGAATAAAAATGAAATATTTGCACGCTGTAGAAATTAAATATGCATATTGTGTGCAGTGTCTGTATTTAAAAATATCTTTTATGTAGACTTGTTCCTTTTTCTCCTGAGATTTTTGTCTTCGTTTAGAAAAGTGTCAAGTTGTTTTTTTAAAACTGGAAAATACTTACGTCAGACATTTCATATATCATTTTCAAAACCCAAGAGTTTGCACTAAGACAAATAGTCACAAATGTAACCCTCGCCTTTTCCCAGCTCTCAGGGAGAAATACAAGTTGCCGTTTGCCGTATGAGGCACTTTGTTGTGGACCCTTTTACAAGTTTGTCGAGCCATTTCCACCAGAAGCGAGGTCTGTGAGGGAGCAGAGTTCCATACATCATCGTGCTGAAACATTACTGTGGGTAATGAAGTGTGAACTAGGAGCAGCACTTTGTTTTGTCATAAGGAGTGGGGAAGGAGCTCACTGTAGCACAAGGCGATTGGAGACAAGTCTTCGGGCGATCCCCGGCCAAGTTCTTCAAATTACAGTTGGCAGTTAAATAAAAAAAAAAGGAACTCTGTTGGTTTTAGGGTCGGACGACCCGAAGATTTTATATATCATGATCAATCCTCAGGACAACAGTGATGTAGCTCTTAAGCAAAATGGCAGAGTACCTGACATTAAGATGACATTTAGATTCAGACTAAAGGCCTCAGGCAGAAAGACTGATACGCTTTGTTTTTGGGGGAAACACTCATCCACTTACATTTCACCGTCTTGTATTCGTCGTCGTCGTCTGTGTTGGATGCAATCAGACTTGTCATCGTACACTTGATCAGCTTCCGGAGAATCTCACCGTAGCATTATCTTCACCACAAATTGGCAGGTGTTATGTGATAAGTGAGGTCGGTAATGCTTATTTATAGCACCTCTCGTCGAGCGAGGTCACTAAGTGCTCCGCAAAAGTACATCTGTTTAAAAAATGAAATGATAAAAGAGCCAGACAATAAAAAAAACATAACCACACATTTGTAAAACTAAACAGTGGCGGACTCACTGACGACCTGTATGAATAATAAAAAAAAGTTTTCTGTGCTTTTGAAGAGAGACAACAAATGAATAAAAGGTGGTAGAAAATATATCAAGATTAATGAATCACGGGACTTACATGTAAATTTAAGCTTGCACTACCACAAAAGAGACAAGTTAGCATGCTTTTTTTGTGAGATTGATGAGGAGGCTGTAATGACTCTGCGTTAAAACAAACGTAAATGTCACATTTCCATCACGATTTGTCTTATTGCCGTTTGAGGGTTGACTGGCAGTTTCTTAATTACTGCATTTTGCGACAGCCTCTTTCTTCTACAGTTGTTTAATCGCACATGATTGGGTTCATTTGCATTTCTTTTTGCTCTAAATGTAGTCATTTGGATGTAATTTTCCCGCAAGGAGTTGCGAATACATCTGTTGTCCTTCTATTCCGTTTTAAACACGTGGTAATGAGGTATCTGCTTACATCCGTCTCTCTCGTATTAGCTATTTTTAGTTTCAGTTGGAGTTTTAAGAACATATTACATGATTGTGCCTGTATGATTGTGTTATGTCGATTGTCGATGGCGGTTATTTCTGGCCTGTGAGTAAGTGCTTTTGCCCATTTTTCCAGAATAATTTTCAATATCTGGCAGTTATTTACAATTGACTACATGTTAAAATAGTTTATTGTCAATTGAAAATGAAGAGAAACGTTTTTATTGGGGAAAAAAAACACTGTAGTTGTACATGAAAGCCAGATTTACGGTGTTAAATTTGAAAGTTGCACAGTATATAACACATTTAAAATAACATTTGTTTGTCTCAATGTGCAAAAATAAGCCAAAAATATGAACATTATGTACAGGTGTTTTTCTAACTCTAACTTGGCTTCCTGCAACAGTGCGAGTGAAATTACCATAATAACCAGACAGCGGCTTTGACGTGCAATTTCTCAGCTTTCAGAAACCATTGGAATTTTTCCAATAGCACAAACTGCCGCGTAATTACAGTAACGCAAAATCATCAGTCAGTCAAACATGTCATCTGCAATCGGCTCGGTGTTAAAGGGTTAAAATATTCTGCCTTTTTAGTGGAGATTCATTGGATTAATGTGCGTGAGAGGAAAAAACAGTATACATGATAACATATTTTGCTTGTAAACTGAATTGTTTTGATTTTCCACCTGTTTTTTTATGTACGTTATTTGGCAGCCAACCTTTTCCTGTAAATTCACCAAAAAACCCTAACAACAACAACACAGTATAACCCGCGGGCTCAAGCGAGCTTCCTGATGGAAACAGTCTCAGGCTTGCACTCGTTTCTAGGGCGGCGTACATGATTTTATGGCATGATTTATTGTCCGCACACTCAACATTGCCCCGGGTTATCCTGGTAAAGTGCACTGCATTAACAAAAGGGAGCCACTGTTTTAAGCAGCTGCTTATGCAGTCATCACACGGGCTTCTGGGAACGACTGACAAAGAGGGAGTTATATTTAGAGATGTGTATTATGATAGATGAACGCAATGGACCGTTTTGTAATGATGAATGCCAAACATTTCCTGATATTATAAAGGGGCTCATAGATATTGAACGCTTGACGCACACACGAGTTTCTGCTGGGCATTACATATTACTGTTAAAGTGCTGGTAAAAAGTTAACAGTGGCTTTAAGGGTAAAATAAAAAATCTCAAACATACATAAATTAAATCTACAAAAGGATCTGTCAGTAGATGATGTGGGTTCAACCAGAACTGTTTCAGGTGCTTTTTTCATTAAAAATGAAGAACATTGTTTCTCATTTATGAAGAAACTCTTATATTTATTGCAGACATAAAATGTAGGTTGGAGAGATGATGGTGATGATGATGCAGATGGTTAGTGTTGTTCAATAATTTAATTGAGCAGTAATATTTGTTGTCATTAAAATAATATGCTAATATGAAGTTTTAAATTGGAGTCGGGTCTCGGACTTGACGGTTTGGATTAATCTCTGCGAGTAATCGTGTGGTCCATAAAATGTCAGAAAACGTTCAAAAATATTGATCAGTGTTTGTCAAACCTGGAAATGGTGATGTTCTCAAATGTCTTGTTTTGTCCACAAACCAAAATGATTGAGTTTTAATGAATTCTTTGTTATGTGGAGCAAAAAAACAAAGAAAATTTTCACCTTTAATAAGCTGAAACAATCAGAAATCTTGTTTTAATCATGAAAAAAGCTTCAAACTGATTAATCGATTATCAAAATAGTTGACGATCCATTTAGTAATCCATTGATAATCAATTAATCGATTAATTGTTTCAGCTCCAATGGCTTCATGTAGTCAATTATGGATATGAGGCGTTTCTTCAAAGAAGAAGATATATCGGAAATTGATGGTTGTTGGACTGAAGATGGTTTAGACCCAACTAAACTTAGACCCAACTAAACTATATGTTTGATCAACAGTATTAAAATATTCATACATTGTGCGTTAAGGCACATTTTCTTTTAATCCAGCATGAATTCAACAGCAAACAGGCCTGTATTTATATGACAGTCTGTGTTTGTGAATTATATTTCAGTATTTTGAGCTTGCAGTGCTAAACCTGAGGTGAAACCTTCTGAGAGTTAAGCTCAGCCACTTGTCATACTAAGGGTCGGCTCACATGCAGCGCCCCCCCCTCCCCCCCAAACAAATGCATAAAAAATGCCAGAGGTGTGTTTTTTTTTACTGAGGTGTTTCAGGGTCGTGCTCCTGTCACAGCTGTCGTTACTAAGCAACCGAAACCTTGGGAGCTGCTGAGATGACCAGCCTCGATAAATAAAATAAACACATTAAAGTAAGAAAAATTATTAAAAGACAGACAATGGATTAGTAGCAACACAGTTCACTCATTGCGGCTTTGCCAGGTTCTGTGTGTTGATCTAGATGGATGATGGAGGTTCAAAGATTATGAACAAAGACAGGTTTGACCTACTTTTTTCAGTCGGAGTATCAAAAGATGCGCTGAAAAGTCTGAATGCTTTCACTCTGACGCATCCTTCCCAAGGAAAACGGGAGCATTGCAATAGATAATTGCTAAATAAGCTGCACGTGAACCACCCTCAAGCATGTCCTGGGGAAATACATTTACTTTTCCTTCCCCTTGTCCTCAAATCATGGCTCATTTACGCGCACTTATTCCTCCAAAATTGCACATTTGTCTTTAATATGAAAAAGTACCAACCTGCTCCTATTGCTCCGTCTGTAAATTGCTCATTTAAAAAAAATAAATAAAAAAGTACGCATTTAATGAATATTAGAATGAAAGTCGTTTTGATTTTTTTTTGCAATTATGTTTTTTTTTAATCTTACTGCGTATTATATCCACTGTGGGAACTTCCTCGCTGTGGCTTCAATGTGTCATTATGAACAGTCATTTTCTCCCTCCTCATACATCCTTAACCACCCGCAAAGAATCTGTTGAATTCATTGCCTGCACCATTGTTCCAGAGGGTCCTGAATTTATTGGTTCCTTCTGCAGTGATAATTGCAATTTGCAATTTAGTTGAAGGAAACAAAACGCAGCGGCCCAGGAGAGTATATTAATATTGTTTGTGGGCAGGTCATTAGTTTCTATCTGGCTGCTTGAATAAATCCATATATTCTCTGCATTTCAGTGTATTAATATTTGAAGGCACTGTTCGCAATTTTAATTATAAAGTTGTGTTTTTTTTTGTTTGACTATTCAACCAATAACTGTCATTCAAGCTTAAGGGGTGGATTGATTTTGAATGGTAATGGCTTTTCCATCGTATTGGGTCATTTTTTTTACCAACAGTGACAGTAAGTTTGTTTATTATTGGCATTAAGTGGTGAAATAGCAAAGTTTTAGTACAAGCAATAAGAAATTGTATTAGGAAAAATTAATGAATGAATGAATCTTTATTTTGATTATATTTATATAAACAAAGCGAGATCATTTAACACAATTATGCCAATAACCTAAAAGGAATAGGCTAAAGGAAAAACCAAATGTAGAGAAAATACATAAAACATTGCACTTTCAGTTTGCGTTGTAAGCTGTAATTATTTCACATTTCAACTTTTTTGGAACCCCAAAAGAGTTTTACACAATTTAATTTCATCATTGAGTTTGTTCCATAACTTTACCCCCACAAACCGACACATGTTTGATGTTTTCAAACATAAGTAATAGTAAATTATAATTTCCTTCTCTTAATTTAAAGAAGATGAGTGGATTCCAGATAGCCAACTTAATTTTTTATTCTAGTTGCTCTTTTCTGAGGTTTAATTACAGGATCTAAGTTTGTGTGTTTCCCCAAATTTCGACACAGTATGACAGTATGACACACAAGGCGTTAAAAGTGAACAGTACAATATACTAAGGCAGTTTTTATTCAATCAATCCTTCGTTTTTATAAAGAATAGCAATAGATTTGGATAATTTAGAATAACAACAAACAGGACTGTTGTGTATCTATATTGGTGAATATCCTTTAAGGTGGTGGATTAATCATATGATTCAGCTCTTTATAGATCCTCCCATATAAATATATGTTCCAAGAGTTTAGTTTGATGTTGATATTCTGACCCCAAGCCCACATTTAATCACTAAATATTGAACTAATAAGCCAGAAAACGAATTGTGCAACGTCGGAGATGAAAGATGCATTATCCAATATTATAACACAAACACACCAAGAAGGTTATTCTCTCTTAAAGTTTCCTGAATTCCATATACTTTTTTTGGGTCGAGCTCAAATGCACCAGTCAGGTTTTAGTGTAACCCGCTGACGCAGCAGCCATGCAACTGGAGTGCTACATAACAGGAAATCAATCTGATACAGAGAAAACAAATAACTTGTGTCAGTATTGGGGGGGGGGGGGGAAAGAAAAAAGACTTAATGTGACAGTGTGAAAAGTGGCCATTGTTTCTTTGTATTTTCATTGCATAGAGACAGTGATCATTGTGGGCCAAATGTGTATAAATAATAATAAACTTTATTTGTATAGCACCTTTCATACAAGGATTGCAGCTCAAAGTGCTTCACAATAAAAGGAAAATAAAATTTAAAAAGAAAAGAGATACAACAGTAAAATGAAATACAACACAGGGTGGAATAAAATAGGAAAAGGCTACAGTCAAGAGGATAAATCCCAGGTTTAACTTAACTAAACATGCAAGTAAAACACAACACAGGATAATTCTTCATTCTTATATTTTTATAGAATGTGTATTTTGTAACTGTTATTATTATTTTTATAGTTATTATAACTACAATTTAAAAACACACATGCTTTTTAAAGTTGTCCTGGCACACTTGCATTTTTAAATTCAGTTTCCCTCTTAAATCATATCCCCCTTGTCTCTCTGAAAACAATGTCTTTATTTTATTTGGACGTAAGTTATTTGCGTTATTTATTAATCTGATCTGCTCTTATATTGCTGCATTATATATATTGTTTGAATATTGCTTTTGTATGTGTTTCACCTCTACACAGTAACTCAAATATGGGAAGTAATGAACAATATAATGTATATCGTGCTGATTGAGAAAATGCCTTGTTTTCCGCAGGACAGCAATGCTCCGTGCCAACTCCCCTCGAACATACAGTATTTAATGTGTGGTTTCCAACAGATGAAATATTATTTAATTTACTTTTATTATTATTATTGCTTATTTTTTTGTAATATTATACATATTTTCTGTGCACTAATGCTCCATGCACACTTGATCCTGGTTTAAGTTTTAAGGTTTAGGTTTTGTGTGACTGTCTGAACCGAGCTCATTACCTTGTGCCTTTTCAACCAATTAAAACACAATAAGACAGAGGAAAACAAACTTTTTCCACCTGGTCGCTGCTGTAATTATAACCAAAGCCGACGCTGGTGTGAACACATTGTGTCCCTGTGGATGGGGCTTTGCCTTCAAATTCAAACAAGATAATCAGTGCAGAGAACAGCTTGATTTGCTGGGTGACGGACAAATGTGCTTGAAATGAATAGCCCTATAAACACAAAAGTGTCTTCTCTTCAGTCACATCACTTCACGTGTCACTATTCACAGTTTGTTTGATAATATTTTGATACAACACCGCTTTCTCAGTGTCTTTGTCGGGGTTTTGTTGACACGACGGTTACTCTTCTGCTTGAAGTCAATAAATCCATGGTCTCAGAGTTGACGAAAGTCCTATCGCAGTCATACTGTTTGTATTTTGTCGATGTGATTTCTTACAGTGTGTGTGTGTTTATTTATCTACATCTATTTCTGGGCTTGTTTCATGTGAGTGGATCAAGGGAAGGGGGGGTCCTCGGCACCACCAACAACTTAATCTGGGGAATTACATAACATGAGCTGTCAGAAAGGTTAAAAAACTCCAACAACTGTAATATATTATATGAGGGTATTTATAGTTTATATGTCTTTATTCCCTTTTGAAAACAGTATCACACAACAGCTGCTCATTCATGTTAAGTATGTGCCTTTTGTTTTCCTTTGGATCCAGAGAAGCGTTTAGATGTTTTAATGACGTGTTTTACAATTAAAAGCGTCCATAGTTGTTGTTGGGTTTTAGTTTAGCCGGACCATATGTGATTTCTCATGATTCCTGACAGAAACATGAGAAAGTAATGATATCGCCTTCCACAGTGAGTCGGTGCTGTACGTCTCCAAGGGGCTAATTACAATAGTGGAAGAGTGAAGCCAGAACTCACCACTATACTCGAGCCTTGACTTCTTCTATGCTGAGTTCATACTCATATATGTATATATATATATATATAACTGGCTTCTGATACTGTATATCATTAGAGCTGCAATGAACCATTGTTTTCATAATCCAATAATCTGCGGGTCATTTTCTTGAGTTTGTGGCTTTGTTTGTGCATTTTGATGCCTTGAAAATGGCACAGGCAATTGAACAGGCAAACGTTAAGTTCATACACTTAACACTTCAGACTTAAACTTTAACAGCAACTGTTATCATAAATTAGGTGATATAATTGATGTGATTACCTGACTGTTCTTTTCACTCGAAACCTGCATTCATGCGAGTACCCGTGCCTTCATGGAACGAGTAGTGCAGCGGAAACCTATTTTTAGACTTCACCCAGCAACAAGAAATGCTATTTTCTGATTGGCTGATAGGTTGCTAATTCAAGACAGTCGTATGAATGAACTAGGCAGAGCAATCTGCCTTCACATCATCGTTTCATAGATTACTATTTTATGCGTGGTACGTTGTATCACTTGCCAACGCGAGAAAATATTCACATCTAAGAAAAGCTTCTTTTTTTTTCTAAATAATTAACTAAGCTCTAAAACTGAATAATTACTTGTCAGATTAGTTGGCTAATTAATAGTTGATTAGTTGGTTAATCAAATAATTGCAGCCCTACAGTAGATATCATATTAACTTTTTTCGTGTCTTTAAATTACTGCATATCCACATTCACTGAACATCTTTAGTGAATGATATATTTCCTGAGCAGCCAAAGAAGGGATAATAAATCCTTATGTTGATGTGTATATGCAGACAGGTAAATATCAATGCATAAACAAATTTAGCACTCTGTGATAACCAGCTCTGGGCCAGACGCTGTCAGAGTCGACGGTGCATCATAATCTTGTTCCATCTGGCGGCGAGGACCATCCATTCTCCACATATGTTTCACTTGAGGGATGTAGTCTTGTGGTGCTTAGCATATCCACTGCTGTCTACATTTGAGCCGTTGCAATAGCTCGACTCCAGAAAATTCCATTATTGCTGAGGGTTGTGTCCAAATTTCACCTCTGACATCTGTACAAAGCAAACCGTCCGCACCAATCAGCTGCTTCGGGGTGAAGAGACAAATGGCCTCCTTCTGGAGAGAAAGAGGAATCTAATATCTACAGTATCCATAAGTTGCACAGGCCCCCGATAGCCTTGCACATAGCTCTATTGCCTCTGCACCTTTTGGAAAAGCAGCCCATTTTTCTTTGTGGCCACAGACTAGGAGCCGAGCAGGAGCCAGATTGGCAATATTTATCTTGGTCTGAAGAGGAACTGAGCACAAACAGTCAGGTTTATTTTAACCTCTGGAAAGACTGAGAGGGAGGGATGTGGAGATCGTATACGCATCAAAGTGAAATAATGCATTTCATTGGCAGTCGTCGGTCTTGCTTTTCCAAGTGGATGTGTGATTAAAAAAAATAATCATAGTGGCGATGAAGAGGTGGGAGAAATCAATTGTAATATTATGGTTTACTTACCAAGATATGATGTATTAGTTGAACTGGGTCACATTTTTAGTAAAATACACGGTATATGGCTGCAGTAGATCATTCTTGCCACCGCGAGCGAAATACAACATACACATTTTCTTATTTGTAAGAGATATCACTTTGTACAGAGGCCTGTTGGGAAATGTTTACTATTCTCCAGTTGCCAATCAATAAAAACCTTAAAGCCTATTAGCCTCCTTGAACTATTTAACACCGTGTGGCCCCCATTGCTCACTTGAGTCAATGATGTTTGTCACTTTAATGCGATTAGCACCATATTCTATTAGGCCTATCACAGATCTTTATCTGTGGCTC
Organism: Solea solea; assembly: GCF_958295425.1. NCBI lineage: Eukaryota > Metazoa > Chordata > Actinopteri > Pleuronectiformes > Soleidae > Solea > Solea solea. The sequence goes on along the minus strand of NC_081134.1, from coordinate 33,907,028 downwards.
CAGGGGTCAGTGGTGGGCATATAACCAACCCTTGGATGGATAATTCCTCTGTTAATTCTGTGAGGTCAGTGTCTAGTGCAGCAATAATTGTCTCAAAGGACTTTGTTCCATTAATGGCTTTCTTGTTCAACTTTTTTTCCCCCACTCCATGGTCCGTTTATATTCAGTCTTCCCATCCTATTTTCCTCCTGTAATGTTGTAAAGCTGGAGTCTTTTATTTTCTGGGCAGTTAGGGCAGCGTCACAAACAAAAAATAGCTACGTTTACATCAAGCTTATATGAGTCAACTGTATCATTTAGAGTTGTATTTTTGGCTCTGTAACTAATTTCAACAATTCCTTTATCACTTAAACTGTCCACCTCCTAAGTTAGTACCTGGAAGAGAGTTGTTGCTTACCTTGTCTTTGAGTTGTTTGTTGCTTTGGTTGGTGGAATCTAGGTTGTGGGAAACCAAACCGGATCCAGAAGAAGCTAAAAGGGTTGTGTGATTGTACTGTGTAAGCAGCCTAATTCAAAATGACAAGAGGTTGAGCTATTGGTATTAAAAAAAGAATATAGTAATGCAGCTTTAAACAAACAAATATTAAGTCCTAATGTCTTCAGCAGAGAATGATGTCTCCTTCTATCTGTGTTCCTGTTTTGGAGCCATGAAATGTGTCATTTGGCTGGCGTCATCTTCAGGTTTGGCAATAGAAAGTTCACAGACCTGCAACCAGTAGGCATGGGTATCGTTAAGATTTCACTGACCCTGAACTGACACACACACATACAGGGAAAATCCGTCGTAGACAAACTGATAAATGTGTCCAGTACCATGAGCAGAGCCGTTAATGTCAGCGCTTAATGATACTCCGGTATTTCAAAATGTAGCCCTGGGGCCCGCTTGGTACCGGGGTTGTGGTACTCATCCCTTGCAACCGGGCACGTATATTTAATGATGCTGGCTGTCAAACACATCATATGTGTGCTGTACTTAATTGTCTAGCTGGGAACATAATTCACAAGTTTGACATCATGCTGTTTCAAGAAGTCCTTAAAATAATGATTGAGACGGTTAATCCAGGAAAATGTTTTTAATGAGGGAGAATGATGAGAGAATTAGGCTAATTTCCCCCTTGACTTCCCCATGAAATGGACAACCTTTTTTTGCAACCCCTGGTGGCCATTCATATATATCGTTACCTCCTGGTTGGCCTCATCTAGCAAATTAGAAGACTATGTCTTCTTTTTATGTACAGTCTATTGCTGGGCCTCTGTTTTAATTGCTTGTTTGACCCTTGGAAATGTTAGATCTGTATAGATACACTCCCTTCTGATAGTGTTGCTTCCTGTTTCCTGAGTCAAGCCCTTTTAAATGTTTACAGTCGAGCCCCCAGTACATTTGAACTCCATGTTTTGTGATAGCTCCAAATTCAGGATGTCCTGTATATGATGTGTATCTTTTGATTATGTGTTAATGAGTTTTTACTTGAAAGCAGCGATTGCCACAGCCACTAATGAGCCACTTGTTGGTGGCAGAAAGTAGTTTACACCGTTCAGCTGAGGGCGACTGTCGAGATTTATTTCCAAAGGAGGCTTGATGTTTGGCTTAAAAAGGCTCCGGAAAGGAAAAAGAGATGAGACCAGGGTTCATTTCTGGCACTTCCACAGTGAGAACTCATTGGTGAGTGGCTGGAGTAGACATGATATGATAGTAGGCTTCAGTATGTGATGTCTTTCATTTTGGTCTGACGTGTTGTATACGGAATAAATATGCACTTGGCTGCTTAGAATAGTGGTGGGAATGACACTAATTAATTAAGTGAAAGTGGCGCTGACATCTTTCACCTAGAGAGTTCACAGCTGGTCTGCTGCTTTTGTTTTTTTAATCTTTTCTAAAAAAAAAAACTGCACATGAATCACCACCAGTTGGAAGCAGAGCTTGTACATTTAAAACAGGTGTGATCTAATCCATGCATCCATCCATTATATTTCTGGCCGTCTGTGCTGCATATCTATATAAGGGAAAGGACAAATAATAACCACTGGGGATGTGGCTGAAGGGAGAAATGATACGACAACAACAAAAACCCCATTGTCAACCTTCCAAGACAGTGGATGTATTGATACTGTGAGCATTTTTGTTGTGGAGACAGCGCCGTTGCATTTAACTGTAATTTACCAGTGTGACTGAGTGTGAACACAAATGTATTGATGCCTTCCTCAGCTTGATCAGCCGGTTGGAGAGGTGGGTGAGTTCAGACACACAACCTCTGCCATTACGGCAGACAGCCGACAGAAGATCATTAGATTGAGTTGAGATGAAGCAGACACCTCAATTGACTGCTTTGTCAACCCAAGAAGCTGATCCTCCTTCCCTCTTTTATTATTATGATGTTCTCCTTCGAGTCGGTGGGGGAATTGAAAACAAAGCTATGTGACAGAATTATATTAAGAAGTAGGATACAGGGGAGGCTTTGTCTCGCTTGTGGCAGCGCGGAGCCTGTGAAATGTGGATCTGTGATGAGATGTATAAAGGCAACATATTGTCAGTAGGCAATGATTTGTACCTTCGCCCAGACGAAATGCAAGCAGTTATATGCACTAATTAATTGCCACTTCTCTAAGGCATGAACTGCTTAAACACTGACATGTGCGGAATAAATATTTGACATTTCGAACATCAGCGAGGGGGAAAAAAAAAAGTCATTTTATTCATGTAAATCGTTGCTGCCTGTAATATCGCAAACATACCTTTTGAGCTTAGCTCATGTGCTCTTTAATAATTTTCCCTCCACTTCCAGGCAGCCCGCCTCAGCCGTCCACATTCACTTGTTACCACATTATAGATAATGCTATTTTTCCTTTCACCTTCTAGCGGCTGGAAGCAATAATGCCATTAAATACTTTCTCCCTTTCTCCATTCTTCTTTTTCTCCTTTAGTTGCTGCCCCATAGGCCAAGATGTATGCTTGTCACATCACTCTGAAAACACATTCATATTCTGCACACAAAGTGCTTTTTGTACAGTATGCTAATGTAAATGTACGACATGACGTGTGCATAGTCCGGGTTTTTTTTTTTTTTTTTTTGGTACCCAGGAAACGACTGGACAACAGTTGCTTGAAATGAAATAGCTGCTGAACACTGTGTGTTGTCGGATGTTAAGGCACAAGAATAGACCTGAATATAAATGCTGGAGCAAATGCCCATAAACAAATAACTACTTTTTTGGGGGGGTGAAATGGTTGCAGGGCAGAGGGCAGTGAGCACTTCCGTTCCAGAATATCTAAAAATATCCAATTATTCGACAGGCGGGATGCACTGCCGTCTTGTGTTTTTCGACAAACCGCGTGTTTTCCTTCAGTGTGCAGTTTCTCCCATCGTCTCCGCTGCTCCCTCCCGTCATGCACGTTGCCGAGTTGAAGACGACTATTTCTCGGGAATACACAATTATCATAGGACAAAGACGCATGACGCGGATGTTCACAGCATGTGCGGTGTCGCGACTGTGTAATGATCTGATGTGACGGTGTGCTGGGGAGAGGAAGGGGAAATGAGAAAAATAATTTGACAGGGGCCCACTGTTGCAGTACTTCACTCATTATAATTGACAGTGCATTTTTTGTGCTTGTAATGGTTTTGAAATAATTTTTCTCCCCAGATGTCGCCTGGGATGTATTGCTCATTTTAAGGCTGTCAAAGAAAGACAAACTAAAGTTGTTCGTCTCATAAGGGCAAAAAATAACTGCTGTCGACGCAAGATGTTAATAATTCAAGACTTGATGGTGAAAGTAGTCGTAGTCTTGATTGAGTGCAAGATATGTGTGACGTCAGGGCTGAACTATTTGGGTAAGAAGTGTGATTTTTTTTTTATGTTGCATGTCGTATGTTGCAGTTTAATTTGATTCAACTTTTAAGTGACTGTGTAATCGATTTAAAACAAAACAGAACATTGTTACGTGCTATAGCATCAAAATATTAGTATACTTAAACTCCATGGATGAGAACTTGACATGTGAGTTGTTTTCAAACATAGGTTGGGAAGGAAGACAGAACAATAAAAACTAGAATGATTATTGATATCCCTCTATGAACCTTTCATCAGAGTCTAATCAGCACTTTTTTCAGACTGGCAGCTTCATTCCACCGGCTCCAGAAAGCGCTAAAGCAATTTACAGATAGAGCCAAAAGTTTGGACAGAAGCGGGCAAGTCTCTGTAATTTTCAATTACACCTTTTTGCTGATGCGTCTTATCACAGTGGGGTCGACATTATACCTCCGGTGTCTTTGGGATCGATTTTCAGAGCGTCTCTTGGCCGCGTTTAGGATTGGATGGTCCCACACTCTGAGAGGCAGAATGCAAGTGCTTCTATAGTGAAGCAATTAATGAGATTTTGGTTCAGAATTGACCCGGAGGCTGGGAAAGGGAGATTGGAATTAAATATCAAGTCCTGAGACATCAAAAACAAAACTTTCTGTGCTCACGCTGAATTCTCGAAATAGCTCTGCGAATCCACAAAGTCTTTTATTTAGTCCGTGCGTCGTGCCTTAACAGTTTTGGCAGGTATGAGGACCAAACAGGCCTATTCTCCACAAATAAGTCCAAGGTGTTTTTTGTTTGCGTGTATTCATAACACTGTATCTTTCAGAATTAGAGCACTGTCATAGAGTGTTGTTATCCAAGTTTCTCCTCCATTTGCTGGAGGATGTAGCTCACTTTGTACCTGCCCTGTCTCCTTACCCCTCTCTACTCTACAAACTGCTCTGCTGTCAGTAAGGTACAATGCTGACAATAAGTCGTGCCACTGGTGAGAATGCTGAGCAGACAGAGGAGCATAGGTAATGCATTTTTGATGCTCGCAATGGCTTACCATTTCCTTGCTCAGGGAATAGAGTGACTGCGCTTGGAGGAACCCTGTGAGTTTCCAGGTCTAGCTTCTGAATAAGTGTTAAGTGTCCCATTAAAATGGATGTCCAAATCAGCGGGGAGAAGCAGAGTCTCCTGCCAGCCCCTGATCTCTCCTTTCAGCCCCACTTATCTACACTATCTCTCAAGAAAGTTCTCCAAGAGAAGCACAGTTTGAAGTCATTGTGCTCTGCCCTTGAAGGCTCACACACCTTTCCCCCGGGGTATGGAATCGAAAATGTCTGCTCTCATCACTTATGTTCATGTCATCCTCTACTTTTTTTTTGGGAATGTATACAATATGAATGTTACCTGTGTATGTAAACAAAAAATATTGTTCAGTGCGGTCTGATAGTGATGGGTTTTTTTTTCCACCCCATGAAGCAAATTCAGCAAATTAATTTAGTTATTAGTTAGTTAGTTGGATCCTATTTATTGTGCTCCTACACTACTGCTTTCAGTTTGCCAACTAGCTGAGATGTCTTTGGACCGCAATCCCAAATTTGTAAGCATATCCGATCAGAATCTGGTCTTCCTGATCAACTAATTACGTACGTGTCCATATTGACATTGTTTAGTCTAGTCTTCCACATGAATTTCTATAGTTACAGGCCAAATCCTATATGATGTCAAAACAGGGGGCTTTTATTCTGAAAACAACGACGCAAACAGAGTTGGTGGAAGCAGACACATTGACTGCGTGGATGCATATCACTTCTGATGCCGCAATGGAGACGCTACGCCCCCAGTGGAATCCCGGGGGAAGACCGAGACATTCAGATTGAAATGGATCTGTTTAAGTCGGATTAGAATCAGAAATCAGAAACCACCTCAGCTTTGGAAAAATCTGATCTCGTGTATTTTTAGCTGTCCAGACTGCCAAAATAAATCAAGCTGGATACAGTCTGGACAGCTAAAAAAAATCTGATTTGGGCTGCAGTCCAAACAAGGCCTTGGAAATGTGTCTTACCTGGATGCAAAAACAGGAAATGAAGTAGAGAAGGAGAACAGAAAGAAGAGCAGACTCCTGCTGTGAGGCTGCAGGTGTTGCTTATACAGAGGAAGTGGGGGAGAGAGAGTGAGAGGGCAGGACTGTAGCTAAGCCTGTAAACCTGCTTAACTGTGCCATTACACTGCAACCGACATGGTGAAAATATTGCTTCTCTACATGTTTGTTGAGCAGGAAGTGTGATGCCGGTGTGTTTATGTTAATGTGCTGCACAAACACTCAGTTTGAGGACGTTGGTCCCCGTTAAAGCGAGTAGGCCAGAGCATCGCATCACAATCACATCTTTGTTGAACACACGATTTACAGTTTCTATCATTTAAATTTGGTTAGTGATCTGTGATTCTGTGCAGTGACAAACTCAGAAGAGATTTAATTTTTTCACTTTACAGGGACTTTAATGGCCAGCAATAAATGCATGCATTTATTTATTTTTTGAATTTTAAGTAAACCTTTTTTTTTCTGTCAAGGTTGAGCTTCTGAGCAATGGCCTTACATAATAATTAGACATATTCACAAAATGGAAGGTGACACAGGTAAAGTATGAGAATAGTAATACAGTCACCTACAGTTCTTTCCATAGGCAGCCACACCACTCATGCAGCCTGAATGTGTCTTCAATAGCAGCCCACTCAGACCCTCGGGGGCGGGGTCACTGTCATTCAGGCATTGAGCGGACATTATTGAGGAAGGTAATTGGCAGAGAGCTTCATCTCTGGAGGTTTCCTTCGGCTTTAGCACAGCAATCTGTCAGAGGACTATGGGACTCCACCATTAATCTGCACGGGGATAAGCGAAAGGAAAAATGTGCCGGTGTCGGCATAGTCCCTTACCTTTCCTTCCTCCTGACAGAAAAATCCTTACCTAATCAAACTGCCCACTCTAATCTGCACTTAGTATCTTCATGGAACTTGGCGGCGCACAACAGGAGCAAAATGCACTCCACCGTAACAGCTCCTCCTTCTCAGTGAACCCAGATGTGATAAAGATGAAAAACTGCATATTTGGTGCAAAAGTTTTATGTAGACTTTGTCTTTAATTTCAGATTTGATTATATTAAGGTTATGTTGAGGTTAATCTACATGCAACAGATTAGACTTTACTGTGAGGGCTATCACTTTTTCCCAGACACAGATATTACATGACATGCTATACCATTGAAGATAACTGGATAATCTGATGGCTTCAGTTGCAGCTAACAGCTGAGTTTTGTTTATGTCCACACTCCACTTTTCAGATTATCTGGTTATCATGATTGTCTTTTCAGGACAGTTAAGTTAATTTGTGTCACTGTGAAACAGCATAACATTGGAGGACATGGATGTAGGCCAAGCTGCATCCTCAAAATGTCTTCTGTGCTTCTAGGCTATATATTTTGTACTTGAATAGATATTTAAAGTCTGGGTTTGAACTTGCCTCTTTTTACTTACCCAACATATCTGAATTTCAGATAAAAAAAAACTGGCAGCCCTATTTATTGTAGCACCTTGAGAGTAACCGTGCTGGGCAAATTGAATAATCTGGTTCACTCCTCTTCAGCCAATAGAGGTCAGAGTGTGGTATAAAAAATAGATGTGCCTGTCTCTCGGTATTCGGCTTTTTTAAGATAATTCAAAGTCACTTCAAGGTGAATGTTTGGTAAAAAGCCCTAATCATTATAGTGCTTGGACATGGTTATAAAAGATAGAAGATTTAAGAGAACAAAGCTGACCAGCATAGAAAAAAGGTAGAGGAGTAGGAAATTGATTATACACTGTTTTATTTCTGTTGATGCTCTATTGTACCTCATATCTGTACAGTGGACAACACTGCTGCTACATACTGTGACTAAAATCAGTACTGCAGCTTTTCTTATGGATAGAAATGGAACATTGAAGAGATTTTTTTTTTCTCGTCATTGACACAGGGGTACCGAGAACAACAACAACAAAGGTATAAATCACTGTGCTCTACATCAAATCTGATATGTCGTGCTGATTCTCACTTGCTTAGGCCTGTATTGATTGTGCCAGGGACATTGTTTTGCAAGTCAATAAGACAGTAATTGCATGTCGTAAGTTGGTATCATCTTTTATTAGAGGTCAGGATAAGGAAATCGTTCTGTGGCTATTTGACTTGATGTGTAGCTCAGAGGGGATGCACGCCGTAGAATGCAAAGTGGCCACTTTTTGCAAAATGATGTTGATGACAGTAGCACTGGATTTCCCCCACTGGGTGCTTTTATAGCCACAGAAATCATCGAAGAGAGCTATAACACTACTATCATTTTCATCTTTGATCAAGCAAATGTACTGATTTGTAGCTGATATAAAATTGTGGTTGTTCACTCAGGTTTTAAGGTAGAGTTCTCATGCTGAGTTCACACCGGAACTTTATACACAAAGTCAATGCACGGTGTCTTCTCTGCAGACGTTTCCTCAACAGAGAGTGCAACAATGTTTTGGTTGATGGTGACAAGAAATGCCCGTTACTTCTGTTTAAAATACAGCGACGCGTCGTCTCACAAAATGTACAAAATGATCCTGCGGCACGATAGACACAGATAGGTGTAAAGTAGGGCTTCACACTATATTGTAAATTTACTGTCATTGGGATATATGTGTGATATACATATTGCAAAAAAATAAAATATAAAATGCTGGAACTGTGATAAATATTTCCACTACATTCAGGCGCACTCCCGCTGCTTGCACCGGGGCCGTGCAACCCCATGGTGAGCGTTGTGCAGCACTCCGGAACTTACACTTAATCATTTATATCAATGCGCTCAGTGTTTCCTCTACTATTTATTCGGATCAAGACTTGTTTTATTCCAGGTCAGTGTGTGTGTTTGTAGCTTTTTTCCTTCCTCTGCAGTGATCTGCTCTGTCACATGAGTATAATCACGGTGTCTCACACACATACAGACAGACAGACAGTGTAGAGTGGAGTGAATGTTACTTGGGTAAATTGTTGCTTCTTAAATCTTAAGGTGGACTAAAGTTAATGTAAAATAACAGGCTGAAATATGACTATAAATATGAAAGAGGCTGCATCCTCAAGACACATCCCATTGTTTTTACAACACAGGTTTTATGTGAAGGATAATAAAAATGACATCATTAGTTAACAATGATTTCATGTTTGTTTCGTATAGACTCTAACAGAGAATATTTCAGTTTTAAAATGAATCACATTATATTGAACACAGTATATACGTACAGATTCAGTTCAAATAAATTTTTAGTTGATTTGTCTGTTTTTTGTTATTTTTTTGTAATTAATCTTAAATACAAACAATAAAATATCTGACCCTATAATAGTTTGATCTGGAGTACTTGCCGTTTAGAGATCCTTCGAAAAGATGAGCTTGATGAGAGAATGTGAAGCGCATTCTCAGTGTAAACATTATGAATTAAGCAATTCAATCTCAGCATTCAGCATCTGTCTTTGACTTTTTAAAGAGTGACCCTTTTACGTTGCCCTTGAGGGAATAATGAGCAGCCTCATGTTTTTGCCCCGTGCCTGCTGATGAATACGGATGTGAATGTGTTTATTTTTTTGACAATAATGATGGATATTCTGACAGCTCGACTTCCTGCTGATGAATTTTCAATCAAGGGAGTTAAAGGAGTTAAATAATTAAAACTCAGGAGTGTTGTTTTTTTAATTGTTTAATTTTTGCTTCTGTAGTGAGTGCGGACATCTATACATGTTTGTCCTTGGTAAAAAATCACTGTGAGATGTGGCCAAATGTGAATGACCGTGCAAGGGCAAAAAAGAATGAATAAAAGCAGTGAAAAATAAAAAAAAGCTTGGTCACAGTGACTCATCTAAAAAAGCAGATACAATGCTGTTTTGCCTTTTAAGATTAGCTCATGTCATTACTGGCAATATTCTAGTGAAAATAAGTTTGAAAATAAAATGTGATGCAGCCGCCTTCCTTATTCTGTAGAGTAGAGTATTAGCCAGATATAGAGCCACAGCATGTAGTTCTGGAAATGTCTGCTTTTTGCATTCATGTCAAAGCCATCAATCGCTGCTGCAATAAACCAAAGTTTCCATCAGTTTTTTCCATTTGCTTTTATCATTATATAAAACCCTTTGAAAAGCCTGATGGGTTGTCCCTACATTTGACCTTGTGTCGTGTGTGTCTAATTGCTGTTGCTGCAAAACAATTTTGAAAAAGCACTTTACAAAAGCAGAGACAACAGCATGGCAGTGCTGAACTGGCAAATGGGTCGTACCTTTCTTTACACGGCAGACAAAGAATACACACACACACACAGGAAAAAGACTGTTTGAGGAAAAGGGAATGACTTCTGACTTGAAAAAGTAGGAGCGAAGTCTCCCGCTCCGCCGTTCAATTGTGTGTTCCGACAATCTCCGGTGTTGTTTCGTTTATTAGGAAAAAAACCACGACGTCAATAGCTTTCCAGGATGAATCCATTATTTTCAGCAGCAGGAGGGACAGACTACCTGTGAAAATGGGGGAGTTCTTTCCTCCACTCACACTACCTAATGAATGCCCCTTAGAGTCTGCCACAGGATAATCGATACCATGTCCAAGAGGTTTTTATGTGTGGATGTATTTCGAATCAAGTTGTTAAAATAATATCTGTCAAATTGTGTGTGCGTGTTGCAGGAATAATAGGAAAAGTCCACTCTGGGAGTACTTCAGCATGCTGCTGGAGTCATGGATTTAATTTGGAGAAGCAAGTACTTATATCTCTTAGATATTTTAACCATTTTTAGAAGGATGACAGGAGAAAAAAAATATGTGATCGCTTTTGTTCATATTGAGCTTAACATCCACATAAGACCATTTATTTAACTCTTCTGTTACCAATCGTGTACTTCTCATTACTGTGACTCCTAGACTATTTGTGATATTTAGAACATTCAGAAACTATGGACTGGCGACCCTCATGTGGAGGATAAAGCGGTAGAAGATGGATGGATGGATACCAGAAAGCAGAGAAAAAGAGCTTTGCACTAGGGCTTTTGTACTAGGGGCTGCAACAACTATTCAATGAATCAATTAATTAGTGTTTTTACAATAAATAAAAAGACCTTTCTAAATTTTCACGTCTTAAATGTGAATATTTTCTGGTTTCTTTGCTCATTTGACAAAGAAATCATTAGTTTTAACGATTTCTTTGTAATAATTTTGGATTGTGGACAAAATAAGACATTCAAGAACATCGTCATTTCCAGGTTTGGGAAACAAAGATCAACTTTTTTCAACAACAACATTTTACAGACCAAACAATTATTCGATGAATCGTGACATCCGTGGAACGACCGTCCAAACACAGAGAAGATTCAACAGCTTCTCAGTACCGTGATCCCTAAACGGTTGAATAACTGCCAGAAGTTATCTTGGGGAAAGGAAGCAGAAGCACTCACTTTTTTGTCAAACATTTTTTGACAATTCTACAGCCATGAAAGTCTGTCTTTTAGCTGCAGAGTTGACATAATATGTGTTGCCAAATAGATACGTGAACGTGCATACATGCATTACCACGTTTAGCAGAGCATTATCAGATGGCATGGCCATCTATTGGTTCACAGCTCTGAAACTAATAATTGGTTGGGTATTTATTTTCTCACGTCAAAATAGGGTCTGCAGTTTAATCAATACGAGATAATCACGAGGTCCACTGAGAATATGATTGAAATCCGTGTTGATCTCATTCAAACTCGCAATCACGCCTCACTTCAAACGGTCCAATCGTTATGTCAGTCTTTTTCACAGCGAGAAAAGGACGGGAAAGAAGAAATAACACGCTGCCACATGAACATTTTAAATTGAAGATACAGAACAAGAAAGTATATTTTCAACAACTCTGGTGTTTATTGGCTCACAAAAAAAACCAGATTGGTCAGATCGTGGCACCAACAGTCATCTAAGGTGTCACTTCCCCCTTTACACGTTGATGTTCTCCACCCGAGATTGAAAGCTAACCCTAATCATTCTGCACAGAACATCAATAACTCTAATGCATGAAGAGCTCAGTGCTTGTGCATGTGCTCAGTGTTGGAACCGGGACCTGCTAAATGCGACTTATTTATGTGAAGTGCTGGTGAGGGTTTTCTTCACTGCCTCGGCTTGACTGGCATGCTGCTTAAATGATTTCTCTAATGCATCTCTCCAAAGGGAATTTCGCATACACCTGAGTACTGGTGAGACGTGCTAATGAAGTGAGGGGGCAGCCTAATCCCCAGAGACGTCTCTGCTTTAAGATTTTCTTCTCACATCACAGGGAAACTACATATTGCGAGACGACATGATGCCGAGGAAATAGAACTGTGCACAAATAAAAGGCAGTTCTCGCACATTTTCTTGTGGCAGTGATAGGGATGACAAATTAGACGAGGGACTTGGTAATTATACTGGCCACTGAGCAAAAAAATACCCAGGTTTATCTTCATTCTGTGAGGACCACAGCACCCTGTGCTACATATACCGTGTCAGATTAATCACACCCATGTGCATGAGTGTTAGTTTCTCACTTTTTGTCTTTGCGCCCGCTTCAGGTCTCTTTCCTGACGTGCAAAAACCGGACGTATGAATTTGTGCATCTTTTGGAAACGCTGCGTATCCGAGCTTTATTTGTCGAGACACATGTTCAGAGAAATTATGCCATTTGTGGAAGAAGGGGGGGGGGGAAAAAAGGATGATGATGTTAGAATGTGCTCAGTGCAACCTATTTAAATGCAAGTGGGGATTTGAGATGTAACTGGCAGAGAATGCGTAATCATTGTTTTTTTTTTCTTTTCTGTTTCACAGGCTTTATGATCCACAGTTAGCAGCAATCCATATTCTATGCTGCACATAATTAGACATAATAACCAACAACCCATGGTCTATTAATCTGTGTTTAACATGCAACACCGAGGCAGAGAAGCTGACAAGAATTGTACAGTTGTTGCTGCGCCACGGTTTTAAAGCAAATCCCTGTATCACTCCTCCTTGAAGGGGTTTCTTCGACTACTTGTGACTTGATGTACTTCAGAGGTGTTTGAAAAGGGAAAAGCGCTCAGTCTTGTTATCGTGACACAGTTTTTTGTGAGATCAGGCTGCAGAGTAAAAAAAGGAAAAAGGAACATGAATTGATGACAAAATCTATTCTCTTTGTGCTTTTCAGACGTTGACAGATTTATCAGTGACTTGTTCTGATATAATACATCATTCCAAAGGAAATTGCTGCACATGATTTAGTGATGTGGGTTTTTTGGTTTTTCAAAGAGCATCACAGCAACATTGTTTTCCAGTTCCTTCCCTCATGTCCGATCCCATAATGGAGACAGAAAGGTTCTGAGACATTTCTTTATATTTTTTAAACCTGTCCGATGAATTCGTGTTTGTCACATAAACAGGAATGTTCAGCGCTACTTCTCATAGACACCCATCCACTCTACAAAGACTAACTTTATTTTACTCACCCAAGCACCTTCTCTAAAGCACATGGTCCAAATGCCAGACCTGGTTTGGATCAGGTTTGTTGTTGGTCAGTGGTGCAATTACAGTGAGACTGACCACACCTCATTTTACCAGCAATGGACTTTGATCTGGATGTGAAAATGAAAACTGACCAACTTGTGTGTTTCCCAAACCTTCTATTCAAACTATTGTGACCCAAATCACACATTTGTCCATAATGTAGCGACTCATTCACAGCTATTTCTGGAACACTTAATATTATTTTGAATTGGGAAATGAATAATTTACTATGTTTGATAAATTATTTAAAACTTCATTTGATGTATGTAATTTAAAAACACGGATCTTCTTTCAGCTTCTCCCTCTCTCTCTCTATGGATGATATGCATATTTGATTTGCAAGTGATTTTAATGCCCGATGCTCTAAACCCAGTGGCCCATAACCAACTTCTTAGTGGCCCAGCATGTGGTGCCACCAGACAAAAACTGAAGAAATAACTAGAGAAACACTTTTCACTGTCCCTACATCAATTCCTACAGTAGTCTGATAGGTTTGATAGCAGTGTTAGTTATTTTATTATTCTGTCAAAGGCACTTTAAGGTGTTTGTGGGTTGTATATGACGTAGCAAGGCAAGGCAAGTTTATTTGTTTACCTTATTTCAAAGAGAAACCAATGCTAACCAATGCTCCATTTAGTGTCCAGTTAACAATGGGGATTGGGTACTTTGCTCAGGGGTACTCCAACCCTTGAAATGACAATTACAAGCCACATTCCCTTCCCACTTGGCCATGGGTTGCCCGTTTAAAACATACATATACATAAAATCTCCCATGACCAATCTTTGGGTGAATGTGCAGCATGATTAGCGACACTTCCTGAGTCACTTTAAGATGGCTTGATATTCATGGCTCTTTTTTTAAAATGGAAACTACTGATTTTCTGCAGCCTTTTTGGTCTGGAGGACGTTGTATTCTGCTGTGGAAGACTGTTTTGTGTCTTTTGATGTCACAATCTCTAGTAAACCTTGGTATTCTCCAGTCTCTCCCTTTCATATCACGCCACCTCATGTCACACAAACTCTGTTTACTCGCTGTCATCACAGTGTGCTGACCTCAGACTTCTATTTGCAAACGCAATGGGAACAAATGGCCCACATGAATGAATAAGAATATCTTCTTCTTCTTCTTCTTCTTCTCCTCCTAATAATTTCTGACAGGCGGTACACTGAGAGGTGTAATTCCGCCCTCCACAGTTTGAGGCTCTTCATGACAGTTTCGATAAGAATGGCCGTCGCTCATTTTCCTAATTTGTTATCAGTTTTAACATACTTTTTTGTAGCTTATTCTGTACAATTTACTTTCAAAATCAAACAAATTAAGATGAATCCGTTATCTAAGGGTATCAAATAATCTCATAATGTCAAATAAATTAAATTTAAAAAAAGAGCAAACATTTTTTGCATACTCCGTAATCAGGATTATCTATCTGTGTCAAGTCTGTGAAAATACCTGTTGAAATAAAGTATTTTTAATAATGTCTTTATTAATAATAATAATAATAATAATAATAACAACAACAATAACGTAATAATAATATTATTATTCTTTATATAAGGTTTTCTAAACCCCTGTTACAATATGCTTCACATAAAAACAACTCCATAAAACAAGAAATATATGAAATGAGCAAAAGGAGCTGCTGGTAATTCATGTTTCTTTTCTATTCTGTATTTGAACTGTGATTAGACTCCTGGAAGAAATCAATACATAACTCATTTTCAAATCAGAAAGGATTTTTTTTGTGTGCGTGTCCAAAATTGCGATCCCCGGTGATTTTATTTACTATTTGTGCTTTTGAAACGTAGACACATCATGTATTTATTTTATTTATTCCTCATCATCAGCAGCCGAATAAAGGAAACATTTTAAGTAAATACATTTCCTGATATTTATCCACTTATATTTATCCACTTAAACAACCGGTATTGTTCCTCCTCAGAGCTGCATTCCCATTCACATGCAGCGTGTTGCTGTTCAGAGCAAAGAGACCATACGGAACAACCTAACGAAAACAATGATGTAATTCTAGTAAGAAGCTCTTTTCTTTCTCTGTCTCCTCTTTAAACCAGGGTCTTTAGGTCACTTTCATCGGTCACACACACACACACACACACACACAACAAAGCCAATCTGATTTAAGAACGTCCTGTTTATTTTATCTCAGCCTCTCAAAATTATACCAAAAATATTCTTCGTTATTCATTTATTTTCATTGATATGACGTACAAAAACAGCCAGCATGCCACTGCTTCTCTCAACTATACTCTTACGTCCAAAGAGATAGCTTTCAAAGCCAAATGGTCCTGGTCTTGCGTGGTACTGCAAGGCAGGGGGCGTCAGTGAGGCAACAACTGAAGAGAAAAGAGGCGTTTTTACTGAAGAGAAAAGAGAGGCAACTCACCTCTCCTGTGCCGTGCCATGCCGGGACCATAGTGGAAAAGGGCCAATATTCTTTCGTTTTGCATGATGGGCGGCTTCTATTCCAAACTACCATCGCCCTTACTGCAACTCTTAACAAACTTTCCGACCTTTGTGGAACATTTTAGTTAATATAGTTATGTTTCTCTTTGTGTCTGCCCTCACACCGTTCTCTTCTGTTTCTGCCGTCCAGTGTGGACAAACCAAAACAATGGTTAATGTGTGTTTGTCGTCACCGTTGATTACTTTCAGGCTGCATTTTTCTCTGCTTTTTATTAGGAACATCAACATTTTGGGAAGAAAAGTTGACTCGTTTGAACCTCTTTTTTATTTCATAAATATGTTGTGGTTGCTTATTGTTTTGATTTTTGGGAGGGAAAGTAAATAAAATATGGATAAAGGATGTTGGCCTCTGGCTTCTGCCATTGCCAGTAAAAACCATCACAAAACCTCCTCCTTTTCTTGCAGAACTCCTGTAACATCTTGCCCAGAGCTGAGGAGACAAAGATAAAGGAATCCTCTAGAAATAGGGAAGCCCCAGGTTATCGTAAGGAGATTTCATATCTCCGTGGATCTAAGGTCGGTTTCCCCTTTTGCCTCTTCAGCCTGGGATTTACAGACCGGGGGGGGGGGGCAAAGGGTCATTCTGCACAGAGACGCTCACCCTGCAGGGATCAATGGAGTTAGAGGGGATTATATTTCTGGTGCCGCTGGAATGATTTTCATGGTTCTTTGACCTGGCCTGAAACAATATTTGTATAAATATCACAGATGTTTTGTGAAACCTCCTAAGATTTAATTTCTTGTGAATTTTTACTCCGTTTCCGTGCTTCTTGACAACATTTCGTGAAGGATGGCACACTTGGCTGTCTCTCTGTCCCTCCGTTGATCTAGCCACATGTTCACATTCCTCGTGAAATGCGACTGCATGGTTCCATCCTCATCCAAACCTGCAGGGAGTCGTCCGAACATGCTCGATGTACTGTGATATTGCATTTCAAATATAATGCAAAATTCATGTTTGCAAGCCTCTGAAGTCATGACTCTCTATCCACACGACAATGAACAGGCAGAAAACATTTGATTTGCATCTACACGGCTAAAGCCGGAGAGAGTATTTGCATACTATAACCATTTGCGTTTATTTAACAGTGATGTGAGGAGTTACCCTAGAACTGATGTTTTTTTTGGACAAATAGTATCATGCCATCCTAGTCTGCAGGCGCCTCCAGCATGGGGGACAACAACAATAGCAAACTGATGGTAATTTCTGCCGGTGCAGCGTTTCAAATATCCACCTCACTCTCCTACTCCTTCCATGTGCCCTTGTGATTAATGTGTCTTACTCTCCACATGCTGCCCTTAAGACAAGAGCAGCTTACTGCTTCTCTTACCCTGCCAAAGGTCCCCAGAATGACATAGGCAAATAGGATTAGTGTTTGGGTTTGGGGCTAAGGCTGTTTTTGTGCGTGCGTGCGAGGGCATAGATTTAACAACTGTGAAGTAGTTTGGGTTTTTTTTTTTGGCCAATTATTGTCAGGAGAGGAGAAAGTTGCCGCAGCCTGGGTTGGGTGATGCCTTGGCGGTTATGCTGTTGAGAGAAACAGGACTCGAGGGGGTGTGAGATGGGGATTTGAGGGAGTGAATCATTGCAATCTGCCACAACGGTGCCCAAAGCTGAAATCTCGGGCTATAGGTTCTGCTTTTGTGACTCCTGTTGTCGTCCAGAGTTATTTGTCAGCAGCCAAATGCCTAAAGACATCTCATGTTCCACTAGAAGACTGCACCATTCTCTATCTGGTCTTCCATTGTAAACTTGTTTAGCATGTTATGTATGATATGTAGCAGATGTTATTTTTTTAATCCTCGCGGAGGATAAAGCAGAAGATGAAGATGATTCCTCTCATAGAATTCCTACCAGTGCATATAAAACATAGTAAATATCAAGGATAGGCTTAATTAAAGCAGCTGTAAGTAAGAAATGTGTAGTATTAAGTCAATAATAGCAATATATAATAGTACGAGTATACTTATAACTTGTAAATTCTACTTCCACATCTTACATAAAAGGCCTTTAAATTACTCAGATGTCTGTTTATTCTACTTCCCAAAACTAAGGTACTATAATATAGCAGTGCGTTAATTCTGAGCTTAATTTTGTCACTGATTTTTTTTTAAATTTGATTGTATTCCATGGAGAAATATTTATTATTTTTGTGACTCCATTAACAATAAGCTTGATATGAGAAGCAATCAAATTTAATGCAGGGCCGTTGTATTACAGCATAAGTTGTCATGTTGTGTTTGCACAATGGGCAAACGTAACATTTAAAAAAGTCGAATAGCCACCTAAATGCAAAAACGGAAGGCCATATGCTGCACATTTAATGCACCAAATAAGATAAATGACATGATCACTTGAAGTTGCTTCCCATTGCAATCCTGCCTTTAAGAGACTTGGCTCATCAGGATAATGACAACAGACTGGCTCCCAGATGCCAACAACTCAAGTCAGTCCATTGTCAGATGGTTTTTTTTTTTATACTCGAATCTCCATCCATGGCAACCGCTGGCCCCATTTGAAGGAAGCAACCTTCATAGCCCAAAGGGAGTGTTTCAGACGCTGCCTCTTTTTTGCCTCATCACCCACTCTATTCCCCGGACAAAAGTAACAACTTTGAAACAGTGCAAGGCCAAGTGCACAGATGTTAAGCAATCTGGGCTTCAGTAAAACATGTCCCTGGTTCCGGCTGCAAATGGGAGGAAATCGTAAAGAAAATATTTTGCTGCCAGAAAAGAAAAAAAAAAAAGAAAAAATCCACTGACACATCAAGGGAGAATCCTTCCAACACAAGTGGAACAGCAGTAAATATCAAGTTTGTTCACACTGTGATTCTTATTCAGGAGCCTCATCTTATATACGGCCGTCACCTTTTCCTATCACCACAGATGATGTTTTTGTTAAGTCTGGGATGAAAGTCGAAGATTGGAAATAAAGAGACCGGGTGCCCACAGAGATTTCTCTTTCATTGTTGGATGGAAGTGAACCTGTCTTCTTAACCACCGCTCTGTCCTCTTGCCACAGAATGCCAAGTGAAATGGCCCCGGCTACCAGTCTTAAAGGTGCAGTGTGTACATTTTGCAAAGCTGACTCAGCTCCTGATATAAAAGTCACATTCTGGAGTCACGGAAAACAACAATTCATACAATCCGATGATTGTACACAAAGATCAAATATGGTTACTTCAAATTAAGAACATTTCAGCTCAAATTTACACACTGGATCTTCTAAGTCAAAGGGCTAATTCAGTTGTCTTATAGGCTCAGTCTCAAATATATTTGTCCTAATGTTTTGTGTGATGGCATATTTTCTCGGCCTCATTACTGCCATGCATCATTAGCTGACAGAGAAGGCTGTAAACTGTAGGCATCTTCTGCACCTTCGTAATCCTCTTACAACCGTGTCTTTGACCTCTTATCTTTGTTCTTTTTTGAACTACAAAGCCTAATTAAATATCACCAGTAGAACTTCCCCTACATGAAATGCAATTCTGGACCGAGTGTGATGGACTGTAGCTAAACGTGTGCGCAGTTACTGGTAATGAAGACAGACACGTACATCAGCAGCTGACGCAGTTTCTCTCACTGCAACACAAAGCTGATGTAACCCAAAGGATAAATGTTACCTCTCGTCTGTCTTGATCTATTTTTGAAGACGCTATTTCCGGTGCACATTGCAGAAAATACACTTACGCAAACAACTCTATTGTAACTGACAAAACGTGAATAATCTATCCAAAAAAAAAGTCACGCAAGCAACAAAACACTGAAAAAAAAAAAAGAGTTATGCCATAAACCAAGAAAATATGACAACCTGTGTTTACATGGTGTATTTCTTACTCTGAGCTGCCTCACGTCAGCTCAGTGACCTTTTCTTTGCTAATATGAATTACAGTTACCAAGCAGTGGAAAGTTTTTTAAAAATCTGTCTGCCACATATTCGCACAAGGCCAGATCCAAGGCTACAAATACTGTATTACTGTTGAAACACATCACGGTAGAAGTCTGTCAAGCTGTTGCCTCGGCGAAGCTGCCAAGTCGGGCTGCTGTCTCCATGGGAATGCCATATCTTTGCTGTCGAGTGTGGTCATAAAGGAGCAAATCTCCGCCCATAACCTTCCTCTTATTGTTTATCATTTCACTGCAGAACCACGGTTACATCTCTCGATCCCTTAAAGGAGGCGGAGGACGCTATATTTCAGGAATGACGGCCTATTCAGGGGCACCTGGCGGGCAGTTGCTCTCACCTGTGGCCCGCGCAGTTTGGGCCATGAATCAACCACGCCACAGCCGAGCTATCACATATAGTAAAGGTCAAACTTTATCCCCACAATCACAAATTAGATTTACACTGACAACATCAGGGCGAGATTGGCAAACCTCCGGGGATCTCGGTACATAAAGGTAATGTAAACCAACATCC
Organism: Solea solea; assembly: GCF_958295425.1. Lineage (NCBI taxonomy): Eukaryota > Metazoa > Chordata > Actinopteri > Pleuronectiformes > Soleidae > Solea > Solea solea. The sequence goes on along the minus strand of NC_081134.1, from coordinate 33,886,747 downwards.
CACATACTGTAGATTGATAGTGGACTAAGTCTACTGGCAACGTTGTGCCATCAGTGACAACATAATACAAAACAGGTTTTCTATTTTGCACAGAGTACAGGACATATGAGCAATTTTAGAGCTTAAGGCAGGTGTAGAATAATGACTCATGTATTCTGGTTTCTGTTTGTATGTCCATATTATTGTGAAGGGGCATGGCTGCTGCGGCGGTTTATTCTCTTAAAGCTATGACTGATCTACAGTGTTTGCTCGGTGACATGGAGTCTCGGTCTCAGGGGCTTGCAGGTAAATCTAGGATAAACTCTTCAAGTATCCCCCAGCACCTTATCCATCCAATTAGGAGCCAGAGGTTCGCTCTGTTCAGGTTAGACTGTTTGACTGTTTGACTGTTGGGGTGTTTGTCAGTGAATAAATACCCCGACCAAACCATTACCACCCCCAAACTCATTCCTGAGAGAGAAAACCGAGAGTTCACACAGTGGGCAAATACTTGGTGACAGTGGAAAGAACAAAACTCTGAGACGTTGCAAGTCAGTTTGGGGTTATTACTGTGATTTCGCTTGAGCTGTTGCAGGAAGCCGGAGAATCAGTGTCTTTGTCACCAGAGAGGAAAGAGTTGGGAAAACGCCTGCACATAGTTTCCATTTTTTGGCCTGTTTTTACACATTGAGACAAAAAGTACTGTTCAACTTTCAAACAACTTTTTAACATGCAAAATCTGGTACTCATGTCTTTTATTGGAAATAAAACTTTTAAATTGTTAATACACTCTTTTAACATGCAGTAAATTCTAAATAACTGCCAGATATTGAAAGTTGTTCTGGAAAAACTGGTTAAAAGCAACTTAGTTACAGGACATTTTCTGTCCCTTTTATGGTTAAAATAAGCAAAATGGTCCAGATGGACATTTTAAGGCTTAGGTGTTAAAGGGTTAAGTTCTGTCAGTTTGAACCTTTTTGTCACTTGATATATATTATGTTAGTAAAAGTCATTTTCCTAAAATGACTCAAGAGCACACGATGACAAGTTTCGTAAATTATATTCCCATTTAGACAATAAAGCATGGCACATATGAGTGGACACCAGTGGGATTGACAGCTGGCGTTGCCCAGTAGACGCCTGGTTGCAGCTGATGTCAGCTTAATTTCAGGTTCACTGCAATAACTGTCATGTCACCAATGAAATTGCAGAATCTTCAAAATGGGAGTTAGTTCTCCATGTAGATTTGTTTTCAACCCTGTTGCTTGATATTAGATATTTGTCGTACCCTCTGAGAGAAAGATGATCAACAGTCCTGCTCCTTTTAGTCTGTAATTATGTTCAATAACAGTTTTTTTACTGTATTGCTTGAGGTCACCCGGAAATGATCTGCCTAATTGCTCGATTAGTATGTGCAACATCAGCCCCCACAAAAGCCAGTTCTCTCATTATGCAAAGTTATCTTGTTTCAAATGAAAGACTCTGCACTGCATAGAAATGTGCTTTTAATTTATTTATTTTTATTTTTTTTTTAATTTTACACTATGCAAATATATTATCTCAGGTTTAATGATGATTACATGCCAGTGGTGTGTTTCCTGTAGTCGCAAACCTCGCTCTCAGATTGGGGCTAATGTCATCTGTGGGTTTTCTTTCCACCTCGGCTCATTTATAGAGCAGTGTGTGTGTGTGTGTGTTATGGGTTTTTTATGAACAGTCAAACACCACTATCTCACAGTTGCCCTCACTGATGGTAAAAGAAAGCCAGAGGACCAGTGATGTTTTGCAGTCTCCCTTCACACGGAGAGATAATTAGGGAAAGAATTTGATTCATTAGCCTATAGAAGGAGCTGTACCTTCCTCCCTGAGCGGGTGGCCCCTCCACATCAAAGGGAGCACAAGTTCTTTGATCCGCGACCAGGAATAAGCGATGGGTAGAACAGTACAGAGTACCACTGTGATTACTGTGCACTTCATGGCTTCGCCTCTGCCTGCCTCTGGACACCAGCTCGGGGAAGATGGATGGTGATCGTCAGCCACGTTAGAAAGATAATGTGCCCTGATTCCATGAGGAGTCGGCCCCTGAACTTGCTGTCAAGATTAACTTTGTGTCATTCCTCTAATGTCCACCTTTTTTTTGCAACTTCTATCTTGTCTTTTATACACGTCTGTGATGCCCCCTCGCCACATGTGGTCTATTTTACAGCTCAGTGACCTCAACGTTGATGTAGTCACACACAGACGTGGTTGACAACTGCATGCGCACGAGCATGCACTTTCTTTTCTCCCCTTTCTGGAGGTTATATTACAAGTCACTTGGTGGCTATGGCTCCGTTAATGTCAGTGTCACCTTCAATTCGGTTACAGCATTTCAGTCGAGCAGATATAAAACTATGTATGCACATTTTCTGGATTTATATATATTTTTTTAGACTTGCTGTGTCTTATCTCCTCTTCCTTAAAAGCTTTTCTACAATTCCTACACAGACAGATGCACTACTTTGGGATGGAGAGATTTCCAATTAATTTAGAGGTCGTTTGTTTAGTCCTGCTCATCAGATCAATTGTATGCAGGAGGGAAACAGGGAAAATCGTTACACAGCTTAAAAGAAACCTAAGTGAATTACAGTAATTATTTAATGCTTGGTCTTGATCAAGCTAAGTGTCTGCACAGGCTCTTATTTATTTTCTTAATAGCCCCTTCATCTTCCAGGGTCTCTCTGTGGACTGTGATAAAAGAAAGATTCCTGGATTGAGGATGTATCCAACTGTAAGGATCCTTTTGTTGTGTTTCTGCTTGATATCTTTGTTAAAAATCAACTTGAAGTCTGAATTTAACCACATTTTCTCAGCTGACTTGTGGGGGGGGGTTCATCTCTGGAACTCGGCCAGTAAGACCATCATGTTCTTGGCTCCCTTTCTTACTCAAAGCCCTTTTCTCCTGTTTGTGCAGTTTGGTCAGGCACCCAGCTGTAGGAAGTGTTCCAGTTGTCCCAGACTTTCTCCTTTAAGAACTATAGGGGCTGCAGGGCTCCAGGGAAGTGCACCAGTTAATTTCGCTGCCTTCCCCAGGTCTGTGCTTCGATGCAGTCCTCCCTCTGAGCTCTGCAAGCAGCCACTCAAATATCATCCCTTGGGCTTCATTGTCAGCTGGTGTGATATTCAGCAGTTCATATCTCTCCATATCAAACAAGACTGGAATCGTATAGTTGATCAAAAGAAATTAGAGGCACCTGAGCAAATGTTGTAGTGTCCTTAGGGTGGGAATCACCTCACGATACGATACGTGGTCCATGGACCCAATTATTTCACGATACAACGATTCTGTGGTAATCAGTATATTATATAATATCACAGTCAAACAAAAGATGCAGTATGGGGATTAGGTAAATTGGACATTCTAAATTGACCATATAATGTGAGAGTGGATGGTTGTTCGTCTCTATTTGTGGCCCTGTGATGGACTGGCGATCTGTCCAGGGTGAACCCCGCCTAACGTCCTATGTCAGCTGAGAGTGGCACAGCTCCCCCCACGACCCTCATGTGGAGGATAAAGCGGTAGAAGATGGATGTTTTGTTTTCAGCGTAATGCTACAACACAACAATACATGAATGAGAAACAGTGTTGGTAGTCTGAACACAATATTGTTTTTCATTAGGAACAACCGCTGTGTTCCTTTGACCACAGCGTCCTCCAGAGTTGCCCCTAAACGCACATCCACAAGCGCGACTTAATAATGTTGCCCTGTGTACAGAAGGGCCAACACAAGGTGAATCAAGCTGGCAGACTGGTAAAATGAATCCAGCGGGCCTCATCTGTGGGTTGGTGCTCCTGTCAATGTCGAAGCTTCCGTGTGAGATGCTTCCATCAATATGTCTGTGTATTTAAAGGCTATTTTGGGACTGCACTCACTCTTGGAGCCAGAGCATAGCAGATTTGGGCCTGCATGGCAGCTAGCTAGGTAATTGGCATGTTGGCATAGACGTTCCTTGCTGTAGAGCAGGAGAAAAAAAATCTGTCTGTCATGTTTACCTCAGAGCTTCTTTCTTTTACAGATGTATGAGGTGAATGGTTTTTCGCAGCGATAATGAACACATCACATCACAGATCACAAATCGAATGACTGAAGGTGGGGTTCACAACTCGCTTAAAGACGGTGTGACTTCACCCCTCTTTTTCTTTTTTTGCATGTGCTGACTGCATTTGTCACATCCAAAAAAAGAAGAAGCATGAAACTGTGTTGTTTGCGGAGCATAAAAATAACTTCATTATGGTTTTAGCTGCTCTACTTAGCCAGGTATAAGCCAGGTATATTTTTTGTTTTTGGCCACAAGTGAAATTACATCCTGCCAGCTGGAGGTTTCACTCGAAGCAATGGATTTTATTTTTATTATTTTTCGTGGCTGTTTGTTGTTGTGCTCAAGTCAAAAAATTGGAGAATTTCTATGTCAACACCTCTCAAATACAATGCACAGAGCTTGACACTCTTCGGAGAACAACAAAGTACTCCAGTACAAGGAGGTAAAAAGAAGGTCGGTTAATGATTTTTTTTAGCAATAGCCACAGGAAAAAGTCAGCCTCTTTAAAAGGGTACTTTCTGGGAAAGAGCATTTTTATTCATTCATTTATTTTTATTTTGTTTTTGGCGGGGGGCGAGACTATAAGAGAAAACATGATGATAAACCATTGATTCTAAACAAATTAAGATGCACTAAGCACCATATTAATTTTGCAGCCCAAATATTTCATGTGGCTGCTGGGGCTGAAACGATTTCATGATCATTAATCCATGACTACATTAATCGTCAACTATTTAGATTTTACGGCTTCATACATGTAACTAATTCTAACTTTAGTCCATATAACCAATAAATTATTAAAAAAATTTGTTGGTGGACGTTTGAGAAACACTCATCATCATTTTGCAACATTTTATGTCATTAATCGGGAATATTATCAGCAGATTAGTCGATTATGTAAATAATACTTATCCCTGGTGGTTGAACTTCTCACCTGGAACTCGGGGAACTGTTCCTGTGCTTCCTGGTTGCCGGTTTACAAGTGTAGTTGCATTGTTTGGGGGGGTAGTAAGTGTACAAGCTTTTATTTGGCCACTAAAACAGTAGCATCACTAAAGCTGTATCAACTGTGGCAATAAAACGCACGGAGCCATAAATAACGTAGAAACCTGCTTCATGCTCCTGTCAGTTAAAGAAGGAAATGTGGGTGCAGTGTAACCAATTGGGATAATACTTCAGAGGGAAAGTTCCCTCCCTCCCCATATTGTAATTTCAGTTTTACCGTGTCCTTTGAGGTCAGTGAATCTCTGTCTGACTGTGCCTTGGGAAGGTAAACTTAATTTACTGCTATATCTCTTTCCTCTACTAAGGCGCAGCATATCCAATAGTGACCCTCCTAAACATAATCAATTATCTGAGCTCCAATGGCAGAGAATGCAGGATGCTGATAAGACTTTGTGGACTTTTTTTTTTCTAATGAAGAAAGAAAAGGCGATTTGGTTCAATACCCCGGGGGACTTTTTTTTTTTCCTCTCCTGGTAAAAGAGAATTATTCATTGCATCCTCTGAGGGAAAAGTCGATCATTCCCAATAAGTCACCGAGTTGTTGTCCCTTTTCGGTTGTGCTGAGTAGGACCCTAGGCAATGTCGATTTTATGTCATATGCTTTGCTTTGCTTTTTTCTTAGAGGCACGGTTGTCAGGCAGACAGTGAAGTGACTTTGACTCCGCGGTATTATCCACAAAACTGACAGTCTGTTGTATTTATCAAGGTGCAGTGAGACTGTGGAGTCGGAGATACTGCATGAAATCAGCATCGCCTCTGGTTTCACTGCCGCCCTCCTCCTCCCCCAGAATCATCTTCCCTGTCTCTTCTGCCCTCGCAACAGTGATTTATGGGATTCATCAATACGCAGATACTGTGCGCATCTTTCGGTGTATGATTACTTTGACTATGCATCCTTAGCTGTAATATTTTTGACACTCGTGTTTCTGTTAAAGACATTTATTCTGCCCTTGGGTTAAGTTTATGAGAGGCCAGCTCCCTAATGCATTCTATTGATCATTTCATTCAGGCTGATTTGCATGTGAAGAGCTGCTGTGCAATGCTGCACACAGATAAAGAACCACACTTCCCCGAAGATCATCTGCATTGACTTTTTTTTTTTTTTTGGCAGTTACTTCTTCTTTTGCTGAGCTTTGATGACAACCACGGGCATTTCCTGACAAATGCGACACGTAAGGGCCGTGTAAACAAATGAAAACAATGGATTAGCCTTTTCTGCCTTTATATTCTTAACAGTAAAATGATTCAAAGTCATGCTGACCTTTTACAAGCAGCATCTGTGGGGAAATAGAATTTATGTTCCGTGGGCCAGGCTTTATGCCAGCACACTGGCTGCTGTTTTTGTACCATTAAACAAGAGTTATGTCACACTTCCCATTTAATCACAGGCTTTTTTTTTCAGGGGTCCGGGCCGAATCAGAGTGCTCCGCCAATGAGTCACTGCGAGGGGGCCCATTTGACAGATTACACCTGCAGTCACACTTAAAGGTAATGTTTGTAGGCCCTTAGTGCAGGATGAGGAGGAGGAGTGCCTAACATTTTCATTAAATGTTTTCAATTGACCTTCACGGCAAATGAACTATTGGGTTCCATATTGTTAGCACAGCTCTTAATGCTCACTGTAACTTATTATACGATACATCTCTCGGGTAATGTTGGCCATCACTTTATTACGTCTACCGCCGCTCCTTATGTAGAACAAGTATTTCTTATATTTGCGTGCACACCCCAATCAGTGATAGTGCAGTTTTATTCTGCATTTAACTTATCCGTATTACACTTAGTTACAAGCCCTCCCACGGCTTTATGAAAGGCGAATTTTCCCACCGTGCAATTACCTGCTCTCAAGGCAAACTTGGTATTGTCATGGTCCGGCGGCGGTGTGAGCTCAGTAGGAGAGAGTCACTCGGTCTTCTCGACAGCAGAGTGACAGAGTGTAGAGCACAAACCTTTTTAACACTTCTTCATCACTGAAGAAAATGCACCACAGAGAGAAGAAGAAGAAGAAGAAGAAGACTGGGCAAGGTTGATCACATCTGTGAAATTAGAAATACTTTAGGCCTAAATGGCCACCAAGTGTGTTTGCTTTTGTAATTATCCGCAGCCACTCATTCTCAATACCCCCCCCCCGTACCTGTGCTGAATACAGATAGCCTTAATTTGTCAAAGTCAAATAGAATTTTTGGGCAAATCTCACGGCAATGAATAGACCAACAAACTCTATTTCATGCACCGTTAGTCTTAAAGAGTATCATAAGCCATCCAGGAAGATTTACCTTAAGGGTATTAGGTTTGCTTGTGTAACACCCCCTAATCGTATTTAACTGGCTGGATCAGTTCATGGTAATGCACTGGTTCAATAACAGTAATAGCCCCGCTGAATCGAGTAAAGCAAGTCACCACGGACGACCGCTTACATTTCCAAATGGGGAACGTCTTTCTCATAGGACCCTTCTTTATTTTTATAAAGAATTGTAGCACTTTTATTTTTCATTGTTATTGCAATTTGCCACGACGTTATTATCATCAAAAAGTTCTGTGCAAGTAAATGTACATATTTTAACCTTTCTTGATGTCAAATGAGCCTATTTTTCCCATTTCTCACATTTGAAATTCAGATTGCGTTCTACAGCAGCAAGTTCCTGGCCTTATTTTAGATAATAAGTCAACTCTATGCGCGCACTCCTCCACTAGTTTTACTCAGCCAAGGATGTGACCTAGCTGGCAAACTGAATGTTCCTGTTAGTAATGGGAAAATAATAGCAAATGCTTTTGACCTGGTACAGAGCCTGACTTTGTGTATGTGCAATCCGTTATGTTCATAGCGTCCTGCCCATACGCACGTGAGCCAGGTGCGTATAGAGGATAAGAGTATGGGAGGGTTAAAAAGGGAAAGACGGAAAGTAATGCGGATATTGACCCACATATCCCCTTGTGTGGAAGTGCAGAGGATGCAGGCAGAGATAGTGTTTCTACTGAGGCCACATGGGGTGAGGGATGAAGACCTGCATTGTGAAACGTTAACAGTAGCACGCCAGCAAAGCCTCTGCTCCGGAAAGCATCATTTTAAGGCCTTGGCTTTGGCGTCTCTCCAAACTCCTTTTTAAAAAAAAAAATGTAACCGTTCACAGCCTTATCCACAAGTCCTATGCCATTTTAGAAAAGTTGCTACATCGTTTTATGCTTTACTGAATGGTGACGATTCATATGAGCGCTAACTTGGAAAGAAAAAAATCAATGACATTCAGTTGATATACAGCACCGTTCTGTGACGAAACTGTCGCCGCCGACAGGATTTGGCACGCACACTTCTCATTACCGTAACTCCTAGACCGTTTGCGATATCAAGAAAATACAAAAACTATGGACTGAGGCTGCCTCTCGCCCTATGTCAGCTGAGATTGGCACACCCCCCCCCCCCGTGTGACCCTCATGTGGAGGATAAAGCGATAGAAGATGGATGGATGGATACCGGAAAGCAGAGAAATAGAACGTTGCGCCCATATACTTGTCATTATGGGAAGATTCACCAGTGCGTCACAGGGTTGTGACGCCAGCTTCCCAGGGTTGTGACGCCAGCTTCTCAGGACCGTAATTCCTAAACGGTTGAATAACTGCCAGATATCGAAAGGGAAAGTTTTCTTGGAAAGAGGAAGCAGAATTTTTTGACAATTCCACAGCTGGAAAATCAAAATAATCCAGGCTGCCTCATTAACTTGATGGTCATAAGAGGGTTAAAGCCAATCAAAGGTGTAATGCTGCCCTCCGCAGCTCAAAGCTCTTAACCACAGCTCGTAGTTCACAAACTAAAAGGACAAACTCGTCCACTGCGTTCCTTCCAGCAGGCTGAGATGTGTCGCGCCGCCCTCCACAGTTAGTTGAACTCAAAGATGAACTGATGAGAAGTTAGACGTCAAAAGGCAAAGATCACAGTGGTCTAACCTTTGCATTGGGACTTCAATATCTTTGGGGGAACATCAGCTCACTGATTTGTGATTGGAGACTTTGAAAATGTGTTCGGGAGCTTTTAACTGTGGAGGTCAACATGTCAACTCTAAGTGTGCAGCCTGCTGGAAAGCTTTAGAAGAAGAAGAGGGAGAAGATCTTGAGGGAAGTTCTTCAAATTTGGTACAAAATATTGCTCTGCCAGCGGAAGTATACAATCATGGATTTTTTTTGCCGGGTTGTGTGTGTGTGCACGTTTGAGTTTTATGTGTGGAAACAGAACATAAAAGAGGCAGATTCCAATTAGAATTCTCCAGAAAAACCTCTTCACTAGCCTCATAGTGTTATTTGAGAAAATACTCTCAAGTATGGCAAACCAAGATGAATGACTTCTGTGAGTTTCCATAGTGTAGCTTTTGCTTAGCGATTAGTTATCTCCAAAATATTTAGGAAGACCCGGTTTAAATATACAGCCAGGGAGACGTTCTCATGCCTGACTTAACCAAGTGTGAAATAGCTTTGGCTAAGTAAGAGGACAACCATTAATACTGATAAAAGTGGGACTAGGTGCTCTCAAGGTTTTTTTTTTTTTTTTCCAAGAAGGTGATTTATGTCACCTTCAAATGATGTTAAAAACAAAACAAAACACAGGCTGGCAATCTGAATTACAAATTTTTCACACAATCCGTATGTCATAAGGTCTACACACTTCTTAGACTCGCAAGGTTATAAAACTTCAACTCTTAAAGTGAGTAAATCAGTTGTGGTATTTCAGAACTTTTGTGTTTAAAAGATTAAATTGTGGAATGCTTGCATAAAGCTAGAGTGCATGACTCAATATAGTTTATTAAGATGAAAAAAAAAATCCTCTCAATGCAGCAGTTATTATTTTTGGGAGACAAAGTTGTGATATTTGGTGAATTATTCTATAGATATTCATAGGCTCCATATGCAGCCACCATTATGGTAAATGTATGTGTTAAATGATAACCATATAATCGCTAACTATTTTGTCTGTTTTTTATATTAAGATACAGATACAGAGTGTTTGAGATCAGTTGCAAACCTTTCTAGTATATAACTGATTGTAAAAAAATTAATCAATCCACATTTGCTGGATATAAGCACTAAAATCGAATCCTCATTAAATTTTAATTTGATTTAGAAGAGGCTCTGCATTATCATATTTAGTTTTGTATTTGCCTACAGTCAGACAGAAACAGAGGCTACTGGCACCAAATCCAGGTTTGGACCCCATGTGGTCGGTATAGATCAGTCCAAAATCCTGTCTTTATTCCAATAAAAAAAATGATTGCCTGATTCCAGCTCTGGCAAAGCGTCTGTACTAATACCATCTTTCATGCAATAAATAATTTGCAATCTGTCGGTCAAATTAACCTTACAAGCTATTTGGAACATGGCAGAACTCCCATCTGTTTAGCTGCATGGTGTTTTTTTCTTCCCTCACTCTTTTTCCAAGTCCAGTTTCAAAATGTCTCCCTGTGAGATATTTTAATAACATGAGATTCCGAGAGTCTGCATAAAGAATATGTTCAGGGTTTGTCACCTTCCTAACTGGCCAGATCAGTGTGCGGTTCATGCCTCTGGATATGCTTGATTAGCCTAATCAGGTCTCGAGAGACAAGACCCCCCAGCACAAGACCCTTCTCAAGTAGCTAATAAGGTCCTTGGTTGAAATCTGGATGTAGTGGTACAGCATGCCAACACAAGGAACTGTGGGTAGTAAGGAGGTGAATACTGTATGTTTCTCAGTGTGTGTTGGGGATTAATGTATGAATGCTTAAAGTGAGAAATACAGCTGCACGTCACTGCAATTGACCAAAAAATGAACCAAAAAATCAAAATACACAAAATTGCAAATAAAATATTGTATTTTATTTGTTTGTAAATACACTTTTTGTTTGCAACGTTCAGAATTTTGTTTGCTCTGACTCTTTTGCGTTTGTGCTCCCTCACACTATTTCTTTCTTTCACAATTCTGACCATGGGCGGGCCTTAGGAAGCCGCCTGCTGATTGGCTACTGAGTTTTGGAGTGACAGCTCAATGGACTGGAATAGAGCTGAAACGATTACTCGTTTAATCGATTATTGATGATAACTAAATGAATGGTCAACTATTTTGATCATCGATTATCAGTATGAAGCTTTTTTATGATTAAAACAAGATTTCTGATTGTTTCAGTTTCTTAAATGTGAATATATTCTTCTCCATATAACAAATAAATGATTAAAAGTGAATCATTTTGGTTTCTGGACGAAACAAGATATTTAAGAACATCATCATTTCCAGGTTTGACAAACACTGATCAACGTTTTCTGACGTTTTATGGACCAAACGGTTGCTCGATTAAGAGTGAAAATAATCGACAGATTAATCGATTACGAAAATACTCGTTAGCTGCAGCTCTATTAGACACCTACAGTTATTTTGTCGGATGGCGACAAAGGGCAGCAACAAAAAAGTGAGGGAGCACAAATGCAAAAGAGTCAGAGCAACCAAGTAGTGTATTTTCAAACAAATAAAATACAACATTTTTGAATGATTAAATCAATATTTTATTTGCAGTAGTGGTACAGGGGTGTAACCATGCACCACAATAGTGACTGAAACAAATGAAGCACAATGGAAATGACCAGTATAACGCATGTAAATAACAAAATGATCCAGTCAAGTGATAAACCCAGTTCAATATATTTTATGCTTGACTGCATTTCACTTTTACTCCAAACAAACAAATACACAGCAACAGCAAAGCAGGTATGGACCAAGTTGTGGATTTTTGAGTAACTGTTGTACCTCAGCATTCAAATTCTCTGTGTATGTGTGTGTGTGTGAGTGAGTGTGAGTGTGTCTTTTTTTCCCTCCTTTCAAACAGTGTACAGAAGTGCATTCAGCTTTTATTTTTTTGTATAGCTGCCTTAGCTGAGCTCAGCCGTAGCTTTAAAGAGACCATCACTTTAGAAATCTGCACTCAAGGTTGCAGCAAAGGCTCTGGACAATAGCTTTTTACTGTAACACTCCTCTACTATCGACAACAAGAGCCAGCGCGCACTCGCTATTCACTGATTCACCTTCACATCTCCGCAGCACGAACCAGAAAGACCAACACACAATAATATGTATTGACATATTGACATGCTGTCATTGAATTTGTTGGAAAAAAAGTAATATATAAGAAGTATAAGTTCCTGTGATAGGAAGACAAAGGATTCTGGTACATTGAAACCACAACGTCTCCTTTCAAATATCCACACCTTTTACGTATTTGCCCTGAAAAAAAAGGTTTCACTCACGGACATTCAAATACAGTTTGCCCAAACCCTCAGGGGAGTGTGGACGTGCATGGAAAGTAATGCATTTATTGTTTCTGACGGAACCAAAAATATATACATACAAAATAAATATCTCTATGTCCAACTAAGCACAGTGTAAATGTTCCCCCTGTTAACTGGTACAAGGGGCAGCATTTAGAACCTATGTTCCCCAAAATACTGACTTCACTAAAATGCCTGCAAATTAAATAAAAGAATGCAGCAGATAAAATGCCTCTATAAAAAAAACCAAAATAAAAACACTGTGACCTCTCCGATGCTAAATCAGAATATCACACTAAATGTGTACATATGTATATACATGTGTATATGTATGTATGTATGTGTATATATATATATGTATATATGTATGTACATATATATATAATGTATATATATATATATGTATATATATATATATATATATATATATATATATATGTATATATATATATATATATATATATATATATATACTTCGCATTTGCCGGCCATATTTTTATAGTAGTAATAAGACATTCAGTTGTAATCATTGCTTTATTAAATGTATTACACTCAACATGAAATTACATATATTTAAGCTGTTTTAATCACAATTAACCTCATCATTATTTGCTAAACTTTCAATTTAATTCTCCGTTTTTGTGCATCATAAATTTGTTTTTTTTATGAATCATTTTACATCAAAACAAGCACTTTTACTTTGATATTCTGTCTAATATCATAATGAATATCTTATATTGCCCACCGGCTACTAAATAGTTGTTTTTTCCACTTTTTTTCCTCTATGTCGGCCCCCGCTTGACCAGACTATATGCTCATTGGCCCCCAGGTCATTTGAGTTTGACACGCCTTAGATGGTGTTTTAGCGAGATGAATTCAGCACCATGGACAGTGTTTATGCAGCATCTGTGCAAAAAAAAGCTACATAAAATATCAAGAGCATTACAGCAGCAGGAAACACTTAGGCCTCGTCCACACGGAGAAAGAACTTTCCCTATACAGTTTTTTTTCTTTTTGTTCATATGCACGAAATCCTGCACTCTGGAACCCATTTTTCCGGAAAAAAAAGCATTTTGCAGCTCGCAAAACACTGGTTCTTTGTGGATAAAAACTTTTGCGGATTCTCCTAAACGTCGATCTTGTGCTTAGGTGCCTTTAAGCACGCTTTACTTTGTCCAACAAGTGTCCGCAGTATATATATGTGTGTGTGTGTGTGTATGTATATATATATATATATATATATATATATATATATATATATATATATATATGTATATATACACACATATATGTATGTATGTGTGTGTATATATATATATATATATATATGTATATGTATATATATATATATATATATATATATATATATATATATGTATATGTAAGTGTGCGTAATATAAGTATATAAATAAATATAAGTATATTGATGGCTGTCATTTCTTCCAGAAATAACCATCCTGTAACTTCCAATATTACAATATTAGGGCTGCAACTAACGATTATTTTCATAATCAATTGTTTAGTTGATTAAATGTCAAAAAATGTCAAACAGTGTTTTTCAAACATAGAAATGATGACAGTTTTCAGTTTAAATGATTTCTTTGTCATGTAGAGCAAAAGAACCCAGACAATATTTGCATTTAAGAAGCTGAAAAGTCAGAGGACTTTAATTCTTTAAAAATAGAGTAATTGTTTGTAATTGTAATTGACTGACTGACTTAATACTTTTAATATCTGGCAGTTATTTACAATTTACTGCATATTTACAATTATTTATTATTTTATAATACAATTATTTATTATTATATTATTTAGTTATTTACAATTGAATGCATAAAAAGTGTAAATGTCACTTTACATATTGATCTACCTCTACTACACGTCCCTTTTAAAACCAATAAATAGTCACTGTCGTGACATTTTGTGGGAATGTATTTGCCTTATCTGAATCACTGCCACGTGCAGCCTTGTAAAAACCTCCTCTAGTATCTCAGTGGTTTTACTCAGGTGAATATGCATCCACATCAAAACCCTTTTTTTTCCACACCCGTGTGTACATTTTTAGTAATCCAATATTATCCAGTGATGTTCACAGAACATGAACTCTGCATGGTACGACCGTCTCACATGGCTCCTAGCAACAGCTCGTTGTGTAACCGCCAGCTGCTTTACAAAAAAAACAGCCTGACAGATGCAGACGGAAACACTGCGTATAAACCCATTAATCTTACTGGTATGCACTCGGGCTGCACAATTAATCACAAAATAATAGAAATCGCAATATCCAAATGGAAAGACACTGCATTTATTTGATTGGGATGAAAAAAGTTGTAGCAAGATTCTGCAGTGCGGCAGAAACGGACCTATTTTAGATAAAACGCTGTCCCACAAATACTCTATGTATACAGTACATAAATATTTATAATTGAAACCTTTCTTCCAAGGTCTTTGATAGATTTCCCTCTGTAGTCAGTAAAAGGTTAGGCGTTATTAGCTGTCGCACAGAAAAAAAGGCAGTTTAATCCGGATGAGAATGAAAATATCAGCGCTCTCTGCCTTCACACACGTGTCAGGCGGATGTGAACTGCAGACCCGGGAAACCTCACGCCGCCCCGCTGTGATCGAAATGCCTCCACCGGTGATTCAACTGCACAGACTTGAACATTTATTTTCTTGAATCTTACACATGGTCAGACAGGTGACGTGTGCGTGTGTGTGTGTGTGGTGGGCCTGGATGTGGTTTGTGCTCTTCGAGATGTTGATAATTGATAGATTTTGACCACTGCGTGAGTTTTTCCCAGGGATATCAGGGCCTATTTTTTCTCTCTCTCTATTCTGCTGTATTATATTGACAAAATGGGTACATTCTGTACATTCTGACATATGTACATCAATATTCTGTTCTGTGAGGGGGCCTCATTGTTGTTTGGTGCAGCCAAAACAGCGGGAGCTTTAACAGCTTTTTAATAAGATCATTTTCAGTTTGAAATGTTACGAGATCAGTTTCGGAAAACTGTGAGGAATTTGCCCGTTCGGTGTTTCAGTGTTGTGGTGTTTAAAAACAGCGGCTCGAAGATAAGTAATGTGACTGTTTTGTTTTGTTTTTTTTGGTTCACAAAGTAGCCTCTAGACAGTTTTATCCTGTGAGAAATGTTTGCACAAAATGGGGCCAAAATACTAAAAGCATTTGTTAATCTGACAATTTTGGTATTTGTCTTTATCTACCAAAAAAAAGAAAAAGAAGAAAATTATTTTTGCTTCAATTACTGAACCCCCATTTGGCTGATTACTGGTGTAGAATGAATCGATCCTGAAAGCACACTTGGCTTCAATACCTGCCACCATGTGACGAAGCAATCTGAGAGACGTATGCAACTTGGAAGTGACGGTGTGGAGTCGCATTTAATGAGCATTGAGCCCTTCTGGTCCGGTTGATGTACTGCTTACATAAAAGAATAATTTAGCCTGTCGTAGATCATTCCAAATTGGTTGAGTCATTTTCAAAATGTCATCAAATTCACAGTGTCTAGTCATTCCGGCGAAAACAAATCAATCGTTGTCCACAAATAATGACATGCTGAGGATTTGCAAGCAGGAGAAGGCCATGTAAAACACTGGGGTGTTGACTGTAGATTTAATGTCTCTCCCGCCACTGCCGTCAGTTTTTCTGTATTATTTCAAAACTAATGATTATACATGTTGGCTTTTTTGATTATTTCCTTTAGATAGTTGTTGGCTTTTATTGCTCATTTTAACCATAACCTCAGTGCTTTTGCCCATTTTTTCCAACATAACTCATTATCTGGCAGTTATTTACAATTCCCTACTTGTTAAAACAGTGTTTTAACAATTTAATATGAAGAACAGTATACAACATATTTAAAATTTGTTTGAGTCTATGTCTCAATGTCCAAAAACGGCCAAAAACGGGCCAAAAAAATGGAAACTATGTACAGTTTTTCCAAGTCTCTAATCTCTGGTGACTAAGACTCTGATTCGCCGGCTTCCTGCAAAAGCGCAATAATCACACGTCGGCTTTGACGTGCAACTTCTCAGCTTTCAGAAACAGTTGGAATTTTTCCGATAGCACAAACATGCTGCGTAATTACGGTAACGCAAACTGCGCTTGTGCGAACGTGTCGTCTTCGATATGCTCTATGTTAAAGGGTTTTTAACGGTGGTTAATAGCAATTACTTCACATTCACAACTGTTATAATAAAGGGTAAAGCAACACTTACCAGTGTATCGTGATTGTTATTTGGGAAATTAAATAAATACCAAGAGTGTTAGTTCATGGACCTATGTTAATGTTATTTTAGATCAAACGAAGTGCAAATAAGCCTGAGGTAACACAATGTGTGCTTCAGACGTGATAATGCAACAGCATGTTAAGGCTGGGCAGATGAAGGAACCAAGGCTTGAGCTTTAACATAACCGTAAGAAGTTTAAAATGATAGGCGCTGTGATTCTGCGACACAGTGACTTACTTTTTTCTTTTTTTAAAGAAACTGGTTCTCTAACGGACCCTTAGTTCTGCTTTAATCCACAGTTACTTTGCCTTTCCACTTCTGTGATTAGTAAACTCTTCCACCTCCCGTTATAATTTGTCTTTGTCCGAGACACAATGATGAGGAGATCGCTGTGTCTAACTTTGTTAAAAATGTGTGGCTTAATCCATCCAAATTGAGTTATCGCCGCAGCCGTGATATTTCACTCACGACGAGCCAGTGTCACAATCTGCGTCTGAATCCAGGCATTTGGAGTAAAAGGCAACAATTTTGTGGATGGTCGTGTGTTCAGCTATACTGTAAGAGTCTGAGTTTAGTGCTTATGCAGGTTATAACATGACATGTAACAATGAAAACGGGTCACATAGTTTTAGAAAAGTAAGGGACCTTGTGCTGAGAATAAAAATGATGAACTGCTTTGCAGAACTACTGAAACATGGCCTTACTTTGTGTCTGGAATTGTGTGTTTTCATCCAACTAATACGAACTTTGACACTTTAAAATGTAGCCCTTTATTCTTAGTTTTCCTGTTTGGATGCCAAACATAAAACAGTGATATCAGCTTTGTTTTTTTTTGTGTGTGTGTGTGTGTGTGCGTGTTTGTCCCAGCAGAATTATGTGCCTTGATGACCACTGAAGTCGGTTCACTGCTATAATGATTCCTCCACCATGCTGTCACCTCACAAACGCGAGGCTTGCGTCCTGCAGTGTGTGATGCTAGCAATCAACCAACCGGTGGGTCAGATAGACACCAATCAACCATGGTCTCCATCTCACACAGCACGACGGCCCGTATCAGAGAAGGCCGGCGCCACCCACAAGGTACCATCTGCTCTGCATTTCAGCTCAAAGCGTCTTTACCATCTATCTGCTGCTTGGTGCATACTTTGGGGAATTCTTTTGAGGGGTCAGTGCAGCAATTACGTTGTTTTTTCTATAACTATAGCTATAAAAAATATATCCAGTCATCTCCCATCGGCTCTTATGGTGAATTCCATTTACATTGGAATTCAGAATTCGGAACTGGGAGTTACATCAACTCTGCATTGAGGGAAAAAAAACATTGACGCTAATGATCCAATACCAGTTGATTACAGCGTTCTTCTTCAGTATTATGTGTACAACTAACTTAATGTCAAACAAATAAAACAGTACAGTTAAAAGTAGAAGGAGGAAGAATGCCTTTACTATTCTGACTTCTGAGTCCAACTGGAATGCACATTTATGTCATAGTTCCGCCTAGTGATGGGACAATACACGATATTATCGCGCATCGTGATAAAAAGCACTTAAAATACGTTAATTGTGGTGAATTTCTATTATCGTGCTAATCGTGAATGAAGAAAAACATTAATATTGATTTTTTTTTTGTGCCACAATTAGGGCTGCAACTAAAGTTGATCGGCGTTTCCCGAATCTGAAAATGATGATGTTCTCATTTCTTGTTTTGTTCTGAAACCTAAACATAACTGCCAAAAAAAAAAAAATTCTCATTATCTTTATAAGCCTTTTCTGGCTTCTAGTCTCCCCTGCACAACATCTAATCTGTATTCTTTTTTTTTTTTGTGCGAAAATTGATTAAATTACCAAAATAGTGGATGATGATTAATGAAATTAACCGCCCACAAAACACTGAAAGTCTTTGAAATGAAATCATCGCCGCCCGAGCCACAATGTGGAGCCATGTCTTTCCTCATGATTTATTATGATCCTATGAAATGAAATATAGACCCTATCTGCGGTGTATCTGACCACAGTAGATGCAGACGGACGGCTACAATGATATAATCGCAGTTGTTTCGGTCAGGATAGTGTTGGCGGTAACTTTTTATATTGTCTCTTGCCTCGTTCTGCCCACAAAACACTGGAAGTCTTTGTCTGTGGGAGAATTTTGGGAGGGGAATTTTGATGCACATTTCCTCTTCTGTGGTCCTCATAGGTCAGCAGGTCAGTCCCTGACATACAAGTCCACCAGAACATCATTATACAGTCCAAATGAAACAGTTGGTTGTGTTTATTCCTGTGTCGCAAAGGCCACAAACGTCAAACGTCAAATGAAATGACGTTATTGTTAAATGATTTTTAAAGGAACGTAAGTGTAGTGTACGTATTGTACAGTACTTTGAGCTTTGCTGATGGTTTTTGCTCATTAACTTGGAAAAAGTCAATTTTAGTGAACAAAGTAAAGCTTTACTTTACCTGTTTGGGTAGCTTCAGAGGAAAAGCAACCACCCTTTTAAGAAGTGCACTTCAAAATGTGGACTTTTCTTAGCTCTACTGAGACTGGAATTGAATTAATTAGCTTCAGATTATGAAGCCAACCAACTGTGTTGATGAGGAAAGTAAGAAAAGTCTGTAAATGGCGTCAGATGAGGCATCTGTGTGTGTGTGTGAGTTTCCAGTAACTGCTACCTCAATACAGTATACAGTATCCTGAAATTCAATATCATCTTTGGGGGTTAAGTTGTGTAAAAAAAAAAACAACAACAATGGCCACCACACAGCATATAATTCCTTGCCAACCTGCAGCAGCAGCAGAAGAACGCCTCAGTCTGCTGGCGGCCTCGACAGCAGAAGCCTTAGATCCATCATGCCATATCGTTGTCTTAGGGTGCTTTGTTACATTTTAGGGGCCTGCTCTCAGGTGAAGATAAATGCTGTAAACACTCCTTTATGAATGAATAAATTCCCTGGCGCGACGACATCGCTCCGCGGCCCACCGTTAATACACTGATTCATGGCGTAATCCACTCTCTCAAGCGTTCAGAGTCCCTTTTTTACACCCCCTATTTATGTTTGCTGTTATTTTAGAGTCAGCTGAAAGGAACCACAAGAGGGAGGAGATAAATCACATTTCCCTGTTTTAATTTACAAGAGGCGAGTGTGGGTGTTATATGACAAATTCTGTCCCAGCAAAGAGCACTGGTGAGGAGCGGCGGAGAGAGGGGGAAACCCCGGGGAAAAAAAAGAAGTCCAAGTCAGACACGGCATTTTTCTCAATAACCTGCAAGCAGGAAGAGCGAGCAAGTTCATTACAGACCTCATTGTCCGTAACCACGGCCAGGAAGGCAAAGTTAGTCCTAAAAAGCGAAAGAGTATCTTGCACTTGAGTCCTTGGAAGGAGAATGCCTTTTGTCATTGTGATACAGCACAGTGTCATGAAAAATGTAAGGGCCTTTTCTTTTCACACAAGTGAAGACATGTTGTAGAAATGCTGACACGAGTGTCATGATTCTTAGTGCTCGTTCTCGTGTAAATCTTTTAAGGCTACAAGAATAGGCGATCGCTCCCTGAACCTTTTTCTTTGGGGCGAACATATTATATGAGTCACATTTCTCATTTCACAGTGGAGGGGGGGAAAGCACATTGAGAATTGTGCTTTATTACCACTTGATCTGAGTATGGCACACGTTTAAAACGTTGACCTGCCCACCGTTGCCTCTGGAAACACATTTTTCAGCTCACAGACTGAACTCAGAACGCTGGTCGGTTTCCTGACTGGGAGTTATGTTAACAGGTTAACCCTCCTAAAACCGTCATGATATTTAAGTTTATTTTGATTTTATGGCTGTAGAATTGTCAAAAAAAAATGTTCAATGAGTGAGTTCTTCACTTTCAATATCTGGCAGTTACTCAACTGTTTAGGAATTACAGTACTGAGGAGCTGACGATACCGGAAAGCTCTATTCCTCTGCTTTCTGGTATCCATCCGTTCGTTTTATGCTGCTTTATCCTGCAAATGAGAGTCACGTTGGGAGCTGTGCCAATCTCAGCTGACATAGAGCAAAAGGCGGGGTCACACCCTGGACATATTGCCAGTCCATAGTTTTTGAATTTTCTAGGTATCACACACTGTCTAGGAGTTACGGTAATGACAAGTACGCGTGCCAAACAGAAGAGTTAAACCACTGGATATTACAGTAATTCCTCTTGTGGGGATTTTTTCCCCATCTAACTTCTTATATACACCATACATAACACAAAATTTATACCAGCGGAATGAGCGGAACAGGTGAGAGAGCAAGCAGTGTGAGTCCCGCTCGCTCGGGGATTTGATATGCAAATAAAATTGACCCATGCTCCCGGTCTGACAGAGCGGCCATCTGTTAGCAAGCCACAGAATGGCTGGTGCACAAGACCTCCAACAGTAAATCCCTCTGCCTACAGCCCCTCTAAAAATAACTTGCCTTCCGTTTTTGTTGTCCTACTTATGCAGCGGGAATAATGCGAGAAAAATATGTTTTTGCACTGTAAAACACAACATGTCTCTGTTTATGCAGACAGTTTATGACACACTTACCAACACCTGTCCTGAAGGCACTTTGAGTGATGAACTAATGTGTTCGTTGGGACTATATTTAGCACCACCGCCCTTTGCATCATCTGAATAAAACTGGATGTTGGAAAACGTATTTAATGGATTAAAGTAAAATTTGGAACCAGTGGTGTCACACATTCTCACAAAAATAAGCTTCTGTATGACAAAGTGTAATAAAATGTATGAATAAGGAAGCTACAGCATAAAGGGATGACGTATGGGGCAGCCCGTGGCCAAGTGGAAAGGGAACTTGGCTTGTAACCGGAGGGTCGCCGGTTCAAAATCCCCACCCGGCCAAAAAGGGCTGGGGTACCCCTGAGCAAGGTACCCAACGCCCAATGCTCCCCGGGCGCTACTCAGTGTGGCAGCCCATAGCTCCTAATTCTAGGATGGGTCAAATACAGAGGAATACTTTCCCTAAAGGGATTAATAAAATTAAATTCTATAATTCTATCACAGCTGAAAGACGAGCAGTAATACACTTTGATATACACACAAAAACGGACAATAGGAAAACATACAACTGAAAATGAAAGTTCCACATGTCCGTCAGGTAAAACTATGGACAGCAAACCATACATTTTGTGGAATTACACTTTTTAACACATTATTAGAGAGAGAGAGCGGCGTCAACATCCACCAGTCAGACAATGGTAATGAATCACAGTCGGTGATTCATCATTATCATTGTCGCCAACATTGAGGGACCTTTTTTTCATGAGCTATGACAAGAGAAGAATAATGAAAAAAAAAAAAGAAAGAAGAATGACATTTTGTACATCATTTAAATATAAAGCTGTGGACTCATTGATGTGAAGACTTTCAATAGCCAGGAGAGATTGCCCTTCATGAGAAACTGGCAACTAGCCTTGAAGTCGATCCGTAATGAGCTCCCATGCTTGTGAGGGTTTAAATGTAATACGGTCTTAGAAGTGTGACGTGCACCTGATATACGATCCGGCACCTTGGAGAGGAATCACAGGTACAATTATTTTTGTTTTGTAATCATGGTTCAAACACATGTATGCTGCCAAATTCAGATCATTTAAAAGAAAGAGAAAGAAAAAGAGAGTTAATTTAGTTCTCTTTTGAGTAAATGTATACATGTCGAGCTACAGTTGGATGCGGTTGTGAGAGTCTGGAATATGAAGAAGAGCAATTATGCCCCAAAACCCAAAGTCAGGCCAGCCACATGGATATTGATTACAGAAGCAGAAGCGGCGCAGCTGAACACAATCAGGCTAATTAGCTATTCCATTACAGCTGCTCATTACCATGTCTCTGGACTCGCGCGGAATAAAACGCACTGGTCAAAATGAGAGTGCAACAATGCTTGACCAGTGAGCTGTCAACAAGAAATTACACAGTTCTGAAGAGAGGATTAAAGTGCTGGGCTACTCACAGACACATTTACAAAAGTATTGAATAGACATCAGCGGTGGACAGTCGCCTCAGAGAATAAGGGCAATTTTACAGTCGCCTCAAGGTTGTTTTTGCTGCAGGTTACACTGTAAAGGTTTTTCTATGGTCGATGCCCATACTGAACTGTAGAAATCCAGGCAGTCAATGGCAGATATATAATGCAAGGTAGCGACAGGTCCTTGAAAGTTTGTGAATTTGAAAAAAATAATATCAAGGCCCCTAAAAGTTTTTGAGTGATTGAAAGTGCTTGCGTTTTGTGCAAGAATGAAGTTGATATTTAGGCAAATGTCTGCCTTGTTTGTTACGAAGCCCCTTACTGTTTCACGCCCTGCGTTGCTTGATGTACATAGACTAGGCCCACGCAGTCATGTCGTGGACACTTGCACTGTCTCTCTCTCTCTCTGCCGTTGACGTGAGATTCCATGCAGAACAGTAACGTTAAGCAAGAGAGAGCAAATGATGTGACGCCTGGGAAATGAAAACTCCAACATCTCTAGCATCTCAACATCTCAAAGCCTGGCTTTGCCCAAGATCCCAAGGACATTGACTTGTCCAGATGCAGAGCACACTGCAAAATCAATAAAAAGTGGACACCATCATGGGTGAAGCATCTCTTACAGGTTGCCCTCCCATCTTTTGCTGTCCCACTACATTTGGTCCTTGAATTTGAGTGAATGGGTCCTGGAAAGGAACTTGAATTTGGTCTCAACCAAGGTGTGGGACACCCTGACGATACCTACAGTATTTTATCTGATTTTCTTCCCCCCAATAGTATCTCCAATCTGCATATGACGGCGTCCTTAACGAACAACGGCTGTTTCAAAAAGTAAACATTTGTAGTGAATAAGTCACATGATGTTTTTTTTTATTGAGAAAGACAGTATTCCATATTTACTGCTCTTTAAAGTGTTTATTAACAAATTGATGACAACTTTTTTGGTTTTCTGTTGTGCAATGTCTGAAATTTGCCTTCCCCCCAACCCCCACTTTGTTAATCTGACACACATTTTAGTACTTAGTAATGATGGTGATGTTCCCCTCAGATAAACACAGTGGCCAAATTAATAACTAGTCTGGTAATGTGGAGTTTTAACCTACGCAGTTAGTGGTCTAATGGTTTGCAGTCAAACCTCAAGCCTTAATTATTGATTCATTTGCCCCTGACCCGAAAATGATGCTTTAATAACCGAGTGAGAACTCACAGCTGCTGCAGTGCACTTGACGCGATCGCCTCTAAAGTCTAATCATCTTGGATATTGAGATTCAAAAGCACGCGGTAATGGCAACTGAATGATTCGATCCATTACGTTAAGATGCATTTTTGCATTTCTATACTGCTAAAGACACAAATCGCTCTATTATTTAGTGAGGACCATCATTAGAGCTGTGGTCTATAGTGTGTGCAAATGTGGGGGGAAAACACAGTAAATCACCACTTCTGTCCAAAACCTACAGTAAGTTGATATGAGCTGAGCTGAGAAAGATTAAATGTTTTCATCCATTCTGCGATGAAAGGAAAACCTTATGGCCCTCATTTCTTGCACAGTGAAAGGGGGAAAAAAAATAATGATTTCCTATTTGATATGCACATTTCTTCTTCGTTTTTCCCCTGACTCTCTCTGGTGGAATGTTGATTCTTGGGGAGCAGCGAGAGTGTGTGTGTGTGTGTGTGTGTGTGTGTGTGTGTAGCCTGGGCTTTATTAAAAGTAAGCTCTGTGTTTTGTGTCCAATACAGAGGCAGAAATTACAAAAACAACCCAGTATGTTAGATTGTCTGGCTGCATGGCAAATATCAGGTGAATAATTAGCTTTCCCTGTCACTGTTTTCCCTCTTTTGTAATGCAAAGTGGTTGAGCACCTCTGAGAGAAGGCTACTGTGTCGCCTCTGTAAACATCTTTTCTTCTATTGCTCACTTCCCTGGGACATCGGCTATCTCGGCGGCGTAAACAGCAAACTGCGTCCTCGACAAACCCAATTACGGGAGAGGTTCGATCAGCTAATCTTGGCCTTGATGAATAACCTATGCATCTCCTTCCTATAGGGGGGAGGATGACTATAGATTATTGCCAGGACTACAAAGCAGATTACACTGTATACTTTTGTATAACGGCAGTAGAAACAATGAGAGACAAACCTTGAACAAAAAACATGCATACGTGCAGTTTGTGATTGAGTTGTATATCAGAGATTTTCTACTGAATATGAAACTCCTGATTACACATTTGTATTTGTCATTCACACTTGAAGACATTGATTGTGGTGTACAAAATACAGTTGCATGTTGGGAGAAAATAATTTAAAAATATACTTTATATTTACATTATTTCTGTATTGATATTAATAATATAACAGTTTTAGTATCTGATCACTACAAAGCATACTTTGTACCAATGATTTGCTTGAACCCTTTTTGGGGGTCAGTCATTACACGGAATGAACGGTATTATCATTTATTTTAACATGAACGTGCATAGAGTTCTTTATAATAATAAGACAGCGGTTCACCCTCTTACTTTTCTTGTGCACCCTTTTACAATATGCAGATTTAGTATTGGTTCCTATTCATTACACTACATACGGTCTTGCAGTAAAACAATCATTTTCCCATTAAAAAAAAAAATCAAATTGATGCCAGTATACAATTTTCCCGTTTACTAAAAAAGTACATCATGACACCAAAAATACTTAAATCGTGGTAAATAGACGGTTCATACGCCACCAATTGGGTGTTGTTTATCGTCCTCGTTGCCGGCCATTTTGTACAGAATCATGTGACTTTGAAGGTGACCTTTGCTCCATCGCCATCAGTGTTTCACTCATACTGTTCAGTTGCTAAATTCAATAATACAATAATATGGTTTTGTGGTCATCACTTTTAGTTCTTTCCCATACGTTTGTATCCATGTACTTAAATAACATGGAGTTTGATTTGATTTTAATGCCCCATTCTATTCTATATCTCAATGAATGCATGTAAACATTGCTTTGCTATCTACTAACTAGACATGAATTCCATATACAAACCGTGTGAGACTGGTACTAAGTTTCCTTTTCACAGCATTGACATGTTTGATGATGTAAACCTACGAGATGCAGAAATCTCCAACTCTTTTGGTGATGCCAGTCATCAATAGTCTGCTGCCAAGATTGATCATAAAAGTTTGCGAATACTTTGTGCTTCAGTTCACAGACCAGACTGTACAAAAACCTAACTACTGCAGTGGTTACATAACCTTTTGATTAAAACCCAAGGTTTTCCACATTTGCCCTCCTGTGTAAAAATCATTGAAAGTTTTGGTAAAACTACCAGTTTTTAAAGAAGATTAAATTGTAATATTCACACTTTTTGAATTCATTTTGAAAAAATAGTGCAGCACATCATCATTTAAAAGAATAAAACAAATTGCATTGTTGTCTAGCCTTCATCACCACGGTTCCAACCTGTCATACCCCACTGCACTTAGTTCTGCTTTGGTCTGTTTATTTGCTTGGATTTTACAAAGTAGAAATCTAGAAAGTATAATTTCATCATGTGTTTTCAGATTTTTCTTTTTTGTTATTAGCTAATTAAAGGTCATTATTATTAATATATTTTAAATGATTAATGTGTATTAAAAATATAAGACGTCGTCCTGGTATCTGGGAACCAAAAACAAACTGTAATAGAGTCATGAACTCTTCTTTACCTCTGACGGCCAATATCTGGGAGACTTTCATATTTATGTAGTCAACAAGGTTTGAATCTCAGCACTGGCTCTAACAAGCCAGTCATTAAAGTATTCAAATGCTTAGAAGGGCTGTTGAGAGCTCATCTGTTTTATTATTAACAGCAATATTACTCAGTGATAAATATTTTACCTTTAATTACAAAAAAAATCATGCCATTCGAGTACAACTATATCTACCACTCCTACACCTACATTCAGCCATGAAAATGAGGGGAAACCTGAGCTCCTTTCTCTAAAATAGTGTTTTAAATGTATTGTGAAGCATCAGTATCATTCCACCACAACAATTGGTGAGCTGGTTCCAGGAGCATCTCTGCAAACCAGAGCAAAAACACAACATCTTGTTCTACTTGTTGACACATGAACTTTCTTAACTCTTTTTCTTTCCTGCGGTAGTTTATTTAGTGTATGTTGGTCTCATCAGTGCGTAAAAGTTCTTCTGCAGCTGATCTTGATTCTAACTGCTGATGAGTGGTTTGTATCCTGTGGCACGGCGTCATATTTCTGTCCTTGAAGTCTTTTTTTTTTTTTTTTGCCTGTTGGATTACGATACCTCTGCCCCTGCACTGTGGAGGTTGGCGTTAAAGCCATTCGCTGTTGTTTTTAGGTTTTTCCTTTACAGCTCTCACAATATTTCCTCTTATCAGCTTCAGGCATTGTCCTTGGTCGACCTCTTCGTTGTGTTTTCTTCAGTAAACCAGTTCTTTATGTCTTTTTGCAGACAATCCTAATTGTTGGATGTACGATGCCCATTTATGTGCAGTAGTTCTTCTTCCCCTCCCGTTGGCAGCTTTATGGTCCTCACAAGTGAAGCCAAATCATCATCTTTTGATTTTAAACCTAAATGTCCGCAGTTGACCATACAAATAACACAATTGGCCTTTTCAATAGGACAAATTGGGCCTGTGGTCATGAACTTTTGCACTATTAAAAAATAAGCATCAGTAGCTACCTAAAGAGTTCTGTGAAACCCATTATCTAGTTTCAGAAAACTAAACACCCACTAACCTCCTGTGAATATGCCTTTCGTCCAATATGAATTAGATCTGTCACTTAACAACAACTTAACGACTCTCTAGACAGGGTCTCTGCGTCGGAGGTTAAATACCTGCTTTCCCCCCCGCACCAGTTGATCAGAACTAAAGAAGCCTTTTGAATGAGAGGTGAAACCAAAGTCCAGTCGCCTACAGAGAACTACAGAAGAAGACTATGACCTGGATGACTGAGAACCTCCACTGACATTAAGAACAGTACCAAAATAGTAACTTACCCTTGGGCCACCAGCGTAATAGTACGGTATGGTATGGGGTATGGGTGGAGCTAGACCCATGACAGTCAGCTGATTGGGCAACAGAAAAGCATCACTCTCTTGTGACTGGTATGGTAGCTGCTTGATGTCCTCCGTTGTTCTTTCACGTTCGATTTTCGTTGTTGGCGCAGCACACACCCCACACCCCGCCTACCAAGTAAAGGTACTGTTCTCAGGCGAAACGTTAGCCTGACCGAGGGCATTACCGTCCCAAACAGTACCGTGCTGCACCAAACGGAACTGTACCATGATGGAAACTCGCCATTAAGATCCAGCAGTCGCAGCAACATCACCTTGGAGATGCAACCATACACTGGAGAGACTCCTCTCGCTGCAGACAGCAAGCCACTGCTTCGGCGGAAAGAGAGTGCATGAAGTAATTTTCTCTTGATTATTTTCATATAACCCAACATCTTGGGTGAAAGGCAATTCATTTTTCCTGGAACTGGAGAATGGGTTTTACAAAACTCTTTAGCTACAGCTACTGTATGCTTATATGTTTATTCTTGTCGTTATAATGCCCACTAATCTTGCAAATGCTCCCCGTTGTGTGTTTAGCCATGATATTGTCTTCATTAGCGGCAAAACGGATCTAATTGGAAAATCTCAATTACAACAATATCGGCACCGTCCTCATGTCAGCAATCTACTGGCAACAAACAATAACAAGTTTATTGTGGCATTAATATCCTTGACATTAATAGAAAACTAGTAAATTAGACTGCAAAGGCTTGTCATCTTGATAGCTTTTGTTCTTGTGCATCCCACTACTTTTTCTTTTCTTCCCCTGGCTGAGATTAATTGCCGCTGCAGCCAGCACCGACATCAACATTTATGGAGGGAGGTTACAGATACGGGAAGCCTGTAATTCAGGTCCTCTACCTCCCTTGCAATTTTATTTTATTTTATTATATTATTTTTCCCTCACTCCTGCTTATTTACCACTTTACCGTGATTTTGCCCGAGGAAAAGCACAGAGGGAGCATGCAATGGGGATATGGGGAGATATGGCAGGACGAGTCTGTGGGGCTGGAGGTGAGGTGATGTGCTGCCCTTCTGCCATTATTGATTGTCACCCACGCAGCTACGCCGACTCTTAATGGCAGTAAACCAGTAAGAAGTCGTAACCGAGGTGTAAAGCATTTGTTTCAGTTATTGCTGGGGAAAAATCCACTATAATATTTCTACCAGCTTGATGAACAGCTAGACGGAGCAGTTGCCATTTCACCTCAGTGAGTATTGGAAGTTCTCTTAAGTAGTTATGTACGAGGCAACTGGTCGTCTGTCTAGTAATTGACCTCGATGATTTAAAACCTTCACAGACATATTTGAAGTTCTCTTCATCAGTGTTATCTGCGACCCGGGCTTTTGAAAAGACATTTGTCTGTTTCAGTTGAAGGCTCACATTTTGTGCTGTGCTCTGTTTTGAGAGGTTCTATTCATTATGGCCCATCATTTGATTCAATTTTCTCCAGTGAACACTGAGTAGGCAAAGCTAAAAAATCACTTTATTTACCTGACTATGTTAAGGCCATGTGGTGGATTTAGTTGTTAGCACTCTTGCATTTGCAGCAAGTAGACCTGGGTTCATGACCCGGTCAGAATGAGGGCCTTTCCGCACATGTGTGTGTGGGTTTTCCCCAGGTTCAGACAGTCCAAAACATGCAGATTTGGGGATTAGGCATATTGGACACTCTACATGGAGGGAAAAAAGGAACATAAGATGGACGGATGGATGAATGAAATGTGACTCAGTTTTGGTTTATGGAGAAAAAGGAAACCACAATAACTGATACGACAGGATCACAATATTTGTAGAATTGTAGAATCAGAATTGCAATACTAGTTTAATCGATACTCGAGTATCGTGATACAATCAAATCCTGACAAAGGCATAATGTCCCAGCCCTAGTTTCAGTACAGCCGGTGCATAATGTATCGGCAGGCTGTGCAAAGCAGCCCAAATGTTTGCACATCCCAGCGTTCAGTGTTCTCATCTCTGTGACATTGACCTCATCTTCCTGACAGGGTGGTGGGAAATCAATCCAGCGCTGTATAGATGCAACAGACTGAGCGTATGACTGGCTGTTAATAATTCATCTATCGCTCCAACATGCGGTACTTCATCCGAGACAACGAAAGGTGTCTGAGGATGTGAAAAGTTTTTTTATTCTCAGCTGAATTAATCCTCCTCCTTCATTGTCCTGTGGTAAGATTCTTGAGATGAGCTCGGTGGATGAGCACTATAAAATGTGAAAAAAAAAAAGAAGAAGAAAGAGAGACAGAATTCAATGTGCTTTAACATTGAGATACTGGCATAATGTCCTCACACACTGCAGCTACTGTGTGTTACCTGATGACTTAATAGATAAGGTCGTGACTCAGTTCACCATCTCTGTCAATCAAAGCCTCCTGCTGCATACAGAACTCACAATGTAGAGGGGGAGGTATTAATGTCACAATATACAATAATAAGATAGTAAGAAAATGATACAGTGTTGTTTTTTATTATAGGGTATTACAATAAATTATAGTTTGACTTTGTTTGATAATTTAAAGGTAGGAGATCATGGAAAAACTGAGCCGGCTACATTTTCAATTCAAAAATTCAATTTCAGATTTCCCTCAGAAGCGCCGCCTCCCGAGCACAGGAACGCTCAGTGAACACAGATTCACGAGCACTGCGGAGCATCGGTAACTTTTGAAGTTTTTTGAATACTCACAGAGAGTGAACCTACCGGTCCAGTGGGCCCCACCATGTCATCACTTTGCAGCCCTTTCTGGGCTTTCTGTCGCCCACCGTTCAAACACAGCACCGATATTCACTCTGGTCTTGGATCGCTCTGCGTCAGCCTTTTTCTTGGCAGTAGCTTCCCCAAAAAACGCCTTTCATTTGCCAATTAGCACCTGTTGTTGGCACCTTTTCTGCCATAACGTTGGTGCGACTGTGCCGTTGGATTTACCAAGCTAGCATAAGATCTGGCTTCGTCTTGTTAGCGTGTGCCATCAGTGCACGAAGAGGGGTTGACTGACATTAATTATTTTTGTGACAATGCATCCATTAATTGGTTCCATTTGGGTTTTGAAGAGGATTTTAAGCAATACAGGAAAAAGAAATGCTCCAGAAAATTATCTTCCACATTACCTTTAACCGATAAAATGCCATAGAAAGTTCCCTGGTCTCACGCAGACACAGATTTAGTGCTAGAATGGTTTTAAATGAATTGATTAGTTGATTACTTGAGTGACAAATGGATTGACTGTCTGCTCATATTCATTCTGCTGTTGGTATTAAAAAGATCAGTTCAGAAATCCCTCAGTGGACTAATCAATTATTCAAACATTTGTAACTTGCACTTGTAGACACCATACGATGTGTCTTGTCTTGTCAACAGTAGAAGCCAAAAGTACACCCACATGAATAGGCTGAAACTGAATTATTGGATGTCTTCTGGTTAAATAAACGCCTCATCAGAAGTGTTAGTACATTTGCCTGCACTGTAGCTCGTGTTTACGTTAACCTACCGCCGGTGCCCACGATGTGCGTCAGCCCAGGAACGTGAGAGCAAAGTGTGCTTGCGGTGTCATCATTCGTCAGACACAAAGAGCTGGATGGGAGCCAGTTCCCCTTCCCTCGCTGCCTGATGTTGTCTCTCACGACTGCAATTTTGGTAGATAAGTGTCCTTGTCCTCAGGTGACACGGGACCCACCTTGAGAACAATCCCTCACATTCCATTATGCCCGCCGCTGCCTTTCAGACAAACACCCAGAGTCACACAGTTACTGCAGACATCCATCATATCTCCCCGGACATGAACAGAGGAGATAAACCAAGCCTCCTCCATGACCATTCATATCCACAGCTACTTGCGCAGTCTCCTCTGATCTTCTATAAAGCAGGAGGAAGTGAATAACAATTATCTCTGACAACACTTTTCGAGTCACTCCCTCCGTCTTGCCCGGCAGAAATACTGACATTAAATGTGTTTCAATGGGGAGGGGGTGGGAAATAGGATTTACATTCAAGTTGATTACAAAAGAAATAGGCCATTCAGTTTGTATATGAAACGACTGCAGGGAGTAAAGAACTTTTCACGCCTTTGTCAAATAAATTACCGATTCACTATTGTCGCTTTGGCTTATAAAAACATTTACTTATACTGTTGTTTTTTGGGGGGTTTTTTTGCACACAAAGCTCATTTGAGCTCACGTATTCAAATGATGGCACAGGAATCACGCAGCCATATTAAATGAATACGCACCGCTGTTTAAAGCTCCAACCTACCCCCCCAACCCACTTTCAAGCCCCAGTGGCATTCTTCTGTTCAGCTGATGAAAGAGATTGCTTGGGTCTTGCACTAATGAATTGCCATTATTATTAAATGATGTTTGTAAATTATGACCCAGTTTGCTCCCAGTGAATGGTGCAGAGGCGAGAACCCATATCGTCAATTAGGAGCTCACAGCCACTGCATGCAGTTAGTTGTCTTCGGTTTAAAAGACGACTGTGTTTTTTTTGGATGCAGTTTGGAGGCAAATCCATTTGTGGCTCACTGGCGCTGCCTTGTGGCGCTAAGGCGAGCAACCTAAAAATCCTTTTAAAAACAATGTCATCAGCAACACATGAAAAGGATTTAATAATGTTGTTTTTTATTCTTATCAATTGCAAATTACTGTTTTTTTTAAGGTTAAAAATAAATCAGTAAACCAGCATTTACACTGGTGAGAACAAATAACATGTGAAAGTCTCTAACTGCACTTCAAGAGCATCATTCTTTGGTCAAAGTTTCTAAAGGCAAGGACTAACGCATTTTTAAAATCCACACTTGCATATGTTATAGTGTCTTCTTCATTAGGAAAGACTCTCTCTCTCTTCTTTTTTTTTTGTCCCGTCCTCAGCCACAAGGGGGAAGAAGAGTTGAGCAGATGCAAAGGCAAAGCTTCTCATCTCAGTGATTAAATATTTCGTTTTCATTTGAAATTCTGCTTTGTTGTTAATGATGTTGACAACAACTTCAGTCAACTTTTGATAATTCTGATGGCTGAGCATATGACAAATGCAAATGAGCAAATGTTAATTAGATTTTGATCTCTTTTTTTTCCCTTTTTTTTATTTTTTTATCTCCCACTGCAGTGGTGTTGATTATTTCTCCTGCATGAGAATTATGGGTTTACATCCTTCCAACAGGATCATCCTTGCAGTGACGCCTTGTGGATGCAGGCAGATGGTATGGATTATATGTGTTTTCTTTATTTAAATCCAAAAAGGGTTGCATCGAAGGCATTCATCCATCCATCTTCTACCGCTTTATCCTCCACATGAGGGTCACAGGGGGAGCTGTGCCAATCTCAGCTGACATAGGGACGATAGACAGGGGACCACCCTGGACACATCGCCAGTCCATCGCAGGGACACACATAGAGACAACTCACGGTCAATTTAGAGTGTCCAATTTGCTTAATCCCTAAATCTGCATGGTTTTGGACTGTGGGAAGAAGCCGGAGAACCCGGAGAACCCGGAGAAAACCCACGCACACACGGGAGAACATGCAAACTTCTTGCACTGTAGCACTGTGTAATACTGTACCAGTATTTGGTCATAATATTTCAGCGTCAAAAATACGACTTCTGACCTATTGTCCATTGATACATTCATATTAGCATTTCCATGTACTGTTCTCCTCTATACACGGTGAATTTCAAGCCGTTTAGTTCAGGGTGTAGTTTGACACCACGCTGGACTCGAATTGACCCCAAACAACTCTGTCGTAAACAAATACATAGAAGCTTTTCCAGGGGCCATTTCGTAGTTGCTTGGACAGCTGTGTTGACACACACTGCTCCGAAATGAGCCAGCTGGCGGTCGGATGTGAAAAGGGACCTATGACAAACTGGGACCTTGTTCGTTTAGAATTAAACAAGGACGCATTGAGATGTAAATATCTGTAACCTTAGATACCAGAAAAAGTAACAAGCAGGAAAGCACACTGGTGGTTTTAGATATTGAATCAAATTAAAAGAGGCAGAAAACATGCTATAGCACTTAGTATAGATTAGATTAGTATATATCATGGGATTGTTTTCTTCCATATATACAGTGTATAATGTATATTCACTGTGCACACACATGCTGAGACACAACACATCATTTCTATCAATGTTTTGCCTCAAATTTGACAGAAAGATTTGTTCAAATTTGACACCAGGAGCAAAACTCAGTCTTTACCTGACGTTTAATTATGATAATTATCGATTATCGACCGATTTGAAACCTTTTTTATTCCTGTTTTCAGTGCAGTCCTTCTCAAATGGATACAGACAAAATGTAGACAGGTCTAGAAATAAACGGAACAAGGTGAAGAAAACCAAGCTCTTGTGTTTCTGCCCTCGGGCATTCATGACATATAATCAACATCTGCTGCTCTGCACCAGTATTGTTTTTATTTCATTTTTTTTCTAACATAGCCTCCTGTGTGTCCAGAGAAGGTGGTGGTCAGGTAGTGTAGCATTTATGAAATTTATACATGCACTTCTCATTACCATGCCATTGCCTATTTACACTCATAAAAACCAAAAACCTCCCGGGAGAGAAAGTTTTCTTCACTCCACTCCCATACTTCACTGACCAGATGTCTGTCCCACGCAGCAGAGTGGATATGGAGTGTTTCAAGCCATAATGTATGAGTATTCACCGATTGCTCTTCAATGAATCATGTCAAACCCCCAGATAATTTAATCCGGTTTTATCAGTTACTGGGAAAACAGTGTTCATCGGGGGGTTTAATTCCTAAGAAAATACATCAATCTCTGGAATCATTTGGGATTTTCTGTGGAATGATATACCTCCCCTGTCCTCTCTCACTGTGTTTCACTGTGTTTCACTGTATACTGTATACACTCCTGCATCTGTAACACATTTCATCAGATTCCAGCAATAATAACACCATTCAATTTGGCATTGAGCTTTTTTCTTATTCCACTCCATCTATGCCCAGGACAAAATGGAAGAAAATCTCACTTAATGTCTATTTTTGTGACACAACCCTGCAATTTGACAAGGCTAAATTATAGTAAATCTTGTGGAAAATATTGAATCTGTGCCATCAGTTGGGACTCTTATTAGTTTCTTTACTGCTTAAAGTGAAATTGTATCACCAAACTGCCCGTTTTACCCCGAGTGTCGTCTTTGCCCCGTGCCGATGTAATGTAGCAGCAGTTAGAACTGGATTGAGGAGAAGTGTGTGTGTGTGTGTGTGTGTGTGTGGTGGGGTCACATTCCTGACCCAGTGAGGCGAACAGGAAATGATGTCATCCCTCCCAGACAACCATGACTCATTAGTTTCAGGCTGCGTTTTTTAATGTGTGTCCCATATTTGAGACCATGGCAATTTCAGTCAATTTTCATGTCTTGGCAGTGCCACAGTGTCTCTGTGAGGAAAACACCTGGACCGTTTCTCCCTCAACAGCCTTTTCCATGTTTTGTTCTTTGTGCATGAAAAACAAGGTATTTTTTTCTTTTCTTTCATGCCTGTCTAGGTAACAGACCGCATACTGATTGTGTCTTCTGATCTCTCTTGTGCTGCACATTTCAGTGCCAGGTTAGCAGGCTAAACTGTTTTTACTTCTTGTCATACATGCCATCTTGCCATCTGGAGCAGTGGAGTGTGGCACAAATTTAGGAGAATATCCATGCTCATTTTTCATCATCATCATCATCATCATCATCATGACTTACTTAAAAATGATTTCAGATCATTATTGCTACTACTTATTATTTTTGTTTCGGTATTAACTTCCATCAGTTATTTATGCTGCAAGATAACAAGATCAGATAAAGCGGTAAATAGGCAGTTTTACATTATGAGAAGTCTTTCAGGTGAGATTTCAGTAGCTGAATCAACACATTGTGGGTGGGATGTGGGGTAAATAGTGTACACATAGCAGGGTGTGTACATTTAACTGGCTTCCTGTGCAAGTGAACATTATCCCTAAAATATTGTGTGCAAATTTGCACGTAGGCAAACACACGCCAACCACTGATTGACCCCAGTGACTTCAACCTACTGACTGCATCTAATGAATGGCCTCCACCGTGCAGCCTCGTGTGAGTGGGTGTAATGCAGTGTGGTTTTCCCTGTCGACAGCGGATTCTTGCTGATTATCATGCTTGTATGCGTCTACTCGTATGTAATAGTAATGATTTGCTAGGGTTACTTTATGTACATATGAATGAAGGACTCCTCCTGTCCTTTGAGATGGGATTTGATACATTTATGCCTACAGTTCTGTAAATAGATCTTTTTTAATGATGAAAATGCCAAGGAAGTTTGAAAAAGGAGGGGGTTCTCACGTGTCACATCTCGCTTTGGTGATGTTATGTGCTCATATTTTGAGGAGGAGCCTTCGTGTGTCACTTATAGTAAATAAAATAAAAGCCATGCGTGATACAGACTGCTGGTCTGAGTGTCGTCACTAGAAGAGGAATGGAGCAAAGGTCTGACATAAGAATCAAAGTGAACAATGCCAAACTGTAGATCAGTTAAATAGACTTAAACATCCTGAAAACGTGAGTCAATCTACAACATTTAGCCCGGAAATGTCTAAAATCTTGAATGTTTAACAGTCTGGTGTATTTAGCGACCACACTGCTGAAAGCCTGCAATAGTGAGCGGCTAGCTGCATCACAAACCCTGCCGCTGTATTTCAGTTCAGTGACTGTTTCAGACAGAGTCTGTGCTCCGGTCATGTAGGAAGTACTGAACGATTCTCTAAACAAATCTTTTTAACAAACTGATTGTAGTGATTCAGTTACACTGAAGACAACTGCTTTACAAGTCACTAGTTTGTGTAAAACCACGTCACGGCAGTTTCCTGCAGCCGTGCAGGGATGACTCCGCCCACATTGAGGAGGTACTATATTATAATGGAAAACCAACCAAACTGTGTAGAGGCGAACCGAACTGGGGACAGCAATAGATTCTCCAACACACTTGGAAGGGAAGGATGACAAGAAGGATATTCACCATGCAATTTCACCAATAATTGTTGCAAAATATTATCCATTATACCTTCAAGTGTGCAGATCTTCTTTCCTTTTTCAAACTTTCTGCAATTTCTTTTGACCAGCATCTATTATAACATATTCCTTCCCAGACTGAAATGCCAGAGAAAACATATGTCCATCCACCCACTGGCAACATTTCAGCCACATTCAATTAAGTTTCAATTTGAGTTCAACTGTAAGTCCTGAAAATAGTTAAAATAACATTGGCTGTGCAAAATATATATGGTATGATTCTTGACAATGACAGCTCAAATCCATTTGGAGTCATTATGAAGCCAAAGCAATACAGAAAAGTGCACCTTTCCAATTGTGTGTTTCTATCCAAGACATATGAATCAGGTCAATGTAGCTCATAAAAGAATTTATATCAAAGGATTTTAGCACTTGTTTTTTTCCTTCCCCCCAGATCCTTTTTCAGTTCAAGACTATGTTAATCATCTGCAACTGCGTTAAGGAAAGGGGCCGAACCAAGAGAGATACATGAACTGCTTACGTTATTCCAGCTGCTCTATTGAGTGGTTATACGCCTGACAGCTTTTTAAGACAAACAATTCATTTAAAGGGAATAGAAATAGACATCATATGTGTGTGATGAAGTTCCTTGTACACAACAGGTGGATACCAGTGGATTTAAATATAATGAAAGGTATGGAATTTAGCCTGTGTTTGGGTGCCATTACTGTTCCCTCTCTACATTGGTCAAACGGGCCAGTTTATTTAAATCCAGTCTGTATAGAAGTTGTCATTTGTCTGTCCCATATACTATACTGAGCCATGTTGCAGCCTGTAAGAGGCTCCAAACAATGAGGTTTAAAGTCCCGGCGTAATTGTCTGCATACCTTTGTAACAGAGCGAATGTTTGTTGAGGGCCGCACGATCTGAGTTAAGAGGTAAGGCTTTGCACAAAAAGGGATGTATGTACAAAAGTGGAAACATATGTACGTCTGTACTGCACATGCATCCTGTGATAAATCACAGCATTTTGTGGATTTTTGCCACATAAATGTGCTCACTGGCTGCTCCCATAGCTGATCCACATAGAAGGAGATATTACACTGCATGCTCTTTGTAACGTTTTAATCAGTGGTCTCGGATTCCATTTATAGCAGCAGTTTAGCCACAGAAAGTGGTGGGGAGAAAAAGAAGCAATCAAGAAGGAATCAAGATCTGAGAGAGAGAACTTTTGACCTCGCGATTCAGACTCCGTCTTTGTATTCCTGCGAAGTTGTTTTGCTGGAGAGAGCTGTGTGATTTTCGAGCTTTCACAACTCCCCTCGGTTTCTGACCTCTGTGTGTTTATGTGTGGGTGAGGGCAGGGGTGGAGCTCCCATGCGCTGCCTGTAATGACCACCACTTGACTTTGGTCTTGTGCTACAGCCTGCACGTCTGTGTTCACCAAACCCTGACCTTCAAAGACTAAATGTATTCCTCACAGAGGGGGACCACTCAGCTAAGTTCAGGTTGACTCTCTAATCTTATCAAACCAAGCCTAATATTACACAGTGCAGGTTCTGAGGCATGCAAAAAGAACACAGTTTAACCCTGGGTGCTACAAATTATATATGAAATACCTAGACATAGACCATGAGTGTCATTGATGAAGATATTTTCAACAAAACTTCAAAAAAAGAAAATCTCTGATTAGACGTGAATGAAATAGGTGAAAATTGCCTTTTTTTTATTGCATTGTCCAACCTAAAAGCTTCCCCTCTTATAGAGTGTTAGCGCGTGACGTTTGGTTCCAGGCAAATCCCCATCATAAAATCAGATGTAAACACTGACACTTAACATTCAAATGCATGAAGTCCAATGTAAATGCTCTCACTCGTATAAAATGGAGGTACACCCCCCCGTGAAATCCAATATTTAAGTATTGCATGGGCAGTTTCACTTGACCCAGATCATAAACTATCACATCTGAAGTTGTGAAAGTCAAAACAAGAAGAGTAGAGGAGGATGGCCCGTTGCCCAGATGGTGGCTGGATGCCACGACACAGCTACAGACCGCAAACGTCCAGTGTTGAAGATTCATGCAACAGAGGTATCCAAGGGGAATAAAATGCCTCACTTGTGGTTGGTCTTTCAAGTTAAGCCAAAGAGGCAATTAGAAGGATTAGGGTGGATGACCGCTGGTTTTGTCTTGATGAGCTGTGGTCACCAGATTGCCAGTCTGGTGCTGTTTTGCTTCTGGCTCCCCAGAGGGCAACAGGTTTGTTCTCATGAAGAGCTCACAACAAACAACGCTACAGAGGGCTTCTTCCTCGTTGGTGTCTGATAGGACTTGAAGAAGTGCAAACTACAAATCCAACAAGAGCCACATGAGTGAGCCTGCAATTATATCATACCAATGGATAGACAGTCAGTGGGAGAAGGCTGACTGTGGCATGGGGACAAGACTATTGATGGGAATGTTCTCATGTCACCAAACCCTGCTTGAACCCTGCCTCTTTCCTTCCTCAGTGAATGTCGCACAGTCTGGACTGTTGCAACTACTCATCCATCATTGAGTTTATAAGTGGCATAAATATGTACTTATACACAAGGAAGGATTGACTGTGGTTGATGCATTTCGTGTTCTTGGATGAGCCTGAAGCCGCCTTCTGGCACATTCAGGTTCGAAAATTTTGAACCCAGCCTCTCATTACAGACTTCACAAGTCCAGATAGATTGTTGCTACTGTATGTTTGCTCCTTAAATTCTGCATGTGTGATCATTTTAAGGAAGCACACTGATGTTTTCTTGGATGGCTTCCTCCCAGCCATTTCAAAGATGTATATTCGTCCTCTAGAGCTGATACGATGCCATTGGAATGCACTAATGGTAATTGACTCCAGACCGTTTTCAGGTCAGCAAATTGCAAACACCTAAATCAAGTTCATGTTCATTTTCAAAAGGCTACAGCAATGTATTCATACAGTGTCTTAGAAAAGCCTTAACGTGTCACTACAGGTATTTTGATGATATATTGCTACACATAACCAAACTTCTACAATACTTATTGTCATAGATGGTAAATGTTGGCATTATGATTAGGTTATTTTCAGTCCTTCTGTAGTAAGGACAGCAAAAGTCACAGCCTCCAAGTCTTATAGGTCCAGAGGGCAACATATAGTAGGGTTTATTGGCAGAAATTGAATACATGAACCATAAATATGTTTGTATTTGGTTTTCGTAGACTTATAATAAACCCTGTATAGTGTATGTACTTTTAGCAAGGGCTTTGCTTTATGGAGCCCAAACAGACAAACCGTCCAGAGCTTACGACAGAAAGCTTGATGTCTTGTTGCCAAAAGCCATGTTTGACGTCGCTGTTCATTGTCAGCGCTTCGGTACAACATCGCGCTACATATCTCGCTGACACAACTCCACTGGGCACATACACCCCGCCTACCAAGTAAAAGTGCTGTTCTCAGTTGAAACACAAGCCTGACCCGGCCTGACTGTTCCGAACTGTACCAAACCAAACTGCACCATGATGAAAACGAGGCTTATGGGAACTTCATCATCTTATGGACAGATCAAAGCACTTGTTGACATCCTTTCTATGCAAAGGCCACCATAGTTACCTGATGCGCTAAGGAAAGGAAGGAATAAGGAGTGTAGTTTGTTGCAGTCTGACCATTAGATTTCATTTAATTCTTGCACACTGGACCTTTAATTCAGGGCAATAGAGGCACTGATGTTAGCATAAAGGACTGTGCATAGCACACGTATGGCAACCCAACTCTACTGGAATCTTTTGAAAAGAGTATATATTTTTTATCATGTCACGATCATGTCATTTATCATTCAAGCGCTGTGTTGTTTTTTCGAATTGTTCATTGTGTATCATTATTCTAAATTGTTTGTGTTTGTTAGTCAGCTGTCAGTTTGAAATCAAACTATCCGCCCATTTAGGCCGCCCTCAGCATCACTGTCCCCAAACACTGCATTCCTGTGATGTCATGTGAGCGTGGGTGGCCTTCTTCAATATTGTGCCAAAAATCACGGGCTCGCTCAGACGAAAGTAGCGAGGAAATTGTCTCCACATAAACAAAACAGAGACAAAGTTTGTTGACAGATCTTCACAGGCGTCCCAGACAGAAGAATCATCTGACATCTGGGATATTTCACTGCCTGTCTCAAGGAAACATTCGGGCATTTCATCACTTTCCTCATCTTGTCAGTAGGCAGTATGATTTACCCATTTCATGATCATATTTCAGTGCTTCTCACTCTTGCAATAGATTAGTAATGCTCTTAGGTTCTCACTGTCTGTGAGCAGAAAAGGTCTATAAATCCTGGCCTTAAAATATATATAAATTATGTAAACCTTGACTGACACCAAGGTACAAGTTGTAATAGCGAACAGGACTAATGAATAGCAGTATATTTTATTTGACACATCAACCCGATCAGAAACAACATTTGTACTTTGCCTGCAGGTGTTCGACTGATTTTTCTGGTCCTTAATTACTTGTCAAGTAAAAGATGAATGATGAGTGTTGTCAGTACAACTCCTCCTGGTTAACACATTGCAGTGCAGTAGCAATGTGGTCATCGATTTGATTTAATGGTATGGAAATGTTTATTATGTATCTTATTTATAATGCAATTTTCATTTCAATAATAGTGTGGTGTAATATTACAGTAATACCATGCAATATCCAGGTAATTAAACATACTATTGGCTACTACCCTCACAGGATAATGTTTATGAATCAAAATTGATAATTAAGATATCATAAAGGTGAAATTCATCCTCCTTTATCTCCCACACACATTGTAATTACCAAGCTGTTACTTGTTGTTTACCATAGATATAAGAAAGTATTCCATAATATTACTTCCAAATGGCGAAATGATCACCGTGCTGTTACTGTGCTGTATTGTAAAGTGTTGCCTTTTTGCCAAACTTTTCACTTCACAGTGTTACTGTGCAGTGAAAAGATCCAAGTTCAGAAGTGGTACAGACAGTCTCCACCCACATGGGGGCTCTGGGGATCTGAACACCGACCTTCTGTTGCTCCCTCCTCTTTTGACCTAAGACACGTAGCCTCCACTCCACGTATATAAGGGCACACGCACACCCTGACACCAGAAAAAACTACACTACACTCCCTTAGTTGCATCTGCATTTCAACTTGTACCGATTGAAGGAGCAACACAGCAGACTAAACACGGCAAGGAAACATTCAAAAGACCCTAAAATAACTCATAAAAAGCAT
This sequence comes from Solea solea, assembly GCF_958295425.1. Taxonomy (NCBI): domain Eukaryota; kingdom Metazoa; phylum Chordata; class Actinopteri; order Pleuronectiformes; family Soleidae; genus Solea; species Solea solea. The sequence continues at coordinate 33,844,842 of NC_081134.1, read as the reverse complement.
GTTGTGTGACTGGTATTTTTCTCCACTTGCTATAAATGGAGCCATTGTGGCTTCTGACAACTCCCTATCCTCCACCCATCTTCCACTCTGCTTTTGTCTTGTCCATAAATCAATATCTGCCTGCGAGTGTGGGGCTGCTGATTGTTTTTACAGAGTGTCTCTGTGTAATTTGGCTAAATGGTACTTGCACCCAGTTTACTCAGAGATGGTAAACAGTCTGGCTGGTAAAAAAAAAAAAAAAAAAAAGGGAGTGGGCCAATATTCTCGAAGCATACTATCAGCTATAATTGTTATTGTGGGCTGTGTACTTGATGACTTACCTGGAAGGTAGGCATAATGGCAGCTTTGAAATAATAAGTAGTGTTTGGGTTGAAATTACACTTAAGCTATCACTTTTTCACCTGTCTGAATCCACTTTCACATGACATTTAATCACAGCTAGTGTCCTGCTATGAGGAATTATAATCAGGTACTTGACACACATCGATTTCCATGATGTTTCTTATAAGAGCTCAATAAAGTTTACCAAAAAAAAACACAGTTTTTTTTTACAATGTGTAAAAAGTTGCCGCTGTTGCCAGTGTTAGTGGTTTCAAGTTGTTAAAGTCAAAGAGCTGAAGTTTGCCTCCCTTCAGCTGCTTCAGGACTTTAACTCAACATATGATAATGATAAAAAACAGGTTGTAAAATGCATGTTAAATGCAAGTTAATGTGGATCGTGTGCCAGAAGTGACGCGGCATCTGAATCTTCCCATTCCTCAAAGATTGCTGAAAGGGTCGCTCTATAGCAGAAGCTGCCAATTTGCTTGTCTTACAATTTAAAGGTCCAGTGTGTAACATTTAGGAGGGTTTTATTGGCAGAAATGACATATGCTATTCATAAGTATGCTTGTATAGGTTTATAATCACCTTTAAATCAAAAGTGTTTGGTGTTTTGCTGCTTTAGAATAAGCTTTTTACATGTACCGATGTCAAGGGCCTTGCTTTGTGGAGGCAGCCATCTTGAGCCACCTTGTTTGAAGTACACACACACACACATATAATTGTACACATAATGCATTCCCTAGCCCCTTATTCTAACCTTAACATCACAACTAAATGCCAAAACCTAACCCTTCACCTCACCATAACCTAAACTTAAACTTAATTCTAACCCTAAAACCAAGTCCTAAAACATAAACAGTGACAGAACTTGAGAACCATCCAAGTTGTCCTCCCTTTCACAAAACATCCTCACAAAGATGTATGTACACACACACACACATACATATAAATGCATTTGTACTGCATTTTTAATCATAGCATTCAGCTTTTCCAATACTTTTCCATTAGCATCTGACTCACAGTTGCACTGTGCGTGAACCCAGATACTCCCTTTCACCCACTCCTTTCCCTACACATTCTCAGCAATATACAGGAGGTTAAATCATTGTGGAACATAATCATCATCATCACTACCACACACACAAAGTTGGCTTCATTCATCCGTCTCTGCAATCTTGTATATGTTGATTTGTCCAACTTGGTTTCAAATAAGCCAGGTATTTGTTCAGCAGTATCTTTTTCAGACCTGCTTTGTACAACAAATGACTTGGAGTGGGTGTAGTGGGTGATTTTATATGTTGTTTTTTTGTATCAGCCTGCAGTTTTAGATCTCCAATGTTGTACCAAACAGATGAAAACCCCCCTGTGAGGTTGATTGTTTCGTAAGTAGGAAATGAAAGGGGACATGGTCTCATTTAATCAGTAGTTATACAGATTGCAAAATGATTTTCCGTATTTTATGTGGCACAGATCACGTCGCAAAATAACCCCTGCATTTGTAACCGCGATAAGCAAATGGCTAAATAGGAAAATAGTAACTGGAACTGCTCACGCAGACACATGTACCATTCTTCCTCCAAGCCATCTTGGGCACTTGCATTCTTGGATCATCACAAACACCTCATTTAAATCCCCACATTTGGTCAGAACCCGAGTATATGCCACAGTCACGGCTAAATCACCGTCCCCTACTGGGCACCCTGCAGTTAGTGGCACCCTTGAATCTACTCTGGTGTGGCATCAAGTTTCCCATCTTTGGAGTTGTTGACCCCAAGCGCGGATGTTCACCGCGTTTGACTGAGGAAAATAAACACTCCTGTAAACTTGAAGGTAGCAAAGGGAAATAAAACAGGCTGTCACTACCTTCAGTCTGCTTTATTCTTCGTCCGACATTCGAAATAGTTCAGCCTTGAAGCATTTTTCTCCATCACTGCCTTTTGATAAAGTCATTCCTGTGAGAACACGTTAGGAATGCAGGTTCCCCTGCACGCCTGGCTGGGATCAATGTCACCTTTCATGGGGCTGAGACACAGAGCAGACCAGGGGGAAACGGTGGCCACAAAGGGCTCTTTCAGCAGCACGCAGCCTTTCCCCCATGTTGGCCTAAATCTCCTCCATCTCGCACTCCTTCTCCTCGCCGCCTCACAGCGGCTTCTCAGATACGTCGACTTCACAGGGGAGCAGAGACGTGTGCTGAGTCACGTCTGCCCAGGTACTAAGAACTAATGAGATCTGATATGAGAGCAAGTTGTTTCATGATGTTCTGATCTGATGTCAATATTCTGTGTGGTTTCACAGTTGTCTGTTCCAGGGAAATCAGACTTGAACAGATTTCATCAGATTGCTCAATTCAACGAGGAAATACAAGTTTTTTTTTTTTTCTGTAGGTTCCACCTTCCACCAATTCTGTCCATCAGTCTTACAGCCCTGAGCCATACAGGGTTGTATGTACATATTTACACATGGGCCCTTATGTAAACTACACTACATATGTGCTGACGTACATCGTCACACAACGCCCAAGGGAGTGCAGGCTCGACTGGACCTGATGATTGTTTCTACATGTGACATGTTTATGGTAGAGTTTATGATTGATGGACTCGGAGGATGAAGAGACATCAGTGATAACACAATGAAGACTTCCCTCCAGACTTTACCTCCAGTTACTTTGCTTCTGCAAGAATTTGAGCAGAAGGTTGTTTAAGTTGTTGGGAGTATGAATAATGAGGGTCTTTAAATGCAGAAATCCATCACAGACAATAAAGAAGAACATTTTATTATTTTTTATAAAGACTTTATTTCTATTTAGACAATAAGTTAAAACAAAAACCGTTTTCTGAGTCCCAAAATCCATTCACACACACGTCTCTCGGAAATAAAATATCGCAGGGAAAATGTCAGAAAAACTAATGAATGTAGTCGATCTCTAAAAAGGACAGAAAGAAACCTTTCAAGTAAAACAGAATATTGAACTTCTTTCAAGCAGAATCCATATTGAGTTCCGCTGCTTTTGTTATTTATTTATTTTTTCCTTCTGTGCAAAATTACAAAAATATACTTATTTTTCACTGGGCACAAATCCAACTTGGAAGTAAAATCACACATGCATATGTTTTTAGGTGACGACAAAATCACCTCAACTCACACCCCAAAGATTGATAACTTAAAGTGTAAATGCAGAAACATGATGATGATAAGCACCAGTAGTAATTGTTGAAACAATGTCGAGTATTTTTTGTTTTGTTTTTTTTTACAGTATAAATGCATTTTTTGCTACGGCTTTACCTGAAACAGAAATAGCTTTCTGATTGCACAGCTAATTGCAAGGAAAGGCACCAGTGTGTGTTTGTGCATAAAGGTCATGATACAGTTCCTGTAAGTTCTACTACGGTCATGGTTTTCAATCGAAATCCAAATATCTGAAAGTGAAGTACTTTACCTTGCTAGCATTTTAGTCATTTGTGTATTTTAGTGTGTGAATAGTTTTTTACTCTACACTCTGTTTGACAGAGATCTTTTTCAATGCAATACTCCTTTAAGAAAGAATCGCATCAGGCAAAACATCTGGGGCACAAAAACAAGAAAAAAGCAAAGCCAAGTCAAAAGACTAATTTACAGTATCGTCGGAGGGTTCAAGGGTCGATGAAGGACACGGCGATGTAGCGGGTGCCGTTGGTGGTGGGCAGGCCTTCGTGGAGATGAGTCAGCCGCCCTGGATGCATGAAGCTCCAGCCTTTCCTCGGCGACTCTATGGAGCAGTTATACCTGTGGAAGCGGCAGCCCCCGCCCTGAAGAGGAGAGGAGAGGAGAGGAGAAAACAACATACATCAAACGGCCGTCGCAGACAGGACGATAATTGTAGAATAAATCACTTAGTCGAAGGAATGTCGCAATTAAATCAAACTTAATGACATCCAAAAGGCATTCCACTCCAAATGAACTCATCTTGTGTCAGACCGCTGTTTTACCTGGAAATCTGAGTCTTTATTATTGAGGGCGATGTTGATGGTGAAAGTCGAGGAGTCGTGGTGGGGCCTCAAGTATGACTGCCTCCCAGGCGTGTATTTTACCACAAAGTTCATCACAGCGTAACCCTGCAATGAGCAAACAAGAACACATCAATGTTAGCAGACAATGACACTTCTTTTCAGCAAGGAATGTCAGATGTACGTGTAAAAACCCATCCCGTGAAAGTGAGCAAACGTTTTTTTTTTCTTGTGGTTTCAGCTTTTGGGCATAATATATGAGCGGAGGGTCACTGTTTCATGAGGTCACACTAGGGCTGCACGATGTATCGTTTTGAGCATCGTCACCGGGATGTGCGCATGTACGTTTTTTTTTTTTTTTTTAACGTTTCAACTTTTGTTTTGCTTTAGAAAAGCATCTCTGAACTATTTAGCGACTTTACAGACCCCTTTTTTTTCTTCAAAATAACCGACTTTCTCTCATAAACCTAAATAGACCGTCAATTTTGCAGTGTTAAACATACATTCGGACACAACACTTAATCAACACTTTAAGAGTTAATTTAACACTGCAAAATTGACTGTGTACTTTCTGAGAAGGAAATGCACAATTCTGCCGCACAAGTGAGATCCATCTAACTGGCGGTGAAGCTTGTATGACCGCGGCACACATGCAGGGTCACAGACAAGCTGTGGATGTTCAGTGCAGTCGACAATGCGTGGAACAATCACTGATCTGTTTTGTTTACTTAGGTAAATAGGTTTAGTTTTCTCCTCTCTTTATTTCACAATTCGACACAGTCTTGTTCGTTCACAGATGAGCCCCATCTGGTGAGAATACTTGTATTTTTGAATATCGCAAAGTGTCCGTTTCTTTTCCAACACCGTAGGTCACACAAACCTTGGTGTAGTAGCCAGAGAAAACCTTTAGCGTGACAGGTGATATGAACTCCCGGATGAAGTGTAGCCACTCTTTATCGAACCCGATTTGCTTCATGTGGATGTCATCTGTGGGTACGGTCTCGTAGCCGCCGGCAATCCGTCGGTCCTGTGGGAAAAGAAAAGAGGAGGAAATGTATTTTTACACTACAATGACTCACCACCTTCTTTGTGTGTGACCTCACTTTTGAAAGTGAAGATGATGATGATGACGACGTGTCGATGTGTGCGTGTGTTTTGTCTCCTGAACCTCAGGCTGTATTTGTTGCCTGACCACATCAGACTTAATGACCCAAGCTCAGCAGAGTTACTCAGAGTACACGGTTAATCTCCCGGGCAAACTTTTAGGCACATTAATTACCAATTTCAAACTACATAAAAACAGGCCACATGACTTAAACGCCATAAACACAACATCATAATGTTTTATTTCGTTATATTTAAATGGCGGACCTGGAGATGACGCTCGTAAAAATTAAGCGCGTGTACAAGTGCCGCTATTATCGGCCGGGTGCGTCGGTGTGAGCGATGGCACTCGTCCTAATAAACGCATGAAAATAAAAATCTAATCTCGACAACAGGCCATTTGCTGCTCACTGGGTCTGACTCTGACGAGGTTATTTGGAGATAACGGCTCACAACAACAACAACAAACAAAGAAATGGCTGTTACAATAAGGTTTACAAGACAAGTGCCTTAATTCTAAGATAATTCTTAAGTTTATGTGAATTCTTTTAATGGTAAATGTTGCTTTTCTAGTCTTGATGACCACTTTTTGTCATTCACGCAGCACCTTTTCTGTCTCACATCATTCACACTCATTCACGTGCCACAGGAATCAGGACACATCAGTGTGTAGACGAGGGCTGAGCTATATGAGAAAGAAGCTTATTACGATATACTTTTTTTTACATCATTTGATATCGATATTATTTACACGATTTTGAACATGTAAATAGAAATATGACTTAAATATTCTATTAGCAACTTGTGTTCATATCATAATCAGAATATGTCTATTTTAGTGTCCATGTAAAGTTATTAACATGATAAATAATTACATGATAAATAAACAAAACAGTTGACTGATCTAAGAATGTTTTTGCAGCTATATTATTATTTAAAGATTTATGCAGATTTCTGCCACATGTTCCTATCAGGTGTTGACCTCAGCTCTGTGCGTAGTGAATCCTAGTTCATGGCACTGACCTCATGTCTGCCTCCAGACCATGAACCGTAGTGCTCCATCTCCTCCACTATTTCATCACAGGCCGTCTCTGAGAACACTGGGAACCAGAAAACATCTGGACAGGGCTGCAGGTCACACACACATAAAGAAAGACAAACTGAGAATAGACTTGACACCTTCGTCTGGAGCTGCACCGTCTAATGCGATACCCAGATACTGTATGCTATAAGCAGATGTTACGGTTTCGGTGCGACACTATGTCATTCTCTTTCTATCTTTGTCGACTCTATGGCTTAAACATGTGCATGGATACAAACCTCCTCCAGGTAGTTTTCTGTAAAAATTCGAGTGTAGTTTTCGTTGATGTATTTCTCCTTCCAGTCCTGTACAAAGAAATAATTTCAGATTAGTGACCTTTTTTTATTAGGGACTGTTTTCTTTCACTGCATACTTCAAAGAGCTAATCCCCCCTCCTACGGCACATGTCCCAGCGTGCCAAATACAGTAAATCACCCAACCTTATCAGTTAAGTTTTGTCACTCTGATGAAGTATGAAGAGAGGTCATGCTGACTCACCACAGGGTTTTCATATATCTGCCACAAGTCGCTGTTGTAATGGGAAGTGTTATAATTGGCCGTGGAAATGAGTCTCCCAAAGTCATGGCGGTTTGTTATGTACATGAAGAGTCCCTGCGGCAAACGGGGGAACATCAAGTCAGTTTCGCAAAAATCTCACAGGTAGCACTTCTAACAGATCTGTATTGTGAAAACCATAATACATGCAGGTCTACAATACATAAATCCACTTTAGGTTGCAATTTTGGTACATGTTTAAGACTTGAAAATTCTATAAAGGTTAGCACTGGCGTAGAACTGTAAAACAAAAAGAGTTACTTGTGGCAAACTACTAAAAGGCTTCATTTGCACAAAAAAAAGAACTCAAATCAACTCTGATTTAAGAGTGTGTTAACACACTGCAATCAATGGATAACTTGGAAGAGATCCAAAAAAAGAAACGGGTGCCAAATAAATAATCAAGGATTATTTATGGGTTGGGAGGGGGGGGGGGGCTGCAGGGGCATCAGTGGGTTCAGGAACAGGACAGGAAAGGGGCGGGGGCAGTAAGGTAAGGTGAGAGGATTGGGAGAACAGGAATAGATGGGGTGCTGGGCAGTTTGGAACAAAGCAGGATCCAGGAATGATACTCTATAGTGAAGCATGAGGGAGGGCACAGTGTAGGGGAGAATTTGGACTCAGTATCAGCCTAGGCTTCATAAAATGACACAAAGTTGCTTGTTTAGGAATGGTTTAACAACCATAGTGCAGAATTTACAAATTGTTTGTGACAGCAATGATTTAGTCCAGATAATTGAACACATGTTTTGGAGCCTAGTCTGAAAAAGGTCAGTATTTAGAGGTTGCAGGTGGTTACAAGTGTTTGCTGTGAGGCTTGGCTGTTCTCTGTAAAGCATCAGGACAGCAGGGGACTTGCATGTGCGGACCGACTCTCCCGTCTTCTTCCTCCTCCTCCTGAAAACGTCTTTCTCTTTCTGGCTTTGCAGTGTCTGCTTTTAATCTCTTTGCAATCTCTCGTCTTTTTGTTTGTATGGATTTAGCAGCAGGGATGGCAACTCAATAATCCCAAAAAAAATAAATTAATAAAAAAAAACTAAAAAATTTAGAGCCAACGCTAGAAGTGGCTTGTCAGTGCTAACCCATTGGAAACGGACGTTTCACAAAGCAGAATGATTAAAACAAATGGAAACCTTTGGGGGCCTGAGCATATGGAATGATTCCGGAGAAGGGGAGTCTTTTTCTCTGTGACTGGTCTAAAATAAAGGAGAAGCATCATGTAAATACGATAACATAAATCAGTGTTTTCAGTAGTAAGACACAGTATTTGTCACATACATGGCATCTTAGGAGGAGCCGGCATGAAAAAAGGAGCAAGATTCCCTCTGAAGCTGATGTCTTTTGTGGGTTAAACATGGGGTCAGTGCATGCTGGGGAAAAAAAGTGTCAAACGATCCAAAGAGTTTGGATAGGACAATGTCGTTGTACAGAGCTGGGTGCAGGCGTTATGTCAGTGACATTAAAGGGTTAGCATGTGTTTCAGGTTTAAAATGGGGCAGAAAAACAGGAATAACAGCGTTTGTCAGCACACCAGCCAGGCATCGCAACTGGTTGCACCGTCCGTGGTCATTTGAAATAGACGGCAATACAAAGTGATGGATGATTGAATACAAGTGGAGCAAAGAACCTTCACACGCCATAAAGCAACCATTAACAGGAAAAGATCATGCCTTGATGACTCGATGACAGACAGAGACATTTCAGTTCACTTATACTTGCCCAGTTTTCCCTCTTTGGTTTCCGTGAGCTGTTGACTTTTGTCAGGGGTTAACATTCATTGCATTTTCAATTTCATACTAGGACTGACATGCTAAATCTTTACTCTACGTAAAGAGCTTAATATTCTGTCCTGATACTGACATGTTTGCTTATGCATGATGTTAATATTTCGAAAGGAAAACACGACTCAAATACACCAAATTCACATTAATAATACTGAGACATGAATCCCTAAAGATGGGGGGCTGGGCCTTCTTACCAGTTCTCTAGCATTTCTACAGAAACCCATATCCGGGTCCAGTTTCTCCAGAACAAAGAGGTTCCTCTCTTTCATTTCGTTCCTCAAGACGCTGCCCTTGACAAGGTAAACATGTGCCATGAAAGGAATGTTCCACACGCCCCTAGAAACAACAAGACACAGAGAGAAAGGGGTGCTCATTTTGCAGTAGCAATGCCGGGGGAGATTTGACATTGTGATACTTCCATGACTACAGTGGTCTCGTGGGAATTGTTAAGACAGTATGCTGAGCCTTTTTATTCAGAGTTCCGTTTGCCACGTTTCCTGATCTGACTTGCATTTTCACTGCAGGGTGTGTGGGCCGAATGGCAATAGCTTCATCAGCTATGGAAAAAGTGTGCTGTCATACCAGTGCGATGCACCAATTTACCCAATAAAAAAAATCCTGCTTTCTCACCCAACAACCCATGTGGGATGTGGCCACAGTAAATTTGTTTTTTTTTTTGCTTTCAGCTTCTCCCTCTCCAGGGATCGAAAGCTAAATGCCCTTCCTGACGCAAACCTCATTTATGTGGTCTTGGGAACGGCACTTGGATGTGGCCCGCTTTGTGGCTGGGGTCATTTTAGAGTGTCCAATTGACAATGAGCTTTGGGGGACTGGGGCCCTTGACCTAGCGGGGATTCGAAACAAGCAACCCACCGGTTAAAAGCCTAATTCCCAAAACTGGGACACTACAAATTGGATACCAATCTCAAGGTTTCACAGTGGAGATGCAAATAATAAACAATGCACAATGAACCCTACTGTACTGCTTGGTGATAATGGGACCTTGGAGAAATTTATATTGTAAACTGAAGTAGCATTTCATTGTGTGAAAAGACATGATTTATGTTTCTCTATGAAATAAGGAAGGATGAACATTTCTGTTATTCTTCAATCTCTGTCATCATGAACTCGCACCATTGGCCCAGAGAGTCGTACTATTACTGGACGCCCCCAACATCCTCCACCCAGACACCAGAGCTAACCATCCCTGCTGGAGAAGCTGGTGCTGCGACAAGAAACTGATTCCTCCCTGCCTTGCTCCCTTCATGGCCTCGGGTGATTAAACCTGGGTTTCCACTGTGGTCAGTTAATGCTTATTCCTTTGCACAATCTGGGCGCTATTTCAGCTTATTTAAAACACATACAGAGTCAGTCCGAGCAGAAATGAATCTACAGGCTTGCTTTTTTTTTTTCCCTGTATTTTTCATGGCTTTGATGCTCAGCGCTGACACCGCACGGATCCGAGTGTAGCTCAATGACTCTGCATATGTGCATTTTGGGATGAAGCTCCATTTGAAGGCATCTCGTTAGTAATGTCTTAGAAATGGGATTGAGCACAATATTGAGAGTCGTAAACAACACCCGCGTGTGAACCACAAAAATGCACAGCCATGGCTGTATGTGCCCGACTTACATGCGTTTCCTCTGCACAATGTCGACAAAATCTTCAGAGCGAGCATAATAACCATCCAGACTCAAGGCTCCCCAGAAGTTGGACCACAGCTTGCCGTGACGAGTGACAAGAGGACCAATTATTTTTCTGTAGGGAAGCAGGAGACAAAGCAGAGAGATGGTAATTCTGTCAAAGTAGATAAAACTCAGTGACATCTCGCAGACGGCCGACCATCTAATGTGTGGTAAAGCCATATATGCTGCACCGAGAAGATCTGATTCTGAATGGATACAGATCTGTATACTGAAATCAGACCTGTATGTCCTGCTGGAATGGCTCGCTTCCCTTTAGTCTCATAACCCCAAACCACAATTAAGAATTTTTTTTATGATATAAAAAGCTGGGCAAGGTTGAAAGATGGTGCCGTTGGTTGGTGTATGGATGCATTACGGTAAACAGTGTGGTAAACTGTCTTGGTTGAGAGACATTGGCATTTTCCTTCCATAGCCTCTGTGCCAGTGAAGAATTCTCATGCTGTCTTTAAATATCCCAGAAATATCCCTTTTGCATGTGTCCAACAGGTCACAATATAATACCACAGCTACAATGACATCTAGTTTGTGGGAAGTGCTTTTTTTTTTTTCTCAGAATCACAAGCTGCAGAAGGAGGGGGAAAAAGTTAGCATATTTGTTTTTTGGATATTGAAAAGTGGCTTTTCGGGGTTTAGTGCAATGGACTCGTTCACTGTTTCCATGTGGCAGGGCAAAAACAGGAAGCCAGAGTGGCTTATTTTTAAACTTTCATCCACTCCACTGTAATGTCCCTGTGGTTGTACCAGTTGAGGCATGGTTCAATGATCGCAACAGCTACCAAGGAGGTCTGTTGAACAGGTTCCAGTGTTGCTGCCGTTCCCGTTGCTCTGTGATTACCTGTTTTGCTCGATGAGGAGCTTCAGAGTCTGTCTGTTGGTGAGCATAACGTCAGCGTCTATGCTGAAGTAGTAGTCGCATGTGCTCTCCTTTCGGCATTCGTCCCTATGGATGAATGGAAAACACAGACGTTGGCAGGGAAAGTAGTCATTGTTAAATCCGTAGCTGATTACAGTCAGAGAAATCGTTGGAAGCAATCGCCGCCAAACGCTGAAATTTATCAGCTCCTAAGTATAAGATGTCAATTTTAATTGTAGACTCTGACTCGCTCTGACTATCTTTAAGTCTCGGGTGAATAATGTAATTCGAAGAAGATTAGAGACTTCTCATAAACCTTAGACTTGTTCATTACAGGGATGTCCTGCGACCAACGTTTTCAGGCTTACTGTGCGTTTGATAGGCTTCCTCTGATTGAAATATCACCGTGACAACAGAATCTTATTTAACACCCAACAATGACTCAACGCTCCGTCTTGGCGTTAACGGCACCTGTGGCGCTGCCACGCAGTGAATCTAATCACATCCACTCGAAAAAGGGTGTTAATAAAAGTCAGAAAAGTTATATGCTGACCTGACACCATTCATCATACTACAGTAGATATACAATGCATAAAACATTACATTTGGGATTAATACCCAGGAAACCACAGCCAGATCAATGACATTAACATTGTAAAGTGATGAATGTGTCTTTCTGTTAACCTCCTCCTTTAACAGAAATCGTGCAAATTGTTTTCCTTAAGGCCACGATTAATCTGTGCCACCGGTGCCATAAACTGGTCTCATCAATTTTGTTCTTCAAACCACAGGTACAGAGAGAGGACAGATTTAGAGAAGAGGCGGACATACATGGCCATGTTCCTGGCCTCTCCTTGGCTCAGATTCTCTTCTGGTCCCACAACCTTGAAAGTGTTGAACACATTCCTGTTCGCTTCCCAGAATTTCTGGATGTGCTTCTCGTGGTAAACCTCCTGAGATGGGAGCCAGTGTTAATGGATTAGGACCCAAATACGAGGAGTCATGTTTGATAGATATGTAAAGAAAGAAAAAAAAACGAGAGCAGCTGTGAGGACTCACATTGTTGTGCACAAAAACTTTCAGTTTATCCTTGGGATAATCCAGTGTCAGCAGCCGCTGGAAGAATTCGGGAAGAAACGGAGTAGGCTGCTCAATGAACACTCCAACCAGCACATATGGATACTCCTGTTTAGATTAGAGAGAAGACAAATTATTACTCTTTCAAACAACACGTCTAGGTAAAAGACCACTGTTTACCGTAGGTCATGAAAGATTTTAACATTTCACTTTAATATAAACAAAGATGGTGTCAGGTAGAGTGTCCATGGCAGCACTTTCTTTGCTTTATTGACACTTAAATCACACTTTATATTACCTGTAGTCTGCTTTACAGGAAATGTAACTTCTAACTCAGACTGCCACGTATATGTCTTTTATAGAGGACTGCCCATGTCCATAATTATTGCTCAGCCAGTTCGGACTAAGATGACATACAGAAAAATGATGCAAGCGACACAGAGGACAGATTCAGAGGGAACATTTTCCCATGACACTCGGGTCCAGCCCACACGGTGGTTCAGTCTGGACTCCCGATCCTCTTGACCAGTTCACAGCAAAAGGTTTGGCCCGGGGATCAAAAGGGAGCAGAACCATCTAATTTGCAAGTTCCACAAAGGCAGGCACATGAAGGGAAACTCGTGAATCCAGCCAAATTGAGTTTAAATTGTTACAGAAAGACAGTGACCAGACAGTAGAGGAATGGGAATGGCAGAAGGGGACGGTGAAAATGCTTTTCGTTTCATTGAAACATACACCACAGTTGGTAGCAACTTTCTGGCAGAGTATTGGTTCTGGTGGTGTCGCATGGTGTCTTTTGTAGGATTAAACCCAGTCTTAAAACCAAAGTGCAGAGAGAAGAGAATGGCATTTACCCCCACATGAAAGAGCAGCATGAGCAGTGTTTCCACATGACCTGGCCTTCCACAAGTCTCTGTCCCAAACCGGAGCCGCATGGTGAAATGACATGCCTGCTAGCTTGCCTATTATTGAGAAGCAGTGCTTTTTTGTATTTATTATGGAAGGTCGCTGAGAACAACCTTCATAGACGTCTCTTTCATGTTGCCGGGTTTGTATTGAAACGTCTCCAGTTAAACTGCTGAAGCACATTTATTTATAAAGTCGAGGGGGAATTAAGTAAATCCTAGAAGATTGTTTCAGTAGGAGAGGAGAACAATTTATGGTATTAATAATGTGCTATTTATGTGTGAGAAAACATGAAAACGTGCTATTTAATTGCAAGGACGCATTTTTGATGCGCTGGAACACGTGTATTTTTAACGCAAATGATAACAGAATGGAGTTTATACATTTGAGGGCCATTCTTGACAGATGCAACCACACAGCTAAAGTCATCTCCTCATGCCTGCCATGCCTTCTGTCTATATGTCGCCGGTCTTGGCTGAGCTCTCCAACAAATTTTTAGCGTAACCACTATAACTTACTATTATGGACAAAACCAATACTGAGAAGCCCACTAAAGGCAAGCCTGGTCGACAGTGACACCCCTTTAAGTGGGCCCTTGTAAAAACCCCAGAAGCCATATCCTGCACCACAGCAGTGCAGTGCTTCCTTTTCCCCCCAAGTAGTTTCCCTGGCACTTATGCTCCTTTTAAAAAGGTCGAAAAGGACCAGTGGGTACATAACCTGTTATTGCTGGAAGGGGGAGTGTGGAGGGCACCAAGAGTCTTGCCTATCTGTTGAAACGGGCCACTGTGTCGACTGTCTAGACAGTCACACCAGGCTATATTTCATCCTTTTCTAAACGGAAAGCAGGCTAAAGACAAACTTTCCACCAAAGAGGACAGGAAATGCAAGGGAAATGGCATCACTGGAAGAACTTACTTTTAACTCAGACAAGTCCACAACATCATCATCACAGTGGCTGCACCCGTGGTCATAGTTCCATGTATTGGGTACATAGTTTCCCAAGTAGTTCAAGTACATCTGTGAAGGAACACATTCAGTGCAGGTGAACAACAGGTTAAGAAAACACTCCAGAGGTGCATTTCCATGTTGTGTTTGGAATATCTTTCCTTGGAATGGTACGTAATATGGATACTAAGATTTATTATGGGAATGTTGAATGACTAGGCACAAAGTCAGACTGAAGGAAAAATCATTTTCCTTGTTTTCATGTACACACAATCCCGAGTCAAATGTCCTCACTTCAACCTTTGATAAAAATGGTAGTTTAGAAACAAGTTTAACAGTTAGAACCAACAGGATCAAGGCTCTGTTGTTTTTTTTTGTTGTTTTTCTTTTAAACTGGGCGCACTATGTTATGGTAGTGGAACACAGCTGGTAGACAGGGAATTATTATATTGTTGTTCTCTTCATAAATTTCATCATATAGCAATCACAATCATGGCTGCTCTGTATTTAGCCTGCATGAATGTTGTAAATTCACTGACAACATGTAATTTCCATCACTCTGTGCTTTATGAATCTCTTTGCAGATTATTAAAAGACAGATCATTAACTTGATTGAACCCGGCGTGCAGACTGGAAAATAATATTAAGCTAATGGTCGTAGATTTATCTGGGCGGCTTCCAGCATTAGAAACCACTGTTAGGACATTCTGTGATCTGTAAAGCCTTTCTTCCAGATGTTGAGGCCCCTGGGAGAAATGACTCAACTGTTTGGTGGGTTTGGTTCATTACCAAGGAAGACCGGAGTCAGGCAGCTGGTGGTGGAGCAAGATGTGTTAAGAGAAGGAACAGGGCCATAATAAAAAAAGACATCTTGCTTTTTAGCTTTCTATACCCATCGCTCTACATTGAAAAATAATGAGGATAAATTGCACATTATGACCTAATTTTGGCCAGCGCTCCCTTCTCCACTGAATAATGAGGTGGCTTTATGATAAGATCTGGCAAGTATCGGTATTAACTGAATGAATGAGTGATAGTTGGATAAGAATCTATAAGGAATTGGACAACGAGCCAGAGAATGGAAAAGAGAGTTGAATAATTCAACCCAAAGCTGGTGTTCCTGAATGAAGATGATTAAATTACAAGTATCTATACCGTGCCATAAGTAATACTACATTACATGCGCACAAGACCGTTATTCCTCACTTACTTTGGTGTTTCCGTTGCCATGGACGACCACTGGCAGAGAGTCATATGCTGTGTTTCTGACTCTCACGCGGTCTGTTCCAAACTTGAGAAGCACTTCGTCTGCCAAAAGGAGGAACACCAGACATTTCAGGCCAGGTTATGAAAATCGACTTACCACATGGTCAAGTGCTGCAAAGGTTTATAATTTGCGGGGTTACGTTGCCAGGAGTGCAAGTTTTCTGAAAATGGAAGGCAATCTTTCCCAGGAGTGTGGGAGCAAAATGAAGAGCACAGCACAGGTTTAGGTGCACTGCAGCAAAAGTTGTTAATGCCCAAGTTTTCTTTCCCACTTCCTAGTGCCAATGTAAACCTGGGGCATTTAAATGACTGACTTTTTTAAATTTGACATAATTTTCACTTTAGCTGGAAACTAAAATATGGACGTCATTTTTGGGATTTCTCACCAACTGCCCCATTCAGGTTCTGGAAAATCTGGCACTTGTGGTCCAAAGTCATGTTAAGTGTTTGCTGAAAAACAGAAGAATGGAGACATTTGATACACAGTTGCTTATGCTATTGAACGGTGTTGTTTTGTAGGGAGTGTTTGAATTGCCACAATATACTCACTCTCTGTAAGGGATCCAAATATATTTTAGTGTAGAAGAGCTGGTCGTCGTCATTGTCGTGGAGGTTCCACTGTGAAACTACTCTGTTTATGTACGGGGCATAGCCGATTATACCTGCAAGTAATTGACAGTTTGTTAAAGTAAACAAAGTATAGGCCCAGAGATGTTTACAAGGTCATATACAACTGGCAGTCTCTTGTTGACAATTATACAGTTTTCTGTGGGCTTCATGGTCTAAACACTTCTAGTCTGGTTGCCTTACACAAAGTGTGATTTTTGGCCCAAATCCCAAGCACACAAGGGGAGGGCAGGGACTTTCCCCTCCCACAGTTTGTGCACAGTAAAGAGTGTAATAATGGTCAGTCGAAAAAGCTGAAATCTATATATTATAACAGTCACACTGGCTTTTTTTTTTTTTCCCCGTGTCCTCGTTTTTTCTCCTCTGGCTCAAGGTCACTGACCACAGACACAGATTGCAGGGTTTGCCTGTGTTGTTGGTGTGTGCCATTTTGTATCCCATCATTTAGGAAAAAGCCTCAGACACTGTAAACAAGTCGACGGCTAGGCATGATATAATCTGAATGGCAGGAGCAGCCAGGGAGTTGAAAGCGAATCATAATGTTTCATGCGATTCATTCGGTCAGTCGCTTGTCCACAAAATGATGGCTTTTGCGACGGCGACAGGTCCTGGAAAATGTTGGGAAATGTATAGCGTTTTGTCTCGAGCCTTGTTGGAAGAAAGCCACTATTTTGCTTAACTCTTGAGTGTTAGCCGTTATTAGTTTGTGCGTGTGTATTTAAGCCAAACACAAAGGTAATAGCCTTATGTACTCTGCGAGTCTTCAGTGTGTCTTCAGATTCTTTGAAACATTCCCCCAATGGTCCCTTGGTCAGTGTCCATATAGGAACACAGACTAAACCTACAATTTTATACGAACTGTAGCACGTTTGGGGGGAGGGGGCCAAGACAAGTCCACACGTCATGTCACTGACAATGAGTGCTAAAAACAGTCTCTGATCAGTCTGAGACAGCTCAGCTCCAGTATGGGAGGTCAGACCAATCTGAGGACCACAAGGAAAGCAGCAATTCGGCGTGCTGCATGATGGACAGGAAACAGCTGGCCCGTCCATTTGTGAATATACTGGTCCTTTTGTTAAAACATTTGCACATATGCAGTGCTTGTGTGCTTCATAGTGATGATCTTTTGTCTACCGCAAAAAGTCCCCCACATCCGTTCGCAAGAAAAACAAACCGAAAAGCAGAAAACTATTCAAAACTAATTCCTAAAGTAGGATTCAAAATTCCCCCCCTCGTTTCGAAATCTGTTAATGATGAGGCATCTGTAAGAGCTCACAGTGACACATCATCTCACCAGAACATCCAGAATTCAGGCTTACAAAAATGTCTCCCCATTAAAAGTTTTTCCTCCCCACTATCGTTGAGCACCTGCTCATGGGGAACTGAAAAAAGCACTTTTCCTGCTTTATATGAAATCTCCCCTAATATAATTGATCATAAAAGCACTGCTAGGATTTGACAGAATATATATATATAGATAAAATTCAAGTTGACCTGAGTAAAATTATGTCTGGAAAGTAATAAATAAAAGAAGTATCGAGGAGGAACAGGAGGAGGACAACAAGGGTAATTTTTCCAATAAAGCTTCATATTCCCATGAACGGCCTTCTGTTGCATCATGTCTTGAACAGGAAATACCTCAGAGAGGCAGGTTACAGGGAAAATGTTCTTCTATTTTACAGCAAAAGATAAAACTAGTGGTTTCATATTCAAACACTAACATCCGTCTTTCACAGTATCCTGCTACTAAATCAGCAACACTGAGTGTAAACGTGGTGGTTATTCCACCCCTGTATTCATAAACTAAAACCCTGCAAGTCTTTAAAATGTGTTTACTCAAACATTTACCTATCTAAATTTACCAGTAAGGTCATCTTTGCATAATCCACACAAAGTATTAACACAACCTCAACAGGTCAAAATACTACAGA
Organism: Solea solea; assembly: GCF_958295425.1. Taxonomy (NCBI): domain Eukaryota; kingdom Metazoa; phylum Chordata; class Actinopteri; order Pleuronectiformes; family Soleidae; genus Solea; species Solea solea. The sequence continues at coordinate 33,826,693 of NC_081134.1, read as the reverse complement.
CTGTCTATCATATTTAACATTTTTGGAACCCACCCCCAGAGTTGAGGTAGCGCTTGCCACTGCGGACGGTTGGGTACTTGTCAGCTAGTCGTGTATCTGGCCATATGATTCCCTCTGCGGCGAAGAGCACTTTGTGATTGGCCTGTTGGAACTTCCTGAGAATCTCCTCTGGTCCCCCAGCAAAGATAAGATCATAGCTGAAAGGGAGGAGCAAAGACAAACCATTAACATTTTTATTTAATCTATCTGTTCTTATCTCCTGGACACATTTGTCGTTTTTGCTCGTCAGGTACACAGACGAAGCCTCCCACTTGTTTTAATAGATCGGTATCTAAACAGTGGACATTCTTCATGAGTGAGTGTTAGTTAAGGGCAGCATTCCTGGATTGGTATTTTCAAATGGCTCCCACTCTGCAGGAAGTTACCACAAAGGCACACACTATGTTAATGAAGCATGGCCTATACAGTTCTTTGACAGATTGGTGGAAAAAGCGAATGACCAGTTGGGGGGGTCTTGTAGTGACTTGTTTAAAAATGTGCAGTCATTCAAAGGGCACATATTTTTAAATGTAGAAAACTCTAAGTTTCTCTTAGGCAGTGATTCCCAAACTGGAAAATCCCTTAAAGGTACAGTCCTGTCCACTATAAAACCGTTTTCTACAAGTGCCTTTGATTCTGTATTTTCATGTACTTGAGTGCAACTTCAGTTTCCCCTATCCCGTTTTTACAACATTTTACATTTTTACAATCCTCAACAAAAAAATTTATAAGTAGAACTGAACTTCACCAAGACCCAAGAGTCCTCTTATGGTCTAGCCTTTCATTGAAGCCAACTCCTAGAACTGACCTCTCATCTGAATCGGCACCAAAGTTTTCCTTGGCCCGTGACCCGTCCCTCCACAAACTTTTGTGAAGAACCATTTCACAAAACAACGGGTGAAAACAAAACCAGATCTTAACAACGCAACAGCTTTGATACCTCCTCCCTCTTTCCTTATTGATTGTCTCCAACTATTGCTTGCGTCTGAAATCCCCTGCCCCCCGTATGTGTCTCGCTCACTGACTGGAGAGCCAACGGTTGGCTGAGCAGCGTTTTGAGCTGATTTACAACATATGCAGTTGGTCTGTGAGTTTCCTTGGCCGCAGAACCCGGAGCAATAAAAGCTCGAAAAAGCTACACCGTTTAGAACAAAACTGCCCTCTCAACATTAAATCGGATTTACCTGTTCATCTGGACATACAGTACATACCCCTATAGTGTGTCACCCATCTACACCACCTGAGTGAGACATGTCACGAGAGGGATGGAAGTCTAATGTACACACTGCTGTTGCCACATGTGGCTGACACATGTTCATGCGAGTTCCCGATGCCACTTGTTCCCTCATCAATCTCTGTTATTGCTCCAGTAAAAAAAAAAGAAAAAAGGACCAACACCACACGACAGAACATTCATCACAGTGTAAAAAAAAAAAAGAGTTAATTATAAGAAAAACTTGCCCTGGAACAAATTGGCTTGTTCTTTTTTCTCGTATTTGCTGTAATGAGTATGTACTTTATTTTTTTCAAATCCCCTTTCAACTTAGAAGTGTCGTCTTTTGTAATGAGAGCATTTGTAAACACGACCACATGAATTACATGACAGAACATGTCACAGTGTCCATTTTGTTTGCTGCATAAATATATACAATTGTTACTTTAAACCAAGCGTGATCCATAGATGTTATATACCTGTATCCGTTTATCGCGACAAAAGTAAATGCACCATTAAAATTCATTTTCCACATGCGCTTTTTAACGTGATGTTTTCAATGAGGCTTTAATGTCAGCATTGTGTTGGTTGGTGAACTTTGGGGAGTTCTGGGAGAGGCAAACTGCCATGTACTGCACATTTGAGTGCATTATAAGGTGTAATATATGCAGTTATATGCAGTTTTAGTGCAGTGCTGAACTGAATTAAAATGCTATTCAAAAGAGGTGGTTATTAACTTTTGGTTCCCAGAACCAATTTAATTAAGACTCCACTTACACTCCAATCAATAGCTCAGAGTAGAAGTCAGCTTAGTGTTTACTGAATGTCCTTCTGCAAATGCCTGCTTTTATTTGGGTCTTCCGAGTAATTCACAGTTGTTTTTTTTGTAAATGGTAATGGATACTTAGCCATCATCCCACCCACATAAAAGCAAATTCATCTCAAGTACTACCAGCAGTGAAGGGAGACAACAACAAGCTCAGAGGCTCAATGACACATTTCTGTTTAATCTAAATTTGAGAACGTGGACAGAATGTCAGTCAAATTGTGACTGAATCAGAAGCTGATCACTTTTAAAATACCATTTTTACCATAACGGCTTGTTATCTGTGAAGTGTACCGTACAATCAAACTAAAAGAAATCCAATCCAACTACCTGTTTCAGGGGTGTGATTACTTTGCACAGCATTTACAGGTAACCTCACGTGACATGGTACAGGAAGTATCATTGTCTTTCTGTTCCATTTGACGAAAATATGGCCTGCAATCCTGTTATTATTCTAAACCGCTCACATTAACCTCAGTAAAAGTTCCCATTAGCCTTGACAGCTTATAATTCAAGCTCCCCGCATGTGAAACTTTGCTGATGCTCTATAATAATACCTTTGCTAGAGTGAGTGAGTGGAGGTAGTATCACTTTCTAAGCAATTGTTACAGGCTGTGGTTGTTCAAAACTAGTGTCATTTTAAATGCATAAATCTACATGATAATAGATGGGGTTTTTTTATGGATATTTCAAATCAGTGCTAAATTAGATAAAACCACAGTCGTCAAACTGAACAGGGGTTAATTTAGCCTTTCAGATTTACTAATATTTCATGCCCAAGAAAAGTTCTCACTCAACAAGTGCTGTCTGAATTTTGGGTTCCTGAGAAAATCAAACTGAAATACAGACAGAATTGATGTGAGGGTAAATGACAAACACCTACCTATCCACGGTCAGGACAACAAGATCCTCCTGATCAGCCAGAGCCTCCATGGCTTCCTTTAGTAGTCTGACTTTTTGCCCTCCACCGATAGATCGACCTACGTCACCACCCTTCCATGCTTCTCCCATTCCCAACACCTGAAACATAAAAAAACGGTGGACAGGTTCCTTAGTCCAGCATGAACTGGCATGGCACCACCAGTTGTTCCTCACTTCTTAGTCTTGATTATTCTTTATTCTTCAAAACCACTTAGGGACAGTTTTTTTATCTTCTACAAACTTTTCTAAATTCTGACAGAGTAAGATTGGTCGGTCCGTTACTGTCTTCATTCAAAGAAATGCTGCTCATAAAAAAAATGGGTCAGTTATGTTATCCTGTTATTTAAAAAACAATTCCAGTTATAATATACAGCCTAATAGCCCATCAGAGTATCTGAAGTTATTCACGAGTCATTCAGCACAGGGCGCTGTGAGAACTTTATAGTTCTGACATGTCGCTAAATACACCAGACTCTGTTAAATATTGACATTTTAGAAATTTGCTTATTAAATGTTGGAGATTAACACAAGTGATTTTAGGGTAGAAAAAATGTTAAGGTTACAAGATAGGAGCTCTAACTTATTGAAACTTTTCATAAAACTGAACTCAATTTTTCAAATTGGAAAGTGCTATAAAGCACACAATGAAACAGTGATATGTTGTTTTTCTGTGAAAACAGAGGACATGTGAAAGCTAAACTGTCAAAGCAGTTCGCTCCACCTGCAGTGTGACCTCTTTAATGGTATATTGTGTCACACACAATTCATTTGAGTATGATTTTTAGAAAAAGTGACAGCCCTCGTTAGCAGTCTTTTCTCATTTGTTCACTCATGCTCGGAGTTTAAGTTAGCCTCATACTGCTTATCCACATGGGTCAACTCGCCTGCAGTATCACGGAAACACCTGAGTTGCAGGCAGCTTATTTGTTTACTAATGAGGTGTTGTGGGGCTTGCAAGTGAGCGCCTGCAGAAGATGGAAAGTAGACTGGTGCAGAAAGACCAAAGGATAGTAAGGAAATGTGAGCAGGGCATGAACTTGGAGGCTCCATGGCACACAAAAAAAACAATTTTTTTTTATGGCTGCTTTTTTAACCACAGAGGGGAAATTCTGCTCCCACATTCAGGAGTGTCACTGTGAAGTTTCTCTGTGCAGCTCACTTGGACTTCACTGTTTACTCTAACGGGCCTAATCAATCTCATGAAGTGTGTTTAAAAAAAAATGCTGCTGTCTGTGAGAGTGAGAGGGAGTGCTGTGGTGTTTGCTGGGATAAAAAACTGCCCGTTTGTGAGCATCACTTTAGAACAGGAGCAGAAAATCTCTTACCTTCACAGTGTAGTTGAAATAGTTTGCAGTCTGCATAAAGCGGAGGAAGCCATCTGTTTCCTGTGTTGCAACGGTTAAGACTAGCAATTTATCTGAAACAGAAATAAGAAAAAGAGTACCACAAGTGATTATAGGGATTTGGGAATACCTTCTCGGAGCAGATGTTCTCTTTTAGCATTTAGCGTGTGTGTAAATTGTTCTACATTATTTACATTTCCTCCTCTGTGGACCACGGTCCATGTAAACCTCAGACCTATGTCAACACACTGGTAACTGTATGGTTTAGCGTTCTAAGGAACATCCTCTGTAGTTTTAATTGGATTCAAAAACAGAAGCGTATTTTTAAACACAGAGTCAATAACTTTTATCTCTCTGGGTCAAATGAGCTCCCACAAGCCTACGGGACACTTCGCAGTGGTCACAAGTGCTGAAGTCTGAGGTTTCAGGAAGGGTTAGACCAATACAAATTAGCGCTAAAGCATTGTGTGAGGCGGAGTACACCCACGAAGCTCATTTTCACTTGCTCTGTTGTGTTTTTATAAAAGCCTTTGATCGGAAAGGTCGGCAATCTGTTGTTGTTTGCCAAGGAAGGAAGTAGCTTCAAGATCTGCTTCATAAAACTCAATTACTGTGTGAGAGAGAGGGTGGAGTTGCTAATTCAACCTTAACTACAAACAAAAAATTCTGGGCCAGTATTAAGACAGGCCAACAAAAAAAGTTATTGACACTTTAATATGGTTTTATGGTCACACTTGAGCGCTGAAATCCGGCTTTTCATGTGTGGAAGGCCAATCTACTTTCTGTTTAATATGCAGCACTAAATCCTTGTTAAACTATGTACTGTGCTGCACTGGCAAGTAGGATTGGAAGTTTTAGAAAATACATATAAGAGCCATATAAAGAATTCTAATTCAAGTCTAATCCAGTCTGCCCCACAACACAACTGAAGAGCTGATGTAACAAGTCTGGAATAAAAAAAAGAAGGAGAGATTATCAGGTATTAATCATTTCCTTTTTTTTGACTATTTTAATTAGTCTGCAGTGTATTGCTTAATTATTTGTCTTGGTGATGTGAACAACAAATGGATAGTTGAAATAAAATTAAAAAGTTATGGTTTAAAGCCTCTTTCACACACAAATTATAAAATTAGAGGCAATACCTTTGTTTTTTTAAATCTATTACTCTGGTCCCTCTATGATCCAACCTATGCCATATTGAGCGCTGTCCCAAGTTCTTAAAAGTTTGCCACAAACACTTGTGGCTAATTGCACGGGTAAATGAATGTGCATCGTAGCATTGCAACAGAAGTAACACTGATATTTGCATCACTGCCAGAAATGAAGCACACTGAGAAGAAATGTTCAAAGTGTTCACCCAGGTCTTGTGTTCCCACTATTGCTGATTGAGGAGCGCTGAGATGAAGTCAATAATAATTTAACCTGGAAGTGAATGCTGATTCCCACTGGTCAAAAACCAGTTTAAATTTGTGTTTAAACAGGTCTATATTTTTTTTTTTTTACCAGTGGGAATGAGGTGAAATTTTATATATATAACCACAATATTCAACCTCCCATGTACTCATTCACACTTAAGTACATTACAAGTAGACACTGTGCGTGCAGTACTTCTTTTCCAATAATGTGACTGAGCCATTCTGTCATCCCAGTCTAGTCAGTGGCCCCTGTCACCGCTCTAATAACCATTCCAGCACTCAACATCTGACACAGACGTTGTGTTACAGGTTGGAAATAGATCGTCTGCCTCCAACCTGACAGCATCCGATGACACATAGCGAGAGAGATTGGGCAGATTTAGCACAATGTGAGCTTCAAAATGAGCCCAGGCGCAGACGGAAGAGATGCCTCTTCTGTGCCACAGGTGTGTCCCTGTTCTTGTACTTGGCTGCAAGGCAGGAGATGGAGGAGTATAGTGCTGGGAGGAAATGGTGTCCTCTACATCTGGGAAACTTGTAATAGTTACAGGAGAGCTTTACATGTATCACCTCCCCTAAAATCATTAGTAGAATTTTCTACAACTAATCACAGACTGACTGGCCCAAAAAGTCATTAATGACTCAAAGCCCACATAAGACAATTACAAAACTTTAGAAAGGGTTTATCTTAATTATTTAAGATAAATGTGTTCATGTTTATTGTCAGTAGGCTAGACTATTGTAAGTGTGTCTCTACAGGTCTCATTAAAAACTCAGCTGCTGCTCATCCAGAATGCTGCACTTAGTAACAACCAAGGTAGTGGATTAATTTCAGGATGTACCTCCAAATCTTAAAAAATCCAGACCGCTCAAGTCACCTGGGACACGTTAGCTTGTTGCCCAGAATCAAATATCTCTTCCCAAAAGCCAGAAAACATGCATGCTTGAAGATCAGTTATTCTGGCAAAAGGATTCACTATGAATCAGACAGGTTTTATTCACTTTTTTTCTGTTTGTGTATGCTTGTGTGTATGTGTGTGTGTGTGTGTGAATCTGGTAATGTATCTAGGTCAGTACCGGTGGTGCTGGAAGGCCGAGTCCTTAAAGTGTGGAGTTTCCTCCCACAGACTAAAGACAAATGATTGTAAAGTGCTAACGTTGGTTTGGGCCTGTTGTTTACTGCAATCCTGTCCATAGTTGACCCTGTGTTTCACAGAGTGTCAAATTTGACTGGATCCAGCTGCCTGTGACGCTCAAAGGACAAGATGTATAGCTAATGGCTAATGGAAAGATTGTGATTTCTTGGCAGAATATGCCAAAAAAATCTGTATATAATGCTGTTATGACATTCAGTATTATGTTTGGATATCTCTGCAATGACGTCAGCAGATCACCAACATCTGCATTTTTATTATGCAGTTTAAAGGAAATGTTAAGCTGCGAGATGGGATTCCGGCTCTGTTGCAGTTCATTGTAATAACCTGTGTTTTGGCTTTTGATTTAGTGCATGAATTAAAACATAATCACTGATCTCCCATCTGAATCTGACTTGACCTGATACACCAACGGATTTCCCCCCTCTTCTAAACACGCAGGCCACACGAGTGTATTCCAGCAAGCAAGCGTCCCATTTAAGTACAGCCTGGGGATGCAAACGTCCTGAGATTGACACTTTTATTCCCTACTTTACAACTCTTACACATATATATAATCACTCCATCAAATCTCTCTTTCCTTCTTCGATTCCCGGTGGTAAGAAAATCTTTAGAAATCACAGTGGCAGTGAACAATTGAACGCCGGAAAAACTTGGCTGGATATCGTGACGCTGTCACTAATTAAAGTGCAAAGTGTGATGAGGTGAAAAATTCAAATCTGTCCATTCCCTGCCAAGCTGAGGCAATTTTTCTCTGTCTCTATCCATCATTTTCCTTTCTTTTTTTATGTTGCATTAAACCGGGGGTTGTCAATACGTCGCCTTTGCTTCACTTTTGATTGGGCTTTTCATCATTTACTGTAAATACTCTGATAATCAGTTTGGCACACTGGAGTGACAGGAATCGCTGAATTGCACATCCACTACAATGGATGACTGACTACAAGTGTCTGACCTTGTGCTGAGGTGCCAATTTTTACTACAAAGAAAAGTTTGATTTAAGCCACCTAAGATATAACTTGAGAAAGCATTCATTCAACTTCAGGTCAGGTCACCAGTCCATCACAGGGCCACGTAGAGACAAACAACCATCCATTCTCACCCCTATGGTCAATTTAGAGTGTCCAATTTGCCCCAAATCTCTAGAGAAAACCCATTTACACACAGGAAGAACATGCAAACTTGCTGTAAAGGTACGGGTGCTGACCACTTCACCAACCGTGTGTCCAGTTGAGTACGCAAACATACGATAAACGTCTTAATCCCTGATCTTATACACTTACAGTCTTCTTCTTTTCCTTTCAGCTGCTCCCTTCAGGGGTCGCCACAGCAAATCAACCTCCTCCTGTTCTCTGTATCCATCTCTCTCACACCAACTAACTTCATGTCCTCTTTCACTACATCCATAAACCTTCTCTTTGGTCTTCCTCTGGACCTCCTGCCTGGCAGTTCCAACCCCAGCATCCTTCTACCAATATACTCACTATCCCTCCTCTGTACATGACCAAACCATCTCATTCTGGCCTCTCTGACCTTATCTCCAAAACATCTAACATGTGCTGTTCCTCTGACTGACTCATTCCTGATCCTATCCATCTTCGTCACTCCCAAAGAGAACCTCGACATATTCATCTCTGCTACCTCCAGCTCTGCTTCCTGTCTTTTCCTCAGTGCCACTGTCTCTAGACCATACAGCATCGCTGGTCTCACCACTGTCTTGTATATAGCAAAACCTTCACTCTGTGAAAGACCAAGGCTTATATAGCTAATGATTCCATGAACGTGTTGGTCAGCAATTTGCTTACACGCCAATGAACGTAAACCACTTTTCATGATTGTGTCTTGAGAAGCTGACCTTGGTATCACAAGTTTCCCTTTCATGCAACAGTTAGGACTTTGTATCTGAGTGTGTTCCTGAGAAAAACCGTACCAGCTACTTGCTGAGTCAAGGATAATAAACATACAAATACCTAATTTGGCTCCACTAAATGAAATCCTGGGCCAACTGCATTGTCCTTTGATGTGCTTAATTTTATGTAAACATCAAAATGACTCAAATAATGAAGCATGGCTTTCGAAACAGATGGCGGAGAAGGTTTCAGACAGCTGCACTTTTCGAGGATGAGTGTCTGCTCTGAGTAAATACAGCATTTTCTCTTGTCAGGACTGAATGAAAAATCCACAGGGGGAGAGGAATGCAGCTCATACAGTGCTGCTGTTACTGTTCCCCAAGACGAGTGCCTCACCTCCTCTCTCTCTCTCTCTCTCTCTCCCTCCCTCCCTCTCTGTACCACATGTGGATCAGCCGTCTAGGCAAACTTTCACACTTGAACGAGCAAAGGTTCTGACTGACTGGTCAGTGCCAGGGCTTAAGTAAGCATTTTCTTGTAGAACAGAAAGAGGTATCACGGGAACGTTCTCTGGCCTTGAATATACGGTTAACAGGATCTCCCCCCCCGTTGACGAGACATTCCTCGTCGGCGAACCCAAACTCTTGCTCTATTTTGGTCCTTCAAGTCAATAAACTCTCCTCACCTTAAGTCTCACATAAAATAATCTGAAGGGTCTCAGAGCAAGTCCAAGTCGCTGAGTTCACGGCCCACGTTATGGGAGAACTGAAGGCTGTTTTTGGATCCCAGAGTGGGAAAATCTCAAAACTCCCCTGCTACGTTTTTATGATTATACATATGCAGTCAATACACTACTTTGGGAAGACAATGACGCTGTAATCCCACCTCTCTCTTGCGCTGCTGCTATCTTTGTTGTCATCATCTTCCTCTCCTTGTAGTTGGAGTTTGTTTGCTCTGTTTGTTTTATGATAACTTTCCTTAGATAAATAAACCCACCTGGCATGGTTTATTCTCGCTGTTTGTATGCTTGTATATATTTATTTGAATAATTCTTTACCCCAGCCTCAACATCCCCTCCCCCTCCATTTTTATGTATAGTATATTGTATATTTATATATATATATATATATATATATATATATTTTTTTTTTTTTTTTTTTTATGTAAAAATACAATGGTATATTTTAGTCGCAGCGTTACAGCACCACATACAGGTCCGGCATATGTATTACAGCATTTAGAGTCATTTAGGGGGGGTTTCATGTGGTTTCTTGAAACAGTGCCATCTTTACAGAAAAGCTTGTTGTTCTTAAAAGCTTTTCTGGACAGGGGAAAGTTCTGTTTCCGTGTGGATAAGACCTTAATCTAAAAGTAAAGCTTGAAACAATGAAGCCGGAGATGGGGGCGGGGAGACCTACACATGACCGCATCTGACCTAATTCAGACTTTTGTGCAAGGACTGCACACTGTGAGGCTTAATTCAGCTTTTGCTGACTGCAACCCAGTGCTCCATTCTGACTTCTGGTTCACGGTAAAATAGGTAAAATTGTATCTGAAAATATGGTCGTATATGGTAAAAGCTAGTAGCTTTTCACAGCCTCCCAAGCTTTTATTTTTCATGGATGGGCCTCGAGTTCAACAGTGATTCACAGAGCCAGACTGTAACACTGAAACCTCTCATTGTGCTGCTCAATGTAACTTAAACCCTCTCCACTAACTGTCTCTAAAGGGGGGGATGTTGTGGAAACTTTTTTGAGCCGCGTTGCGTAAGGAGACGGAGATTTATGGGAAAGCATAGAAAGATGTGGGCAGGACACAATTAGCGTGTCATGTGGATTTGGCTGCAGCACGTTTTTTTTTGTTGTGTCATGGGTCAAAGTAATTGACTTTGCCACCTCGGTGTAAAGCGATGGTGCCGGCAAAAAACGAGACTCACAATTTATGATAAAGACGTGTTGCAGGCGGTTGGCGAGGAGAAATCCGATCTTATCTCTGTCCTGCGTAACATTCCGCAATCTTGCTGAGACTCTTCCTTGTTTGCTTTGAAAGTTGCTGCACTACGCTTTATGTAAGGACATTCGTCTTGGCTGATACAAAACAGACCAGTGACATGACGCCCACCGCTATATGGTCAAAAAATGAGCTGAAATTCACTGAGTGCTGCAGACGCCGTATGAGTTTGCCATTTGATATACGGTGCACATTGTAATAATAAAAATACCGCTTGTAGCTGTTTTTTTCCAGTCAAAGGGGCCAAGTTACGCTCGGGCTGAATTTGTGCCGTGTTGTCCAAACATGACTGAAATCGAATGTGTGTGCCCACAATTGAAGTTGGGGTGAAAAGCGCTGGCTGCCGTACAGAGAGCTCATATTAGTGTTTCTCGGGATCACGGTGACACATTCAGGCCAACTCTTTTGGGAAGCACTCACAGCGTTGCACTCTGACACAGAAACCCGGGGTTTAATTCACTCATGCACAGCCGGTTAATCACAGCATGAAGTGGGGTCGAAGGTTAAATAGTTGGATCCGGGAAAAAATATCTTTGCATGCGCGTGAACACATGAGTATATATACTGTGCTGTGGATACAGTGCACACGCACTGTACAACTGACTGACAACAAACGTGTCCACACAAATCCTCGCTGAGACCGACACATGCCTTAAAAGGTTCAGTCCTCATAGATCTGCCATCCCATCATTTCTCAGCCCTCTGTGACAGGTTTACCAGCTTTAGATTGATGCTAAAAATGTATCCACAAGCGAGCACCAGTGCATAAGTAGCAGTTGTGACTTCTAAAAGCGAGGAGACCCCCAGACATTCCTTTACACCGAGGAGAACATCATTTAAAATGTATTTTAGCTCTCAGAAGTACAGTAATCTGCATCTCCCTCATACCTGCACACCTGAAAACACATGATCATATACACACACACACTTGGCATTTGAGTTTCAAAGCAAAACAAGATTTAAGGTCCCCTTGTATCCTCGTATCTGCTTTTGTCAAGAGTTGAGTCAGATGCTGTTTGTTTTCTGTGATGAGGAGAAGTTGAGACTGATAAAACACAAACGCGGGCGTCTGAGTAATAGTTTCCAGAAGTGTCTTTTACTGCCTGTCTAGACTAAAAAAACAAACTGAGACTTTTTAAACTAAAACTGGGCAAAACGAGTTTCCAAAAGCCAGAAAATGAGGGACTCCGAAAACTCTCAGAGTAGTGTGGACGGCAGGCCGTATGTAAACAGTGAAAAATTAGGTTTTAAAATGAAAACCCATTCATGTGGACATCGCCATAGCAACCGGCAGTTAGGGACAGATCCACAAAAGGGGTTAGAAAACCTAATTGCTCGCAGATTAGTCGGTTGTACAATGTTTTAACGGCCCACAACTTAGTTAGAGTCGCCATAATTGATAAAACACATCATTTCCATTTTTAAAAGGGCTGCTGTGCAAGTGCATCTGCAGAGAAGTGGGGCGTGTTTTCTACTCCTCATGTAAAACCACAGGCCCTTCAGAACTTAGGATGTGGCACAGCGTCACCAGCGCCGGGCCAGGAAACAATTTTGTCTTCTCGTAATTCGTCATTTCGAATCGCTCAGTTACTTTCTCCTTTTACAACAAACAAACAACAAATTCAATTTAGAAAAACAAAACAACAAATTGAATTTGGTCGATGTCTCAAGTGCTGTTGGATGACATTTATTTCCCCTGCTCGCTGCATTCCTGTTTTAAATCGTTAAAGCGTCCTTTTGTTGACAGGCACACTTAAAACAGTCTAGGTGAGCTTAAAAGGCATTGTAGCAGAACTCAATGTGGCGACGCAAGATGTTAAGGTGATCCACTCCTTTTAATATTTGGTAACCGCGAGCTGCTCACACTGGACATTATTTTGCATGCTTCGATCAACAAGCAGGCTTTAGTGATTAATAATCTGTGCTAATAGAAACCTAGAAAGGACACTGTTCTTTGAAAGTGTGCTGCTGGAATTTGTTCTTTTTCCTCCTCCTTAAATAACACCATCTTGGTATGTTACAGTAATTATTCCAGGCTTTGTATCCTCGATATGCCTTTCATGTACTTTTGCTAACAGCTCAAATCATTGTCCTAAAAGTTTGACGATAAGGGAACTTGAAATGGTCTGGTCTCACACAGCTGTATCAATACGAGAATTAGCCAAAAAGCTTTTGCTGGAGCTCGGCAGCTGCTCAATTCCCAGTTTTCAGTCACTCCGAGTAAGGGAACATGTTCATACCATAAACAGCACTGACAATTCCACTAGTGAAATGTCATCTGTTCTCAGTACGGCTTAAGACAAAGGCAGGAATTTCATCACGGGAAGTCTCCTGGTTATTCTTATCTTATTCTGATGGTTGTCAAAAAAAACACAGCCACACTGGGCTTTAACTGAGACATGGAACCAACCCTGTGGTGATGCAGTGACAATGTACTAAGACGTGATTACTGGCTTGGCTTGCCAACGGGGTTTGTTAGTTTGTTAGACTGGAATTACGGGGCAACAGAGAGCACTATTATATAGCATATAAGGCTTGGCCAACCTTAGGTGGAGTTTCCTCTTCGAACTCTATAAAACGCTGCCTGCTGACATGTCAGCGATGTCTGGGAAAAAAAAAAAAGGTCTAATCAAAAAAATCCACAAGAGACCGCATCATGATGGGTGTTTGTTCCTCTTCCATAAATATTTACCCATAAATTTGTCCTAGTTACTGTCAGGGATACCAAAAAAAACTGAATGCAAAATCACAGCTGATATTTTAACAAGCCGTGAGATCTGTTTCGGATCAACGGAAGTTTTACAGTTTTCGCACAGCGGGAGTTTTCGTTTCTCATTTCCACAACTGAGCAGCTGACGCTCAAGAGATATATTGTTTTCATGAGCGCACTTGACTCGCGCCCGTTATACTGAAATGATGGAAGTGAAGTCTCGAGTCATTCGCGGAGATATGTAGCTGCTGAACACACGCGTGAACGCAGAGAAATGCCGGCATTAACTCCGACATTTTGTGTGTCAGGGGGGATTACAGTCAGCCAGCTATCAATGAAAGACTCCTTTCAGGCGGCCGGACAGTCTGGCTCTACATCGCCTAGTTTGTAAATTTCCAAAAACTGACCAGGTGAGAAACGGGGCCGAGCTCTGCAAACCTGCTGAATCGCGGTCTTGGAGACCGTACAGTATCTGAGAGACAGAACCAAGACAAGAACACCTTCCCTGCGTCGCTATCCACACACGAGAGTATACAAATACCTGTGCTACACCACGGCATCTAAAGCATTTCTGAATGTTCCCTTGTAGCACACACTGTTTCTGCTGTGTGAAACACCGTCGCTATGACAACCAGCATCTGGCTCCGCCCTAGAAGCAGAGTCGTTCTAAGACAAACACGTGTTGCTCTAAAGCCTCTCTGGAAAATACATCATTTTGAAGAAGACTCCCATGATGATTTCATTCATTCCACATTATAACACGTCATGTAGATTTATGTGTTTTTGGCACGTTTAAATAAAGCTGCTTTCACAACGAGGGCTGCGATGGTTAATCGATTAGTAATTGATTATAACATTATTTTCCCAACTGTGTTGATAATCACTTAAACGGTGATGTTTTTTACAGTCTATTTTTATGATCTAAAAAAACAAAACAAGCTTTTTGGCTTCGTAATTTTGAATATTTTCTGGTTTTGCTTCATTTATCAAAGAAATCATTCAATCTGAATCATTTCAGACATTTCTGACCAAAAACAGAAATGTTTATGCCAGAAAGTAATCAACAGATTAATCAATCATGAAAATAAGTGTGAGTTGTCTGGAGGGACTGTATGAGTGAACATTAATGTCTGCAGACGTTGCTTCTGACATTATCCTTGTCTATTCGCTGGATAAATAAAGATTATTCTGATTTTACTCTTGTGTCTTAATCAGATTGGAACATTTTATTCGATGTAGTAATCCACAGGAGCCATGCTCTGTGGCGTCGATCGGGAATATCAATGGAGTAGAGTCGTGTCAGGCAAAGTTGATAGTAGTCAGATTATTGGTGTCAGTGTTTCCCAATAAAAAAAACATATGGTTTCTATTTGGATTACAAATAGAAGAGGGGAGTCTGCTGCACTACACATCAGACATGCCATTTTATTGTGCAGTGCGTTTTGGGCTTCATTCTTCAGTCTGTCAGTGTTTAAAAGGAGTGTCTGTTTGTCATTTCCATTCAGTGACTGATGACTTAATGATCCATTTAAAACTTTTACAAGTACACATGGCACCCAGTGAAACAGCAGCTGAGAGGAGCTTGATAGCACGCTGATATAATCTGGCGTACGGTCGGTAAATGTTACGATACACCCCGCGTGCGTGGTTGATATGAGATCACATATTGTTTTAATCTTTCATGTAAAACTTACTGCCTCTGGCACTTGTGCGTTATAACTTTCCCTGTTCCTCTGTGATAGCTGCTTTAAAAAATTTTGGAAGGAACTCACAAGCAAAAAATGTAACACTTATTAAAAAAAAAAAAAGGGAGGAAAAAAAAGTGAAAGCGGCTGCTGTGTGGAGGACACCCAGCCAGTCCAGACCAGAGGACAATACGAGCCTGTGGAGACTGCTGAGAACGAATCTGGTTTTTCACACTGTCCCTGAAACAATTTAGCAACAGAAAAACATGCAACACATGAATCCTCTTGTTTCCAAGTTGCCCTTAAACGCCTGACAGAAGCTGAAAATGGTGTCGGAGTAATTAAGAGAACACTTCTTACGCCACAGCAACAACATGCTAAAACAGGGGGGGCGATTTTTATAACCAGTCCATAAAACGTGTGACACATCTTAGGGAACATAAACGTATACATGTGCAGTGTGTAGGTTGTAATCAGCTGTATAAGAGCTGGTTTGGCGCTTGGCTCTGATCCACGGACCTGAAATTACAACGCGTTTATGACCGTTTTGGGCTTTTACGCAATTGCTTGTTAAAGAATACAACATTGCGCATCCCAAACTGCGTCTTCTTAAACTTTTCTGCTTTTACTTTTGCGCGTCAATGCAACCGTTTGGACAAACACTGGAGCGACATCTCGGCGCGCGCACACTCGCCCACCAGTTGCTCGTGTGAAACAAAAGCTGCCAAATAAACAAGAAATTAAACGGGATTGTGAGAAACCACAGACGGGTTCTTTTGCGAGAGGCGGCACATGATGTCATTTTTTGCTCTCCGGCGTGCACACAGCGACTGGGCAGACATGGAACATGATGTAGCCGGTAAATTACAGACCCCAAACATAAGCCCGAGTTTGCGAAGTTGGCGTGACAGCTCGGAAACAGAGATGTGAGACCGTTCGCGCTTCGATCGAAAAAGAAATAAATAAACAATGTCGTGCGTAATGGCAGTGAGCGTTGTTTGAGGGGGAGAAAGGTGTGCCGTTGTTTACCTTTAGGGATAGGCGCAGGAGCCTGAGGGGTATCGGTGGAGAAGACAGAGTTTGCAAACTTCACCCAGCATGAAAACACAAAACAAAACTTGAGGTACTCCATGGCTGTTGTTGTTTGCTGTGCGCGTCCGTGGACAGAGCGTCTGGATGAGTGCCTCCCGGACCCACAACGAAAATCAACCCTGGAGGGGTCGTTGATAATAATAAATAAGAAAAAATAATAAATACAATAAAAAAACAAACTTCTGATGGAGATCACGCTCTGTGGAAAAAAAAAAAGAAGAAGCAGGTCTTCACACAGCTTTCTCTCAGCTCCAGGCAGACACAGGTCCTATAAGTACTGCAATTCAGGGAAATTAGAGAGTAACAGGCGTGGTTCCTTAATTGCAACTGCAGCCACTTGGGCTCCTGGTGAAGTTACAGCCCAACCATGAGCAGAGAGACATGGAGGAGGACTGAGAGCATCGGTGATTTCTCCGTGTAAACGTGTACTTTGGCAAGCTGGAGGCAGCTAGAGAGAGAGGGAGAGGGAGAGAGAGAGAGAGAGAGAGATTATCCCTCGCGGGGTGGGGGGAGATTGCACCGGGTTGCCCCGAGTGAAATGTATCGCTGCCTGACTGACCAATCAGAGAAGAGCTGTGGTGATGTCATTAATGCCTCAAACTCCCATTTCCTTTGAAATGACTAGATTTTATGACAAAATTAGGATATTTCAGTGCCAAGTGGTCATTTTTTTTTATATGGGCAATTTACGTTGTTTCCCTAATTTGTGGGTTTGCATTCATACTAATGGCTGCCTGTGGCGTGGAAAGTTATACCCGTTAGTTAAAAAAAAATGGAAGTGTAAGAGCTTAACTGTTCTGGACCTTCTCTCCATGAGCAGGGTCCATTATTTGCCACAATTGTGACAGTGATTGAACTCTTCAGTGCTTAACAAATGTATTAAACCACCACCCAAAGCCAATTGACAGCATTGGTTAATATCAAAATCAGTTTCCTTAATGGTTAATACACTGATATGTAGAAGCTCTTTAACCCAAATGATATGTTTAATGCTAAAACACAATTATTATTATTGTTATCCATGTCTTAAAAATAGTGAAGCACATGATTATTTCTTTCTAAGTCAAATTATAGTTATTTACTCACATTCCTGAACAGAAACATTAGTTTTAGTGGACAGAAACATTAGTTTTAGTGGTTGAATGTTGGTCTTTCATAAGTTTCTGGGTCAAATGTGGGTATAAAAAGGTAAATTCAGTCTGTTTTTTGCCAAATAAATAACAAATTTAACGTTTGCTTTCACTTTCATTCAAAACAGTTTAGTAGTTATTCTTCAACAAAGCTCTTGCGTGGCTCAGACTTGTGTGGACGTGCTTCAGTGACGCCATCAGACGGTGTACGTGAGACTCAGTGTGCGTG
Organism: Solea solea; assembly: GCF_958295425.1. NCBI lineage: Eukaryota > Metazoa > Chordata > Actinopteri > Pleuronectiformes > Soleidae > Solea > Solea solea. The sequence continues at coordinate 33,809,076 of NC_081134.1, read as the reverse complement.
TCCGAATACCCACCACACCACGGAGAATGAAACTTAACTTTTAAAAGCACTTTCATTGGTGGACATTAAGGAGTTTGCTTAGACCGTGTATGTTTGAGCAGGTGCTCGACTGAGGGGGTGTCATTTTTCACTCCTGACACAAGGACGTCTTGTGTGTGAAAGTGTGACTAAGCACCGCCGTATATCAACCTCCCAGCCATTGACGGTTAAATAGCCCTTTCCTGGTCCCCATCCCCCCCCCCGTGCACATTTAGCTTCTGTCTCACCCGTACTACTCCACTTCTACACTACACTCTCCTCAGATCATGGAACGAAGCAGCAAACTCACTCCTTAAATAGTTCATCTTCAACATAATCCCTGTTATTCACATCACACACAGAAATCTATTTGCCCCCCATGTTTAAATACTGTATTGAAACAGGAATCGAGGGATTATACAGCTGGGGTAGGCAGGGTCATTAGAAAAATGGGGGATTATTTGCACCTCATCCCCAGGTTGTTAAATACGAGGCTCTCTGTCCTGACAGAGCAGACACGCTTCATATACAAGGAATGAGTCAAAACAAATCTCTCCATCTCTGGAATTCTCAGCTGATATTGATCTAGATATTGTGTTTTGTTTTTTGTTTTTGGTGGGGGAGGGTTTAATCAATGACAGAATAAATGGTTTCAATCATGGGTTCCCTGTTGTGAGGAGGTTGCATGTCCCCCCCCCCCCCCATGTGTGTGTCTTTCTACAGTCTTAAATCATGCAGATTGGGTTTATGCAGACTTGTATAAAGTACCTTAAAGGGATACTTGAGTAAAAATACCAAATACCATACCAGAAAAGGACTTTGGTAGATGTTGAAGTCACTTTTTTTTAATAATATTACTAAGTAAAAGTCTTAAAGTGTACGACATTTTCTGTACTTGACATAAAATGTGCTCAAGTTTAGAGCGTGAAATTATTAAAAATGTGAGGAGTTAGGAAAAGAGACTAGGAAAGCTGTTATTCTTTTGATTTTATTTGGTTGTAACGAGTAACAAAGATAGTTATGGGAAATGTAGTAGAGTAAAAGTAATATAGTTGCTAGAAATATAAATAACAGAGTAAAGTACAGATATGTGAATTTTCTACTTAAGTACAGTAACAAAGTATTTGTACTTTTGTCTCCATCTGTCAGCTGGGATTGGCTGCAGCTCACCCCACAACCCACACTGGAGAAGCAGTATGGAGTTATAGATTAATCTGTGAACATAGATTAAGCCACACATCTCTCTCTCCATAGAGGGCATCAGATAACCCCATGACCCCATTTTCTGACAATACATTTTTATATGAAAGTGTAAAATTGCAGTTGCTCGAGCTGCTTTGGTGAAGACGCACAAAAAAATTCAACTTCCATTTACCGTCAGATTGTATCTGCGTTGTCCCCCCCCGTGTCTCAGCCGACCTTGAAAATACTTTCTCTCTTTTCTTATTCGGAGTAACAGACGTGCCTCCTGGCACATACCACTTTGCATGGAAGCTGCGACTGCCAGCCCCAGACTGTTTTACTCAATGACATCACTGGGGTTTGTGGTTTTAATGCAGAGGGAGTAGGAGCAGAACTCTTTTTTTTTTTTTCTTCTACAAGATAAGTGGATTCTCTCCGGTGGGGCCCTGTAACCTTGAAAATGTGCCCATGCCAGAAAACCCAACAGCTGGACTTGAACTTCAGTTTATTCATGCAACAGACCCTGTAGCGAGCACTGGCCAGACATTTTAATTGACAATGAAATCACCACTCTGCTCTCTAACTGCTTTCGACATCATTAAATAACAATATTGTGAAACTTTGACAAACAAAATATCGAGCTAAACAAACAATCCGCAGCAGACGTACGGACATACAAACTCTGCAGCTGGAAAATATTGCGTCCTGGCAGCGCGCGACAGTGAATGTGCTTTTATTTGCTTCGTCTTGTAGAAACCAGGAGAAGAGCGAGGCCGTCCAGTGAAGTGTCGTATCGTTTCCGAGGGAGGATTTGGAGGAATCGTTTTACAAGCGCATGCAGTGGTGGCGGTGAAACTGATGGTGAGTTTTGAACTTCAGATACATGTAATGTGGGTGAAAATTACATATAACTGCAGAAAAATGGTCGGCTACAGCGTGTGGGACTCCTGCAACATGTGGGGAAAGGACAGAGTAGAAGGCAAGGAGCTCATGAGGACAACCAAGTTGTCTTCAGAGCATTGATACCAAAAACCAGGCCCAAGAGAGCCTGATGGGTTAGGCTGGGTTTGGACAGAAATCCAGAAATGTTGGGTTTGCGTCGGGTTCAGTTCAAATAGCGTTTTTTTAACCCTTTAACACCTAAGCCTCAAAATGTCCTTCTGGACTTTTTTGCTTATTTTTTGCCCCTTTTTCCAGAATAACTTTCAATATCTGGCAGTTAGTAAGAAAAACAAAAAGTTTTGTTTAGAAAAAGCACTATAGTTGTACACGAACACCAGATTTTGCATGTTAAATTTGAACAGTATAAAACACATCTTAAAATAACATTTGTTTGAGTTTTTGTCTCAATGTCCGAAAACAGCCCAAAAACTTCTCTGGTGACAAAGACGCTAATTCGCCAGCTTCCTGCAACAGTGTGGGTGAAATTACCGTAATAACCACACGTTGGCTTTGATGTGCAACTTCTCAGCTTTCAGAAACCGCTGGAATTTTTTCGCAACAAACCGTTGCGTAATTACGGTGATGAAAAGTGCGCTTGCACAAACGTGTCGCCTGCGATACGCTCGGTGTTAAAGGGTTAAATTACTTTGTGTGTGACTGGTAAAATAAGTAATAACAAGTAGAAGCTCATAGGTGATCGACCTAGTGTTTCTGTTTAGAAGTGGAGGTTTTACTTTTTTCCGACGGCACATTGAATGCAACACAGAGGCGACTGAAGCCGTTTTGTTCCTGAAAATCATCCATGAGGGTTAGGTGACGTCAGCAGTTACACTTCAACAAGAGTTAATAAAGAAGCACTGATTGTCGTTGATGACGAGTCTTGAATTTAATTGTACCTGGAAGGAATGAGACTCTGGCTAGTTTTTGCTCTTTGCGTTTTGCAGTTGAGAGTTCTCTTCAGGTTTGACTGAATTACTTGATTTGAATGTACAGTCACAAACTGCCGTTTAACCGCCTGGAAAGAGGTCACTGACATTTTGGGGAAGCATCCGACAGCTCAGGTGTCATCTCCCTGTCCCTGCTTTTAAATCTTTGGCTTCAGTGCCAACGAAAACAGCCTTCACTGTCCTTCGCATTAGAACAAGACTAAACAGTGTTGCAGCTTCCTGATGGCAGAGGACCATCGTCTATTTTCTGCACTTTTGTGGAGACAGTCGGTTTACAGGCGCTGTTTAAATTTACATCATGCTTAAGGAGGATAAACACACCATTCATTCAGGAGACTCGCAAAGAGATGTCCAATATTAAACAGAACATTAGACGTTATTTGGAGAGGGGGGAAAGAAGACAAGAATAATCCAGTATAGCAGAAATGGTTCCTTCATTTATGGCCTCATTTTTTCCAGGGTTTGTTTCCCATGAATATTTTGGGCTATATAATCAAAAAACAATGTGTTTTCCCTTTAATTAATGCCTGTGCACAGCTTCAGGCATTATCAAAGCCAAAATCACAGAACTGTCAGCGGTTCGGCCACACCTTGGGTATCTTGCTCTATTTTCGACTTGGTGGTACAAGTGGACGGTTTTTGCAATTGCACTGGTGCGTGACACATCCGAGACACGTGGTCTCTTAACCCCCGTGCGAGGAGCCACAATTGCACCGCGACTCTTAAAGAATTGGCTTTATTTTTAGCCCCCAAACGCTTTGATCGCGCCACAGAAAAGTTAATTACTGCCGCGGATCAATGGAGAGGTTATCTTTCTAAGAACGTATGACTACATCGTCCCTTTGCTGATTTTTTGGTCTGTGCCAGTTCCACGTATGAGGCCACGGGGCATCCACTGGCTTGTGGTGTGGTCTAGGGTTTGTCATCAACTCAGCATTTAGTCTGAGACCAAAGAACTTTAACAAGCACAGCAACGTAAATGTCACCCCAGTGTCTGGCTGCGAAAGGGGGAAAGAGGTGAGACAAGAATTAATTCACTGTTCACGGGCGGTCTTTCATCCATTGTCTCATACTGAGCTAAACCATAAAGACCTGAGCAGCAAATTACTGTAAATGCTTGAAGAATGTGCCGATGAAGATGTTTGCAATTTTCTAACCGGTGCATTTTTTTACTTTTTTTTTTTTTAGCCCCGTAAATTTGCATTTGCCCTGATTACACCAGGGTTTTGGGGGCAGTGTTCCTTGAAAATTGCACATAATGAGCCCTTCTCTCAGCCTCTTCATTTGAATGTCATCATTAGGCAGCCATGTTGAAACCACAAGGCTCCAAAAACAAACCAGAGTTAGAGTGAGGAGACGAGAAGTGGAGATCCTGTTTCTTTCAGTGCCAGTTTTCGATCAAAACATGTTACATTGTTGCAATTTGAGTTGATAAAAGTCTGAATTCCGTTCAACAGTGTCAAACAGTGTCGAAGCAAATAACCAACCACCTTTTTTGTGTATCTGTTGTGTGTCAACCCCAGTTGTGATGTTGTCTTTGGCTGTGTTTGCACAGATGTTGCTTCTGCCGTTTGTTTATCACAGGCACAGACACCAGAGATTCTAGTTTACTGTATGCAGTCACTAGAGAATCAGAAAGAACTGCAGTCTCTGACTGAGGAGAAAACTTTACAATATTTTCTTTTTTATTTCTATTAAAACACACTCTCTTATCAAGGCTGTAATTTCCCTGATTTGTTAGAATCGTCCTACTGGGTCACACTAACAGAAAACAGTCCCACACACACACACACACACACATCTGTGGAATTGACAGTGTGTATATATACACTCTGTGGGAGTGAGAGAGTGCATATACTGGGACTGGGTGTAATGTAAACACAGTGAACAACACGTGGCTGGCTAGTGGTATTAAAGGTGTTCTTATTGGAGTCTCCTGACTCCCACATGTGTAAGAATCTGTGTCACTTTTTTAAAGACACACGTAACACAGAACCATCACCGAATTTTAAAAGCTGCGCAACCTTAATATAATTCTAATTACAAGGGGGAGTGTATGTAAATGTGGGTGTCGCAAAAAGCAGAATCCCACATGTTATAGCTCCAGAAAACATCTGTGTTTTTTTCCCAGTCTGGGAAATAGCAAATCATTGATGCAAGCAGTAACATCACTTGTGTGTGTGGCCTGTGTGTTTAGTTCGTTCCAAACAAAGTGTGTTGCTCTGTAATAAGTGCAATCATACCAATTTATGGCCTCCGCTAGTGTAGTGAAGCTCAAGAGAGAATGTCTGCAGAAAGTCCCAGCAGTCCATTTTTCAACTCATTTCTAAGAAATGCTGAGGATTTAAACATAAATCTTTTCAAACTCTGTCAGTTCTTCTACAAACTTTTTAGCTGGAGGAAATTAGGGTAAAAGTGGGTAATTTATAACAAGAAATAAAAATGACAGTACTAGTAAATACTGGTACTGGCTTACTGCAACTATGACTGTCCATTTAGTTTTTTGTTTTTATATTCAGTCTTCATACATGTTTTCTTGATCCTATCGAGTGTTTAAAATTATGTGTGCCTGTTTGAACGAAGTATTGCTTTTAATTATCCCAGAATGAGCCTTTTTTTGAAAGATTTAGACCACCATGAGTGGCGCTAGTGGAAAGGTCATGTGATCACCCGACCAGGGACCCAAACGTCTCTTAAAGGAAGGCATTTATCTTTGGATTACTGGAATAGGGATTGTATTTTTTGAAAAATTGTGCTTCCCAACCTCAGTTTCCCCTGAGTTGAGAAATATCTCCTTTCTTTCCTTTTTTACGTGCCCACCAGTGACACTTGGTCCTGTTAGGAAACTGTTAGCAAAGATGGCGGACACTGTTTACATTCTGGGAATGAAGTCCCACCCCCCTACGAGTGGGTCTAAATGTGCGGAATTAGCGTTGCAGTTTCAAGCCTCGGACCAAGGCTCGGACCAAGTGTCACTGGTGGGCACGTAACAAAAAAAGAGTGAAGATATTTCTTGACTCAGGGGAAACTGAGGTTGGGAAGCACAATTTTTCAAAAATACTACCTCTATTCTAGTAATACAAAGCTAAATGTAAATCGGTGAAATATTCCTTTAATTATCACATCAATCCATGGTATAGTTGTTGAGATGTTTCAATTCAAATCAGTGTTGTTTAACTGCAGGCCCAGTGCCAACAATAAATGACCCACAGCAGTGTGCAAAAAGGGCCTGTAGGCTACATTTCACAAACGCTAGTATAGCTCAACAAAACCACTGTAACTCTAGCTCTAACTCTAAAACAATAAAAAAAAAGAAATCCGACCATAATACAGTGGAATTCTTCAGTTTGGATTAAAGCGATCATTGATCCTCAGTAAAGGGAGCAGGGACATCGCCCCCTTGTGACACCGGGCCTGTCTAACTGACAGATTTAGGGCCTAATCATAGTTTCCAAAAGCAATAAATAATACAATAAAAACAATTGATTTGGAAATAGAATACGGCGTAATCTGTGCATGGAACACTGTGATTGGAATCAAAGACGTGAATGTGTGACAGAAACATGTTCACAGCACCATGCAGACACCGAGTATGGATGGAAAGTGTGAATCAGCCTTTATATTTGTTCTTCCAGAGCCTCATAACAAAACGTCATACCATCAGGAAAGAGAAAACAGAATTCCTACCTATGGCCCTACATATATAAGCCTCCACTGTTTATATTGTTTTCCAACCACAGAAGTCAGAGCAGTATAGAAAAACATGCCATTCAATGTATAAAACCGACCGCTAAACCACAAAAAAACTAATAAATGTAGTACTGGCTCATGAGAAGTCTGAGATTACACAATATTGTTAAAAATTGAACCTGTGTGACCTCACAAATATGAAATAAAGATTTTGTATAATAAGAGTACAAGAATGACCTCAAAACTCAACAATATGTCCATGAACTAGAACTAGAAACAGTGTGATTTGAGCACAACCTTCTATTCCAGCCTCTTTATTCAGCATCCGAGCAGCTGTTTGTATTGTTGTCTTATCAAGGGCGAGGTTAAAAAAAAAAAAACTGAATTAATTTTTTCATTTTCGTGTAATCATTTAAATAGATCTACATTTCTACAGTCAATTATTGAGTTAGGGAGATTTTCTTTGCAGAGGAAAAACTTATATACGAGACATGCTCTGAAAGATGTAGTGCTAATTTCAGCTACTAATTAACAAGCAAGCCTCGGTGGTTTTACATGACCATTAACAAGGTCTGACCAGTGTAACTCTGATCGTTCCAACCTGTGTGGACACAGATTAAAAAAAAAAAAGGGTTGTTTTTTTTGAGCCTCGGTGGTTTTTAGAGCCAGATGGATTTGGTGATTTGAGGAAAGAAATACTGCACACATCACACCGTCGTGTTTTATTGAAGTCTTGTCAGTGGCTGCACAATTAAAGCATCGCTCACAGAGTTTTGCATTCCTTCTGCGACTTAACGGTTTCACAAGTCGGTTCACAGTATTAGTGCAAAAAAGTAGAAGAATAAGTACTTTAAACGGTTAAATACACAACAGACTATAGCTTCATTCCCTTTGTATCACATTCTGACTTGAATATTTGGCTTTTTAGACACAATCAAAAGAGCATCGGTGGGGGGGTCATCATGTGCCAGCGTCCCACACAGTAATGCATACACACCATTGTAATGTCAAGAATGTTCTGGAAAATTTACATAAATACTTTATTTTCACATCAGCCATAATAACGGAAAACAAACATTTTTAAATACTCATAGTCATATTGTTTTAGTCTTAAAATCAAGGTTCTAAAAGGTTAATTCACTTGTGGTAACTCTCCAAACACATGTCAGTATATGGGCGGGGAAATTAACAACAAAATGTTAAGACTATACTGGGAACTTTAGTTCCCCCTGCTGGCAGTTTACGTCATAGAAAAATAAAAGCCTTCCATGATTTCATACTTATAATAAAGAATTTAGAGAGATGCTTTAACAGGTTTCCAGAGTCTTACATGGCAAATAACAAAAGCTAATAACACGAGCTAAGATTAACCCAATCATAAAATAAAGGTAATAGGTGGAAATATTCACAATGACAGCATGTACCAGGAAACCTATGCATAATATGTCATATAACTACGTGATTTAACGTACAAAACATCCTCCAAAATATACTTATATTGATCGTACCAGGCCAAAATGTGCAGCCAGCAGTAGACAAACACTATTTTTTACAATAGCATGCGTTTCAACCTGAGTTTGTCCAAAAATATACACTAATATTTGAATAAAAACCTGTGGCACAAGGAAGTAGTGAGCGAGCGAGTGAGTGAGTACAATTGTCAGCAGTACTGGGTTATTAATCTTACGCGTCATGCTAGCTCCCTCTTTTGGACAAGACTGGAACGGCACGTCAAATTAACAATGCATAATCAGTATGGCCTAGGTAATATACTGTAACCTTGATTGTGATGTAATAGTTTTTATGTTTTTGTTGTTACACAAGTGCACTTGAAAGCACACACACACACAACAGTGCAAGCACGCACGCACGCACGCACACTGCTCTACAATTTAAAAAATAAATAATAGCATTGAAAAACTGCAAACGAATGCATCACATGAGACGGTCATTTCTCATAATATAGCTACAAACATAGTGTTCTCTAGGCTATAAATAAATATCTTCCGTTCGTCTGGCCAGACCACACAACGCTGACTCTCTCCGCATACAAACTATAACGTTTAATACCTCTTCTATAAAGTGTGACATCTCCCCTTTCTAACAGTGAAACATTTTCTTTCCCTTTGTCGGTTGCAACGTTCGTCTAAGAAAAGACTCTTTGCACTCACGGCCCCCGGCCGATCTGAGCAGCTAAAGACTACAACACACCTCCCGTTTCAATGCTCATGCACAATTTCTAACATTTATACTGTCTGTTTGAAGGTTGTTTGGTGTTTCCAAGCTGATCGTCGTGGCTTTGTGGCCTTGGTCCTCCAGGAATAATTGTTCGCTCTCACAGAAGTCGTTTGGCTCCTAGTTAGAAGACTCAAAGAACATGAAATCCTGTACAGAAGGGAGAGAGAGAAAAAAAAAAAGGACATTTAATTGCTCTGATTCCTTGTTTTAATAATGTTAGGAATGGCTCAGATGATGCTGCTTTAGCTGATGCTGACAATTTATCATTTTGAGCATATGTGACTTAACTGTGAAAGGTAAGCTCGGTCCAGCTGCTTTGCATTTGTGGAGATTACGGCGGTTTCGCTATTGATCACGTTTCCCACAAAGGGAGCTAAGTGGTACATTAAGTAGAGGAATACAATCCCCATGACAGCCACAGTTAATTTGCTATGTGAGGGGGGGAAAAATAGGCCCTGTAAAACTTTACAGGCAATGATGTTTTCTTTCTTTATTAAGGCGTTAATGAAGTCGCGTTAAAACGCTCGCCATTGGACTTACGATGAGAAAACACGCGCCGATCATCACGGCCTTCATCCTCACGTCCAGATCCATGGGGAACTGGATGCCAAAGTTGTCCGTATCCGTGAACACCTCCCGCAGAAGTCCCGTCCACTGCTTACTGATTTTACCGATCTTGCTGACTTCGTCCATGGTCAGAATCTGAGGATATGTTACAGACAAGACAAACAAGACGTCGTGTGTTGGAGTAGGACGACGATCAAGCTGTAAAAATGATTTGGTTTTATTGGAAAGGGATCATAGTTCTGAGTCATAATCCCATCCAACTGCCACAGTAACCACACAGTAATGACTTCAAGGAGGCTAAATAATCAGGATGGTAATATCACGCTTCGGTTACCATTCCTCAGAGTCTGGTAAAAGGTCTGTGTCACTGACCCAAATCCCTTTCACAGCTCAGTCCAATAAAAGCAGCTGGAGCACGGAACAATGGCCACACTGTACCACACAGGATCATGACACGCTTGGAGGACGGCTTCACTCTCATTGGAAACATATTTCCTGCCCCAGAGTTCGAGGAGGATGCCATACGAGTGAAACACCCAGAGGGGCGAGATTGTGACCGTGTCGTGTTATGTTTTCCCAAATTGAATGGTTTGTGTCGGTTTGTGTGTGTGTGTGTGTGTGTGTGTGTGTGAACCCACCTCAAAGTCAACATCGGGAAGGAAGCTCCATCCGCAAAAGGGCCCGTGGATTTTCAGCACGGGCTCGCAGTTCTCGTTGGTGACGATGAACTTCGGGGAGAACGGATGCCACTGTTGCATAACGTACCCCACTGTGTTCCCGGGGGGAGACTGCACCTCCAGCTGAGTGAGGGGGATTGTCGGAGAACAGAGCGTGATTTTGTCATGAGCGGGAAAAAAGACATGAAGCTAAAATCAACACAGTGAACCACGGCCACCTTTGAACCCATACACACAAATGTGTGTTTTTTTAAAAAAAAAAAGGCTTCGTTCACCTCTTGCAAACAGCAGGGGAAGCAGCAGGACATGCACTTGAGTGGTCTGGTGATGGTGATGATCTCCTGTCCAAAGTTGTCCAGGATGTGGATGGTGAAGGAGCGCACGGGACCGCAGCACTGTCGACTCAGACAGTCGTTCTCCTCGACGGCGTAGAACACGTTCTGACCCATGGAGTTACGGACCTCGTACTTGTTGTTGCTTTCGAAACCGACAAGGGCTGCGCAGGGAAGAAAACGCACATATTAACTTCTTACGACACACAGAATGAACTGAGCAGATATTATGTTATGTGAAGTTTGACGTCATTTACCTTCAACAAGCTCCACTTTCTGTTTGATGAGGAGCTGATCCACCTGTGATACAATGTGACACCACAGAAACATGACAGTAAAAATCTGTAAATTAGACTTTTCTTCACATTGATATTTCTTCTACTAGCTGTGTTAACTATGCACTTAGTGGTGGGTCAAAATATCGATTGGGTGATACTGTATATCGCCGTCCTTCCTCATGCAATATGATAATCGATATGCCCGGGTGAATATCGATATATAACAAATGAAGGCGCTTAATTTGCTACTTTATGTCTCCTGACGGTGGCGTTGCGGGATAATTGCGGCAAAAGCTACGTTAAAGGAATACTTCACCGATTTGCATTTATCTTTGTATTACTAGAATAGGGGAAGTATTTTTTGAAAAATTGTGCTTCCCACATACATACATACATGGAACAATTTGATCTTTGAAGTGGGCCGGACATATTCAAATAACAGCATAGTAACCTATGAACAACAAGCACTCCAAATGTTTCCCTTTGTTTTACATTAAATGAGGTAACTTGAAATTTTTTGTGGGGGCCGGATTAGACCCACCCAGTTCTGGCCCGCGAGCCGTAGGTTTGACACCCCCGAGTTAGACAGATATAATGTGATGTATCGCCTTCATCACAGAGTCGCTGTATGGTGATATTATTGGTATCGTGGTCCATGTATCGCGATACAGATTACTGCTCTGCACGTAGTCCTACACTGACTGGACTCTATTATGTAAACAGGAAACCCATCTTTTCCAATAACCCAGTGAGCCATGGCCGTGTGACACATGACCCTAATTCTAAAGCAGCTATATTTGAATTTGGCCATGTTGTTATTTAGGCCGACACCTGCGCTTCCACTAAGGTGACACATCAAATATTCATATAGTGTAAACGGATCCAGGGGCATGATAACACTCCTCTGTCCTCACACGTGCGGTGTAAGATACATTAGTCTGATGAAAAAGCTAAACCTTTAGCTCACAGTGACTCAATCAATGTGCTCTTTAAAGTCAGAATCAATGTTACCCACAAGCCACTGCATTAATGAGTGATCGAGGGAAGGTGACATTTATTCATTGCCTCTGTCCTTTCACTACCAAAATAACAGATGATTTACTGAACAAGCAAAGGTCTGGGGACGGTGCAGCACTTATGGTTAAACATGAGTCAGACTGTAAATGTAAATGGGAGTTTTTTTCCCTCAGCCAATAAATTGTATAAATATATTTCTATTACAGATTATATAATTACTGTTTGTTGTGCTCTACACGGCAATTTGTACTCATGATCATTTTATTAGATTGACCTGGAAATCTTTCACGGACCACGTTTTATTTGATGTATTTTAATGCTTCACAAATGTATTTATTACCTGTCATAAAAACGTCCAAACGCAATTATTTTAGAAATCTTTCAAGAACTTGTCTGAAACTGCAAATTTTATTGTTATTTAATTGGCAAATAACAAACTCAATTCACCTTATTATACTGAAAATTTGAGCCGGCTCACTGGTAAGTCAGAAATTAAACAAGCATCACATTCAAATACTTTAGTTTTCTGTTCAGGAATGCAAGTATATAACTATAATTTGACATCTTAATCAAGGAATAACAATGTGCTTTTTTTTTTTTTTGTAAAACAGTACATTTGAAAATTCATGAAAAGCAATAGTAATCATTAAAAGCATTAAAAAATATAATTTGGTTGAAGGCCTTCTACATGCTGGTGTATTAACATGAAGCAGAAACATTAAAAAAACATTTTTTTTAACGCTGTTAATTTAGGGCGGCTGTGACATGAACCTTACATGTGTTCCATTAAGCAAGTGGGAACACCAACATGTTGATATTATGCTATATATTATAGCCATTTGGTAAGACCCGGGTTCGCAACCCGGTTGGAACAAGGGCCTTTGTGCATGGAGTCTGCATGTTCTCCTCGTGTGTGTGTGGATTTTCTCCAGGTTCTCCGGTTTCCACCCACAGTCCAAAAACATGCAATATGGGGATTAGGTAAACTGGACACTCTAAATTGACCGTAGCTGTGAGTGTGAATGGTTGTTTGTCTCTATGTGTCCCTGTGATGGACTGGCCTTTCACCCCATGTCAGCTGAGATTGACACATAACCCTCATGTGGAGGACAAAGTGGTAGAAGGTGGATGGATGATTGCCCTATAGGCAGGTTGATGTTATAAGTCAAAAAAAAAATACTCAATGTAACAAAAACAAGAAGAAAACAACAACAGCAGCAACAAAAGTTAACATATGACTTACCTGAGTGAGGTATTCTAGTCCTGGTGGACAGCCTGGAATCCCGGCACTGGGCGCAGCATACATGTTCATTTTTATCAGACTGTGTGAGTGACAAAAAACGGGGAAATGGCGCCACCCTGTGTTCGTCAAGGAGACAGTCATAAACAAATGACCAGATGGACATATTGTGGGGTTTTTATTTCTGTGTATCTGCCCCTTTCCGTACGTGTGTGTGTGTGTAGTGTTGTTTGTTTAAACGGACAGTGGCGCCGTATCTACTACTCCATGTTTTCCGCTTTATTGTTCGGAATAATGATTTGTTTTAGAGTGGAGGCAGGAGGAGGGGCTGCTGCAGACCAACATGGTGGGCGACACAGATATTTCTGTCTCTGTCTGGATTGAATGTGTTTATGACGAGAGGAAAATGAGAGAATCCTCTCTTACCCTGAGTCTGTGAGTGTGTGTGTGTGTGCACACGCGCGTCTCTATAGTTATGTAGGTCACCTCACTCACTGCAGATCTGTTACTCGATCTGTTTCTTTTTTCCATTTTTAAAAAACCTCGCGCGAGCTGGGGCCCGTGTCCCACCTCCCAAACAGCGACTTATTACGACACCCGCAAACGCTCACTCGTGACGCCACGCTGTAACGATGAGCGGTAACAATAATAGAGTTTCGAGGAATACTCACCGATATTTCACCTGCTACTCCAAAAATAATAGCAGGCCACTCCGAGGACTCCGAGCCTGTGGAATAAAGCTGCGCTGTCATTGGCGGATGTCGTCGCACGTGTCATCTTCCTGCGCCAATGATGGACACGAGTGAAGAGGCCAAATGTATAAAGACATCATAGAACAGGACACACTAGAGACTGTGATGTCTTTATACACAGCAAAATGAAATAGAAAATGGAAATATATAGCAATAATTGAATCTGTTTGAGTTTAGAATTTGAAGAACTACTTCCAGGAGGAGCAGATCATTATTATTTTTATTTAAATAGACTGAAGAAGTATATAACCCTTTAACACCTAAGCCTCAAAATGTCAAATCTTTTGCTTAGTTTAACCATAAAAGGGCCAGAAAATGTCCTGTAACTCAGTGCTTTTTGCCCATTTTTCCAGAATAACTTCCAATATCTGGCAGCTATTTACAATTTATTGCATGTTAAAGTAGTGTAATAACAATTTAAAATGAAGGAAAAACAAAACAACAACACTGTAGTTGTAGTTGAAATTTGAACAGTATAGCACATATTTAATATAACATATGTTTGAGACTTTTTTGTCTCAATGTCCAAAAACAGGCAAACTATGTACAGGTGTTTTCCAACTCTCTTCTCTCTGGTGACTAACACTCTGATTCTCCGGTTTCCTGCAACAGTGTGCGAATGAAATTACCGTGGTTACCGTAATAACCACATGTTGTCTTTGACGTGCAACTTCTCAGCTTTCAAAAACCGTTGGATAATTTGGATTTTCGCGTGATTACAATAATGCAAAGTGCACTTGATCTGCGATACTCTGTGTTTAAGGGATAATATTATCTTTGAGGAGGACAAAGTTTTGTCGAATAAGTCGTTCTACTCCAGCCTTCAACATTTTTTTTTGGGGCGGGTTATTTGTTTGTTATTATTATATCTAATATTTTATTTTAATATTCTGGAAACATAAGACATTTTTTTCCAGAGTCCAGACCCTGAGACAACCATTTCCCCCCCTTTTGCTTTAACTTTCTCAGTAGAAGACATAATGTTCACGTTTTCTATTTTTCATCCTCTAGATGTCACCGTGGTTCCAGATAAACATAGAGCACGTGAAAAGGTGCTATAACCAAATGCACAAGAAAAAAAAAAACTGACTTATTTTCATTCTGTATCATTTAACAACCACTTTATTATTACTTTAACCACACTGGTAATATGCTACCCTCCCTTTGAAGCTACTTTAAATAAGAATGCACTTCAAATCTGCCACAAATTTCATGTCTCAAACATCAAGGTTTTAGAGTTTGCACGTGTGTGCGATGTGTCAGACAGTGGTCATGTGTTTTTTTTTAAAGCCTGATCATGTAAGGAGATAAAAAAAAAAAAAAACTTTGCCCAAAACCAGGTGTTTACCTCACGGCTGTCTATGAAACTGTCAGCTGCAGTGTAATTAGCAAGTATGGCATGTGTTTACACACCGTCTTCAATGTGGGTCATACGCTTGCTTCACAGGCCACAGTTATATACTGTTAAACCTGTAACAATGTCGTCTTTGTGCGTGTGCAGGTATATTGTAGTGTTTCCTGTTATGGTACAAATCCAAAAAAGGAAGTAGTAGATACAAAGTTTAAAGACAGGATGAACGTTTTGCCACTAAAGAAACATTGTTCCTTTGCTAGAGTCGTATTTATACTATCACATATCGAGTGGTGTTTGTGTTCTGTCTCCCGTATTCTAGCAAATTGCACGTTGTGGAGATATGCCATAGTTGTGTTGTCCTAACAATGCAGTGGTGGTGGACTAATCGTTCACAGCTGCGACCACAGAGCTTTGCTCCACGTCACTCGGCCGCCGTTCGCAAGCAAAGCAAAGTAAAGAAAAGTGAAGGGAATAAGGAAACAAAAAGAAGTGAAATCCAGTCTACGAAGTGATTTGACCGCTGTCACTCTTCATCCTGTTAGTCAGCCAACACAATCACATGACAAATGTGTACGAGGAAGGAAAACGCCACCACAGCGAACAACTCGAGGCTCAGTGTCTCATGGAGGAGATGAGCTTGTGCTGTTTTTTTTAAGCCAAGAATGAAAGTGATGCCGGAGGAGTCAGAATCTTTACTCTCAGCTGATGATGTGCACTTGAACTTTATGGGCAGGTTATTATACTTTATACCCACTGGAGAGCAGTGTTGAGCTAATGATGCTCGGCCCTCGTGGCCATTATTAAGACTAATGCAGAATTTGCCTTTTCATTTTAAAGCACAATAGTCACAGGTAGACTCACAATGCTGTGCACACACACACACTTTCCACTTTTGTTACAAATGATGTGACGTTGTCGGGCCGAGTCTCCTTATTTTGTGAATACAAATTACCTGATTTCCTCAAGCGCTACTGATTTCTCCAACGCAAACGCTAATGAGAACAAACGACGACTCGCGCGCAGATCTGCTGACACGTCAGGCACAGGACGACTAAAACGCGTTTTAATTGATTCATGTTACAGCTATTTCTTATAGTGACCTGAAATAGCAACGAGAGAGAACCCTGCGTACACTCCTAGTTGTTCTCTCCTTTTGAAAGAAATGTTTTAAATAAAGCCTCAGGATTTTATATATATATATATATATATATATATATATATACATATATATATACATATATATATATGTTGTTTTTTTTACAAGTATTGAGTTAAAGTTGACACACACTGCTGGTAGCATCGAGGGCCCTGTTTTGTTTTATTGAGTGGCCAACAAAAGCGGTGCGACTCATGTTCTTCATCAGCGAGATCAAAACAGGGTAATGAAATTACTTGGAAATGGTGGCGATCTCAGCTCCCATCTGAATAAACAGTGCAGACAGTGAGGGGGTCTTTGAAAGCCAGTCAGATTGTCTTCCTGACTCCAAGAGCCCAGTTACTCCCACCAGGGGTTTTCAGTGTGTGTGTGTGTGCACGTGTGCACCAATTGTACAATCCCCCGCTCTCTGCATTCCTACCTGTTTTACAATTTCTCTGTGTTTGTGTTTTATTTATTTATTTATGTATTTATTTTTCTTTTTATTATTATTTCGCGGGTGAAGGTGGTGCTCTTTACCCGCACGGGTAATCTTTTGTGCACTCCTAACGAGGTTGTCATACTCGCCGCATAATGAGGAGCCCTAAAGATGAATGTGAAAACGCCTCCATTACACCGCTTTTCATCCTCTTGTTCATTAGGTTAGCATAAGGTTACAATACATTACTCCAGGCCGCGGCGTTTCCGCGCACACGGGCGCATGTGTCACTGATGGCCCGGGTGTTGTTAGTTTGCCATGATAATTGTCTTTCACGTGCACACAAACACACACACACGTACACTTAATATCACCTGCCTGAACTTAACCCTTCGCTGAACCTCGAGCTAACATTTATTCTTAGCCTATCTGACTTTTTTACCCCTTTTAATGCTTGAAGAAAAGGTCTGAGGAATACACGTCATGAGGGTTTTTGTCTGTAATTTACACCCACACATACAAAAAAGGGGGCCGAATTTATCGTGTGTTTTTTTATGATGTGTGGATGTCCAAATTTGCCACATTTGCCCGCTTTTGTTATTCCATCCCTGTCTCTTCACCTCTGCCCGTCCCCCCCTCCCTCCCTCCCTCCCTTTATTTCTCCCATTTCTGCACCCCTGTCAAGTGCTTTGTTTGCTGTGACTTTCCATGTGGTTATCTGAGCGGAGACAGTATGCCTCACCCTGGCACAGGACCTCAGTTTCCACGGCAACTTTATAATTGTTTTGGATGCGTTCCAAACGCCACTGGATACCGAGGCGTTATTGATGTCAAAAGAAACATGTATGAAATGAGGAGATGTGGAGGCGTCCATATGGTTCCATACACAGCCTCATGCGAAGCCATTTAACCGTCTTTCAATGGGAGTTTTGTGATACCGCTGAATAGATCCCACATGGGTCACATGATATTTCATAATTTTGATCTTTCTGTATCACAAAGGCATAATGGCGCACAATACGAGCCACTGAGCTGTGCAATATTTCCCTTTATTAATGCCATTAAGCCATTGTCACAGTGTGCACTGATGGGTTGAGTATGGTGACCTTGCTGAATACAATATGTCCATCATAATGCTTTAAAAAGAAGAAGGAAATCTGAATAGCTTTAAATGACAAATTAAAGTTGCCTGCACCAAAAAGCTTCCCGAGTAACCGTAACGCTCTTCACTGCCAGTCTCGCTCACTTCAAGTAGTCTTTGTTTTGACAGGAGAGGCAGCGTGAGTTATCTCGGCGCTTGTCACCATAACCATATTGTGACACCCCAATGCCCCCCCCCCTCCACCGCGCCCCGCCTCACTCCCCACCAACTCTCTCATGAACACACACATGCGCAGCCATGCAGCACCTCTGCACCGCGAGCTGTGGCCACATTAACCGCGACGCTGCAACACTCATTAAAATAACACATAGTGTCAACAGCAGTGTGGCCCCCGAGTGGATAAACCCAAACTGCCTCTCGACTCACAAATCCACAGACAAGTCGGAGAGACTCCGAATTCCCCTCTGAGCGGCACGCTCGCTATTGTTACTTATTAAACTTATTAAACCCTTTCTGCGCCGCTGATATCGCCGCGTACGTGATGCAAACAAACTGAAATAAGGCCCTGACTGATCTTTTTCCTCTGATCTCAAGTCTCCCCACCCTCTGCTTAATTTATGACCTGTGAGGAGGAACCCAGGGAGTGAGAAGTGAGTGAGACTGGTGTGAAAGCCCTGAATAGAGCAGGGGCAACAGGCCCTCCAAATAACACAAAAGAGGCACCACAGCTGTTTAGAGGCAAAACAAGCCTTCAGGAGGCACTGTCTCCTGCACGGAGCTCCACGACTGGCACTCACGCTGACTCTGTGAGCCGAGTTGTGAGAGTGAACACTGTAACACAATCATCACTTTGAATGTGTGCGTGGAAAACCCTCCAAGATGAAGTCCATGTGAATTTTTCAAGTTTAAAAAAAAAAAACATAAATCTGGGTTTTCATTTGAATGACATCCATCTTCTCCCCCCCACCCCACCCCAAAAAAGAAGTTATATTTATCGTGCGCCCTTGAGCGATCACTGAGAACAGGATGTTTCCTACTGTGACATTTGTCTTTCAAATAAATGTACGATCTTCATTTGCTGCTAGCAACCAAACTATAGAGGAGGGGAAAAATAGGGATGGATGTAAATGAGATGGGGAAAAAAAAAAAGCCTGTATTGTTATTATTCTTCCACAGAGAGAGCCAAGAGAAAAGGAAAGGGGAAAAACAGCACAACAGCCGATCACCTTTACAGAGGGGTGGATCGTTGGAAGGCCCTGCTGAGCCGCGGGAAAAGTGTCACCAGCCTCCATGAACTCGCTGTCAAGTGCCGGTTACCGACTGCCACTGGAGCCCGAAATGATCTCGGAAAGTTCAGCGTACTGTTTTCTTCTCCCAGACTGAGGGAAAAACGCTGTCACCATTGCTTGGCCCATAATAATTTATATACCCCCCCACACACCCCACCCCCCATACAAAACTCTGTTGGCTCCCCGTTCCTACGTCTGCTTCTTGGTTTTCCGCTCACGGCCATTAGCTGTAGCCACATGCAGGACACGTGTGAACTCGAGTTTTTGTATCGTCATCATCTTCGTGACTCTCTTGGAGGAGGTTAAGCATCGTTAGGTGCATTTTCCTGACTACGTTCTTCCACATTATATTTTATAAATCAGCATAACTGAACATGTGACCCTCCTTTCAACACAATCTCTATCTCTATCTATACAGACAATATCATAATTCTTTGTGATTGAGTCTTGGTCTCTCTCTCGTCTTTCCCATCCAATCCACTGAGAGAGAGCGAGAGAGAATCCTGAGCCATCTGCAGACCACGATCCATCCCCAAACACTGGGGATCACAAAGGTGTTATTTTTCAAAGCTGCCCCTGTCCACCTCCTGCCGAGTGTGCACGGCTGCGGTTCAAGGGAAGGTGGGAAACTTCTGAGGCCCTGTTCCACTTGTACCCCCCCTTCCCTGTCGCCTGCCTCCTCGGGGGCAGCCCTTTGAGGGTGTCATAACTGCAGCCTGTATAACATGGGTTACTGCTGATTGTGGTTGGTCACAGTTGATGAAGCCTTTAAAGAAGCCTCCCCTCTCATGGTTCCTGTTAAGATTGTGACAAGCAGGAGCAAGGCCTGGCAACCAGACTGTTACACACACACAGCTACTGGAGTGTGGGGCCTGCATTTTGACCTGCGATGGGTAGAGGGTGCTCCAGGTCCATGTTTGAGGAGAATGTTGTTCAATGCATTGCAATTCGACTTTGCTGCTTTCTTTACCCCCCCCCTCCCTCTCCAAAAAGTAAAATGACCCTCTCCATTTTAGTTTGGTGCTTCTGTGCTTGCAAGATGCCTACACAAAATGAGTTCCCCACGTTCTGTGCTACGCCGCAGTCTCCGTTTCACAAACCCGAGGGAGAGGAGAAAAAAAAACGAAACTATGAAGACTCGTGACGTGCTGTAATGGACAAAGCTGCAGAACATGCAGCTGTTGTGGTGCCATCCTGTTGTCTCGGGGGCTGGGGCGAGAGGGAGGAGGTATGCAAGGTAAAAAAAAAGTGGACAGAAAAGCCACGGTGGTGCGGTGGTAATGTTGTGGTTTTCGCAGCACCTGGTATTCACCTCTTTCTCTAGTTGGTCCCCGTGGACGCGGCGCACTGCTGGCACACCGTAAAACTTGATTGTGGAAAAACACCATCACGCTGAGACTGATAAAAGCAAAAAAAAAAAAAAAAAGAGGAGATGTTTTTATTTTCCAATTTTTTTTTTCACTTTCAACGGCGGAGCATAAAAGGAGCTGTTGTAAAATAATGTTTATGTTCCAAATGTCACACATTTAGGAGAAACGTTTGTCTTTGTGTTAGTTTGTGCCAGTTAAAATTGGTAAATGACATGTTACACTGCATATAAATAGTGTTATGGGCAATTATATGTATTTAAAATACACTATAACATTAAGTGTTTTTGCACTTAGTCTGTCTTTGTCTAAATTATTTTGTAGATAAATGAAAATGTGTCACATGCCATATTCCACTCAATTTATAAGGATTAAGAATGTTTCTTCAAGAGGAGAACAGTTACATTTCTGCCACTTCCTTTACTTTTAAGGCATTTTCTATTTTACTCCTTTTTATTCTCCGATTTGCACCATTCCTTTCTATACACTTTTATTTTTTTGTCTCCATTTGTGCTGAGGAATATGCATACTGAGAGTGTGCCAGTGCTGAATATTAAATGAGAAACAACCGAGTGTGTGTTGTCTCTCCCTCGGTCCGCGGGTGGTGTGTTGTGCCCCGGTTTGGACCAGACAGATACAGCGCAGCGGTCTCCGTGCCCCTGCGTGAGCCGGTGTCAGTGCAAAGTGCAAAGTCCAGTGTGGTTCAGGACTTCTCTTCAGGGCTGTGCTACGTGAGCTGCACCATGTGGACGACATGATCAGACTTGGGCCGGAGGAGGCTCAGCACCGCACAATGCTCCACTGTTCTTTGTGTTACACGTCTATCTCCCCTCTCTCGGTCTCTTTTTTCTTTCTTTCTTTCTTTCATTCTTTCTTTCTTTCTTTCTTTCTTTCTTTCTTTCTTTCTCTCTTTCTTTCTGTCCTGCAAATACACACACACACTCTAACACACATGCTCATACTGAAGAGCTCTCTCCACACAGTTGGAAAGACAGGGGTCACTGACTGGATGCTCCCAGCTGAGTGCAGTGCAGCCCTTCTCTGAAGTACACACACACACACACACACACACACGTGCACTGTGCTAATGTCTTTTTCCATGCTGGCACAAAGCTTTGGCTGTGTTGTATCATCTGCATTTCTCTCTGAGTGTTTTTCTCATTCATTATATCATCAGCAAAAACCGGTTTCACGTATTCATTAACGACCTTGATTGCAAAATGTTCATGATGAAAGATTATCGTAGAATTAATTAATATCCCTTCTGTGTTTTTTTGTTTTTGTTTTTTTAAATTTGACCCTCGATTACTCCAAAAGTGTTCTTGTGTATGAAGTACAAGAGGAACTGAGTCAAATGAAAGTGGATGATTACCCCAATTTTTGTTGATTTTTATTATATTACTCCAAAAGCATACAGTAAAAGTACTTCATATTTCTTGTGTTTCTGGTACAAGAAGTACTGAGTCCAATGAAAGGGAAATTTGTTTTTCTACAAGCATGTGAATTCATTGGGAACATTTTGGTCCTTGAGGAAAAAAAGGAAATATGTTCCTGATTTGAATAACATAGAGTATTCGATGACAAAAAAATACCTTGTAAGTCCGCCATGATCAGGTGCTTCGGGATGTTCTGTGTCTGAACATCAAAACCCGACTTTCTGCACTCAATCCTGGAGCCAAGAATCTTACTCTGGGATCCCCATAAAGTGAGTCATTTGTCTATGAGATGCCTCCTTTTATTTATTTAGCAATAATGCGATTAGTAATGGTTCAGGAAAATTGAAACCATGCAAGATATTTGAAAACAAGATTTGCGTAGTGGATGGGTATTTCATTAGTCCAATAAGGGATGTCCTGCAGTGATGAGCTGGAAAGCCCATAAAGATACTGAGTTCCACTTTATTAGAAGGCGAGTTTTTC
The DNA here is from genome assembly GCF_958295425.1 of Solea solea. NCBI lineage: Eukaryota > Metazoa > Chordata > Actinopteri > Pleuronectiformes > Soleidae > Solea > Solea solea. Next base: position 33,786,591 of record NC_081134.1, on the reverse strand, counting down.
ATATTATAGTAATTCGTAATAAAAATAAAAGCCATGTGAAAAAGTGTGGAGGGGTGATTAAATTATACATGGGCGATAGACTTTACTTTTGCACAACTTTTAACTTTTTTTTTTTTTGCAAACTACTGAACTCTGCTTGGCGGTGGATCTCATCGACAACCTCTCAATGCTCCGCTGAATTAATGGCCATCATAATGCTGCAGTATCGATCGAGAACACAAGAAGTAATCCCGCAGCTGTTAATCATTCGTGTCAAAATCGGAGAAACATAACCCAGCCAGGCAGCGCAGAGGGGGGGGGGAGGGAGGAAGTGGAATGCACGAGGAACAGTGAGGTTGATTCCTCTGCCGCTTTGACGTCAGACATCCATCTACTGGTGTTATTCCTTAATCTGATTCACTTGGCTGCTCAGCAGACCAGCGTTGCCTGTTGGAGGGGTTTCATGTGTGTGATGGATGCTATTGTCAGAAATGCCAAGGTCAATATGCGACGCAGCGGCGGAAAAAAAAAAGAGGACTTTCTTATTTAAAAGTGCTTCCCATGTATCATCATCTCTGCAATCTGACCTTGCTTCCCTCTGTAATAACATTCAGAGGGAGGACAACTGCTGGGTGAATGCTCATGGGCTGGCGCTGATCTTTAAAACGGGTCACGGCGCTGCGGAGAAGAGGCCCGTGTCACTCATGGCAGTGTGCAGGCGTATTACTTACAGTGAGGCAGATTTGGGAGCGGAGTTTCGACTCTCCGCGGTGAATACTGCGAACAATTATGTCTTGATTTCTGCATCCTGACGGAGGGGCCATGGCGTGACTGCCGCACGCTTTTCTGCTCAAGGGCAATTAGCTGATGTTGAGGCACATCATCAGATCTTCACGCACACCGATTTAGAGCGATGAAATGCCAATTTCGGCAAATGACAGACGATGGAGGAGAACTTGTCACAGAGACAGATGAAGGATTCACAGAGTAGTTTTGCGGTTTGACTGGCAGTGTCATGGTGCAGTTGCTTTTGCCTTGTGTTGTATGTATTTATCGAAGCGCATTACCAGTAAGTTCATGAGCAAACCATGTGTGATGCAGGAAACTACATTGTGTCTGAAACAATATTTGTCCTAGAAAAGTGAAATTAACTGCTTATAACTTCTTTAAACAACACTGATTCTGATGACCATCAAGATAATGATGCTGCCTGGATTTATATTGATTTTACCGCTGTAGTATTGTCAAAACATGTTCAATGAGTGAGTGCTTCTGCCCCTTTCTGCTCCATTTTCCAAGATAACTTTCAGTATCTGGCAGTTATTGAACCATTTGAGGAACGGTACTGAGAAGCCCGTGAGACACGCTGGTGAATCTTGTCTGTGATTGGACGTCGTTCTGTGGAAGTCCTGAGGGCTACCGTAATGACATGACAATCTAAGCTTTATTTCTCTGCTTTCCTGTATCCATCTGTCCATCTTCTACCGCTTTATCCTCCACACAAGGGTAACGGGTGGTGCTGTGCCACTCTCAGCTGACATAGGTGGTGTCACACCCTCGACAGATCACCAGTTCATAGTTTTTGAATTTTCTAGAGATCACAAATGGTCTATGAGTTACGGTAATGAAAATGATGCATGCCAAATCCTGTGGGCGACGACAGGATGGTCACAGAAGGCTTAAAGACCTCTTTACTTCTTCAAGGCTCTGTTTACATCCTTGAGGAAATCAGGCCAATGATGGAAGACTTTGACCACTTTGATTGCAGCTCAGATAAAGATAGAGAGAGATAGTGCTCTTATTGACTTTTGTACTTCTGGTGGCTGGACATGCTCCCAAATCCAGCATCGGTAGCGACTTCCTATGCTGCAAAGCAACCTAGAGTAGAGTACTTCAGAGATGGAGAGATTATGAAATGGATGTGTCTGTCTGTACTTATTTGAAGGGAGGAGCTCATATTAATTCAAAAATATTAGCATTTAAGATCCTGGAGATGAGACTTGACAAACAACTCTGATTATAGAGAGATCCCTCCACCCCTATACAGAAAAAGTATATGCTCATTAGAAGCTTTGAGTTTCCACATCACTGGAGTGACTTCTGTAAATCATACTCCCACATAGACTCAAAACTGCTGTGCGTGACTTTTAAATCAAAACAAATGTCTGTTACATTCAAATCAATGAATTTACACAATGCTCTATGTGACGAGTATAGTGTTTAGATCTTGTGTGGCCTGGTGGTGACTAAAAACTCAAAGAAGCGCCTATGAAAAGGTTCAGAGGTGAAGTCTACTGCTCGAAAACCCACTCGTTTTGCAGTCCGACAGGATAAATGCCCCCCGCACATGAATACTCCCTAAATCAGGTCTGATAATGTCTAAATAATCTCACATCACTTCTCTTCATGATGACCAAACAGAGCCAGAACAACAACTACAAAAAAGAAATAAAACTCCCCAAAAGTCACGCACTGTACACAACTTTAAAACTTTCGCCTCCTCCAGCCGATGAATGCGGTGAAGGTCAATCATACGAGGGGAAAAAGGCAAAACACATTTATGTCTGGAGGGGCACTCAAAGCTATTATAGCCATCACATTATAGTGTTCATTTTCACTTATTGCTCAGTTAGTAGCTTAATTACTGATGTAGTGTTAATGGGATTGTCTGATGAGGAGAAAAACATTACATGTTGAGTTATAACTCTGGCTGTTATCGCCCGACAAGGTGGACATTGCATCATCTCCCCCCCCCCCCCATGTGTTCGCCTGCGTGATATAAGGAGGTGGCTCCCGACGCAAGTGGTGATCCCCACTGAGCCCTCATCCCCGACTGTCCACTGATTCACCGCTCCCACAGGGGAGACTGACCTCCTCAGCCACCTGGGGGACGACTCCCCTATGCACAATTAAATATGCTCACAGGAAGACGCCAGAGAGGAAAATCATATCATTAAGACACTACACTGGGCCTGCTGGCTCCACTCTGTCCAGCTTCCCTTTTTTCTTCTAAGGCCAGAGATTAAGAAATACCCCAAGTCTTTGGAAAATTACTTCAATTAGCCATAATGTTAATCACTATTGCTCAGAACAAAAGTCAAGCTGAGAAATCCCTTGATGGAAATTGTTATAATTGCCCTAACAGTGGGGATGAATATTTCTCCCTGCTTAATTACATGTGACTTAATATTTAAATATACCATTTGTGGGTTTTAAAGTAACTTAATCACAGCCATTAATTTTAAATATCTAGCATTTGGAGTGGCGGGGGAGCAGACAAACACCTTTTACAGTGTGACTGGTTACATGTGGCAGGTAACGTTAGCAGAATGTCAGGTATGTATTATGCACAAGGTGCCGCTGACAGGGCCTGTGTGCCTCGACAAGAACGGGTAATTGTGCTTTCCCGGTTCAGTGGGTGGTAAGGCGATCTGTTACACGCGAGCCGGAGTCTGACTCGTGGCTCTGACCCATCCATCGTAAACATTAGCACCTTTCAGACAAAACTCCGGCTGAATTTTTATCACTAGAGTAAAAAGAAAAAACGAGAAAAAAAAAAAGAGAGGTTGTGGAAATGTACTGTGCTGCATTGCAAAACAGTCCTTCCCTTTGAAGTGCCGTATAATAATATGGTTCTGAATTTGCTGGATAAATGCTTAGGTGGATCAAAATGGCTGAAAATGTGCTGCTTCCTGTTACTTAAATTCAAAAATAAATGTTAATATTTGTTGCCGAACCAAAAAAAAACAAAAAAACAATTTAAAGAGTTGAAAGATATTGTAATGGAACCTTTTAAGTGGAAGCACTGATATGACTAAGTGGGACTATAATAATAATAATCAATAACAAAAGTATTTATAACTCGCGGCCCCTTTTGGGAGTTGGTGTGACCAAAAAAAGCTAATATTCTTTTGCAAAAACGAGTGCGGCGCTGGTCATTAAAATGTCCATTCCCCCCCCTCTCTTCTCTCTGTGGTCATTTAGGAACTCTGCATGTGCTGTGGCTTCTTCAGGATCAGGGGTGGCAGCCCTGGTGTCCTGGCCCTCAGCCAGCAGTGACTCTCCCAATCTGGCCACCTAAATCATGGCCTCATCTAATTGGCCAAGTCACCTGCTGTTCTCAGACCCCTGTTGCTGCGTGGCAAAGGCCTTCTGAGGAATCAGACAATGTTTGCAAACTATTAATGTTGTGTTTGGTCAGTGTTTGGAAATGCAGCCAACAGTCGGTAACAAACAGGTTACTCGGCCTAGGGGGAAAAAAAAAAGATCAATAGAGCAAAAACAAAAAATCCAGTTTTTTTTGCCCATTTTGTGTTTGCGAGTTTAGTGTGAGTTTCCAGTTCAGTTTCAGAGCAATTACTGCAATGCACACAAATCAGCCCGACACTGGGATGCAGAATTTCCACCACGCTGTCACTTATAGTGAGTTGACAGTAAGCTGGAATGCTGCGGGGCTAACAAACACCGCGGCGACACAAAAAGAAGCACACACTTCAACAGACAACTGCGCGCACACAAGTTAAGTTAAGCACGGCCTCAGAGTCACGCAGTGTGAATGAAAAAGAGAGTGGGAGTGAGCGAGCAGCTGCAGGAGCCATGGGGTGGGTTGGGCCTTACGGCGAGCAGCAAGGGGCTAGGGGGAGGTTTTGGGCGGGGGGGGGGTGCGGGTTGTTGGAGGATGTGGAGGGCTGTGGGGAGACCCAGAGCCAGGGGCCGCCTGTTTAATTGGAGCTCATTTACACAGCAGTGGAGCAAGAGACACCTGAAGGGCCTTCCCTGCCTTAACAGCTAAATGGCTTCTGCTCCCCATCCTCCACAAATCACATTTCCCTTCTTGTTTATTTATCCACTGTTTCTCTCTCAAAATACCATTTCTTGCTTTAGATTTTCTGGCTTTTTATCCAGTTTTGAGTCACATGAGCATGTGATAAAATTATGATTAAAAAGAATGCAGTAAGTTCTGAGAATAGCAACAGTTATTTGGTGAAGTTACATGTTACAGCTGAGTATCTCCCACCTCATGCTTCCCCTCTAAGCACGTAGGAGAACATATTGTTGTCTTTGGTTACCGTTTAACACTGAGCGCATCGAAGAGGACACTTTTGCGCGAGTGCACTTTGCATTACCGTAATTAGGTGACAGTTTGTGCTCTCGGAAAAAAAAAAGCAGGCGAATCAGCGTCTTTGTCAACGCCTGTACATAGTTTGCATTTTTTTGGCCTGTTTTTGCACATTAAGAATATGTTTTACAAATTTAACATGCGGACATTTTGAGGCTTAGGTGTTAAATGGTTAAAACTTAAAAGTTGTTTAGTTTGTCAGTTGAAAACATGGTGGTTGAATTTGAATTTGAATTGGACTTCAAAAAGTAGAGCTCAAATTCACTATCACTGATTGGTATGTGTGCAAATAAAGTTAATTGTAATTCTAAACAATTCCCAGGTAATTGTACACTTACATCGTACACCTAAGACCTTTAAATGATCTGTACTGTTAATATACTACAGTATGCTGGTGTAAGATAATGAAATCCACGTTGACGGTTGTGATACCTACCAAAGCATCATTGAAAAGAAGGTAGAGGATGGTTAGGAGGAAAACAGGAGGCATGGGGGGGGGGGGGGGGGGGGGGGGGGGAGTGGGGGCTGAGTATGATGATGAGGAAGAGGAGGTGGAGGGGGAGGTGTGCCAAAAGAAGGAACAACTTACTGTAATCATAGTGATGTTCAATCAGACACCTGCTATTAAGTTGATAAATACACTTTTCCCAGTGTGAGTCAGGATGCACTGAGTACCCCTAAGGCACTGTTCTGCTCTTTAACTACCTTTTCTGCCTCAACCTCACTCAACCGCCGGCTCGCCTCCCATTAACTCACATTTCACCCAGTCGCACAAGATGTCCCAAAAATCCATTCCTTATGATGGACTAAATGGAGTCCACAATAGTGGGACTGAGAACAGATTTGGTGAGTGGTCTTTCTGGCTTTTGGGGAGTGATGAACGAGTGGGGAGTTGGGGACAGTTTTAGTCCATTAGTAAGTACTATTTTGTTCTTTTTTCCCCTTTCGTGCTTACAGTAATAAGAAAAAATGGGAGCAGAGTGTATATATGTGTGTGGGTGTGGGTGTGTGTGCATTGTGGGGTAGGAGGGAGAGGTGGTTGTGTTTGAGGCAGGAAGGGTGCACAGACAAAGCTTCGTGCCTCCTTAATCTCTTGTCTTGCCTTTTCAGCTCCTGTCGGTCCCCACATGCTGGTGATGGGGCCAGGAGGAGGCCTCCTGTAGAGATTCTTACTCAGCACGTTGTCATGGCCGCCACCACACCTGATAAACATTAAGTACAGGCTGTGATACCTAAGTGTTATTATTGTTGTTTATTCATTTTATGTGCCCTTAGTGTTTTACAGTCTCTGCAGCTTGTCTGCAGCTTTCGTTCTGTAAAATAAGCAAGTGATATGGGGGGTGGGTTGCATGTTTTTAAGATTACTTTTCCTCGAAGGAGGAGAATAGGGGGGGAAAAAGGGCCCAGAATCTACATTTAAGTGGGCTCTGGGATTTAATTAGACAAGTTATCCAGATAACTTTGTGATTCCGCGTCGTGAGTCCGGCCTCTGGACTCACAACACGACAACACTCTACTATTTCAGGGACTGTACAACAAAATTATAGTGGGGAGCAATATTTCTTTTCAAGCCTTGACTTTGGTAAGAAAAAACTACAACACTTCCCTTAATAAATGTCAAAATAATATACCACACAGTTTGATTGATTTAAATCCCTGTCAGGAAAAGTCACACAACACTTTTAATCACAAGAGAAAAATCACAATCCCTCTTTTAAAAAACAAAACAAAACACAGCCTTTTTACCTTTTATATTTTTTTACACATTCTCTATGCCAATATACAAAATAGCTTCCAGCATGTTTAGTCCTTGCGGCTGTTATTGCACCCCCTAGGTTGCTGCCTCCGGCAGGATCACAGGCCATAAGGATGTGTGTGTGTGTGGGGGGGGGGGGCCTCTGTGTACAGCAGTCAATGTGATCAATAATAACAGCCTCTAATTTTCATGTTTGGGAAAATAAAGTTAATTTAATTGTGTTCCAATCCATCTCATAGTCTCTCTCTTTTATCAGCACACTGCAGCCTTGGATCAATATTGTGACTGTTGACTAAAGAATGGACAGAACAAATTTGTGGAAGTGGCGCGGTTAAAGGGCCAGATTTCTCCCAATGTTGCCGAAAAGAAAACTTTCTTTGAAACATGAATATCCTGTGTGCATTGTCCCCGAAAATATTTTCCTTTAGGTTCCTCGGAGCCTGAAAAGAAAACTCATAACTCTGCGGTCAAAGTTCAAAATGATCCCCACGTTGAGCACATGAAAAAATAAAAGGGGCATCGACTGTATCTCTTATCTATCCATCTATCCATCCATCCATCTATCAGCTGAGTGTAATTCTTCATGTGTTGTGATGGAGAAACACGCACGCACACACACACACACAATAAGCATTGCAGCGGGCGGGCCAGCCTGCTATATCACTGTATGAATGAACGACCTAAATTTGACCCAACCATGGGAGGAAAACACATGTTCTGCTGGTCTTGGCTGGCTGGCTACCTGCAGAGAGGGTTGGGAATTCCTCCAGCAGGAGGGGACGGTAAGATGGAGGGATGGAAGAGAGAGAGCAGAAGGAGGAAGAGAGTCGGTCTCCATGTGTCTACTCCGCTTCGAACAATAATGTGAAAAGGATGTTGGCGTGTTGCTCTTTTTTTTTTTTCTTTTTTTTTCCTTTGTTTGAAAGTGTTAAGAAGAGACGCGGCGAGGAAACGAGTGACCCGGATATAAGTTTCGGTGATTATTAGTGTATAATAATAAGTTATTATCAGACCAGTATGTGAGCTTTCACCTCCGCGCCGACTGTAGACTAATAGACGTTTAACGTGACGTTGTAAAGCCGCTTACCGCTCTCAGACCCTGCTCACTTTGCAGAGCCCGCGTTTCCTGCCACGAACCCAGCGAGCGCCATGGCTACCTATTGTTTTTTTATTACGTGCTAAGCATTTTTCCACTTTCTAAATCTGCAGGGGAATGTGAACTCTTTGTCCGCCATGGACTCAATTCACAATCGGGCCCTAGACTTTCTCCACCCATGCTCCCCATGAAACGCAGCTCTGGATTTTATTACCCACAAGCTCGTGTGTGTGTGCATATGTTTGTGTGTAGGCAACAAGTATCCAGCCACATGTGGGAACCTTAATTTAACGCGAGGCAGCGGTAAAATGCATTCCTGTAATTTGCTCTATGCTCGTGCATGTGTACAGTCGCGATGTACGTGCACGTCCTGCTCCGACGGGGTTACGTTTCCGTGTGCGCACACATGTTCTCATTCGCGAATGCTCTGCACACGTGGCGAGTCGCCATGTGCACCACCACCAGAGGCCATGAACTGCAGCCACCCGGCTGTGCTTCAGTGTCCCACTGTTGCAAACTGTGGAGAAGGGCCCTCGGCCTCGTGTCCGGACACGGAGCTGGAGAATGTTGTAAAGGCAGCATGTGGCACTGGAGGTATGGAGGTGCTATACAGGAGGGTGTGGTCACGGGATAAAGAGACCAATTCCTGTTACTCGGCTGTGGGATGGAGGGTGGAAAAGGGGTTGGTAAGTCGGTTGCTGGAGGCGGTCCACATCGCCCCTTTATTTACTTTGACCTCAGGTCCACGGGAGGCCCAGGGAGGGCACATGCCAAACTCCCCAGGCGGGCAGAGCTGTCCTGCCCTCTCTCTCACCTCTCTGCCCACCCCTCTGTCTCCAGTTAGATATATGTCTGTTTGGAGCCAGGGCTGCAGGAGCTGTGATGATACTCTGCTTTTCTTTTCATACATATCTGGGCTTAGTAATTCTGTTTGCTCTCCAAACTGAGTCTACAGGATGTAGTTTTACACTTCAAGTCATGGGTGACACTGTGAAAATGACCACATCTTTGCGGTTTATTAGCATTCTTGTATTTTTTTTTTTTTTGTTCTTAGACCTCACTGCACATCAGCCAGGAGAAAAAGCCTTAATCATAACCGGCTCTTCAAAAATATGCAAATTTAAAGCTGCACACCTTTTTTTTTTTTTTTTTTTTCTTTGCTCTTTTGCATTTCACCATAAACCAACCCGTGATTAATATTCCCGCGGAATAGCTCGAGGATATTCTTAGACAAATTAATTTCTCAGTCACCGGCAATAAGACGCATGAAACTTTAATCTTAAGTAAATGTGACACATGTTATTTCGAGGATGCCATTTCATAAACGTGTAGAACTAATTGTTAAATTATGCACAGGCCTCATCAATCCCTCCCTTAATAAACTTACAATTAGACGCAGAAATGGTGGATGGTAGGGAAAGGGGGGGGTGGGGGTAGCAGTGGCTCTTAAGATGTTAATTATTCAAATGAGGCAAAGTGTACCTGTCTGTATGTCAGTGTCATCACAGTAATAATTATTACCATGGTAATGCAATTGCAATGGAGAATCAGACTGTGATTTATTTAGTTAAAGCAATTAGGTGTTGTAATTACGAGTGTAAACAAAACTGCAAAGAAGAACCAAATTGCCCATAAAAGCAACTGCTTTTTCATTATTGCACAATCGATATTTCTTCATTTCAAGTTTATTAGCAAATCAAAACTTTTTAACAATCTGTTTTCAAACTTCCAAAACAACAACAATGTGTTGTAATCGTCTCGGCTTAGTCACTAACAATTCCAAATTATACATATTTTTTAAATGTCCAGGCTGCCTTTTGTTTTAGCGTCGCGTTGATGTCACGGTCTGAGTGACTTTTTCAGTTGCACGCGCTTTGGAGCGGAGAGGTCTTGTTTAGCGAGGGAGCGGTTAATTGATTGTCAAATCATGTCACAGTGTAGCGGGTAACTGGGATGACTCCGGGGCAAATATGTCCTCGTGAACACGGTGCCCTCCTGCCCAGTGAGCTCAGCGGAGTCAGTCACAGCACAGTGGTGGTGCTGAAAATGTCACCCCAAGATGACAGTCATATTCCATTACAGCTATCGCTCAATATCTTCATGCAGAGCAAATTGCGACATTTTTAAACTGAGAATAATGTCACAAAGGGAATATAAAACCTGTATGGATGGTAAAAATAAAGTGGAAATGTATCCTTAAGAGATTCGTAAACCCTCAAATTACATTTCATTTGTGGATTCTGTGTCACCTCCAAAGGTTTGAAATGAAGAAAAAGTTCCAAACCGAAGAAGCAAACACTCGGGAAAACAGACGTGTTTTTGTGTTGTGAGTAACACGCTGTGACATATTGAATCATCAATTGCTCCACTGTAAACCGATTTGCTATTGAAAGCTGGAGCCAGTGACAAAATCTATCCAATTCCAGCGGTCGTACGTATCCTGAATGTATTGGACTTCTATGGGGACGCGAATGAAGCTGCTGGGCATCTAACGAATTTCAGCTCCATCTTGTTTCTTGCCGAAAGGCTCTGGCGTGGGCCTGTGGTTGCCAGGCGCCTCCTGAGGTGACTCTATCAGAGCCAGTCAAGCCTGAAATCAATCACTCACACCCATCAAAGACTGCCCTGCTCTGCCATTGTGGCTGAGCCATCTGGGCCTCAGCTCACTGTCCACATTTATCTCTATGAACTATATAGTCGCTCTGTGTGCAATGCTTCTTTTGTGTATGCATTTGTGTAAATCCGAGATTGTGTACTTGCTCATCTACGGCACTGCTGTAAATCATAACCATCACCAGTTGTGTTTGCAGGAGGAGGCAGTGGCAGGACTTAGAGCATCCATCATGCATTTTTTTTTCTTTTTTTTTTTTACACCTGTTCACAGCCTTGAGCTACATGCTTCTCCTGCACGGCATCTGCTTGAACTAGTTTTCCTGTGTGGAGGCTCTTCTCCTTTGGCCTCGCTTTGGTCAGTCTCCCTAGGTTCTCCAGTCCGTCTTCTCAGTGCTAACTGGCCAGCCCTGGTATACAGGCAGAGTGGAGTGTGCATGGCAGCTGCCATTGGAGGGCAGTAGAGCACCAGCGCATCCATCTCTATCAAAGTGGCCCCCCTCGCCCCTGGAGGGTGCCTGAGTGTAAAGCACTACTTAGAGGGATGTTGGGAGCACAGAGACAGGCTGGGGAAAATGTGGACAGGTCAGGCCAACATTGGACTCCAGTGGCTCTATGGACTCTGTGCAGTATGTGTCCTCACAGCGTCACATGGAGACAGACTGCCTGGATCAAGTACATGGAAAGAGGGAGACATAATTGCAGCAAGGGAAGAAGCAGTGTCCATTAATGCTGCATTGACATGAAAAAAAATGGGGTTATTGTCATTTTTAGAAAATTCCTTCAATCAAATATTGTCACTAACCTGTAAAAATACTTGAAATAATATGTAGTATCGAACAATGATGTTACCCTCTATGAACGAGTCACACGCTGTTATTATTCCACGAGGACATCTAAGGTCAGTGTGATTCATCCAGGAGCAGTCGATCCACTTCAGTGCTGTCGTTTAAAAGCCTTTTTTGAAAAAGGAAAAGTCAGAAATACCTTGTCTTGCCTGGACATAATATAACCCTCTAATCCATTTTTCAATAACACAGTAGCAGTACTGTGAGGCTCTGGTGCCAATATCCACCAGCTTCACTCTCACATGTATTATTCAAATCCCTTCATATGCATTTGGCAAATAATCTTCTTTAATGTAAAATGAACTTCTTCTTTTTTCTTTTTTTTCCCAGTACTGTTTGGTGAGTAATTGCTTTTTCAAACGATAATCACACAAAATAAATATATAATATAATAATTATATTATTAAATATATCATTTTGGATATTTTTCCAAAAATAGCTAAAGTTAATCATTTGTTCATTTTGTCACGCTACACTCATATTTTATTAACTCATTTTTATTTCACTTCACTGCTGCAACATGTCAGTATCCTTTAGATCTAAAGCTTGCTTATTTACTGTAGTTGTAGTGGTTATCTGTATTAATTCAGACACTTTTATTTTATATTTGACAAATTCTGTTTAAAATCTTCACAAATGTCACAAAATGTTAAGTAATAAATGACCTAACAGGAAACTTTTAAGAAAACTAAGCTGCATTGGACTCAGTCACAACATGACAGTAAACATTGGAGCCACGTGAAAAGACTCAGCACATTTTCGTACGTATAAAGTAGCTCTCAATTCACTGCAAACACACCGGGAAAGCCGAAACTTTCATCTCACGGAGAAAACACATGTTCCTTGTTTTCTTCTGCTCGTACATTAACGTCCCATGTTTTCTCCATTCCACTTAGACCGAGGACTGGGATTCCCCCCATTTCCCGAGTGCAATGTCCCCGACCTTGGCCCGGCTCTTTTATGTAAACAGAAACTCCTCGCTGTGAAGGGGTCCCATAGTTAAGAATTCCACTTAGAGAAAGCACGTCAAACTCGGCCGCGATGTGGGGCGGATTCATGTTTTTTTGCTCTTACACTTTAAAAAAGAAAACGACTTCTTGTAGCTCTAAATGTAGCCTCAATGCCCCAGTTGGCTGAGTTGCACATATGAACTGTATCTACAATAAACAGCTCAGCTTAAAGGTCACAAACTTATTTGTGATTTATTATTTAATTTAATTACAGTACAGTTCTACTTTAGATGTTAGTTGACTACACAATAGCACTGTTGAAAATGTTATAATGTCATCTGTTCAGTCTGCTTATGTTTCATATGTAAACGTTTAATTTTACTTAACCTCCCAATTGCAAAAAAAAAAGCTAATTGTTTCACCAGATTTGACCCTTTTCAGTGTCTTAAACTACACGCAGATACTAAACTACGTACGCACTCTTATCCCCCGTTGTTTTAATTGTCAAAGGGATTTTCTTTTCTCTGTCAAGATGTGGTGTGTGTGTGTGTGTGAAACTGAACTTAGCATGATGATGATGATGGCAGCACTTTTGCCATGTTTACTCGTACAGTGCCAGAGGGCGAAAAAAGACCTTTTATTTCCCTCCTGCTAATTGTTTGATTTCCTGTTGCCGCTGGAGAGCTCGGCGTTCTGCAGGGGAAGAGAAGAAGGCCCAGGTCGGCTTGCACACATGCGCTCACTTCATTTGTCTCAAACTGCAATGGCTCGGGGCAAACCTCTCGTTCCCTCTCTCTCTGGAGCTTTGTAGAAATACCAAACAGTGACATCTGACGTTGTCTGTCTACAGTTCCCTTTTTTTTTATCATCACCCTTTTTTTTTTTTACCCTCCATCATCTCAAGCTGTTACTGACACCCTTGCAGCGCTTGTTATTGTTTGTGATACAGCCTTTACTGCACTGATAAGGAGAGGATGTAGCACTGATGCTCCTGTGTTCGTCGCACGAGAGACCAGTGAAATGCTAAATCGTAAATCAGGGCTTTTAAAGTGCAGGTATGTCCAGGGTAGGGTGTCCTTGTTTCTTCCCTTGACTTTTATTGTGTGTATTTTAAACTTGTCATCAGTTCGTTTGCCATAGAGATATGATCCTCTCGTCCCATACTGATTCCGGTTCTTATTCCAGCAGGTGGTGGTCTTTAAAAGTTCTTGTTTGTAAGCTGCCGCGGGAGAGATGACACATTTACGATGAGCTGCGCAGGCCAAGCAGCCTGGACACAGTCAGGCGGGGAAGACTCCCTGCTCTTAGCGTGCAGTGCAGCGCAGTGCATTGCAGTGCATTGTGGGCCTCCTTCTGAGGGGCGATAACACCACATAGGGTGCCGTACTCACCTACCACTGTTTAATCACAGAGCGCCATTCTCATGTAAATGTATGGTAATCAGGACACAAGAAGATTGTTTTAATCGGATTGCAGGTTTTTGTTTTGTTTTCCTTCCACCTTCAGAAACTTGGGAATGCGTCAGGAACAAAAAGTGTCGTTGTCAGGTGGCAGTAAGCCAGTAATTCCTCTCGCGGCTTTTTGACGTTAGCACAATCCCGCCGACAGACAGACTCTCTGCAGGGACCTCCACGGTGATTGGGCTTCTGTGCAGTCTCACCCCTGAACCTGGGCGCTGTCCTTTTGAATCAACGTTAAGGGGAGGCTGCATAGCTGGACCGCTGCAGCGTCCACATTTGATATGGAGCCACGAGACGGGGGCAGCTGTTAAAATAAAATAATAAATGTTTCCATGACCAAACTATGAGGCAAGTTCAAAAAGACACACAAAGTCAGAAAGTCATAACTTTTAATGCTACTTCTGTGAGATAAATGGCTCAGGCAACCGACATCTGTTCTACATACAGTAAAAGAACAAATAAAGCATCTTTATGATGCTTTCAATTTCCCATGTAATTCTATAAAACGTGTACACGAGTGCGCTCGAATCAAGTTGTGTATAAATTGTCGTGCAATTGCATTATAGCGTTTTATGTGATTGGGATGTGGAGAGCGACAGTGGCTGCGAGTGACTGACTTGTGCCACATCGCCTTGGGTTTTGTGTGACGGATGCCCCTGCCAGTGCCAGTGCATTTCTGCCTGCCAGCAGGCCTTTAATCCCTCCTAATGGGGGTTGTCATCTCACTGCTAATTTAAATGCTCCAACCACGCAGCTCCCCCACCTGGCTAAGCTAATCCCAGTGCGAAGGGCCCCCTACCCCACAGCTAGCCGCCTCGTTTTGGGGCCCAGGGGCCCGGGGGCCTCGCCACCCTCCTGCACAACAACAGCATCTTTCAATCATCTCTCCCTGATTGTATTAATCTTATCTGTGTTTAATTACATTTTTTAAGATTATTGCTGTATGCCATCTTTGCACACTGTGGGGGCCGCGCTGGGCTGCTCATTTCGCATGCATTTTCATTTGGGCACAAATTCCCATCAAAGGCTGCCAGAAATTATAGGGGGGACAGGGTTTTTTTTCACGGCTGAGGGAGTTTGTAAAGTTAATTCTATATTGTGAAATTATACACAAGCTATAGTCCTGGGGTGACGCCGTGTTTGTCTTTTTACGGTGTTTGTAAGCTCACCATTGAAAATGAGAATAGATAAGCTATAATATTTCAATATTTTAAGTCAAAGTAGTAACACAAAATACTGAGCTTGCATGTACTGTAAAATTATTGATTTTTAATCAATTCCCAAGTCACAAAAGTCATATTATAAATAAACCACAAACTATTATAGCAGTATACATTACAATATTTTCCAAACCCGTGCAGAACTGTATTATTACTTCTTCACCTGCAATTTCATAATTGAGTGGCCTTTTTTATTTGTATTTGTGTGTCAACTCGAAAATTCCCTTTCCCACAAACCGATCATAAAACATTCAGGCTTAATAGGTTTGTGTTATTTCAGGTGTGCACGGGCTTATTAAAAATTTACAACTTTGCCTTGTAACAACAGTAAGTAATATTGTTTGCGTCCTCCTGCATTATTTACACACAGACCCCAGTGAACGGAGAGAATAGCTGAAGAGAGGAAAAAAAAAACGACGATGTTCTGTTGGTTTCGTTAACCTGACGATGAAGAAATGGAGAACCGGAGCTTTAAATTAACGCTGAGGCTCTCGTGTTCTAATGACATGTCGCCAGATTCCGTCTCAACGCGTTGGGAAGATGCACGCGATCCAGATTAACATTAACACGGTGTTTCCGCGTCGACATCATCATGATTTCCCCCCAAAAAATGCCTAATGAGGCTGTGGCAACCGGTGAGAGTGATTGCAATCAGAGATATGCTTTTTTTTTCGTCTTCTTTTCTTTCTTTCTTTCTTCTTTTATACACAAGTAGACAATCAGCCATCTGGTCAGATGAAGAGTTTTTTTGTTTGATTGCAAACTCAATGCTGGATTTTCTTGGCACTGACCTGCGGCACTCAAAACATCCTAGAGCAATTATGGATCGCCCTAGAAAACCAAACTGTACGAATCCAAGACCTCTCGCATGGAAACGGAACACATGAACCGTGTGAATGGTTCTTTGTCCATCTTACAGTATAAAACTCACATTTTACTAATCAAATATACGGTAGCAAATTGACAAAAAATATTTACACACAGTCACTATGAAATATAGACAGCCGAGAACATTCATTAGCGACACTGTAACGCTGTGACTGTAAGTCGTGTAGCAATCAGCGGGACCTTGTGTACCGCGTTATTATGGAGTACCGGGGTGACAGCAGGCACACGCAGAGCCTGTTGATGATTTTTTTTTTTTTCCCCTGTGCATCTTTCACAGAGAGATCTGAAGTTGAATAGTACTGTTTCCGTCCTGAGGTGAGAGTTAAATGCTCGTGTAAGTACAGCGTGGTGAGGGGCTGGCGGGCATTTGTTTAGTGGCTCCCCTTGAAACCCCCAAGCCGCCGGGTTCACCGCCCAGCAGGGGGCGGTGGAGCTGATTATTAAAACATTTTCAAATAAAGATTTGATGTTCAAAGGTGCTGCACCTGAAAAGAGGTGACACCATGTGCACACGGGATTGGCACCATGTGCAGATGGGATTACGTTATTGTGAGCGCTTCAAGTGGGGCTGTAAAATAAATGCGATGGCTCATTTGAATAATTTCCAGTGTGGTCGACAGATATGGCTTTTGGGCAGACGGCGGTGTACCAAAGGGGACAAAGAGATTAGACCTGGCAGCACATGAAAATGATCATTTGACTTCAAACATCGCCATTATTCAGAGATGCGAAATCTATGATTTCACGTGCGCAGATTTATTTCATCTGCTCATGTCTTTTTTTCTCGTTGAGTGGGCGCACAATCAAATGTAAAATAGCCCAAATGGCTCGAAAGCTGATTTGCCATAACACCTTAGTGGGGTTAATGGGGGAAATGAATGCATAACAACAGTTTCTGCATATGATGCCGCGTGTTTCTCTCAGCTCACTGAGTGTCTTTGTGGCCACTTGCAGATCAGATCATTTCTGAAGCTCCATTACCATCTATTTAGCCCTGACACTGGAAGAGGAGCCCCAGTCCGCGTGTGACACTGGAAGAGGAGCCCCAGTCCGCGTGTGACACTGGAAGAGGAGCCCTGTAACGACTCCCTTCAACAAAGCATCACTGATAAAAGGATTAACTAATTAAATTAGCAGAGTAAAGTACTTTATAACTGTTAATTATGTGGTCCCCTTGGCTGCTCTGGGCCACTAGCACCCTTTGTCTGAAAGCCCCTTGTCTGTCCTAATTGACCTCTGGGGAGCTTTTGGTGTGTGCGTGTGTGTGGGTGTGTATGTGTGTGCATTGGAGGGTGCCTTACACAATCAAATGGCAAGTATAAACAAACTGACAATTTACTTTGGTGTAGAGTGACACTGAGCACCGAACATGGGGACACTTGCTTAAATGACCTTGAATGTGCCACCAGAGAATAGAGCCTCTCTCTGGATCGGGCCCCTCAGAAGCATCATAGTGCCCTCAAAAAGAGGGCCCCACTATCTTTTACAGAGACGTCATTTTAATAGTTAGCCTTTCCATTTTAATATATTCTCTTATTTGGAATTCCAGCATCATACACAGTTAAATATATGTGGGAGCACGTACAGAACTTGTGTATTTTATTTATCGCCCAAAAATCTTTTGCTTGCTATGATGCCATTGCGTAACATATTGCTTTATAGAAAAGCATGAAAGGTTTGTTTTGTTTGCGCTCCCCATCCTTTCCAACTTTTCTTGCCATCACAAGAAGGCAGAAGTGGAGACTCTTTCATCCTCAATGGTGTCTCCTCTAACGCGTGGCCAATCACATTATTAATCTCTATGGCCCCAGTCAAAAGGCTGATATATGTGACCCTGTCTTCCATCCATTCCCGCCTCAGCCAGCTCCATCTTTTCCCAGTCGTTCTTTTAACCCCTTCTCTTCCTCCAATGGGCCCTGCCACCAAAAATCCTAATGATGTCCTTGACAAGTGATCCATCAGTTGGCAATTACAACATCTGTCGCCATGACAAAGCTGCCCACAAAGATGGCTCTGGCACTCTCTTTTTGGGGGGCAACTCTTCCTCCCCCGCGATTATGTCTGGGTTTGGGGAGAGATGCAGAGTTGGTGGGGTCATGTGGGTGAAGGGGGTGGGTGGATGGTGGGGTTAGCCATTTTGTGCAGTAAAAAGGGGCCGCCCCACAACACAGACAGACATGTTGACAGCAAACACAAACATAGCAAAACAAATGGTTCACGCCTACCTCTTTAGATTTCCATTCAAATGCACTCCACAACTCTGTGAAAGTGCTCTATCTTCTATAGAGGGAAGAACCTACCAGCTGCCATCGTCTCTCCTCACTATAAAGAGGACCTTTCACTTGGGAACAATGCAGGGGGATTCTCTTTTCTCTTGGCCCGGAGTCTCTGCCGCACCATGTTTAATTTCAATGGCCATAGATCAATGCAGAACAACACTCCAGAAGTGATAGGGCTCATCTGAATCAGCCAACAAGACTTTTGTCATCATCAGCAAACACAAATTCAGACGGTGATTTAGCAAGAAGCAACAGTTGTCCAAAAATAGAACAAGATACAGTATTTAAGCAGCGGGTCACTGGTTCCACACACCTACAAACTTTTCAGAGCGCCCTAATCTGTGAAGGTGTGTTTGGAGGGGGAATAAATCCTGTTTCAGGTGGATACATTTGCAGATGATGCCTTTCATGCTGTCTTTTCTGTGGCTCAGTGGGAGGAAGGTGTGGGACTTTGCCTTGCTTTTCTTTCAGCACTTTAAGTGGAGCACGGGATAGATGGCATGACATCACGGGCCAAGCCGGCAGCACAATGCAAAGGTCATGCGGCCCATTGATCTAGGGGGCCCCTGATAGAAACCCCCTGTATTATGGGTCCGCGCACGCGGGGTCTTACACACACTGAGCCATAGAAACAGACCACAAATGGAGCCTTGTTGTCTCCCCATTCAGGGCCTGCAATCAGTGGATTTACACTTTGATGTGGAGCTGAGGAATAAAGCCCTTTTCGAGCACTGACCTTTATCGGCTGACGGATTAAAATCCATAGACCCCCCCCACCCCGCCTTTCTCTCTCCAAACTACATATCTAAGTTACAGTCTTGCTAGCTTTTCACCAAAGCTGAGCATTTTTATTCAGCCTCTTTACTCTCTTTTCTCATACAGGCTTGTGAGTCTGACCGCTAACATGGTTGAATATTGGCTGGAATGGATTTCCTTCGTGAACCACAAAACACACAAAAGAAGCAACACCCACACCCACAGCCACGGCTTGCTGACTTGACTTGGTGTCAAAACTGTTTCAATGACAATCTCGTCCAAACAGATCTAAACAAAACAATGATTCAGCTGTAGATGATGCAGAGATGCTCCCCCTTTACAGAGCTCAACTTAGGTGTAAGTGTGAATAAAACCCTGATACCACTGCTGTATTTTCCACATTTAAAAAAAAAAAAAAAAACTTGCTTCCATGAGACAAAAAAACAAGTCGAAAGTGCTTGAATCAGACTGACAAAAAGAATGAATTTGAACATAAAATGTTATCTTCATATTCAAATATACAAATGTCTTTTTTTCAGGTGGATTGATAACACCTGGTTGGCAGTGGCACTGGTTTCATTCATGGAGGAGGGGGGGAAAAAGACATTTCTACACACTGTGGTCACTCACACAAGTATAGTTGTCTCCTTTCAGCATAATGTGCCCTGAGACTTTGTATGAAACAGTTTCCATCACGCCCGCCGCGGAACGAACGCAATCGCACAGCTTTCCTTTTATGCTTCCCAACGCCTGGCTTCCCATCTATTGTTTTTAAAACCATCCCCGATGCCTGCTTGGACATTTCTCTGTCTCCTGTTCTCCCAGAGGTGCCAGCTTGAACCAAATTAACAGAAACAGATTGTGTCACTTCGCGGGTCCACTATCAGGCCAACTGGTTTTGATGGCCCCATTCTGCCCGGTCAGAAACATGGCAAGACCTGCTGTAATCCGCTAAAGAACATTTAACAACCAAGTAATGTCACGGTCGACCAGTGGTCTGTACGCTGTGACGCACTTTAAAAATCTCAGAGCCATAGCCACTTAATTCAGCTAGTGCTTTAGGAGGCCCCACCTGAGAATTGCGAGACTGCCTACAGAGAGTCAACCATCAGCATTAGAGAGCATTACGACCATGCAACAAAAAAAACATTCAGGCTATTTCCCACTAGAAAATGCCGGGCCTACAAGCCGTTCCCAGAGCTCTTCTGAGTGCAATGAGAGTTTGAGTCTCAGTTTACTGCTGGCATTACAGGCCCACATCACCAATTTGAAGGGTGGTGCGCAAGTTATATTCAAGCAATTACTGTTCTGTTACTGTGAGCCTTTGTTAGAGAGTCATTAATTTGTTAGCTAAACAATCATGGCTTAAGCGCCCTCACTGTGAGTTTAAAGAGTTCAGAGCCACATAGATCATGAAACCGTCCTTTGTTTTCGGCTTGCCGCTGGTGAAGGGTCTCAAAGCAAAACAATTACATCACACCACAACAAGGTCCTGAGTGTACAACAATGACAAGAGAATTGTGCCTTCAGGCAGAAAACTCTTTACACTCTGGAGATGGAGAATTGGGTAGCGGTGGGGGTGGCGATGGGCATTTTCTGGTTGATAAGCACGAGGAACATGGTCCGTTCAGACAAATGGGAAAGAGGGAGGAAGGTGCACGGAGAGAGACAGCCACAACAAAAAACAGTTCCATGAAATATTAATGGGATATATTTACTGACAAGCGACTGTAACAAGCAACTCTCATCTGGGTCTTGCGGGGGGGGGAGAGAGAGCGCTTGTTTTGACTGACAACAGCTAGGTGCAGAGGTACATGCACATGATGCATGCCGACACAGAAAGACACTCATACAACCAACACCAAAATTATGACTGGACCTAGATGACCCTTCTGATACCTCTGGAGGACGCTGAGTGCACTGTGTGTGTACTCTGAGAATGTCAGAAATGTGTGTGCAGATGATTCGCACACTTATTCGGTGTGAACTGCTGATGTAATATGAACCAAGATCTCCGGCTTATCGGTTAACAAGGCAGGGGGAATTATGTAAGCATGAGATAAGATGCTTGCGTCCACTCATGCACGCATTATCCCACATCGCCGCCCCCCTGTGTCTTAACCCTCTCTCCCTGTTATCACTCCAGGCCCCGCTCCCTGAAAAAATCTTGCTCTGACCCAGAAATCCCAAACTTTGCTTACCTAATTTCTGCGGCATATTTCTCTGCCACAGGAGGTGGTTATGACAAATTAGAAGTCTACAAATGTTCTGATGGTGTAAAGGCTCCAGCTGTCACTAGGGAGATGGTGATCAGGTTTCCAAGCTGCATGGTCTCTTGGCGCCACAAAGAGTTCCATATGGTCATCCAAATGCTGCACCTAAATCTGCTCCCAATCTCCACCCCGGAGCTGAGCACTTCTACTGAATTAGTCACAAGGCTTCGGAGCATATGAGGCACAAGACAACGGCAATAACAAAATAAAAAAAAGTTGGAGTAAAGTAGCACTTTAATTTTTTTTATAGCACATCCTTCACATTGTAGTCCATTTTATTTAGCGCCGTCATTATCTCATAGCAATTAACGGAGCAAAAATAGAGAATCCTGATATTTCCCACAATAATCAATCACTTGGCAAAAATTGGGGGGAAAAAATCACATCATTACCTGGAAGAAACTAACGTCCATCTGGCTCCACCAACTGGGTCGAGAGAAGAGAAATGGATAAGGAATATGACACTCAGAACAGTTTGATATAGATGACGGATAAAAAAAAAAAGATGACAGTACACACATCCATAGCAGAAGCGATAACAGAACTTTTACATAAATAATAATGATGATTATATGAAGTAGTCTTTGGCTAGATGCTGCAGCGCCAGAGTCAGAAATGCAGAGAGAAACTACAGTCAATTTCATTTATAAAAAATACATACAGTAAGGAGATAGAGCACTGGTTCAGTGCATCATGGGAGTTCTGCCAATAGCCAAGGGCACAAGCTATTTTAAAAAAGATAAGTTTTAGACCTTGAGAGGGAAGACCTGAGGAGAAAAGGGGGCCTGGTGGCTGACACCTCTGCACTAACAACAAACCATCTTTAGAGCAATGTGATTCTAATATCATGAACTCTTATATGATGGAGCTTCATTGTATATATAGACTTTTCAATCCTGGCCTTTACAGGGAGTGCAGAGTTTCTGAAATCTGTAGAGTTGTAGTAGATAGTTGGACAGTTGGAAAAAGAAAATCAGTCAAATGAAGCAACTGTGCTGGGTTACATTGAGCCGAGTGTTTCTGTGGATACCGGACATCATGAGATGATTACAAAAAGAAGCAGTGAAGTGAACCAGACCTGTCAGACCACCACCACCACCACCATAGCCTCGTGCTCCTCTCATGGCTGAGCAGTGAAGAGCAGGGGATTGGTGATCTATAATTAACCGGCGGGTCGGTGTTGATGTCATTGACGCAGCGTGGAGGTAGAAGGTGGCAGTGCCAAGGCACCTGTTGTTGTGGAGTGTGGCATCTGATATCATTACCTACCCAGCCGGAGCGCCAACGTCCCCGCTGGGTCGCGAACTGTCCAAGCTCCCGACCACATTCACCTTTCACTCACAGGCGCGTGTGCGTATACACACACAAAATCATCTCCTGTCATCATGTCCTCCTTTACATAACAAACTCTGACAGCCCCAACACCTAGAGGGTAAAGATCCACTGAGATTTTCAATTACTGTTAATGATATTTTGATGGCGGCTGGTTAACTTATGCAACCGTCACTATGCAGCTATATAAATATTCCATGGTGAGTGAAATCTGTAAAAAAAAAAAAAACTGCAGTATGTGGATTTAAAGCTAGAGGGACTTTAAAGGGACAGTGTGATTTTTTGTCATGTTTGTGCTACCAAACATAGGTTTCGCTTGCATTTTTGTTTGAGAATGTCGATCCTAAAAACAACAATATCAGATTCTATTCCCCATGTTAAAGGGGCAAGAAAAAAACTGTTGTTCCAAGCCACCATTTACTCCGACAGTATATTATGTTTGATGACACTGCCCTCACAGTGTGCTTCAAAACAAAAAAAGAAATATAGTTCAGTTTTTAAAATGCTGGGCTCCTCCTCGGCGAGAGAGAGAGAGGCCACCGTGTTGGAGAGATAACCCCACAAAGGGGATTACCCAGCTGATGGGACATGGCTGAGAAAATAATATATTAGAGGGACGAGGACTTAACTGCACACAGGAGCATGAGAAATGTATTGAACATTTTACAGTGAGACAATGTGACCGTTCCGCATTGGTGCTGTTTATGAGTGTAGCAGCTTTCCCAAGCACATCAGAATGTCTAAGCCCGGGCAGTGACAGGGATTTCACAGCCCAAACTGATTTCCAGGCCGACAGGGTACACACACACACACACACACACAAACTTGTTTTTATATCTTAGTGAGGACACATCATCGACATAATGCATTCCTTAGCCCCTTACCCTAACCTTACCCATCACAACTAAGTGCCTACGTTATTACTAACCCTAAAAACAGGTCTTAATCCCGAAAAAGCCCTTTAAAGTTGTGGGGGACAGACAAAATGTCCCCACAAAGATAAGTTTTTTTTGGACCCCACAAAAGAGATAAAGTACAAGTTCACACACACACACACACACATACACACATACACACAGGTTTGAGCAGCTATCCCTTTAAGGATAAGAACAAGTTTAATCCCTAACCTTAACCAGTTAACATCTAACCCTTACCAATCCACATTTCAAATCTTGGCCCCAAATTTAGCCAGTTCCTCAAGGACCAGGTTTTCATTAAACTGGTCCTGACAAGGCCAGTGTTTATGCCAGTAAAGGCCCTAAAATGTAACAAATACACACTCTGGTAAAGTTATTGATGTAAGTTTTAATATAGTATTATAAAATGTAAAAGCTTTTGTGGACCCATAGGAAGAACAGCTGCTGCCACGCTGTAGCTAATGGGGTTCCTAGAAACTGAACTCCACACACACACACACACACACACATAGAGGATTTATAATTACTCCACTTTTGATGCCCCAACTTTAAGTCAAGTAATGCCACAGACACCGCTGCGATTAGCAGTGTGTCTGCAACTAAGAGTCACTTCTTAATAACTTCACATTTTTTTTACACTTCTGTGAATCATTAGCCGCAGATGCATACATCAATAAATTAACACAAGAAAAAAATTAAAAATGTTCCAAATATCTTTTCATTTCAATGCACACAAAGCCCTGGGCAAGCAAATCCCATAATGTAATGTGCTTTTTTTAATGAATCAGTGGCTCCCTCGATGTGCAATAAAGACACAGCAGTGCTCTACATTATTGATTCAGTTTCATAACAACCCAGAGTGTCTTTATTCACTGCAATTGGTGGAGCAGGAATCGCACACACTTATTTAAAAAATCATTGCACCAATTAGTGAAGTTGGAGCATCTCGTTTTGCTTTAATAAGTCCTGTGAGATCTGATTTATAATAACTGCAGTATTGTGTTCACCGTGGTGGTGCCTTATTGCTAATTTGAAATCATTTACTATGTTACTGAGCGTTCGGGAGGTGTGTCACATATCACTGGTGTGTACACAGACAGGCTGACAGGTAAGTGTGTGCACAGGGGCAGGGGGAAAACACACACAAAAGGAGATGCATCATGTTGAGTCAGATTTTGATGTTTAATCATTAACGCGAGTTTCTGCCAACTAGCACAGTCACTACAGGAAGGGCCATTGATTTTCTATCGGCAGTCTGCCTGCATAAACAAAAACTGCATGCTTTCCACACCTCGTAATTGTTAAATATTGTGAATATCATGGTTTTCCTGTCAGATAAATGCATGTCACGTAACTTAATGATTGCAAACTATCTGCTTTCAGCCTCTTGGCCACGATCTAGTGCAGTGGTTGTGGTTTTTCCTTCGGGGAGCTGGTTGCCTTTTCATTAATGCCCCTCAGAGTTAAAGCCTAATGTCCTCTGGGACTGGATGTCATTGGCTGACAAGGTTGAGGGATTTGAGTGAATTTTCCTGCAATAATGGAAATATCCTGAGCCCCTGGGACAAACAGACAGGAGACTGGCAGGAAATATC
Organism: Solea solea; assembly: GCF_958295425.1. Classification (NCBI taxonomy): domain Eukaryota; kingdom Metazoa; phylum Chordata; class Actinopteri; order Pleuronectiformes; family Soleidae; genus Solea; species Solea solea. Next base: position 33,761,513 of record NC_081134.1, on the reverse strand, counting down.
TTAATCTGCACTGACCCTTTGTTGGCGTCGTCTCATTCCCTCAGTGAGACGAACATGTGCATGCACGCCTAGCGTGTGCATACCTGCGCACGTCCACACGCACAGCGCAGAGTACATCTGGATTGTGTTGCAGTGACCGAAGGCCCCCGGAGTGTGTGGCCTCAGTGGCAGTGTGTGGGTGAGAGCCAGGGTCCAGTGCGCCATGGTGGGGGCTCTCCATCACGCCGGCTCCTGGCTTGACAGGCCCTGGCTCTGGGGCCTGTCAAGGTCTTGCTGGGCGCACTCAAACTGTGCACTGCTGAGGAAGGGATTCTGTATCCTTCTAATGGATTACTCACCCACATCACCTGTCTGAGTGGATTGTGTTGACCGACAGACGCGCGCCCGCATGCAGACACGTGTCCGTGCATGCTCACATCTGCATACAAACTTATACGAAGGCTTGAATGTTACTCAAACGGTTCCTTTGTCAAGTGCAAGCTACTCCGCATTGTTGCTTGTTTATTTGCCTCACTTTGTCCAAAAAGTGCGCTACGCAAACAGCCTTTGTGCTCATTGGACAGCTTGTAAAGTGGTTTTCTCATCGAACTAAAAAGGTCACATCTATGCCTTCATCATTTACTCTTAATTCAGACGAAGAGAGAGGGAGAGAGAAAGCGAGGGAGAGAGAGCCTGGTGTCATGCTGCTGGACACCTGCGGACCTCGGTCAGGGCTGAGGCCCTAATCAGGCTCATACATATGTGTCACATCCAATGACCTACTGGCTCTGTTCATAATAAAGGTCACTCAGTGAGAAATACTCTGTCCCCCAAGGTCCTCCTTAATGGGGAGCCACTGTAGCTTTTATAACCAAGTGCCCACTAAAGAAACTCTAGCCTAGCATGTATGTAAACCACTACAAATGTGTGTTTAGGTGTTAGTGACCAACTCTTTACGGATTTAAGATCAAAATGTCCACTAACTAACACAACAATTTAGTACATTGTACCCCATGTATACGAGAAAGATGTTCTGCATTATTATTATTAAAAATAAAAGAAAAAAATAAGTAAAAGAAACACTTATTGATATATGGCACAGTGAGATTCCAAACTGCAGTGCGTGCTCTCTTTTTCTTCACTAAAGTAGTTTCAAACAACTTTTTGAGACAGTGTTTTTTGTACTACACATAAAGTAAAAGCAATTTGGGGTGAATGTCCAGGTCAATTCCATGACATTTTTTGTTTGTTTATATAGTTGGACATTTTGCTTGGATTTTTTTTGAACGCTCACCGTATGGAGCGATGAAAAGAAGCAAGAAGAAAAACTTGGGGGCACTTTCATTCATCAAAGGACCCTGCCAGAATCAAACCCAGGAAGTGGTAATTACAGTGTGCAGTTCACACCTCAACCAAGGCAAACTATAGAGAGCTGGTATTCTGACATTTAATGGACAAACCAGCAGATATAGATATAGCAGCATAAATATGAATAAAATCACAAGTTACAACCCTAAAAGTGTACTCACCCTTATGTTGGAAACATCTCTTATCGTCAGTCGCCATATTATTGTGTGCAGAAACCCATTACCTCGAGATTAATAACAACATATCAGACAGACAGATACTGTACATCATTTCCAGAAAACAGCGGAACGCTATTGCAGGGAAATAATGGTTATAGAGGTCAGCTATTGATCCGCTACTGAAGGGGACCTTAGGGGCATGTTACGAAGGGCTATTGTTGCTTGTCAATGATCCCTTTATGGCCTTGGACTCGACAGGTCTGTGGCTATAAATCAAGGTTAAACTAGTCCTCTAATAGCAAATCAATAGCGCTCAATAGATATTATCATGTGATTACAATTCAGTCAAGTCAACCATTAGTCAAAACTTAAATAGTCCCCGATGTCGGCCCCGCAGCTAGAGAGGAGAAAGCTCTGGAGTCTCTTGTGAGGTTCATGCATTGATACAGATAGTTTTCTGAGCTCGCAGTCCTGCCTCTACGTCAGGTAAAATGGCAAGGTCCTCCATTAGCTTAACCGCAGAGGTTGCAAAGATCTGAGAGAACAATGCAGAAGTTATATTGAGCTAACCTTTACACAAGAGCAGATATTTCACCCTGCATTAAGTTTACCCTAAGAGTAACCTACTTGTTATTTAGCTCTAAGCCTCCTCTATCAATGCACTTCTACCTGTGCGAAAGCAGCATCAGTCCAACGTGTCTGCGATGCAACTAAATGGGGCACAGGGACATATCTATCAGCCGCTAACCTTTGCAGCACTGATATTTATGATAAAGGCCATTACACATCTGTGAGTTGCTTGCGCAAGGGGCTTTAAGGCTAACAACAGTTGTGAAGAAAGGTGCAATCCAAGGGTTTTACACGAGTGTCTTCCTGTGATTCAGTACAGGCACTGAAATGTCATCACTTGGGAGGATTTCTGGGGTTGTGACACAAGCCTTTTCTCAGAAACTCCAGTTGTGGAGGCGGATGGAGGATAACAGGAAGAGGACATATTGTGTTCTCGGTCCCTTTCTCTTAACAATGTACATCTTTGATGTTTGACCTTCTGCTCTGTTTCATCACAGGCTGCCCACTGACTCACCTTGCTGTCTGAAAGGACAGTGTATACTCCCAAGTATGAGAAAGAAGCAGTTCCATTTTTGAAACACTGAACCATTTGAACATGGTTGCAGGATTATTTCTTCAATCTAATTTAATCCAATTTTGTAACTCTACATCAATGTCAAAAAGCTTTATTAATAATAATAAAAAAGGGTGTCATTTCATTTATTTGACAAACAGCACACTATTAAATACAACTGGACTTCAGAGTCCTGAGCTGTGTGTCCTAATACTAATGTGCAAAAATGTGGTCTGCACACAAATCATATTCAAAAGTGTCCTATCAATTGCATCAACACAGCAGCAGGAAGCCGCTGTCTTTTATTTTGCATATTCATATGATTATTCTTCCAAATACATTCACGTCAGTGCCGTTGTGCTTTGATTCCTCATGATAAAAGCCAATCTCATTTCATTCTTGCACCTTTCTAGTCCAAACGTAGACACTCTGATTTGGTAAAATGTAATTCTAATTTATCATTTTTCTGCCCGAGGCAAAACTCTCTCAGGCCTGGGGCTGTTTGAAAAGCAGTTGGACACAAAGACAGACCCTGGGAACTTTGCCCATGCAGTCAATCAGTCAGACACCCCAGAGTGCCCAGACCCGAACAGCTTGTTTTTTGTCCACAGATATCAAACAACTTCTCCTCTCCCGTTAGATAATAAAAACATGTAAATAGGAGTGAGTTGTTTCTGTCTTTTTTCTGTCTTTTTTTTTTTTTTTTAACTCGAGATGGTTGGTGGATACGCGGTGTCTCTGTGGTCCGGGGCTGGGCAACAGAGCGGACATCAAAGGCCGGCAGAGGTCTGTGACGGTGAATGCAGCTGGTGTCTGAGTCTCAGTGCTGGACAGAGCTACAGGCAGGGCCTCAGCTGCCCCACAATAAAGACACGCAGGGGAAGGCAGTGCCTTCAAAGGCTAGACAAATACACTCTCAGCCATACATAGGCAAACACACACACTCGTGAACACACTGGCAAAAACAAGCCCATGAACACAAACAGCAATGCCCCCCTGAAAATCATTTTCTCCACCAAAATGTCATGCAGTTCTTGCAGACAAAATCGTGAAATCGTGCTGAGCTTCTCCTCTTTTCTTCTCTCCGTCCTTTGCCTAATCTAGTGCCACAATGTCTTTCTCGTGATTTTTGAAAGGGACGTGGCCACTTTGAATATACCTTTATTTAAAGGTTTTTTCACATTTGCAAAAATACTTTTATGTGTGTATAATATATTGTAATGTAGTTGTCAAAGTGGGGGCCTTAATATGTGGAGTGACTACTACTACTACTGTCGACCCCAGGGACATTTGAGAGCATCGCTCACGAAATGATGACATATTTAATTCCCTGGAAATTATTTATTGCAGAGCTTTGACAATAAAATAACTAATAACTAATTAACTATATTTATTCGGGTGATTTTTTTTTTTTTTAGATGTCTGTCCTCAGAATTATGTACACAATCTATAACATTTTCCTTGTTTGCAGATTAACGCCATTGGAAATATTATGACAAACTAAATCCGTGGCTGTGAAATAGAACCATTTTTTTTTTCTTTTTCATCCGAATGAAAGGAGAGGGAGAAAAAAAAAAAGCTGAAGGACAAAGAGTGAAATCCTGATGGCATGCTGTGGACAGCTTCATGTCTGATGTGGTCCTGACTTCACAGTGGGAATCTGTGTCCATGCTGTTGACAGCTTCTCCCTCACGTTCACTCGGGGGAAAGTGTCTCGCTATAGTTCTGTGGTGTGTGTGTGATGCAGCTCTAACACACATTTCTGTTTATATTTACCTTCAATAAATGATTTGTTTTGGTTGATTTTATATATATATATGTATATATATATATACATATATATGTATAAAAGCAATGTTTACATTGTGGTAATGTATTTATTTCCTTTTATGTTCATGACATCCTTTCAAAAATGACATGATCTCGGTGACAGTTTCCCACTTCTCTTGCCTGTGGACGCTCACTTCCAGTGTTGGCCTGTAGAGGGCGTGCCTAAACAGCAATCTGGTCAAGCTCAGTGGGGAGTCCACAGACATACAATATCCCCACAGGAAGGAATGCACGGGGCAACTTTCTTCTATCTTTAAAGGGAGGAAATGGTTTTGTTAGATAGAGGAATACTAATTCTCCAATATAGAGAGGAATATGAAAGAAGGACCTTGCCTGATTAACTCATATTTTACAACGTGACCATTTTCGCAGAGGATTTAAACCAGAGAAATATGACCTAAATTACCAAAGGCTACTTTGTGTGATTGCACCCCGCTTAAAATCGTGTCTGCGTAGCTTTATTAAGAGCATAAAATTATTAAACTGATGAATGAAACTTTAACTTTTGTCAAAAATGCCATCGCTTTACATTCATCTGGACGGGACTTTAACTCGCTCATTAGAATAACGTCCTGCTCTCCCTCCAAGTCCTGAATAAAACATGACTTATCTATTGCAATCACGTTAGTCGAGCCATTATTCATTTAACCATTTATTTATTACTCCATTCATCTACATAAATATTTAACTATGTCTTGGCATCTTTATGGACTGCTTGCTCTGCTGCTCAATTACAAGGCACACTGTCCTACCACGGCCATATGCCTTCTATCTGGCGACACTATATCTCCACAATTTATGGATGCCAACGCAGAGCAATATCATTCTGTTAGGTTTAATGTATGTCTATGTAAGTATTAATCTGTGCCTAATGACTGGCAACAATATGTTCCCGCCTGTGCTGCTAATAGGAACCACTATTATATACATATAATATGGCATAAAGCAAAGTTATTGTATAGATTAAATGGCAGTCTGGACTTGCTCGACTTGAATGGATGTATGGTTTATTGCTCACACTCCATATATTCACACCATATATTATAAGCCCTTACAACAAAAGCTCGTGCTCGTATGGCGCGGGGAGCATGGAAGCATGCAAGAACCGAGGGGAAGCGAGGAACCGTAAACGCCCACCATGGGTTCCTGCTTCAAAGTGATGAACAGCAACAAAAGCAGCACTGGTCGTCTGCTGAGAGACAAAAAGAGCATTTGACCACCTGGGTGCACATCATTTTCTCATGCCGTTTCTCAAGCATGACTATCAGGAAATGTCGCCTTCTAACGTTACACATGGCTAACTCAACGCAATTCACAAGTCACGTAAGCCGTGGCTTCCTTTCGTACAGTGGTTGCGGATTGGGCTCACTGTGTCGTGCCCGTCTCAGTGCCAAGAGAAAACCCCTCCACTACGTCGTCACCTCAGAATTTTGTGACACTTTCACACTTTCACTTCCCCTGCCAGGTCCCTGCCGACTGCAGCCACTATTTGATCAGCTGAGGCTCCCGTTGTTGCGTGAAAACTGAAAAGAGAAACCAGGACGACCATATGAGGCGGCAGTTGGACTGAGATTTTATCCCCACATGTGCTATAAGTCATTATACCTAAGGGTAAAAAAAAACCCTGCATGACTCAGAGGCAAATCCTTATTTTACTATACACAAAATGTCATTTTCAATCAAAGGCACTATAACTCTGGTCACCTGTCCATAAAATCACACAATATTATAATATAATTCATATAATTGTCTTTGTGTATGAAACTGTGTCATAGCCAGTGATCTCCCTATGTGTTTTGTCTTTCACTTTGTCAAAGTAAACGACAACTTACTCTACACTTGGACCATAAAATGTCAGGAAAATGTTGACATTTTTGTTTTTTTGCTTTTACCAAACCTTGAAATGATGATGTCACTTTTGATTATTTATTTTTAAAAATGTAAAGAAGCAAAGAAACCATCAAATATTCAAATTTAAGAAGCAAAATCATAGCGCTTGATTTCATTTTGCTACATACAGAAAAAAAGCACTCAAACCAGTTCATCAATTATTCAAATAGTTGGTTATTAATTGAGTGATTATTAAGAAACAAGTCTGTCAACATTAACTCTTCTTTATCTATGTTCCTCTGCCTGTTCTTGTGTTTTTTTGTGTTTTACATTTTTACACCATGTGAGAATGTATGCACCTTTTTTTGACATTTGAATCCCTTTTCTTCTGTACTAATCTTTTTAATTTCTTTCTTACAGGGACTGCAGATGGAAATAATAATCTAGTCATCTGGTACAGAGCATCTTTAGTCTAATAAAAAGAATAAAAACAAGATGAATGAATGTATTAAGTGATTAATCCTTGCAGCACTACACGGTGAACTAATCAAAAATAATTCCGTATCCATGCAGCGTACAGTACGTGCAGGTGGAAGCGGATTATGCACATTTTGTCAATCGTCTTTGTGAATCAGCGAGCTCGAGTAAGACGTTTCAATAGAGCAGATGTTTTACTGAATATTGGATAACATCCAAGAGGCATACTCCACATTGTGAGTTACTGCTGCCTGCTCAGCTTGAATAGTACTTCAACATAAACTTTGGAATTCTGAACTCCTTTCTCAACTGTGCCACCGACTTGTTTTAAACATAAACCATTGCGACGCGGTCGAGTCGGTGACCAGTGGCATCCTGCTGGCTCAGCTTGGCCTGCGAAACCCGTCTGGCGCATGGGCGACATGTCTGGCATGCGACTGCTGGCTCTTTCTGATACGACAGAGGGTGTGTGTGTGTGTGACTGGCGTGCCGTGTGTTCTCCATGTTTCCGTCCCCTGAAACAGCACATCACTCCAAGAGGATGTTTTCAATCCCCCCCCCAGTCCTGTAGCCCGGTGCTGCTCAGAGAGAAGGTCAAGTTGGGGCCCATCAGTCACTGACTTAAGGGTGGAGCCTAGCAGCTGGTGGCCATCAATGGCTGTTAAGATGTTCAGTAGTTCCAGCCCTATCACATGTCTGACCTATCCTTAGTGTTATATAGTTACCTTTCATGAGCTCAACAGTCATAATCATCATAAAGTAAGGTTCCGATTGCGGGGACGTAAAGTGAACTCCTCAGAAAGTGAATGTCAGAGGTGAAACAGTTGTAAAGTAAATGAGCGCTCAATGACTCATTATTCAAAACCCATTGTGACAAACTACGGTGTCACACTTTGATGTCGACTGTATAAATACCCGCACATTTGACCTCACATGAAGAATGCCTCACACAAACATGTCGTGCGTTAATGCGCTGACGCGTTTCGGCTGCACGTCACAAGTTCAAAGATGGGAAACCCATGAGGCCGTCATCTGTGTGTTTACCCATGTTGGGGTCAGTGTTTTTAGGTGCACACACACCTTTGCATGCCCATCTTTCACCACCCATACATACAGAGCCATACCTGGAGCTACACTGACACTCACTTTTGCTGGTGTTGTTTTTGCAGGGGGGGATGCAGGGGGGGAGCCGCAATGGTCTGGAACAGGTCTGTTTTTTAGTGCGGGTCAAACTTTGGCCAGGCCTGAAGGCGGCAGCCATCCGATCCCTCCCGGGGCGCCTCTGGTGTTGCACCCGTTTGAACCTCCACCTGCTGAGAGAACTTCACTTTAGATACATTGTTCAGGCCTCTGTGAACACCGCAGAGGGAAAGGCGGGACGCTATGTTAAAATCAACAGCACGGGATCAGTCCACGCTTTGTACTGGCCTGTGAGGGTGACCTCCATTCTTGGACCATATGAAGTGAAGATGAAGTGCAGCAGCTCATGTTTGACACACGTGGACTGAGGAGACTGACTGAAGTTTATCCTGTTTTTCAAATTCAAACCATGTAATTCTATGACTGAAGTAGATGTGATTCATATCATCACATTTTAAAGATATATATATATTAGTTATGCAAAGTTATTCACCTTATTTGCCATGCAGTGCGACTCAGCATGATTTGATTCAACACGTCAGTTCCGTGCCTTACACGAGGCCCCCGTCTTCCCTGTTTCGCTTTTGCTGCACCTCACACATTAACAGTTGTACTATTTGTTAAACCATGTTTCATTAACAGTGACGAATGTTGCAATGTGGCTGAACATCTGCCAGCCAATGGATGTGCTTTTCAAATTGAGCGAGTAGGTTGACACAAAAATGAGCAAGTAGTGGAGGTCCTGTTACTATAATGGAGTGATGAAATACTATATTTGTACATTTTTTGCATCTCATCAAAAAAAATTCACGTCTCTCGCGTGATAATATTAAAGCTCAGGCACGTACCTATTGTTGTTGTTGATGTTAGTCTGCCAATGTTTAGTCTTTGTGAACAGACACTAAATATATTTGTATGCTCCTTCATCTGAAAACAGGCTCTGTCAAGCAACACTGTAATAATAATAATTATCATCAAAAACTGACTGAGGGAGCGTTTTTTGAGGCCTTACTATACTATGACATTTTTAGGTGATTGTTGGACGACATACTATAACTTTTTTGTCTCATTTTGGACAACATACTATAGTATGACTTTTTTGAGTGATTTTGGACGACTTACTATAGTATGACTTTTTTGAATGATTTTGGACGACACACTATAGTATGACTTTTTTTGTCTCATTTTGGACGACATACTATAGTATGACTTTTTTTGTCTCATTTTGGACGACATACTATAGTATGACTTTTTTGTCTCATTTTGGACGACATACTATAGTATGACTTTTTTGACAGATTTTGGACGACATACTATAGTATGACTTTTTTTGTCTCATTTTGGACAACATACTATAGTATGACTTTTTTGAGTGATTTTGGACGACTTACTATAGTATGACTTTTTTGAATGATTTTGGACGAAATGAGACAAAAAATATGACTTTTTTGACTGATTTTGGACGACATACTATAGTATGACTTTTTTTGTCTCATTTTGGACGACATACTATAGTATGACTTTTTTTGTCTCATTTTGGACGACATACTATAGTATGACTTTTTTGTCTCATTTTGGACGACATACTATAGTATGACTTTTTTGACAGATTTTGGACGACATACTATAGTATGACTTTTTTTGTCTCATTTTGGACGACATACTATAGTATGATATTTTTGATAGATTTTGGACGACATACTATAGTATGACTTTTTTGTCTCATTTTGGACGACATACTATAGTATGACTTTTTTGACAGATTTTGGACGACATACTATAGTATGTCTGATTTGAATGATTTTGGACGACATAGTATAGTATGACTTTTTTGACAGATTTTGGACGACATACTATAGTATGACTTTTTTGACTGATTTTGGACGACATACTATAGTATGACTTTTTTAAGTGATTTTGGACGACATACTATACTATGACGTTTTTGACTGATTTTGGACGACATACTATAGTATGACTTTTTTGTCTCATTTTGGACGACTTATTATAGTATGACTGATTTGACAGATTTTGGATGACATAGTATAGTATGACTTTTTTGACAGATTTTGGACAACATACCATAGTATGACTTTTTTGTCTCATTTTGGACGACATACTATAGTATGACTTTTTTTGTCTCATTTTGGACGACATAGTATAGTATGACTTTGTTGACAGATTTTGGACGACATACCATAGTATGACTTTTTTGTCTCATTTTGGACGACATACTATAGTATGACTTTTTTTGTCTCATTTTGGACGACATACTATGGTATGACTTTTTTGACAGATTTTGGACGACTTACTATAGTATGACTTTTTTGACAGATTTTGGACGACATACTATAGTATGACTGATTTGAATGATTTTGGACGACATACGATAGTATGACTTTTTTGTCTCATTTTGGACGACATACTATAGTATGACTTTTTTGTCTCATTTTGGACGACATACTATAGTATGACTTTTTTGATAGATTTTGGACGACATACTATAGTATGACTTTTTTGTCTCATTTTGGACGACATACTATAGTATGACTTTTTTGACAGATTTTGGACGACATACTATAGTATGTCTGATTTGAATGATTTTGGACGACAAAGTATAGTATGACTTTTTTGACAGATTTTGGACGACATACTATAGTATGACTTTTTGGACATATTTTGGACGACATACTATAGTATGACTTTTTTTGTCTCATTTTGGACGACATACTATAGTATGATATTTTTGATAGATTTTGGACGACATACTATAGTTTGACTTTTTTGTCTCATTTTGGACGACATACTATAGTATGACTTTTTTGACTGATTTTGGACGACAAACTATAGTATGACTTTTTTAAGTGATTTTGGACGACATACTATACTATGACGTTTTTGACTGATTTTGGACGACATACTATAGTATGACTTTTTTGACAGATTTTGGACGACATACTATAGTATGACTGATTTGAATGATTTTGGACGACATACTATAGTATGAATTTTTGGCTCATTTTGGACGACATACTATAGTATGATATTTTTGACTGATTTTGGACGACATACTATAGTATGACTTTTTTGTCTCATTTTGGACGACATACTATAGTATGCCTTTTTTGACAGATTTTGGACGACATACTATAGTATGACTTTTTTGACAGATTTTGGACGACTTATTATAGTATGACTTTTTTGTCTCATTTTGGACGACATACTATAGTATGACTTTTTTTGACTGATTTTGGACGACATACTATAGTATGACTTTTCTGACTGATTTTGGACGACATACTATAGTATGACTTTTCTGACTGATTGTGGACGACATACTATAGTATGACTTTTTTGACAGATTTTGGACGACATACTATAGTATGACTTTTCTGACAGATTTTGGAAGACATACTATAGTATGACTTTTTTAAGTGATTTTGGACGACATACTATAGTATACTTTTTTTGTCTCATTTTGGACGACATACTATAGTATGACTGATTTGAATGATTTTGGACGACATAGTATAGTATGACTGATTTGAATGATTTTGGACGACATAGTATAGTATGACTTTTTTGACAGATTTTGGAAGACATACTATAGTATGACTTTTTTAGGTGATTTTGGACGACATACTATAGTATGACTTTTTTAAGTGATTTTGGACGACATACTATAGTATGACTTTTTTGTCTCATTTTGGACGACATACTATAGTATGACTTTTTTGTCTAATTTTGGACGACATACTATAGTATGACTTTTTTGACTGATTTTGGACGACATACTATAGTATGACTTTTCTGACTGATTGTGGACGACATACTATAGTATGACTTTTTTGTCTCATTTTGGACAACATACTATAGTATGACTTTTTTTGACTGATTTTGGACGACATACTATAGTATGACTTTTCTGACTGATTGTGGCGACATACTATAGTATGACTTTTTTGACAGATTTTGGACAACATACTATAGTATGACTTTTTTAGGTGATTTTGGACGACATACTATAGTATGACTATTCTGACTGATTGTGGACGACATACTATAGTATGACTTTTCTGACTGATTGTGGACGACATACTATAGTACGACTTTTCTGACTGATTGTGGACGACATACTATAGTACGACTTTTTTGACAGATTTTAGACGACATACTATACTATGACTTTTTTGACAGATTTTGGAAGACATACTATAGTATGACTTTTTTAAGTGATTTTGGACGACATACTATAGTATGACTGATTTGAATGATTTTGGACGACATAGTATAGTATGACTTTTTTGTCTCATTTTGGACGACATACTATAGTATGACTGATTTGAATGATTTTGGACGACATAGTATAGTATGACTTTTTTGTCTCATTTTGGACGACATACTATAGTATGACTTTTTTGTCTCATTTTGGACGACATACTATAGTATGACTTTTTTTGACAGATTTTGGACGACATACTATAGTATGACTGATTTGAATGATTTTGGACGACATAGTATAACATGACTTTTTTGACAGATTTTGGAAGACATACTATAGTATGACTTTTTTGACTGATTTTGGACGACATACTATAGTATGACTTTTTTAAGTGATTTTGGACGACATACTATAGTATGACTTTTTTGTCTCATTTTGGACGACATACTATAGTATGACTTTTTTGTCTCATTTTGGACAACATACTATAGTATGCCTTTTTTGACTGATTTTGGACAACATACTATAGTATGACTTTTTTGTCTCATTTTGGACGACATACTATAGTATGACTTTTTTTGACTGATTTTGGACGACATACTATAGTATGACTTTTCTGACTGATTTTGGACGACATACTATAGTATGACTATTCTGACTGATTGTGGACGACATACTATAGTATACTTTTTTTGTCTCATTTTGGACGACATACTATAGTATGACTGATTTGAATGATTTTGGACGACATAGTATAGTATGACTTTTTTGTCTCATTTTGGACGACATACTATAGTATGACTGATTTGAATGATTTTGGACGACATAGTATAGTATGACTTTTTTGTCTCATTTTGGACGACATACTATAGTATGACTTTTTTGTCTCATTTTGGACGACATACTATAGTATGACTTTTTTAAGTGATTTTGGACGACATACTATAGTATGACTTTTTTAAGTGATTTTGGACGACATACTATAGTATGACTTTTTTGTCTCATTTTGGACAAAATACTATAGTATGACTTTTTTGTCTCATTTTGGACGACATACTATAGTATGACTTTTTTGACAGATTTTGGACGACTTATTATAGTATGACTTTTTTGACAGATTTTGGACGACATACTATAGTATGACTTTTTTGACAGATTTTGGACGACATACTATAGTATGACTTTTTTTGTCTCATTTTGGACGACATACTATAGTATGACTTTTTTGATAGATTTTGGACGACATACTATAGTATGACTTTTTTGACTGATTGTGGACGACATACTATAGTATGACTTTTTTGTCTCATTTTGGACGACATACTATAGTATGACTGATTTGAATGATTTTGGACGACATAGTATAGTATGACTTTTTTGTCTCATTTTGGACGACATACTATAGTATGACTTTTTTGTCTCATTTTGGACGACATACTATAGTATGACTTTTTTTGACAGATTTTGGACGACATACTATAGTATGACTGATTTGAATGATTTTGGACGACATAGTATAACATGACTTTTTTGACAGATTTTGGAAGACATACTATAGTATGACTTTTTTGACTGATTTTGGACGACATACTATAGTATGACTTTTTTAAGTGATTTTGGACGACATACTATAGTATGACTTTTTTGTCTCATTTTGGACGACATACTATAGTATGACTTTTTTGTCTCATTTTGGACGACATACTATAGTATGATATTTTTGACTGATTTTGGACGACATACTATAGTAAAACTTTTTTGTCTCATTTTGGACGACATACTATAGTATGATATTTTTGACTGATTTTGGACGACATACTATAGTATGACTTTTTTGTCTCATTTTGGACAACATACTATAGTATGCCTTTTTTGACTGATTTTGGACAACATACTATAGTATGACTTTTTTGTCTCATTTTGGACGACATACTATAGTATGACTTTTTTTGACTGATTTTGGACGACATACTATAGTATGACTTTTCTGACTGATTTTGGACGACATACTATAGTATGACTATTCTGACTGATTGTGGACGACATACTATAGTATACTTTTTTTGTCTCATTTTGGACGACATACTATAGTATGACTGATTTGAATGATTTTGGACGACATAGTATAGTATGACTTTTTTGTCTCATTTTGGACGACATACTATAGTATGACTGATTTGAATGATTTTGGACGACATAGTATAACATGACTTTTTTGACAGATTTTGGACGACATACTATAGTATGACTTTTTTGTCTCATTTTGGACGACATACTATAGTATGACTTTTTTGTCTCATTTTGGACGACATACTATAGTATGATTTTTTGACTGATTTTGGACGACATACTATAGTATGACTATTCTGACTGATTGTGGACGACATACTATAGTATACTTTTTTTGTCTCATTTTGGACGACATACTATAGTATGACTGATTTGAATGATTTTGGACGACATAGTATAGTATGACTTTTTGTCTCATTTTGGACGACATACTATAGTATGACTTTTTTGTCTCATTTTGGACGACATACTATAGTATGACTTTTTTTGACAGATTTTGGACGACATACTATAGTATGACTGATTTGAATGATTTTGGACGACATAGTATAACATGACTTTTTTGACAGATTTTGGAAGACATACTATAGTATGACTTTTTTGACAGATTTTGGACAACATACTATAGTATGACTTTTTTGTCTCATTTTGTACGAAATACTATAGTATGACTTTTTTGACATATTTTGGACGACATACTATAGTATGACTTTTTTAAGTGATTTTGGACGACATACTATAGTATGACTTTTTTGTCTCATTTTGGACGACATACTATGGTATGACTTTTTTGACAGATTTTGGACAACATACTATAGTATGACTTTTTTAGGTGATTTTGGACTACATACTACAGTATGACTGATTTGAATGATTTTGGACAACATACTATAGTATGACTTTTTTGTCTCATTTTGGACGACATACTATAGTATGACTTTTTTTGACTGATTTTGGACGACATACTATAGTATGACTTTTCTGACTGATTTTGGACGACATACTATAGTATGACTATTCTGACTGATTGTGGACGACATACTATAGTATACTTTTTTTGTCTCATTTTGGACGACATACTATAGTATGACTGATTTGAATGATTTTGGACGACATAGTATAGTATGACTTTTTTGTCTCATTTTGGACGACATACTATAGTATGACTGATTTGAATGATTTTGGACGACATACTATAGTATGACTTTTTTGTCTCATTTTGGACGACATACTATAGTATGACTTTTTTTGACAGATTTTGGACGACATACTATAGTATGACTGATTTGAATGATTTTGGACGACATACTATAGTATGACTGATTTGAATGATTTTGGACGACATAGTATAACATGACTATTTTGACAGATTTTGGAAGACATACTATATTATGACTTTTTTGACTGATTTTGGACGACATACTATAGTATGACTTTTTTAAGTGATTTTGGACGACATACTATAGTATGACTTTTTTGTCTCATTTTGGACGACATACTATAGTATGACTTTTTTGTCTCATTTTGGACGACATACTATAGTATGACTTTTTTGTCTCATTTTGTACGAAATACTATAGTATGACTTTTTTGACTGATTTTGGACGACATACTATAGTATGACTTTTTTAAGTGATTTTGGACGACATACTATAGTATGACTTTTTTGTCTCATTTTGGACGACATACTATAGTATGACTTTTTTGTCTCATTTTGGACGACATACTATAGTATGACTTTTTGACTGATTTTGGACGACATACTATAGTATGACTTTTTTTGACTGATTTTGGACGACATACTATAGTATGACTTTTCTGACTGATTTTGGACGACATACTATAGTATGACTATTCTGACTGATTGTGGACGACATACTATAGTATACTTTTTTTGTCTCATTTTGGACGACATACTATAGTATGACTGATTTGAATGATTTTGGACGACATAGTATAGTATGACTTTTTTGTCTCATTTTGGACGACATACTATAGTATGACTGATTTGAATGATTTTGGACGACATACTATAGTATGACTTTTTTGTCTCATTTTGGACGACATACTATAGTATGACTTTTTTTGACAGATTTTGGACGACATACTATAGTATGACTGATTTGAATGATTTTGGACGACATACTATAGTATGACTGATTTGAATGATTTTGGACGACATAGTTTAACATGACTATTTTGACAGATTTTGGAAGACATACTATATTATGACTTTTTTGACTGATTTTGGACGACATACTATAGTATGACTTTTTTAAGTGATTTTGGACGACATACTATAGTATGACTTTTTTGTCTCATTTTGGACGACATACTATAGTATGACTTTTTTGTCTCATTTTGGACGACATACTATAGTATGACTTTTTTGTCTCATTTTGTACGAAATACTATAGTATGACTTTTTTGACTGATTTTGGACGACATACTATAGTATGACTTTTTTAAGTGATTTTGGACGACATACTATAGTATGACTTTTTTGTCTCATTTTGGACGACATACTATAGTATGACTTTTTTGTCTCATTTTGGACGACATACTATAGTATGATTTTTTGACTGATTTTGGACGACATACTATAGTATGACTTTTTTGACAGATTTTGGACAACATACTATAGTATGACTTTTTTGTCTCATTTTGTACGACATACTATAGTATGACTTTTTTGTCTCATTTTGGACAACATACTATAGTATGACTTTTCTGTCTCATTTTGGACAACATACTATAGTATGACTTTTTTGACAGATTTTGGACGACATACTCTAGTATGACTGATTTGAATGATTTTGGACGACATAGTATAGTATGACTTTTTTGTCTCATTTTGGACGACATACTATAGTATGACTTTTTTGTCTCATTTTGGACAACATACTATAGTATGACTTTTTTAAGTGATTTTGGACGACATACTATAGTATGACTTTTTTGTCTCATTTTGGACGACATACTATACTATGACTTTTTTGACAGATTTTGGACGACATACTATAGTATACTTTTTTTGTCTCATTTTGGACGACATACTATAGTATGACTATTCTGACTGATTGTGGACGACATACTATAGTATACTTTTTTTGTCTCATTTTGGACGACATACTATAGTATGACTGATTTGAATGATTTTGGACGACATAGTATAGTATGACTTTTTTGTCTCATTTTGAACGACATACTATAGTATGACTGATTTGAATGATTTTGGACGACATAGTATAACATGACTTTTTTGACAGATTTTGGACGACATACTATAGTATGACTTTTTTGTCTCATTTTGGACGACATACTATAGTATGACTTTTTTGTCTCATTTTGGACGACATACTATAGTATGATTTTTTGACTGATTTTGGACGACATACTATAGTATGACTATTCTGACTGATTGTGGACGACATACTATAGTATACTTTTTTTGTCTCATTTTGGACGACATACTATAGTATGACTGATTTGAATGATTTTGGACGACATAGTATAGTATGACTTTTTGTCTCATTTTGGACGACATACTATAGTATGACTTTTTTGTCTCATTTTGGACGACATACTATAGTATGACTTTTTTTGACAGATTTTGGACGACATACTATAGTATGACTGATTTGAATGATTTTGGACGACATAGTATAACATGACTTTTTTGACAGATTTTGGAAGACATACTATAGTATGACTTTTTTGACAGATTTTGGACAACATACTATAGTATGACTTTTTTGTCTCATTTTGTACGAAATACTATAGTATGACTTTTTTGACATATTTTGGACGACATACTATAGTATGACTTTTTTAAGTGATTTTGGACGACATACTATAGTATGACTTTTTTGTCTCATTTTGGACGACATACTATGGTATGACTTTTTTGACAGATTTTGGACAACATACTATAGTATGACTTTTTTAGGTGATTTTGGACTACATACTACAGTATGACTGATTTGAATGATTTTGGACAACATACTATAGTATGACTTTTTTGTCTCATTTTGGACGACATACTATAGTATGACTTTTTTTGACTGATTTTGGACGACATACTATAGTATGACTTTTCTGACTGATTTTGGACGACATACTATAGTATGACTATTCTGACTGATTGTGGACGACATACTATAGTATACTTTTTTTGTCTCATTTTGGACGACATACTATAGTATGACTGATTTGAATGATTTTGGACGACATAGTATAGTATGACTTTTTTGTCTCATTTTGGACGACATACTATAGTATGACTGATTTGAATGATTTTGGACGACATACTATAGTATGACTTTTTTGTCTCATTTTGGACGACATACTATAGTATGACTTTTTTTGACAGATTTTGGACGACATACTATAGTATGACTGATTTGAATGATTTTGGACGACATACTATAGTATGACTGATTTGAATGATTTTGGACGACATAGTATAACATGACTATTTTGACAGATTTTGGAAGACATACTATATTATGACTTTTTTGACTGATTTTGGACGACATACTATAGTATGACTTTTTTAAGTGATTTTGGACGACATACTATAGTATGACTTTTTTGTCTCATTTTGGACGACATACTATAGTATGACTTTTTTGTCTCATTTTGGACGACATACTATAGTATGACTTTTTTGTCTCATTTTGTACGAAATACTATAGTATGACTTTTTTGACTGATTTTGGACGACATACTATAGTATGACTTTTTTAAGTGATTTTGGACGACATACTATAGTATGACTTTTTTGTCTCATTTTGGACGACATACTATAGTATGACTTTTTTGTCTCATTTTGGACGACATACTATAGTATGACTTTTTGACTGATTTTGGACGACATACTATAGTATGACTTTTTTTGACTGATTTTGGACGACATACTATAGTATGACTTTTCTGACTGATTTTGGACGACATACTATAGTATGACTATTCTGACTGATTGTGGACGACATACTATAGTATACTTTTTTTGTCTCATTTTGGACGACATACTATAGTATGACTGATTTGAATGATTTTGGACGACATAGTATAGTATGACTTTTTTGTCTCATTTTGGACGACATACTATAGTATGACTGATTTGAATGATTTTGGACGACATACTATAGTATGACTTTTTTGTCTCATTTTGGACGACATACTATAGTATGACTTTTTTTGACAGATTTTGGACGACATACTATAGTATGACTGATTTGAATGATTTTGGACGACATACTATAGTATGACTGATTTGAATGATTTTGGACGACATAGTATAACATGACTATTTTGACAGATTTTGGAAGACATACTATATTATGACTTTTTTGACTGATTTTGGACGACATACTATAGTATGACTTTTTTAAGTGATTTTGGACGACATACTATAGTATGACTTTTTTGTCTCATTTTGGACGACATACTATAGTATGACTTTTTTGTCTCATTTTGGACGACATACTATAGTATGACTTTTTTGTCTCATTTTGTACGAAATACTATAGTATGACTTTTTTGACTGATTTTGGACGACATACTATAGTATGACTTTTTTAAGTGATTTTGGACGACATACTATAGTATGACTTTTTTGTCTCATTTTGGACGACATACTATAGTATGACTTTTTTGTCTCATTTTGGACGACATACTATAGTATGATTTTTTGACTGATTTTGGACGACATACTATAGTATGACTTTTTTGACAGATTTTGGACAACATACTATAGTATGACTTTTTTGTCTCATTTTGTACGACATACTATAGTATGACTTTTTTGTCTCATTTTGGACAACATACTATAGTATGACTTTTCTGTCTCATTTTGGACAACATACTATAGTATGACTTTTTTGACAGATTTTGGACGACATACTCTAGTATGACTGATTTGAATGATTTTGGACGACATAGTATAGTATGACTTTTTTGTCTCATTTTGGACGACATACTATAGTATGACTTTTTTGTCTCATTTTGGACAACATACTATAGTATGACTTTTTTAAGTGATTTTGGACGACATACTATAGTATGACTTTTTTGTCTCATTTTGGACGACATACTATACTATGACTTTTTTGACAGATTTTGGACGACATACTATAGTATACTTTTTTTGTCTCATTTTGGACGACATACTATAGTATGACTGATTTGAATGATTTTGGACGACATAGTATAGTATGACTTTTTTGTCTCATTTTGGACGACATACTATAGTATGACTTTTTTGTCTCATTTTGGACAACATACTATAGTATGACTTTTTTAAGTGATTTTGGACGACATACTATAGTATGACTTTTTTGTCTCATTTTGGACGACATACTATACTATGACTTTTTTGACAGATTTTGGACGACATACTATAGTATACTTTTTTTGTCTCATTTTGGACGACATACTATAGTATGACTGATTTGAATGATTTTGGACGACATAGTATAGTATGACTTTTTGTCTCATTTTGGACGACATACTATAGTATGACTTTTTTGTCTCATTTTGGACCACATACTATAGTATGACTTTTTTTGACAGATTTTGGACGACATACTATAGTATGACTGATTTGAATGATTTTGGACGACATAGTATAACATGACTTTTTTGACAGATTTTGGAAGACATACTATAGTATGACTTTTTTGACTGATTTTGGACGACATACTATAGTATGACTTTTTTGTCTCATTTTGGACGACATACTATAGTAATACTTTTTTGTCTTATTAAGGATGACATACTATAGTAATACTTTTTTTGTCTCATCTTGGACAACATACTATAGTATGACTGATTTGACAGATTTTGGATGAAATAGTATAGTATGACTAATTTGAATGATTTTGGACGACATAGTATAGTATGTCGTCCAAAATCTGTCAAAAAAAGTCATACTATAGTATGTCGTCCAAAATGAGACAAAAAAGTCATACTATAGTATGTCGTCCAAAATCACTTAAAAAAGTCATACTATAGTATGTTGTCCAAAATGAGACAAAAAAGTCATACTATAGTATGTCGTCCAAAATCAGTCAAAAATATCATACTATAGTATGTCATCCAAAATGAGACAAAAAAGTCATACTATAGTATGTCGTCCAAAATCATTCAAATCAGTCATACTATAGTATGTCGTCCAAAATCTGTCAAAAAAGTCATACTATACTATGTCGTCCAAAATCATTCAAATCATAGATTTTGGACGACATACTATAGTATGACTTTTTTGACAGATTTTGGACGACATACTATAGTATGTCTGATTTGAATGATTTTGGACGACATAGTATAGTATGACTTTTTTGACAGATTTTGGACGACATACTATAGTATGACTTTTTTGACAGATTTTGGACGACATACTATAGTATGACATTTTTGATAGATTTTGGACGACATACTATAGTATGACTTTTTTGTCTCATTTTGGACGACATACTATAGTATGACTTTTTTGACAGATTTTGGACGACATACTATAGTATGTCTGATTTGAATGATTTTGGACGACATAGTATAGTATGACTTTTTTGACAGATTTTGGACGACATACTATAGTATGACTTTTTTGACTGATTTTGGAAGACATACTATAGTATGACTTTTTTGACAGATTTTGGACGACATACTATAGTATGACTGATTTGAATGATTTTGGACGACATACTATAGTATGACTTTTTTGTCTCATTTTGGATGACATACTATAGTATGATATTTTTGACTGATTTTGGACGACATACTATAGTATGACTTTTTTGTCTCATTTTGGACAACATACTATAGTATGACTTTTTTAAGTGATTTTGGACGACATACTATAGTATGACTTTTTTGTCTCATTTTGGACGACATACTATAGTATGACTTTTTTTGACAGATTTTGGACGACATACTATACTATGTCGTCCAAAATCATTCAAATTAGTCATACTATACTATTTCATCCAAAATCTGTCAAATCAGTCATACTATAGTATGTTGTCCAAGATGAGACAAAAAAAGTATTACTATAGTATGTCATCCTTAATAAGACAAAAAAGTATTACTATAGTATGTCGTCCAAAATGAGACAAAAAAGTCATACTATAGTATGTCGTCCAAAATCTGTCAAAAAAGTCATACTATAGTATGTCGTCCAAAATCTGTCAAAAAAGTCATACTATACTATGTCGTCCAAAATCATTCAAATCAGACATACTATAGTATGTCGTCCAAAATGAGACAAAAAAAGTCATACTATAGTATGTCGTCCAAAATCTGTCAAAAAAGTCATACTATAGTATGTCGTCCAAAATCAGTCAAAAATATCATACTATAGTATGTCATCCAAAATGAGACAAAAAAGTCATACTATAGTATGTCGTCCAAAATCATTCAAATCAGTCATACTATAGTATGTCGTCCAAAATCTGTCAAAAAAGTCATACTATAGTATGTCGTCCAAAATCAGTCAAAAAAGTCATACTATAGTATGTCGTCCAAAATCTGTCAAAAAAGTCATACTATACTATGTCGTCCAAAATCATTCAAATCAGACATACTATAGTATGTCGTCCAAAATCTGTCAAAAAAGTCATACTATAGTATGTCGTCCAAAATGAGACAAAAAAGTCATACTATAGTATGTCGTCCAAAATCTATCAAAAATGTCATACTATAGTATGTCGTCCAAAATCTGTCAAAAAAGTCATACTATAGTATGTCGTCCAAAATCTGTCAAAAAAGTCATACTATACTATGTCGTCCAAAATCATTCAAATCAGACATACTATAGTATGTCGTCCAAAATCTGTCAAAAAAGTCATACTATAGTATGTCGTCCACAATCAGTCAAAAAAGTCATACTATAGTATGTCGTCCAAAATCTATCAAAAAAGTCATACTATAGTATGTCGTCCAAAATGAGACAAAAAAAGTCATACTATAGTATGTCGTCCAAAATCTGTCAAAAAAGTCATACTATAGTATGTCGTCCAAAATCTGTCAAAAAAGTCATACTATAAGTCGTCCAAAATCTGTCAAAAAAGTCATACTATAGTATGTCGTCCAAAATCTGTCAAAAAAGTCATACTATAGTATGTCGTCCAAAATCTGTCAAAAAAGTCATACTATAGTATGTCGTCCAAAATCTGTCAAAAAAGTCATACTATAGTATGTCGTCCAAAATCAGTCAAAAATATCATACTATAGTATGTCATCCAAAATGAGACAAAAAAGTCATACTATAGTATGTCGTCCAAAATCATTCAAATCAGTCATACTATAGTATGTCGTCCAAAATCTGTCAAAAAAGTCATACTATAGTATGTCGTCCAAAATCAGTCAAAAACGTCATAGTATAGTATGTCGTCCAAAATCACTTAAAAAAGTCATACTATAGTATGTCGTCCAAAATCAGTCAAAAAAGTCATACTATAGTATGTCGTCCAAAATCTGTCAAAAAAGTCATACTATACTATGTCATCCAAAATCATTCAAATCAGACATACTATAGTATGTCGTCCAAAATCTGTCAAAAAAGTCATACTATACTATGTCGTCCAAAATCATTCAAATCAGACATACTATAGTATGTCGTCCAAAATCTGTCAAAAAAGTCATACTATAGTATGTCGTCCAAAATGAGACAAAAAAGTCATACTATAGTATGTCGTCCAAAATCAGTCAAAAAACGTCATAGTATAGTATGTCGTCCAAAATCACTTAAAAAAGTCATACTATAGTATGTCGTCCAAAATCAGTCAAAAAAGTCATACTATAGTATGTCGTCCAAAATCTGTCAAAAAAGTCATACTATACTATGTCGTCCAAAATCATTCAAATCAGACATACTATAGTATGTCGTCCAAAATCTGTCAAAAAAGTCATACTATAGTATGTCGTCCAAAATGAGACAAAAAAGTCATACTATAGTATGTCGTCCAAAATCTATCAAAAATGTCATACTATAGTATGTCGTCCAAAATCTGTCAAAAAAGTCATACTATAGTATGTCGTCCAAAATCTGTCAAAAAAGTCATACTATACTATGTCGTCCAAAATCATTCAAATCAGACATACTATAGTATGTCGTCCAAAATCTGTCAAAAAAGTCATACTATAGTATGTCGTCCACAATCAGTCAAAAAAGTCATACTATAGTATGTCGTCCAAAATCTATCAAAAAAGTCATACTATAGTATGTCGTCCAAAATGAGACAAAAAAAGTCATACTATAGTATGTCGTCCAAAATCTGTCAAAAAAGTCATACTATAGTATGTCGTCCAAAATCTGTCAAAAAAGTCATACTATAATAAGTCGTCCAAAATCTGTCAAAAAAGTCATACTATAGTATGTCGTCCAAAATCTGTCAAAAAAGTCATACTATAGTATGTCGTCCAAAATCTGTCAAAAAAGTCATACTATAGTATGTCGTCCAAAATCTGTCAAAAAAGTCATACTATAGTATGTCGTCCAAAATCAGTCAAAAATATCATACTATAGTATGTCATCCAAAATGAGACAAAAAAGTCATACTATAGTATGTCGTCCAAAATCATTCAAATCAGTCATACTATAGTATGTCGTCCAAAATCTGTCAAAAAAGTCATACTATAGTATGTCGTCCAAAATCAGTCAAAAACGTCATAGTATAGTATGTCGTCCAAAATCACTTAAAAAAGTCATACTATAGTATGTCGTCCAAAATCAGTCAAAAAAGTCATACTATAGTATGTCGTCCAAAATCTGTCAAAAAAGTCATACTATACTATGTCATCCAAAATCATTCAAATCAGACATACTATAGTATGTCGTCCAAAATCTGTCAAAAAAGTCATACTATACTATGTCGTCCAAAATCATTCAAATCAGACATACTATAGTATGTCGTCCAAAATCTGTCAAAAAAGTCATACTATAGTATGTCGTCCAAAATGAGACAAAAAAGTCATACTATAGTATGTCGTCCAAAATCTATAAAAAATATCATACTATAGTATGTCGTCCAAAATGAGACAAAAAAGTCATACTATAGTATGTCGTCCAAAATGAGACAAAAAAGTCATACTATAGTATGTCGTCCAAAATCATTCAAATCAGTCATACTATAGTATGTCGTCCAAAATCTGTCAAAAAAGTCATACTATAGTAAGTCGTCCAAAATCTGTCAAAAAAGTCATACTATAGTATGTCGTCCAAAATGAGACAAAAAAGTCATACTATAGTATGTCGTCCAAAATGAGACAAAAAAAGTCATTCTATAGTATGTCGTCCAAAATGAGACAAAAAAGTCATACTATGGTATGTCGTCCAAAATCTGTCAAAAAAGTCATACTATACTATGTCATCCAAAATCTGTCAAATCAGTCATACTATAATAAGTCGTCCAAAATGAGACAAAAAAGTCATACTATAGTATGTCGTCCAAAATCAGTCAAATCAGTCATACTATAATAAGTCGTCCAAAATGAGACAAAAAAGTCATACCATAGTATGTCGTCCAAAATCATTCAAATCAGACATACTATAGTATGTCGTCCAAAATCTGTCAAAAAAGTCATACTATAGTATGTCGTCCAAAATCTGTCAAAAAAGTCATACTATAATAAGTCGTCCAAAATCTGTCAAAAAAGTCATACTATAGTATGTCGTCCAAAATCAGTCAAAAATATCATACTATAGTATGTTGTCCAAAATGAGACAAAAAAGTCATACTATAGTATGTCGTCCAAAATCTGTCAAAAAAGTCATACTATAGTATGTCGTCCAAAATCTGTCAAAAAAGTCATACTATAATAAGTCGTCCAAAATCTGTCAAAAAGTCATACTATGGTATGTCGTCCAAAATCTGTCAAAAAAGTCATACTATAGTATGTCGTCCAAAATCAGTCAAAAATATCATACTATAGTCTGTCGTCCAAAATGAGACAAAAAAGTCATACTATAGTATGTCGTCCAAAATCAGTGAAAAACGTCATAGTATAGTATGTCGTTCAAAATCACTTAAAAAAGTCATACTATAGTATGTCGTCCAAAATCTGTCAAAAAAGTCATACTATACTATGTCGTCCAAAATCATTCAAATCAGACATACTATAGTATGTCGTCCAAAATCTGTCAAAAAAGTCATACTATAGTATGTCGTCCAAAATGAGACAAAAAAGTCATACTATAGTATGTCGTCCAAAATCAGTCAAAAAACGTCATAGTATAGTATGTCGTCCAAAATCACTTAAAAAAGTCATACTATAGTATGTCGTCCAAAATCAGTCAAAAAAGTCATACTATAGTATGTCGTCCAAAATCTGTCAAAAAAGTCATACTATACTATGTCGTCCAAAATCTGTCAAAAAAGTCATACTATACTATGTCGTCCAAAATCATTCAAATCAGACATACTATAGTATGTCGTCCAAAATCTGTCAAAAAAGTCATACTATAGTATGTCGTCCAAAATCTGTCAAAAAAGTCATACTATACTATGTCGTCCAAAATCATTCAAATCAGACATACTATAGTATGTCGTCCAAAATCTGTCAAAAAAGTCATACTATAGTATGTCGTCCAAAATGAGACAAAAAAGTCATACTATAGTATGTCGTCCAAAATCTATCAAAAATATCATACTATAGTATGTCGTCCAAAATGAGACAAAAAAAGTCATACTATAGTATGTCGTCCAAAATCACTCAAAAAAGTCATACTATAGTATGTCGTCCAAAATCATTCAAATCAGACATACTATAGTATGTCGTCCAAAATCTGTCAAAAAAGTCATAGTATGTCGTCCAAAATGAGACAAAAAAAGTCATACTATAGTATGTCGTCCAAAATGAGACAAAAAAGTCATACTATGGTATGTCGTCCAAAATCTGTCAAAAAAGTCATACTATACTATGTCTTCCAAAATCTGTCAAATCAGTCATACTATAGTATGTCGTCCAAAATCATTCAAATCAGACATACTATAGTATGTCGTCCAAAATCTGTCAAAAAAGTCATACTATAGTATGTCGTCCAAAATCTGTCAAAAAAGTCATACTATAATAAGTCGTCCAAAATCTGTCAAAAAAGTCATACTATAGTATGTCGTCCAAAATCAGTCAAAAATATCATACTATAGTATGTTGTCCAAAATGAGACAAAAAAGTCATACTATAGTATGTCGTCCAAAATCTGTCAAAAAAGTCATACTATAGTATGTCGTCCAAAATCTGTCAAAAAAGTCATACTATAATAAGTCGTCCAAAATCTGTCAAAAAAGTCATACTATAGTATGTCGTCCAAAATCTGTCAAAAAAGTCATACTATAGTATGTCGTCCAAAATCAGTCAAAAATATCATACTATAGTATGTCGTCCAAAATCAGTCAAAAACGTCATAGTATAGTATGTCGTCCAAAATCACTTAAAAAAGTCATACTATAGTATGTCGTCCAAAATCTGTCAAAAAAGTCATACTATACTATGTCGTCCAAAATCATTCAAATCAGACATACTATAGTATGTCGTCCAAAATCTGTCAAAAAAGTCATACTATAGTATGTCGTCCAAAATGAGACAAAAAAAGTCATACTATAGTATGTCGTCCAAAATCTGTCAAAAAAGTCATACTATACTATGTCGTCCAAAATCATTCAAATCAGACATACTATAGTATGTCGTCCAAAATCTGTCAAAAAAGTCATACTATAGTATGTCGTCCAAAATGAGACAAAAAAGTCATACTATAGTATGTTGTCCAAAATCTATCAAAAAAGTCATACTATAGTATGACGTCCAAAATGAGACAAAAAAGTCATACTATAGTATGTCGTCCAAAATCTGTCAAAAAAGTCATACTATAGTATGTCGTCCAAAATCAGTCAAAAAAGTCATAGTATAGTATGTCAAAAACAGATAAAGGTAATAAATAACATGCAATTCATTAGAGAGTCACCATAGGTTCCCCATACACGCTTGGTAGTATGCAATATGTACTCTGTAAGAAAACACCTTAATTTCGTCAATAATGTTGTGAAATACAAAGACACATCACATGTCTAAATTATTCACATGAATGTAAATACAGTCAATTATTAGTGCCTGCAGCTGCAAGGCATTCTAGTGAGAACCCTAGGGTTCTCACTAGAATGCCTTGCGCTGCAAGGCATCTCTTGTAATCGTGCGCGTTTATTAGTGCCTGCAGCTGCAAGGCATTCTAGTGAGAACCCTAGGGTTCTCACTAGAATGCCTTGCGCTGCAAGGCATCTCTTGTAATCGTGCGCGTTTATTCTGCTTTTTATTCTCGCGCCCTCCCGTTATTTCGGCACGCTACTCCTCCTGCATCTTTGAGAAACCCCCAACACAAGTTATATCAAAATGTGCGCCTTGACCGGGAATGGTGTGCTATGACTTTTCTAAGATTTTCATATAACCATTGGGATAATATTTACAAAAAACTGAACAAAAATTAACATTGAAGTGGATGGGAGACCGAAAAAAACCAAGCCCGCTTTGGAGCATCACAGTGTTGTCATACTTTAACGTAGAAACGTGGTTGGAAGTTTAAACGGGTCACAAGACTTGGGACTTTTCTGACCTAAGTCGACATTTTGATACATGTTACGGTTTTTGAACTATCGCAGTTTAAGTTTTGTACTTTTTTTCAAAGCTTTCTGATTTTATAATGGGTGTGTGTGTGGTCGTTAGGTGTGAGCTAGAGTGACACACTCTAGCAAGATCCAGCAAAATAATCAGAAAAACTTCTAAACAAACTCTTCTCCTGCCCACAATTTCCAACCTACAGAGACAATTTTTACACCAAAATGTTGCCATGGTTGTCGTCTAACCCTGTGTGTGTTTGTCATGTTCATATGACTTGTAGTTTTTCTTAAAATCACCTCAAAGCACAGAGAACTCTGGTCACAGTCTCAATTCACTCCCATGTTAAAATGTCTGCTTTGGAGTTGTGGAAAATCAAGATGAGGGTGATTTTAAAACTGTGATTTCTCTGTCAATTCACGCCCGTTTGTCACAAATTTTGAGATGGGAGCTGCTGAAAGCCTCCTGGCGCTCACAAACCAAAAATTTTATCTCTATCATCAACCGTTCTTGAGATATGACAACTTTAAAACATGCTGTTTTCTCTGTGAGAATAGGAAACAGAGGGGATTGTGAATCTCTCTCTCTCCCTCTCTCCTGTCACTCCAGCAGTTTGCCCCGCCCCCTCCTCTGCCGGCCCTGATTACACACACCTGCTGACAATTAAGCCATGTGGACTATAAAAACTCCCTGTTCCCCTGTTTCAGTGCCAGTGTGTTTTCGTCCATGCCTGATCACCATAGCGCCTCGTCACAGCCCCAGAATCCTCAAGTTTTTGATCCTCTTGGTGAGCGATGCTTTATTTTGTAAGTTTTCTTATCATAGCCTGTTAGCTGATACCTTAGTTAAGATTTATAGCTTTTGTTTTCCTCCTTGGGAGAGATTTTTTGTTTGTTAATTTTCACAGCCTTTTAGGAACTCCAATCACTAGGCTTGTGACTTACCTTTTATTAGTTAGATCCAATCATTTAGATTGCGTTTTGTTTTTTATCTCATTCTTAGTTGGTTAAGGATCGCCAATCATTAGGATTGTGCTTTTGAGTTAGCTTTTGTTTTGAAGTGTTTAGAGCCGTGTTTTCCTCCGTTTGGAGAGTTTTCTGTTTAAGTTTTACATGATAACCTTAGTCCGAGTATGTTTCCTCTTCGGAGTGATTTTTTTGTTCCGCGTTTATAGTTCCACAACGTTTCTCTTGTAGAGCGTTGCGCTCGCAATTTGTTATAGGTTTTCATAGCCACGCTTTTGTTTTTCCTCAGTAAAGAGGACCTGCCTTGAGAATTGTTTACGAGTGCCAATAAAGACAATTAAAAAGCCTCTGCGTCTGAGTCCTCTCTGATCCGTCTTGTTATCTCCTCTAAAACTTGGTGTTTTTAAAGGGTGAGTCCACCAAAATACCACTCTGTCTAAATGCTTTTAAAGGTTCAATCCACATTTTTAGATTTTATAACGCAGGTGTTCGGAAGGGGGAGGGGGCATCAGGGAGTGGGAGGGGTTTATGAGTTATTCTCTTTCAAAGGGTGATTCCACCAAAATACCACTCAATCCTTTACCAGCACAAGTCCTGCACGCGAAGACACATGCCGCAAGAACTGCAGGCACACTCGAAATTTCGGCACGGAATTGCGGAAATCTAGTTCTGCTTTTTATTCTCGCGCCCTCCCGTTATTTCGGCACGCTACTCCTCCTGCATCTTTGAGAAACCCCCAACACAAGTTATATCAAAATGTGCGCCTTGACCGGGAATGGTGTGCTATGACTTTTCTAAGATTTTCATATAACCATTGGGATAATATTTACAAAAAACTGAACAAAAATTAACATTGAAGTGGATGGGAGACCGAAAAAAACCAAGCCCGCTTTGGAGCATCACAGTGTCGTCATACTTTAACGTAGAAGTGTGGTTGGAAGTTTAAACGGGTCACAAGACTTGGGACTTTTCTGACCTAAGTCGACATTTTGATACATGTTACGGTTTTTGAACTATCGCAGTTTAAGTTTTGTACTTTTTTTCAAAGCTTTCTGATTTTATAATGGGTGTGTGTGTGGTCGTTAGGTGTGAGCTAGAGTGACACACTCTAGCAAGATCCAGCAAAATAATCAGAAAAACTTCTAAACAAACTCTTCTCCTGCCCACAATTTCCAACCTACAGAGACAATTTTTACATCAAAATGTTGCCATGGTTGTCGTCTAACCCTGTGTGTGTTTGTCATGTTCATATGACTTGTAGTTTTTCTTAAAATCACCTCAAAGCACAGAGAACTCTGGTCACAGTCTCAATTCACTCCCATGTTAAAATGTCTGCTTTGGAGTTGTGGAAAATCAAGATGAGGGTGATTTTAAAACTGTGATTTCTCTGTCAATTCACGCCCGTTTGTCACAAATTTTGAGATGGGAGCTGCTGAAAGCCTCCTGGCGCTCACAAACCAAAAATTTTATCTCTATCATCAACCGTTCTTGAGATATGACAACTTTAAAACATGCTGTTTTCTCTGTGAGAATGGGAAACAGAGGGGATTGTGAATCTCTCTCTCTCCCTCTCTCCTGTCACTCCAGCAGTTTGCCCCGCCCCCTCCTCTGCCGGCCCTGATTACACACACCTGCTGACAATTAAGCCATGTGGACTATAAAAACTCCCTGTTCCCCTGTTTCAGTGCCAGTGTGTTTTCGTCCATGCCTGATCACCCGAGCTCCTCGTCACAGCCCCAGAATCCTCAAGTTTTTGATCCTCTTGGTGAGCGATGCTTTATTTTGTAAGTTTTCTTATCATAGCCTGTTAGCTGATACCTTAGTTAAGATTTATAGCTTTTGTTTTCCTCCTTGGGAGAGATTTTTTGTTTGTTAATTTTCACAGCCTTTTAGGAACTCCAATCACTAGGCTTGTGACTTACCTTTTATTAGTTAGATCCAATCATTTAGATTGCGTTTTGTTTTTTATCTCATTCTTAGTTGGTTAAGGATCGCCAATCATTAGGATTGTGCTTTTGAGTTAGCTTTTGTTTTGAAGTGTTTAGAGCCGTGTTTTCCTCCGTTTGGAGAGTTTTCTGTTTAAGTTTTACATGATAACCTTAGTCCGAGTATGTTTCCTCTTTGGAGTGATTTTTTTGTTCCGCGTTTATAGTTCCACAGCGTTTCTCTTGTAGAGCGTTGCGCTCGCAATTTGTTATAGGTTTTCATAGCCACGCTTTTGTTTTTCCTCAGTAAAGAGGACCTGCCTTGAGAATTGTTTACGAGTGCCAATAAAGACAATTAAAAGGCCTCTGCGTCTGAGTCCTCTCTGATCCGTCTTGTTATCTCCTCTAAAACTTGGTGTTTTTAAAGGGTGAGTCCACCAAAATACCACTGTCTAAATGCTTTTAAAGGTTCAATCCACATTTTTAGATTTTATAACGCAGGTGTTCGGAAGGCGGAGGGGGCATCAGGGAGTGGGAGGGGTTTATGAGTTATTCTCTTTCAAAGGGTGATTCCACCAAAATACCACTCAATCCTTTACCAGCACAAGTCCTGCACGCGAAGACACATGCCGCAAGAACTGCAGGCACACTAGAAATTTCGGCACGGAATTGCGGAAATCTAGTTTACTTTTGTCCCAAATTATCAGCAGTATTTGAAATGTTGGATAAAAAGCAATAGCCTGTGTGTGACCATTGTTAACAATATTAAGGTCTCTGGATCAAAACTATGACAAAAGACAGTGTAGGATCATGGGAATTGTTGTCTTGTGTCATTTTTTTTCTTCCTGTGGGTTTATACTTCCCAGGGAGACCTTCAGCGACAGAACGTGCAGCTAATGGCAATAAAATGAGAAAAATAGCAGCGTCGCAACAAACATGTCTTCCTCACCCTGACGTTTCATCGGAGGTTTACCTTGGAAGTTATCGCAGACATGGGATGATGTCACCAAAACACCTTGAAACCTTGACGAGACATTTTGATTTCAAGTCAAAGAAATGTTTTTGCAAGTTTTAGATATTTTTTAATGCAGACATGTTACATATTGTGGCCACGTTTGTAACCAGAGGGTTGCAAAGTGCTGAGGTGTCCCTGCAGTGTGTGTAAGAAGAACGGGTTAAATGAACAGGTGAATTCACAATCACTGTATCACAAAATACACAGCAGTCCTACTCCTGGCTGCGCGTTCAGGTTCTCCGTGTTGTTCTCCGCCTGTGCACTGTACTTGTCGGAAGAGGCAGCATGAGAGAAGTCATCCATCTCGGGCTAACAGCCACCAGTCTGGCCCCATGCTGGAGCCCCAGAGAGAGGAAGTGATCGCTCACAGCACAGGAGCACATTCCCCTTCAACACAGGGGGGACATGGCCATTTAACCCATCAAAGCCCGGCGTACTTTTCTTTGCCATCATGTGCGACTGAGTACACAAGTTGTCTGCGGTAGTGTCTGTTTTTGTCGTTACATGTGCACACACGCATGTGTAGGTATGTTTATGCATATGCAGTTGTACTGTACCTGGTTAACAGCAATATGAGGGTTGGATTGCATACACCGCACAGCACAGTCCATCCTTCACCTGCTTACCCTCCTATCTCTCCTTGATTCTCCATATGTAATTAATAATATATATATGAAGTGCCCGCCTCCTTTCTCTCTCTGTCACACTGTCATGAAAGCTCGTATCCCTCCCTGGACACAGAGAGAGTTGCCGTATAACCAGCCTGAAGAATTGACACTCCAAGTGTTTCTCCACACATTTTCTAATGGCACTGTGAGCCCCCCCACCAATGTTGGGATGGAAGGTGTTTAGCACCTCACTGTTTTTACTTTGACAGAGGAGGGACACTAGCACTCCCCTGGCTATAGAGGCCTAGACCAGCTCTACTGTTATCATTTCCACTGTGGGCACACTTCCTCCCATGGAATCAAAGGTATTTATGTGGGTGGCAGCACGGCTCGGCAAGCTGTGCGCACTCTGTTCACCCTGAGCCTCTGGACGAAAGTCTATAGGTGACGCCAAGGTGAAAAGCTCAATTTGTATACGCGCTAATGCTCGAGACAGACAGATGCGTGGCTGGGTGATAATGGTTGACCATGCACCATTACAGAAATAGAACTGTCCGTGAGGAATAAGATGACAATGAAGGGAGCACTGGAAATGAAAGAGGGTCTTGCATGGTGAATACAAATCAACCAAAGCCATTGAGCGGGAAAGACGAGTACTGAACGGATAGTTAGGTCAAGAAATGAAAGAAAATGGAGCCAATAAAGGTTGGCAGAATGACTTTTAAACAATAAAATTGACGACCCTTGTCTGTAGAGGCAAAGTGTGGACGTTGTGAGCCATGACCAAAAAGCTATTGTTGACTAATGTCAACGGAGTGCGTTATCTTTGACCCCTGCGGCTGGAAATGGAAAAAAGGGGTGAAGGGATGAGGAAAAATATGAATCACTGACAAACATGTGATGGTATGGGAATGGAAAGAAAAAGAAATGAGTCTTTACACATTCAGAGTCAATTGCCTAAATGATGGCGCCGTGGCAAAGTATCTTCAGGTCATATATTTGTATTCATAAAACAACAATTTTTCTGCCCTCCCCCATTTATGAGCAGTGTTCTCTAGGAAAGAACAGCATTCTGGGAGAAGACAGACTGCAAAGGTCATAATTATGTGTGGTCATGCTGCTCCTCGCTTAACAGATGGAGACAACCTGAGTCAACATTTTTCAATTAAAAAAGAGAACACAAACAAACAGACGGGAAGAGGAGAGCACACACACACTCACACGTGTGCGCAGAGACGTACACACGAGCTGGGAAAAAGCGGAAATGACCTTGAAGACCTGATACCTCATTAAAAGTGATGCTCCAAGCCTGCAAACAGGCTAATTAGACAAATCCTGCTCACACTTAGGAGTAGTGCACGTGGTGGGGGGGCGTGAGGGATCGCGTCGTGTTTGTGTGCTGGTTAAACGCTGTAAGAAAGCGTGGTTTTTTTTGTCAGATCTCAGGGCAAATATCTGAAGTCAATTAGTTGTGTTAAACAGGAGGGCAACGTGATACAGGGATGCGCTGAATTAACATATGCACATGAACATATGGACGCATTAATGTTTGGATATGGATGGACGACGGCCTAATAACTCACTGAAATAACAGCGATTCTGTCTCTGTGTGAGGCGAGTATGGAAATAACTTGAGATCAAGTGTGCTCTCGTGTCACTTTACACCATAGTTGATTATTTGTGACCGTCTTAGACAGAAGTTTAGCATTTAATTGCATAGCGCGTGTTTAAAGGAAATAATAGCTGCCGGAAATAGGATTAAAAGTCGTTTGAAAACTAGAGGTCGGAGACGAGTTTACTGCAAAATTGATAGACTTAAGTAGCGCTAAACTCTGAACCGTCTGTTATTTAAGTATAATTTACAGGAATAATGTTAGATTGACCATTTATATTGGGCTCTTGATTTTAGGGAGAGCTACATAACAACTGTTTTTCAAAGCTACCAAAGCTAAGATAAGGAAGTAAATGAAAAGCGTTGTTCTGGTACTTCAACCATCATTTTGGACAGTGTTTTTGCAGAGACGTGACTAAAAACCAAAATATAACTCCATAGTTCCATCATGTCTCTTTTGTCACAACAGAAAAATAAAAGTTCCTCGCTAACCCCATGAGGTGAGGATATGCTTACAAACTAAATCATTTCATTTGATTAAATGGGTGAGCAGACAGTTGGTGTGAATATCAGAATATGTCGTAAAGGTAGTAAAGCAACATTATTTCTCTGGGTGACAGCCGCATGTTATCAAGCTGACAGCCTCGGTTAATGTCGGCTGAGTGTGACAGCCGTCACAGACCTGCATCCACTACACATGAAAAGGCTTTGTGTCGAGAAGAAGGCCCTCTACTGAGACAGAAGAGGACATGTTGTTCTCAGTTAGAAACAGGCATTCAGAGACAGAGACAGAGTGTATGTGTGTGTGTGTGTGTGTCCTTACAGCGACAGGACAGGGAGTGCTGATTTACACATAGCCAACCCAAACACAGATGCCCCGGTCCTTCCTTCCTTCCTGTGGGCAACAGAAGGAGACACAATGTGTTCAAGAGGCCGGAGCTGACAAAGGGATTATCCAATGACAACAAATGCTGCAATCTCTGGCATAAGTCGAGGCAGAAAAATACATATCATATGGCGGTGACGGCACTGACGCGGGCAGAAATGAAGAGAAGAAACTGCAAAAGAAAAAGAGGAAGTCAATGATTTTCTGCCCTCGGTGTAGGAGTGTCACATATTTAAGCCATCCCTGAGGTTTTTTTAAATTATGATTATTGACATATCCCACTGGTAATCTGTCAATCTCACTATTATCTCTTGCTTTCTCACCATTGTTGGTTCACACATCCCTCTTCCTGTGTCTTGCCTTTTTCTCTCACACCCTGTCTGAATGTCGTTTTGGGGGCTGATATGAACCTGTGAACATCTGCCTGCAATACAGTGGGAGGGACAGACGAGAGAGAGAGAGGGAGAGAGGGAGAGAGAGAGAGAGAGAGTGAGAGAGTGAGATGAGGTTGAGTTCATGTGAACCACCCATGGCGCCGGACTGTTACGGCCATCAGTAAATCTACCGTCACACTGGTATCAAAGGTACACTCTCTGCCTCCATGTCCGTTTTTATATGTGTGTGTGCGCGCATGTGTGTGCGTGTGTGTGTGTGTGTGTTTCCTTCTCAAATAACATAATCCCATAAGAGGGTGGGAGAGGCATTTTTTTTTTTGGAGGATAAGGGGAGAAAAGAGAGGAAAAATGATGGCAGTGAAGAGAGAAAAGGCGATGAAGGGAGGGTGGGCGCCGAATAGAGCAGGAGAAAAGCATTAGTAGTTCCAGCCAGCTGCCAAATGATGCCCTTGATTGCCTCTCTTCTTGTGCAGAAACAGAAGGTGTGAGGGGTGATTAGGCCTGGGCTCGATCCCTGATGAACAGATGTTAATAACAAAGCCCATGTTCATTGTGGTTAATAGCCAAGCGCGCCAGGGCTGGCTGCTGAGGCTAGGGGAAAATCTGCCTCCATAGCTCTTCTCCTCTCCTCTCCCTTCATGGGAGAGAGATAGGCTCCCTCTACTAATGTTTTGGCTGTACACTAACGTAATGAGCATGGTATTTGCAAGAAAAGGTAATGATAATCAGTCACAGGGGCAGGAAAAAAACACGGCAAATGATGGTGCGTCGCATTCAGGAGATAGAAGAGCTCAGGGTTTGTGCTGTTAACTTTTAGTTGATGATGGCCTTTTGATGATATCAGAGATAGAGGGGTGTTAATAAAGCCTGGAATCACTGTTCACTCGTTTCTGAGCCTATTAGGCTATTGTCTTTAGGCTGTAATGACAACAGCTATAATGTGTGGATAAATTGTCATTATTCCGTCTCATCGAAGCCCAAAAAAATCCCTCAGTTCTAAACTATACAGAGCAAAGAATCCTGACTTGTAAAGCTCAATCATGCAACGCGAAGAGGCTGCAATGTTAAAAAAAGGTCAAGTCAGTAAGAGTTAATCGTGTTTAGCGGATACATCATCATCCTTTCCTTGTTTACGAAAAAGAAGTTACAACCTCACATCCACGGATTATACACTTTACTTATAAAACATTCAAATGTGATGAATTATTAAGGTGAAGCAGATGTTGTAAATTGAATACTTTTGTTTTTTATTCATGTGGGGGGGAAAAAAACACACACACACACACACACAAAAAAAATAAACTCTTGATATTCTTCCTAAGTATGTATGTGCTGACAATCAATTCTCTTTTCTCTCAGTGAACTCGTCTTGCTCTCTGATGTCTCCATGGGGAA
This sequence comes from Solea solea, assembly GCF_958295425.1. Classification (NCBI taxonomy): domain Eukaryota; kingdom Metazoa; phylum Chordata; class Actinopteri; order Pleuronectiformes; family Soleidae; genus Solea; species Solea solea. The sequence continues at coordinate 33,723,908 of NC_081134.1, read as the reverse complement.
TGGAACGATGGCAGAGACGCATGCCGAGGCCACTCCTTTCATCCGAGCCACAGAGAGAGAAGCATTGGCACCGTTGACGGGGGAAAGAAAAGTGACATTTTCGGCACTGTGATAGCTCGCATCTCCAAATTGATGCCTTGTCTGACATAGTCAGAAGGAGGTGTAATGAATGTGCTTTGGGGACAAGAAATGCATGCCTTTCGGACATGGTGGGATCCTCGGCTGTGGGGGCATTGTTACCCGTTTGCTTTTTAAAGTGCAGAAGACCAGCTGGTTTGTGTTATTCAAATGCCGAGGAGTTGGAGAAAATGTGCGTTCATCCACTGCGGCGGGGGATAATAGTTTGGACAAGAGCATCCATTTCTGAAACCGCTCTTTATGCTATTTCCGTCACTCACAATACACTGCGCCGCGTTTTCCACGCTGACACTGTTTGAAATGTTCCCTTTATATACAGCTGAGTTCTGGACAAAAGATTTAAATGATTGTCATTTTCCCCGGCATTCACAGTCAGTCATCATTTGCTCTTTATGTGGAATCTTCCACTGACTGTATGTGTGGCATACACAGACTCATGGGAGGTCATGGGAGTGCTGAGCTGACAGTCAAGGCACCAGCTGTCACTCACAGCCCCATCACCAGCCGCGTCGCACTGAATCTTCTGACGGCCACATGACTACAATGGCGTATTTCTGCTTCTTTTTGTCTGACATGTATGTATCCGCTTGTTGGATTGGCATCACGGGGGGAAAAAAAAAATCCTTTATCAAGACCCAGATGTTCTCTGTAATCATCCTGGTTGTGCCATCATGGAAACCACTCACAAACATACAGTCATGTGTTTTATTTGATGGTTCCCGGCCGTCCCACTAGTTTTATATGTTAAATATTCACAGTTCGTCCAATATTTCAGTACATTTCAACTCAAAACTCATCCAACCAAAAAAGCACTTCCCTTATGTCGTCTATTCTCAATTTCTCTAACCACTGTTTCAAATATCTTATTACTGAGCCTTCATCTTTACTTTGACAGCATTTAACTTCAATCAAACCACTGCTATACAGGTAGTTAAATCCTTGTTTGTGAACCAAAAGTTTAAAAGTCACATGTACATGTCATAGTGGCACATGATGTTTCCCTGTTCCTAAAAAGTCTTTTTTTTTTCAAAAATATCTCTTATTTCCTGACAAAAAAAATTAATTTCTATTGCAAAATTCAGTCTTTAAAAAAGAAAGAATTACATATATATATGTATTTGACAGCCCTGATTTTTCCTTTAAATTGAAAGAAGACAATGCTAGTTAAGAGTCATATGCCCAGCAGTACGCTTCCCCTCACAGGCATCAAGCACCGCTGTTTAATGTACACTCATGCCCCATCTACCTTCTCTTCCATTATTCCACTCTCCAAACCTCTGTCTCATGCACACTTTCCCCAGACCCCATGCTGTCCTCCTCTATTTATTGAATACATCTTTTACTCTGCAGCATTTTTCCACCTGAGCTGGCAGTTGCAACTTTTATGGGGGGGGGTGCAGAGAGCATGCGGGGGCCGCAGAGAGAAGAGGACCCTCGTATTTTCATCGCACGCATCATGCTCCAGCGGACGAGGGCCATCTAGTCTGAAATGAACTAACACTTCACCTTTTTTTTGTTGTTCTCTTGTTTATATTATTTAAGGAGTGATTCCCCCCCCCCCCCCCCTCCTCTCCCGACTACTTCACTTCATGAAAAAATTACAACGATTTCGACAGGAAGGCCACCAGCTGCGAGGAGACAGAATGGGGGATTTTTAAAAGGGTAAGTAAACAGCAACCTGATCAACAAAACAATCTATTATTCAATGCCATTTTTGGCAAGATCACGCTTTTACATGGCCCCAATTTATCAGGCAAGCCAAGCAGACAAAACACATAAACAAGCCAAGCGCTAAACTCACTGAGGCATCGTTGATGGTGTCAAGTCACTTGTAGACATCGTCAGAACTAAGTATCAGCCACAAGGAAATGTTTTTTCCCTGTTCCTCCCCCCTCTTATCGCCCCGTCATCCTGTCATCTCTGTCTTGTTGTATGTACGGACAGGTTGATTGCTGTAATTTCACTGTACTTCTGTATAAGTGACAATAAAGGCCGGTTCTGTTCCGATTCCGATATTAGCTCTTATATGTCCTGCATTCATGGTTTTGAACCCTCTCACACACATTGACATTTCTTTTCTCTTTTTTCTTTCTCCACTGTTCTGTCAGGTGCAGCTTTTCAGGAGGTGACGGAACCCTATCAGACGCCAGGTCAAAACAGGACGAGTGTTGACGTTGAAATTCACTCCATTAGACTGACGCCCGGCTTTGTATTCGTGGCAAAGGCGAGGCTTTCCAGCAAGAATTACACCAGCTTTGTGTAAATAATCAAGGGCTGACCTGTGGGGTTAAACCCCGTAATTGAAGTGATACTTCAAAGAGACGACTACCACCTTCTCTAGGCGGCAAAACGCTGCATGGAGCAATCCAGGCAAACGTGTGGAGGTGGTGGGGGGAGGCTTCATAGACACAGACAGATACACACACACACACACAAGGCAGGAGAAAGAGGTAATGGGGTGCCCAGATTGGATGACACTGTGGGAGAGACTATTCTGTCATACAAGTGCTTTCTCTGTCTCTGCCAAATTGCATCCCAGCCACAAATGAGTAAGTGAAATGAACGTGCGCCGCCTGCACTGTCTCTCGTCACGGGAATGTGCATTGTCGAGTATGTTCAGCCAAAGTCATGCAAAGTGTGAGGCAAAAACTTTTACGCCAATGTGAGCGTCCCAGATGGGGTCACTGGGGTCAAAGAGATGCATTCATGCATCATCTCTACTATGAATATCATATCATTCAAATGCACTCATCCTAAATTATCTGTGGAAATGACAAGCAAATGGCAAATGTCTTTGTTCTGGCTGAAGCTCTATTTAAAAAAAAAAAAAAAAAAAGCCAACTGATAAAAATACAGTGACCCAGTAAAATCTAAAAAATCCACAACAGCAGGTTTCCCCTCATTCAGTGAAATAATAAAAGCACTGACCCAGAAATATTAATCTGCACTCCAATAAATCCTGAATATGAAAGTGTGTGAATTTCCCTCTTTGACGGATTAAAAAAAAAAAAATCCCTCTCAAATTCAAATTGCAAATTCCCCTCTTCCTTGTTTTGACAGCATCCAAACACTCTTTGACCCCCCAGCCATCCCCATGGCGACGGCAACCGCATGCAGCCCCAATGCTGTGCCACTCGCACTAAACTAGTCTCAGTGAACCGCCCGGCGCTGCATGCCAGCGAGCTCGGAGACGTTTGCCCCATGCACTGCAATTCAATTAGGGGCCGTAAACAAGTGACAAAGGAAAAGACAGACAGACGGACGGACAGCTACGACTGGAAATTAATAAGTAGGGTGGTGGTGGTGGTAGTGGTGGGTAAGGAACTGCGGTGTCTGTCAGGCCTGAGAGGAGAAACTGCCGCTGCTGTAATCACTCATTTACAGTAGTGATCACCGTAGTGCATTGTGGGCGACGGATGCCCGTGCTGCAGGAGCGTGCAAACCCACTGTCTCCCTCTTCTCATCCTCCTCCCCCCCGGTTTCCATGCACACCTCCAGCAAAGAGTAGCAACCAGCGGAGAGAGGCAGATTGATCCCTGGATTCTGCGTTGCTACGGGCCTCCTTCCCTCATTAATTCTGCTGATTCCACCAGATGGGAAACAAAATATTAATTTTATTCAGCCCTAGGCACACGGGCTCTCCGTTAAGGTGTTCACTAAATCACCAGGGTTTCATCGGGATGCTCTGATATTGCAGTCTGGCTGGAAAATCGTCGGGGCCGGTGGGTGGGACGAAGGTTCAAATTGTCATAAATGTAATTAATTGTACGGCGAGAATGATTAATTTATCAGAAACCGAGGCGCTGACGTGACTCGCCAAGATGCCCAGCCATGCCTTCAGAGTGGTGGTACGCGCTCGTTTGAATTATGCAAATTAATTGACTCTTTCAATGTGGCATAAAATGCTAGTGCAACTACATTGCATGGTACATTAGTCTGTTCATCCAATAAAACTGCATTCTTTACAAGTGAATCCTTGACTCAGAGGGCTCTGGGATACAATTCATTTTCGGCACAGATGTGAGAGTCTGGCAGCATTTGGCAGACGGTTTCAGGCGGAAAGTGAGAGGGGAGGACAGAAGGGGGGAGTGTGTGTGTGTGGGGGTGGGGACTCAGAGAAAGATGTACATTGTGGATGTATATGTATTAATGTTTGGGGTTTGCCCGCTGACCCCACAGAGAACCGCACTGGCACCCTGCACATTGTTAGCGCTGCACTGTGCTCTCAGATTTGCCTCCGTCACCCCCTTTTGTTTCGGAGCGAGATGACAACTTAGTTTGTTGGTCACATCTAAAGAAGCATGGATCATTGGTTTCATTGCAATCTTGCAGCGTTCGCCCCTGCCCGCCCGCCCGCCCGCCCGCCCGCCCGCCACCCACCCACCCACCGAGCCGTAGTAGAAACTGGCAGTGACGACGAGGCATGTGCTCAGATGCACAATGCACAAGCCTGAACACACATACACAACAAACAACATGGACCTAATTTTTTAGCGCCACTTTGCCACAGTCAAACTCCACTGAAGGATGACGGCGTCGCTCGAACGTGTGACGGTTTTCATTCCAAACGCCAACGTCCAACGTGTCAAATAATCACTGGGAGTGAGCTAGTGCTAATTTTTCGCACCATAAGAATCAATTATGTCCAGGTTCATCCTCTTCTCCTGCTTCCCTAATATCGGATCGGCATTAAACTGCTTCCACACGACCCTTTTAATCCCTGTCTGCACCTAAATATGAATCAAACGACTCCACACCTGCCGTTCACCCAGCAGCGTGAGGACGGAGAGGAGGAGCATTACCTTGTCACCTAATGAAAGCCCAGCAAACCCACTCTTCCACCACTGCCCTCCACCTCCCACTCCCCCCACCCCTCTCTCTCTCTCTCTCTCTCTCTCTCCAACCCCCACCTTTGATATACATGTGTCAAGGCAAAGTGACAAATAGCACATATTAATTAGGCACGAGGCCGGGCGAGATTGCTGTTATTAACGGTGGAAAAGGGGTAAGGTTGGATTTAATTGCCTGTGACATCAAAGTCAAGTGACTGGTATTTCAAGCATCATTTAAAATGTTTGATATTGAGGCCATTGTACTCACATAAAGAACATCTAAAAATATAAAGGAGACTGATGGGGAGGAAAATACCTCCATGCTTTTTGCTGCAGCTATCTCCGAGCTAATAACATCTCTCTGCTGATAAATTGACTAGATCCTGATGGAAAGTATATTGTGGTCGCCCCTGGCTGACTATCACTCCCTCTCGCTCCGATTTGCCATCTACTCTCACGTTCTTCATTCGCCTTGTATATCACTCTGTACTCTGAGAAGGGGGGAAAAAAAGAAAAAAGGAAAAAAAAAAAAAAAGAATCATTTCAACATCGAGTACAGACGTGGAGAGAGTAAAATTTGCTTGGTTGGTTTGCAAAGCAAATGTAATGGTGTTTTTATTACACAGTGCATCTGCTAAAAAAAAAAAAGGAAAAGAAATGAGAAAAGACAAATGGGTGAAGCCGTCGTCCTATTACTTTGTGAAAGTGTGTGAATGCTAAATAATAGGAGCTTTTGTGCCAGATCTGAGGATGAAGAGAACACTAAAGGAACGAGATGTTTTAAATGAACTTGCGTTTCGATGTCACATGAGAAGCCATAAAAGGAAATGTTTAATCGGCCAAAGAAACGTGGATTTAACCTTAATTTTCCATGTTGAAAGAAGACTGCAATAATTGGCTGTGTGGCTGGAGGCCCCTATCAGACTGTAGACAGTGCTTTTAGCTGTTAACTGTTGCCATGGCAATGCCGTTCTCCTGTTGGGCGTTCTGCTAACCCTGAAATTAGTGCTGAGGTGTGGCGCCACCCCAAACTGTGCTCTGCTCCTTAGCTGAGCCTGCCTTGATTTGCTGTCCACAGCAACCCCACGAAAACCTGTTGAAAAGATAAGCTCCTGACGCTCCCCTGGAAGCAGTTGCCGGCTCGACGCCCCCGCACTCCGTGCAAGGCAGGGGAAAGTGATAAACCGCAGATATACTCCCAATAATCAAAACCATAACCATCAACCCGTCGCAGACTCTTTAAAGGCTTTTAAAGCTTTTTTCCAGGATATGGGACAATTCTAGATGCTTCTAACATCTGCATGTCATCGCCATTTCAATTTTACCATCAGGGAAAGGCTGTTGAAACAAGCCCCAGTGGGGTCCCTACAGCAGTCCATTCAGACCACTGCAGTCACGCTCCTGTCTACATTAATCTGAGGCCCTGCTCAGTGGAGGGCTTATAAAAGCTCAGCACTGGTCATTACGGGTCATGGTGGCCATGTTTGCGAGCGCCACTTCCTCTTTATCTCATTGCGCTCGAGTCTCTCGTTTAGCGGGACGAGGGGAACTTTTCACACCGACGGCTTCATCCGTCTTCATTTGAGCGGGGGGGGGGGGCGTTAACGCCGGTGTCCTCAGTACCTTCCGCGCTGCATGGGAATAACCAAACCCGGTAGATGGAGTGCCATTTCTCTGCACTTGTGCGCGCAATAAGACACACCAGGTGCGCTCAGTCTCAAATTAGCCGATCAACAGGGAGGCAGAACTGGCATTCTGATGATCCCTGGCACCAGCATGGCACGCCATTTAGAAAATGGCCTATTATTTTTGTGCGAGCATTAAAAATAATTTAAGGCTTTTAAAGGGCTTTGATTTCCCCAAAGACAAGAGAAAATGTACAAATACTTGACATAGGTGTTGTTTTGTTTGCAAAAAAAAAAACTATGGCAGGAGGAGAGGCCTGATAGTACTGATGATTATTGTTGTTAGCCTATAGTGTCAAAACAGTATATACGGCTTATGTATACAATATTGAATATTATGGTGTGATTTTAATTACATATAAGTGTTAAAAGAATCACAGGGTGTAAAGCGTATATACCGTCTCACCATGCTTCACTGACACATGACACAGAATGTTTCTGTTCACAGTGACGTTAGAGAATTCCATACTAGTTTTTCTATGACGTGACCCCTGCACATATAAAGATACAGGCTAGATTACAAAATGTCCAAAATCCTGCCCAGCTGTGTGTCTTCCTTCTGGAAGGAGATACAGTCTCTCCAGGGTCACCAATAACAGTTTTGCCCAATTCTTGAAGGTTTTATTGCACAGCTTTATTGTTTTTATTGGCAGTTCTTATCGATTTGGAAATATGTCTGAGATTGCTACTTGAAGTATTGTTTTAGTGGCTCTGTCTGTCTGTCTGTGTGTCTGTCTGTGTGTCTGTCTGTGTTTCCGCACTTGCACTTATGACCAACAGAGGCCGACAGAGGCTTGTTGCGTGAATGGAGTGCAGTCTACCATCTCTGATTGCCTTGTTTGAAGTTGGGTTTGGTTTATCCTGGTTTATTTCATTGTTGTTGTTGCACCCCACAGTGGCCCATCACGGCAAGAAGGTTGCTGGTTCACTTCCTGGTTTGGGCCTTTTATATGTGTGTGTGGGTTTGTTTTCTCCGTGACATCCCGCATGTCCAAAACCGTGCCGAGGTTAATTGGACACTCTAAATTGCCCTGTAAGTGTGAGTGAACGGTTGTTTGTCTCTGTGATAGAGTGGCGACCTGTCCAGGGTGTGACCTCGCCTATTGCCCCTACGTCAGCTGGGATTGGTACCAGCAACCCCCCCCGACCCTCGATGGATGGATGGTTGTGTTGCAAATGTCTAACTTTTCAGTTCCACATTTTGTGGCCACATGTGCTCTTCTAATTTTGTATAATAATCATTATTATTTTCACTTTCAGCACAGACTGAGAGATAGAGCTTACAGTGGAGTCAGGAGCCGTTTGGAAAGGTGAAGAGGAGGGAAATACATATTGATAAGATGCGCTGCTATATAGGCCCCAGTGGTCCCTTTCCCAAGACAGACCACAGACTGGAATTATAATGAGTGGGATTAACACTCCCTATCACTGTCCCTCCACCCCCTAAACACACACACACACACACACATGCACTTTTACTGGAGTATGTGCCCGGCTCGAAGGACAAGAAGTGCCAGCCAGTAACATACTGACGTTAATTAACAACATCTGACACAGATGCCACGCTTGTATTCGCTCAAGAGGTGGTCCAGCACATTATTTCATTTTGGTTATTTCCTTTCATTTTTTTTCCACCCTCCCCCTCCTCTCTCTCTCTCTCCTTGCTTGATTCACTTCTTAATCTTGTTGACACGCTGTCCTCTCGGTGCGTCAGGGATGCCAGGTTTGAACTGCACGGCTCTGGCTGCAACTTTCCATTTGTCAGCCACTTTTGTCTCATTTTTGAATGACGCTGCATTCATAGTAAGAGGAGGCTACAGAGGAGACCCATAGATACACACGCGCTCCGTGATATTCACCCACATTCACACGTTGTTGTTTTTTTTTGTTGCTCTAATCTATTTGCTCTCCCTGATACCCAAAATATTGTGACACCAGACACAACAAGGAGGCCCCCATACTGCAGCCTGTTGCCCTTCGCGCCACCTCGAAGCGCGTTCACAAAGAAGAGCCATTTCACAACACCGCTCAGGAGGCAAAAGTCAAGCTTTCAATCAAAGGTAGTGAAAGAAAAGGCCGTCAGACGTTTGGTAATTAGCCGCAGCCTCAACTGTGCCGGAGTTGCACCATGCCAGCACGAGGAGTGCAAGTGACACATATGCTCAATCCTGTATCTACGCCGCTAATCAGTCGACCTCAAACTAAAATAGATGTGCGACTTGCCAACTTGTCTGCAGGCGTGTTGATGAGTGGCACACATGTCAAATCATTATTTGTGATGCAACTCGGTGAGAGAGAGAGGAGGAACATGCAAAGAGCTGCAGCAGCAGCACGCGCATGGTACGAGAACAAAGAGCAGAGGTGAAGATGGGTAATAATCCCTCGCCGTCTTGAGGGACCACTCACCCATCAGGGACCCTGTGTGTGTGTGTGCATTCCTGGAGAAGATGTGTGGAGATGTGGCATTTTCACCCACACTGGCAACACACTTTTTCTGCCTCCTCTGCTCTTTCTGTTTGGTGGGCGAGAATGACCCCCAGACTCCCTCCTGACCTGCCTCCGGTAATGACCGTCGTACATCATGTCTTAAGTGCCGCAGCCCTCGCCGGCTCATGTCGCTGGCCTGTCCGGGCGCTCATTTCCATCTGACCCACCAAGTCCTGGACCGGGGCCACGGCAGGGAAATTAAAAATGCATCGTGTGATTCATCTTCTGAACGACTCCCTATAGCACGTGAGGGACCTGAGCACTGGGGGACAAGTCATCACAAAGGACCTTGATGGCTGTCCCCGTCTGTCTAAGGGTGTCAGCGCGAGTCTATTTTATGATTTGTTTAACAAGCATCTAGATATATGACAGTTGCAGCCCTGGATTCCACTCATCGCTGATCAATAACGCAATGTTTGCTCGAAAATGTTGACAGTTTTAATTTCTCCTGAGCTGATGGATAAAACACCTGTCAATATTACCACAGTGGTGCACACACAGCCCACCAGGCTGAAGGGGTGGGGCTGCTCAAACGTTATGCTGCCGCCACCTGCTGGTAAGCAGCTTTTGAAGCCTTTCCTCCCTCCTCCCCCTCCCCCACCCCTCCCTCCAACTATACCCTTCCCCTTTTCTGCCATTCAAACTCACCAACCCCCATAACAGTTAAAAAAGAAATCTCCCCTGCCTGTGAAGCTTCACTACACAAAACCCAAAAGCTGGAAAAGTGTTTATTTTTTTGAGCCTGTAAAAAATATCTCCTTTCACCCTTAAAAAAAAAAAAAAAAAAAAAAAACTTGCCTGATGTTTCCACATAATCTGAGCAGACGTATGGGAACTGTGTGACTGATGTATGGGGTGCAAACAGGGTGGGGTTGCCAGGGTCAGTCCATGTCTGGCTTTTCTATAAAATGATTAAAAAAAAGGAAATCATACTGTGATTATTTCATACACTATAAAAATAACTTTTTTTTAGTTTTGACACATTTTATGTGTGCAAATGTTTCAGTTTGGGTCTTTTTTTTCCCGTTCATTTCATGATTAATTGCGCTGCCCCAAAGGTGGCACCTGATGAGAAGTGTCATTGTCGCCGCACAAAGGCCACGTGTTTCCCCCTTAAATCTCCTCCGAGTCGCCACTCAAAACCCGCCTGTGATGTTGCAGGAGGCCGCAGAGTCCAGAGCCCCCAGACAAAGACGGCGCTCTCGCATCTATCTTGACGCTGACGCGCGGTGCCTCCGCCACATGACTCTGAACACCGTCTTTGCAATCGAATAAAATAAATTCTAGCGCTCGGCCTCTAATGTCACATCGGGCATGGACCGCGGGAGGTAAGTCTAACAAAATTAGTATGCAAAAGAGCCCGGGCCTCGCGAGGCCTATAATTTTCCTCCCTGCAAATGATTTCCGTATTTGAAGATGAAACAAAAAAATAATAATGAAAGAGGAGAAGAAAACAGCAGACAATGGCATTTTCACACCCATTTAAATAACTTAACCCGCGACAGCAGGTGGGACTGGACTGAAATAAGGTAAAAATGCATGAGTGCATAGAGCCGACACTCTGCATCTTTTGATATTTCGCTGATATGCTGTGGCGTGACGCCCCGGCGGTGTGAGCCGAGGACAAAAACAAACGCCCCAGAGACGGTCAGCAGCTCTGAGAGAAAAGGCCTCTGCGGACCTCAGACACTCTGTGCTGCTGCATGCTGTGACATCTTTTTCATGACTTTAACTTAATTAAACCTATATCCGCCTTACATTGTTTTGCACAGACAGACCTTTAACTTTGAGATAAAGGGCCAGTCTGACTGACTTTCACAGTTTGAAGAGATGGGGGGGGGAGACATTTATAGAAATAGCCACAACAATAATATGGTAATATTAATAGTTATTATTCTTTTAAGTATTAATAAAGTATATTGTTTGCTGGGTGGTGGGGGCTGCACACACAGGCCTTTATAGGCTCCATGCAAGGCTGCATTTATTCAGACTCTATGAATGTTAATTGCACCGTTTCCGAATCATAAATACCAGCATAAATCACCGGACTATACAATATTATGCTGTACCTTTTTTTTTTTTATGTCCCCCTGCGTGGTCTGCAGGAGAAAATCCCCATCACTATAAATCATGTCCCTGCTGCAGCTTCTGCTGCTGCTGCTGCTGCACAGACCCGAGCACATGCAGTCCACTGCAGCCCAGAGACCATTTCATGGTATTAATTTTAATGTACATAAAAGATGGCGCTTCGTGCGCTATACTTCCCATGTTCGGTGTCCGTTCAGTACAGAATCGTGATTTATAATGTGGCGGATCAGCAGCATATTAAAAAAAATATCCGGACCTGAGTAAATGTAATTTTTGTGATAAGTCACAAATGATTATTATTATTATTATCATTATTATTATTACAGTTATAATTATTAGTATTATTTATTTATTTATTTTAAATATAACATTTAGAAATGAGTGGTTGATTCATGATTTAATATTTAAGACAGTGACTGATGGTAAAATATGAAATGGGGGAATTTCCCTGCGCTCTTCTACTTTATGTTTCTTTAATTATTGTTATTGTTTAACATCTTCAAAAAATGCTGATAAAATCTTTTAAAATCCAACACATTCCCCCCCCCCCCTTTATTGTCTTTAATTTTAGTTATTCTTGTTTTATTCCTCACTTTACTCACTTTTAATTCTTAGTTATCGTTTTTAAAGCATTTTTCTTTTACATGATTTCGTATTTTTTAATTATCAAACCTGACTCTTTTTTAAATTTAATATAAGTGGAAAAGCAGATGTTTTCAGCATATTATAAGACACACATTACATATTCTTAATTCTATAATGTATAGTTTATTATACCATCATCAAACATTAACTTTAAAAAAAGAAATGTAATTCAAAAAAAGGTAAAGCAGTATTTATTATTATTACAGTATGGCTTTATCTATTTTAGAACTTTGGAAAACAACTTCACTGAAGTTTTTGGCTCTTTTGAGTATATAGGTCTTTAAAGATGACAATAATGCATTTATTATTGTAATGTCAGTTTTGACACTTTGTTCCAGTTCGGAAAAACATCACTTCAGCTTAAGCTTGAGCTGTTTTTTTGTTTCCCTGAGTGGAGCAGAGTGGGCGCCTTTATCCTCCAGTGTTCACGTCTCTCTCTATGTGTCTGTGTCATAACCTCCATCAGGGTTTCATATTTCCCCTCTTCCCTCATCTGTCCCAGCATGATAGCCTTAATATGCACGTCTCCGTACCAACACGCTCTGACTAAATGGCCGCATTTGCACATCTTCCTTTCCCTTTTTTGAGCCCATGTCCAATCCCCTTCCTCCGTTAATGTGACTTAATTTCTTCCCTCCAAAACAACGCCACGGCAAATCAGCCTGACAAAGTGCTACATCATTTATTTGTGGGGACTTTGGTGAAACTTCCTTATGAAAAATTAATGCCTTTAATTTTGGTTGATGGCGACATCAGCGCGGCTCTGTAAATTGCACTTTAATGAGATTTTGCTACAGGGGATAATCTGCAACTGACAGGAAAAACATCTTGAAAACATCTGTAGACCTACGACTTCAGCCTGACGACTGTACCCCCCGTAAATCCCCGAGCTGAGGGATGAGCAGGAAAAATGGTCACAACTTTATGATGTACAATGTTCGGAGTTAGACTGTAAAGACCGAAACTTTTGAGTCTTTTAGGGGTTGTGTATAGGGCAGCAGGCAGGGGGAAAGACGTTAAACTTGACAAACAAACAGCGAAACAAATACTTTTACATTAGATGGTAAAGTAAATAATGACTCCAACTTGTGGTGTTTTATATTCAATCACAACTCAAGCTATGGTTCCATCAGGTGTCTGGCCCACTAACTTTTCCAAGGAGGCAGATTTGGATTGCGTCCAAGCAGGAGTATAGACAGATCTGCAGCTAAACCCCTTCAAATTTAATCTGACACACTCAATCTCATCAACTGGTACTGTCACCATGGCACTCTGTTAATCTCAGGTTATTTTTCCATCTCTCTCGGCAGCTTCACCCCCACTGCTCTCTCCCATTCAGTGTAGAACTTGCAAGGTGAATTCACAGACGAACCCAAAATGCCCACCTGGTTTGTGTTTTCTCCATTCTCTCTGTTTCTCTCTCTTTATATCTCTGTGTGTGTTTTGTCTGCCTCTCGGCTTTCTCCTCGCTGTCATGGAAACAATAGCCTTCCTGAGCTAATTTGCAGGAGCAGAGAGCAAAAAAAAAAAACGTGAAAGGTGGGATGTAGCGAGGAGGAATGCTTGTGCTAATAATGAACGCCGCGTATGCCAGAGAGTGGAGGTAACTGATGGAGTCCCCGCCCGTTGTCTGATCTGCTCCTGCTTTCTTAGAAATTCCTGACATTTATTGGCCCGTTCCTTATTCGATCTGTAAAGAGCTTAATGTTTTCCATGTGCAACCTCATAACCCTTGCAGAGGACGAAAGACATGTTTTCAAATGTCTCGCGGTGGGAGTGTTATCTGCTTTGAGAGCACCTCCTTCGTTCAGTTTCCCCCTACTCTGGAAAACAAACGTTTACGTTCATTTGAGGACACACCCTGTCCTTACAACTGGAGACAGAGGAAACATGCCTTTCACTTCTCTTTCCACCCATTTCTTTTTCTCCCCCAAGAGTGACACAATTAAATCAGCCCGAGTGACTGGTGCTGTGGTCAGCGCCAAGTTGGGATCACGTTCCCAGTGTGGTCCTCGGACCTTCTGTGGTTTTCAGCAGACATCTCGTGTCTGCTTGGTGGCCCGAGCCGTGCTGTTAGGATGGCAGCACCTGTCAGAGTCGGGCACATCACGCCAGCATCTCACTAGGAGTTCCCTGAACCCAGAAAGAAATGACAGGCTTGTGCTGCATAAATGTGGCATGTCTGCTCACCACAGACGCTTCGACCCAAGATACACTGGGCTCAGCCGCAGAGTACAGTGTGTGTGTGTGTGTGTGTTTCTGTGTTGTGTCTCTTGCTCTCTCTCCATCTCTCGCATGATTTCCCTGACTCGTGCTCCCCGGGGGTTAGTCATCTTTGGTCATCAGCTCCACTCGCAGGTCAATTGTAGCAGCAAGTGGTCGGCCAAACAATGCAAGGAGAAAAAGGGGGGGGGGCGGGGGAAGGAAAGTTCTAGCTATGATCCACCACCTTGTGTGCTCATGTCAGTGGCGCATGACAGGATCATAGCAAAAAAAAAGAAAAGAAAATGTTGGCTATAAACAAGCGGGTGAGTGGTGTGAGAGATTCACTGGAGCACTCGAAATAGATGAGAGGAAACGTGTTCAAGACGCAGAGCAAATGTCATACTGCACTGTATTTGCATCAAGTGTGCCTTTGTGCATCTTTGAGTGACTCAGATAGGCGCCTTCTTCTTTTTTTTTCATGCTGATCTCCAGGAGGGGAAACAGTCCTGCCGGGGCCAAATTAACTGGAGAGCCTTTGCACACAGACCCCATAGACTAATGAAGAGGCCCAGCGGATATTTGCAGGGTCACACAAAGGAGGTGGTATATGGATAGATGCTGAAAGAAAATTGGGCATTAACTAAGATGCCATGGGTCGCTTCAAACTACTGCGGGCCTCGCTTCTAGGGAACCATCACTGGGACTTTTTTATTTATTTATTTATTTATTAAATTACTCTCAAGAAATGGGATGATTATTCACAGAATGTCGTGCATGTTTAGCAGAGAGTCTGTCATCATTCCTCTTACCCCGCAGACCCACCACACACATACACACACACACACACACACAAAAAAGAAAAGAAAAATTAACATTTATTCGTGGGCCACGGGACTTTTATTGGCTCCATGTGCAGGCTGCAAAAAACCCCACAGGAAATTTCAATTTGAAGCCACTTAACTCCAACACTGTGGCAAGTCGTCCCCAACAATGAGCCATTTATTGGTTTTAAGTATCAAGAGTGAATCCCAGAATGCAAGTGTCACAACATCATGTGTACCAGTGGAGTGTGGCGTGGCCACGAGACATCGCCGTGAACACTGGCGCCCACTGATGTTTTACAACACTGGTAGTTACAAAAGGGAATCCAACTGCTTTTCCCATTATGAGGTACAAATGAATTAATAACACTGACCATTCACTTCCTGTTAAGTCCCGCATGGTGATTCGGGAACCTGTGGTGTGTAATAGCGGCGGTTGATTAACTGTATTTGAGGATTATTTCAATATTTAAATTCATTTTTCTATCTTCTCATCTGCACTCTGCATTAAAGTACAATCACAAACCGGGAATGTGCTGCGGTAGCCATTTTTCCAGTGGAGGTTATATTTCATTTGTTCATCAGATCGTACACGTCTCCGCTTTCTTTTGCCCGCCCCGAAAGAAAGGAAGCTGCAATTACAGAATCTCAAAACTATCCGTTTACTTGATGAATTCTCTTCGACTGTGTTGTTTTATACATAAGGAAATGCGTCGACGCTTGCACTATTTATAGTAATTAAAGTGAAAAATACTGTCACAATGTAAATCCTTAATTGGACACCCAGAGAGATATTGAAAATTTGTCTTTAATAATAGGTGATGACTGGGGACAGAAAAACAAAGCGTGTTGAAATGTGACTCCGTGAGTTCCATTTATCATGAGACGGAAAACAACCAATTTAGCATAGCTCATTCAGGGAATCACCAGGCCCAGGTAATGCACTTTTAATCATCCTACTTAAGCATCTCCCAGTAAAACAACAGTAAAGGCGGGATGACTCTTGCACACTCTGGGAGGATAATGTTTCTCTGGGTGTTGCAAAATGTTCTAATTTAATGGGACACGATTAATAAGGAGCTCGTAAGAGGTCTGACACCCTGACTCCACCGGTGACACCTGTGCTATTTGTTATGCAGCTAAAACGCCGGTGAGTTGGTCATCATGGTTTGTTTCCGTGCACAGTTAAGTGACACTTTGGTTGTTGCCAATTACAAATATGCCATTTAAATGGATGACTTTCCCTCTCAAGGTATACAAGCGCTAGAGGGAAATTGATCATGTCTGACTCCACAACGCTGGGTGGCGATATTCTCCCGTTCATGTTCTCAGTATTAGATGTTTTCTGGTTGACGTGTTACATCACAGACCGAAACAACTCTACCGTCTATTAACTTCGATTCACTTTTTGGTCCAAAAAGGCACCTGGATTCTGCCATGTCTTTCTTGCTCTCTCGGAAAATACTACGGAACAAGTGCAAAGCCCAGTTTGGGTCCAGTGGCAACCGGTTTTGAAACTCCTAGATCTGCATTTTGGCTGGTGCTATGTTGTCTATTTGCAAAATGGGCATGGAATGTGACACAACAGACAACAACAACACGACGGACAACAATAGAGGACATCCAGCAGCTCGTTTGTGGGGCGCTGGTCGCAAGGGAGTGACGCTTTTCCACTGATAACAGTACTTGGTAGAGGGGGAGTCCAATCAGCTGACTAGCTCCACCCATACCTTACCATTACACTGGTACCCCAAGGAAAGGGTACTGAAAAAATGAGGGCCGGTTATTTTGGCACTATTCCTAAAGGCCCTGGTACAAGGACCCATCCGTGTCATCCGCTCGAACCAGACATGCCCGAGGGAGCTCTCTTCTCCTTTGGTAGGAATGCATCCTACTCCCTGTGTCCAGACTTGTACTGCCACCCAATGGTGAAGTGGGATACTACAGGACCCGGACGCGCAAGTATACTGCGATATGCGTGTATCATGCAAGCAAAGCAACGCAACGCATCGCAAAGCAATGCAACGCAACGCAACGCAAAGCAACGCAACACGACGCATAATGCAACGCAATGCATAAGGCAGCGTAAGAAGTATACCTGTGCTTTTACTGAAACGCAAAAAAATATGTACCGAACCGAACCATTCCACTCGTTGGAAACACATCATTATTCCATTTTTAATGCACAGTAAACGGTCATGTAAACACACTGACTGTAAATACCCCGAGTGAACTGTATGTTAGTGAGTCTATAAAGTTTGCGCTAAAGCAGCTCATGGGCAGGAACCTCACCAACAGGGGTCAGTCGAGTCCTATGTGTGAATTGACCCCGTACATTCTGCCACTTTGAACAAGTTGGAGCTGCACACTTGGTGAAACGATCTGACGTCAGAGAGAAAACTTTTCTGCTGTTTACTATTCTCTCATTAACAAGGCTCGCAGCCATCTGTGAAGTGCTGAAAACACACCTGCTTCACTGTGGGCCTGTAATGGCTTTTCTCTATGTGTGTGTGGCTCCGCGACTATCTGAAGGAGAGAGGGGCTGTTATAGACCTGTCATTCCGAGATCATCAGCTCGACGCACAGCACCTTGTATTCCACTCGCATAATTATGGATATTGTAACGCATTCAAAATGATCAATTTAGCCGGCTCTGTCACCAGAGGAGTTATTAAGGCACTTTGTGTTGATTTCAATGTTCATAATGTGGTGTATTAAAGCACACCCAACTGTGTCAATTTGGAGTTCTGTTGCAGAGACGTGGACTTGTACAGCTTGAGGCAGAAGACGTGCGAGTATATTTGTTAGTAGTCATTTTAGGCGAATTCCATTTTCCAAGGGGTTATGGAAAACCATCGTCGTGCCTCATCCAAATTGTCACTGCGCTCAAATTCTTCCCATAAAACCGCTACATGACGGCGGCTAAGCGAGATTAGGAGTGTGTGAAATTGGACATTCGTACAATATTAACAAACGTTTGAGTGGTTCTCAAAGGGTGGGGAACTTCACACAGTTGAAGATGCATTGTCAGTGAACGGTTCATTATGAATGGCAGCTCTTAATTATGTTGGCACCTTTGAAGTCTCTCACTTAAGAAACCAAAATGCCTGACAAAACACACGGAAGCGCTGAACCACATCAGGTGCTGAGATGAATGAACACCAAGCGAATGAACTCTGGTCGGACCCTTTCGCATCCTTTGAACTTGCCATAGGGTCTGTTTCTGCTCTGTCAAGGGAAGGCTGTAGCATTGTGGTCACTCTGTGGTATGGTCATCAGGCTCCGGCCCCTCCACTCCTCTCTGCCAATGTATCTGTTTCCACCTGGGTCTGACACAGGCCGTAGACATACCCTGCTGAGGTCCTCTGAAACCGGAGACCCTTGAAGTGGACGTGTGCCTGCCTCAAGTCTGCTCCCAGGAACCCTGACAGATCCAAGGACTCCCAAATGTGGCCTGCTGCATCGAGACATTTAGGACACAGCTTGGTCATTTGGGGATAACTCTCCCTGCCCCCACAATGCCTTGGCCTTCTGCACACCACCACCACTTCTACCAGCTAACCAGCAGCAGCCTCTCGCAGACCAGGGAGCAGACCACCCTGGGCTGGTCAGCAACCCCTGCTTACACCTGCCATAAAACTTAAAAGCTACAGTCTCATCCCCCAGCTTTGAAGTGTTCAAAGCATAGTTTAGTGACCTCTGATGCGACTTTGGCCGCAACACATGTTCTGCACCCATGTATAAACCCAGGCCTCTCAGCAGACAAGGCGGGGATTGTTTACCTACATGTGCGAAGCGTAAGGGCCAATGCATGGCAACCATGCATGGAGCTTCTCTATTCCCACACGTCGACTTCCTCACGGTGGGAAACAGACGCAAGTCGAACCGGACACTGGACATTTTCAGCTGCCATGTGTTCGCCATTATTTAAGAAAAAAAAAAAAAGAAAGAAAGAAAGAAAAAACACTTTCTCTGAAAGGCACTCGTCCTATCTGCCAGGCCACAGTCTTTCAAAGATGTGGACAGACATGAAATTGCTGTCCAAAGAGTTATAAAAGTAACAAACAGCATAGCTTTTTTATATAATATGTGTGAGACAGCTGTCATGTCTCATTTGTATCAACTTACTTTTGACAGGTTTAAACAGTGGTAAAGGGACAATTCATGTTTCTACGGCCAGTAAAACATGTAGATTTTAGCATGTGAGTATTTTATGTAGACTACATTTTAGAAGGTAAAGTATTCACTGTAGAAAATGGCCCCCGGGGAATTTGAATACATACATTTTCTGATGCGTTAATGCGCGAGCAGCATCATACTGTTCTTGGTTGACCTGATGTTAATCGCTGTATGTACTGTTGAGTGGTTTAGTGCATTATATTTGCAGTAAATGTGTAAATGTATAGGCACTGCACTCCAGTACATTATTCTCTATATTTTACATTGGAAAGGCTTGGCTTTTTTTGTTGAGTTTTGTGGCTCAAATATTATTTGTATCAGTGCAGAAAAATCTTATATTAATATTCATACGCAGTGTAGCTGCAGTTTGACTAAACTAAGCCACTACTTTGAAGAGAAGCGGTGGCTTCACCTGGAGCCAATCAGAAGTTAAAACATCCCTCCACATTAAGGAGTCACGCTGTGAACGGAGCTGTTTTGCTTCTAACTTGATGTAAATAGTCGCCGCTTACACATCTGTTCTTTAAGTGAAGTAATGGTTTGAGACTCCAACTTGTAATCAGCCATTTTTACACTGTTGCGCCCGTCTCTTAATTAAAGAAAAGGAGAGTGTGTTATCATTTGGGTTTTTAACTACTACGGCACCCGGACCACAAATGCATGTCAGCTGTTTAAAAGTATTTTCTCCTGTTGTGTTTGTGCAGGAGCTGTTTTTCTTTGTCCAAACTGGAGTGAGATGAGTTACTGGCGTCTGCTGGCATCCGACACGTTATCGCGTTGACTGTGCACATGTTGAGGATTGGATTCCTCCTCTCTCTCTCGACAGACACCGTTCCTCCGTTTCGTCGCTCGCCGCTATAAATTGCTGACATGTTTTACAAGGCATTAAATATTTGACAGAACAGTAAGTTTGTAATTACACAAGACCGTGGCTGTGTATAAATGTCAAACAAAGCGGGGCTGATATATAGCCAGCCGTGGGTTTTACACGCTTCACATGCTATAGTGTCTGAATGACTCGACTCGAGATGATGTAATTACAACACGAGGGGCTTTATTTAAGCACGTGTGCACCGTCACAGAGTTAAAATAGCAACACAGTCTGGAATAATCTGGTAGGAATTATAGGTTTCTCTTTATTTATAACGTGTGAGTGCACTAAAAATGAACCTTAAATACAGTGAGTGGAATGATTTCAGAAGCATTTGCTTTGTGATTCCTCTCTTATTTCACATTTCCTGCACCAATCAGAATTCCTGGCTGTGCTGATGTCAGTGCCGTCTCTGCTCAGTGGAGCCAGAGGAGCTGTCCTTTTGCTAAGTATAGACCGAGAAATCCCGAGCGTGTTTCTTTTGGCCCGAGGGGGCGGCTGCGTGGCCCTCACAAATGTTGATGAGGATGAAACGTGCCTACTGCTCGGTGTCTGCACTGTGACCTATGGAATGTGCCTTCAAAGAAGGATCCTGATGCTGCGTGAATTGCTCAGAGGACTTCAGGTCTTGTGGCGCGACGTTGAACAAGCATTTTCTTCTGTTGGGTTTACCCTGCAGTTTATAACGGGCCTGGGTGTGGATATAGTGTGACGTGAAATGTCATTGGTGCTTTATGCTGCTTGTGCAACTGGAAGCAAAGGCCCTCTGACTGTTGTTGTTCCTGTTTCACGCTAAAAAAAAGGGTGATTAACACCATTCCTTATTAGTGAAACAAACATGCACATAAGGAGTCAGAGAAAGACGAAAACAACAACACAACAATGGAGTTGTTGTGTTGACAAAGATAACACAACAGTTATCTTTGTCCTTTCTCTCCCCCCTTTCTCTCCTCTGTCCCCCATTTTTCCTTTCACCACAACCTGTCTAGGCAGATGGCCGCACATCTTTAAGTCTGCTTCTGTCAGAGATTTCTTCATCTGTTAAAAGGGATTTTTTTTTTCTCTCCACTGATGCCTAGTGCTTGCTCATTGTGTGAATTGTTGGGTTTCTCTGCTCTTGCTAATGTTGTCTGTGTACAATGACTTGAGATAATGTATGTTGTGATTCAGTGCTATACAAATAAAATTGAATTGAATTGAATTAATAATACTGGTAAAAGTTTTCCTGAGGCGTTAATGGTCTCAATAACTTAGCTTTGTCAACAGAACATGATGTCAGGAAAATAGACGATAAACAAAACGGCACATGTGAGTGGACACCACTGTGATTGACAGCTGGCGTTGTCCAATAGGAGCCCGGTTGCTGGTTGACATCTGTGAACTTCATGCATCCATCCATTGTCTACCACTTAATCTGTGCCAATCTCAGCTGACATAGGGCGATAGGCGGGGTCACACCCTGGATGGGCCGCCAGCCCATCACAGGGCCACATAAAGACAAATAACCATTCACTCTCACACCTACAGTCAATTTAGAGTGTCCTATTTGCCTAATCCCCATATTGCATGTTTTTGGACTGTGGGAGGAAGCGGGAGAACACGCACACTCTAGGAGAACATGCAAACACCATGCAGAAAGGCCCTTGTTCAGACTGGGTCGTGAACCTGGGTCTTGCTGCAAGAAAACCTGGGTCTAACCACTACACCATCTGTGTGGCCCTACATCTGTGAAATTCTGGTTGCAAATCATCAACATGGCTCTGATCAGGGCTGATTAAAAAAAAACCATGTGCACTAGAGTCAAAAGCCCATTCAAACCCAGAATTATCACTGTGTATTAAACATCCTCCCAGATTGTCTCAACATCTCCAGAACATCATTCACGAAACCAGTGCCAGACAAGTAGCAAGTGTCATTTCAACTATTCACTCCCCAGTATTAGCAGCACATAAACTTATAAGTGTTATTGTTATGATTCCGCCCTCGGTTCCTGGACACGAGCAGCACATACAGCAGACAGCAGAAGCCATAACATCAACATTAAAACAGTATGAGCCGGGAGCTGTCAAGTGTGGCTGTCAACACCTCTATTTCAGCAGACGTGATGAGCCCTTTAAAACCTTGATGGATATAAATCAGGAGTCTATTTTGAAACAACAGTGTCATATTCAATCCTTGCTGAAAGTGTGAGTGAGTGTGTGTGTGTGTGTGTGTGTCCACATAAACCCTGCCAGCATGGGACGCCCCCTGAGGGCGCTGCACCCGGGCCTCCGGTTCCCAATCTCTGCCAGGCAACACATTTAATATCTGACTCTTCTAATTGTATCCAATAATACATCATTACTCTTAATTAAAATGTTGGGTTTTTGGGTTGTATTTTTTTGTTCAATTGAGAGGAATTTATTTTTTTGGGACTAAAATTTAACTCATAGGGAGGAAAATAAGAAGTGGAGGGAAACATATTTACATATAAATATATATATATATATATATATATATATATATATATAAATTATGTTCAGGGCAGATAAATTGCCTTTGCACTGACACAATACGTCAAGAAAGAAAAGTTCACCTGCTTCCTTAAATATACATTAGTACAGCACAGAAGGTAAACGTGTTTGAGTTATAATAATTTGCTGTAAACAAATAAATAAATTCTCATTTTGTGCAAGATAAAGTGGAAGAAAATGAATGGATGGATGGATTTTTGTTTACCTTATTTGCACTATTAATCGCAAGTTTGCCACTGAGTCAAATATATATATATATATATATATATATATATATATATATATATATATATATATATATATATGTCAATAAGAGCTGATTTCACTTTTAAATTTTCTATTCATGCTTTTCGTGTTTTTTTTTGTTTTGTTTTTTTTACCTTAAAACTTACAGAAAATAATTAAATGAATGCTCAAGTCAAGACCATGGACGAAAACAAAAAATGACTTGTGTTAAATGATCAAAAAAATGTGAGTTGGAGATAAAAATATTTAAATTACTTGTAGGGTTTATGATATTTTACAGTGTATGTGTATGATCATGAAAAGTGTATTATTTGTATTTGAAAGTACAACAAAGTTCTGGAACGTGTGTTGCAAATTATTTTCTCCTTATTAAAATGTAAGAAAACTATGCTGGAGTGCGTGTATCCGTCCACTCCATCCCTAGTTAGGAGGGGAAATCAAGCACAACAACAAAACTTCCGCTCTTTCTCTAAATCGCCCGACCCTCTTTCAGAAATCTCCATCCCCTTCATTCCTTTCACTCCATTGGGACTCGACGGAGAGCCTTTGTACTCCGCAGATCAGGCTGTGTCCACTACTCCCACTCCTTTCAATAGAGAGCAAGAGAACCGCTAAGGGCTGGAACGACAGTGTTACCCATGCAAGCAGAACATCCCTCTCTTTTTGTGCAGTGGGTTGGTGAGGGGGCAGTGGGAAGGATGCGGTCAGTCTGCTCCGGGATAATAGAGGGCTGGGCAGCTGCCTTTGCCACAACAAAGGAACTAGTCTCCTGTTAGTCCTGTTTACTTTAGTGTTGCTTCTGTGCCGCCTGCGTGTCAGGCAGAAGGCGTTTGGGTAAAAAATGTGCGCACAGGCCTTAGAATTGAGACATTTCAGCCATCACGCAGCTTCCGTGGTCCAAACAGGGAGACACACACACACACACTGCTGCTGCAGGACGTTTAATGTGCTTTAATATTGTGTTCCGCGTGTATTTTCAATAATGCACTTCCTCCTAATCCGTGCGCAATGGCGCAGCATTGATTTTTGCAAAACAATAAATGTACCAAAGCAATCCTGACACGCATTAAGAAATGTTGTTGTCAAGTGCTTTTAAAGCTTTTTAAAGCACTTTGCAGCTCCAAAAGAAAAAAATGTTGCCCAACGCTTAAAAGTCAACATTGTCCATCTTTTCTTTGCTCCTTGAGCCGCTGCGCCTTTGATCTCTTTGAGATGCCCCCCGCTTTTCCTGCGCCAGATCTGTTATGAGCTAAAAATTCTTTGCTTTTCCATAGAAACGTGTCTTTTCCACCGGGGATATTGATGTTTTTTTCCTCGCGGGGGTTATGATATGGTGAATCAGAATTTCAAAGCCCGGAGTGGGACAATGCGTCCATGCTTGTTTGTGTGTGTGTGTGTGTGTGTGTGTGTGTGTGTGTGTGCGCGCGCGCGCGCCCCCCTTTTGTCGGGGGGTTTCGTGTCGTTTTTCAAATCCTCATTTTTCAAATGAATACAAATATTGATTCTGCGGAGCGTCTGTGGGCTGCAGTCACTTTGGATGCGACTCCCAAGTCTTTGTCTGGGCAGCAGGTCGCGCCAAGACGCGCAAGTGTGCACGAGCCTGTCCCTCACTTATTTGACTTTACGCACCTGTTACGCCTCTTTATATTAAGTCTCAGAAAGTAGGTCAGCAAATCTCCACAGATTTGCAATCATATTATTACTATGTGCTAAAAAAATTTAAATCTTATTTAAAAATAACACACATAATGATCACTGTAGGAACACTGAAGACAATCCGACTCGGTTTAAAGCTAAAAAGCTTGAAATTCCTGCAGTTCGGGAATTAAATGGACACCCAGGCCTTTGTCCGCGTGCCCTCCCTCCTCCTATGTGACATGTCTGATACACCACGCTTTCTCCCCGCATTGTCGCCCTGTCATCTCAACAATGTACATCTTCGGGACACCAATTTCAGAGGCCTTTGATCTGCAGTCTGAGGGGAACAAAGTTATGGGGAGAAGAAGGAGGAGAGAGGAGAATTCCTGTCTGGGTTCTCCTCAGATCCTGGGTTTAAAGAAGCAAAAAAAAAAAAAGCAAAAGAAAGGAAATGTGCAAGTCAGCAATGTGTCGTCAAAACCCCTTATGATGATTGTTATGATGTTTTGTAACATCAAACAAAGGAAATGTCACTGAAATAGAAGATGCACAAGAGTGACAGTAGGATTCTGACACCTGCATCTAACAAAGAGTGCAAATATTACACTAAGTACGGACTAAATTAAAAGGTATGTGGAATTCTTTATCTCCCCCAAACACATTAAGTATTATATTCTGTAAATGTCTAGAGTCTGTCACAGTCAAATGGTTTCATGTGTCCTTTCCTCTCTCTGATCTCTGCAGCAACATTGAGAGGAGAAACACAGTAGAAGGTGCAATAACTCTTCCCTGGCTTGACACATGCCTCTTCACTTTTACAGCACTCTCAAACTGGGGGTGTTTTAAATAGTAACAGTTTATCTGTGTGTGTGTGTGTGTGTGTGGATTAGTGTTTAAGGAGGCAAATCAGACTCTGTGATGTTTGTAGGCTCAGCTCAGGTCCTCTGAGGTCATGGGGAAGAGTTCACACATGAGTTATTGGATCAAATGTTGATTGTTTGTCTTTTTCCTGACTCACTTCCTGTTAAATTCTGGGGTGTTTTTATGGCTTAAAATATATTTAATAATGGTGTCAGTGTAATTAAAAAAAAAAAGCTGGAGCCTTTTCTGTGAGTCAGTTACGAGGCCAAAAAATGGATTGAACTGTTAAGGTTTGTGTTTATAGAGTTGGACATGTGTCGTTATATGCTTTGGACTTCATTTCAGCACAGTTCAGGGTTTGTTTAGGTGTAAAAAATCACATTTTACTGGTGACATTAAATACATTATGTGTTATAAAATGATAACTGAATGATTAAGAAAACAACTCATTTTAGGTCACAAGGTCAAAGATAAGATTTCATTTTTGAACAAAAAAAAATAGACAATGTCAATGTTTGTGTTTTTACAAGTTAGACAATTTGACATTACTTGCTTTAATAATGTTTTTATGCGTTTGTTGTTTTTTGGACTGTGTTTATGCACAGTTCAGGGTTTGTTTAGGCTAAAACACATGTAAAAGTCTTATTCTCTGCAGCTGGAGCCTCGTTAAATCATGTTCAAATTGGGATTTTCAGTCAAAAAGTTGATTAAATTGACAAAGCGTGTGTGTTTTTTAGTTGTGTAGTTATATACTTTGATAATGCTTTCATGTTTAGTGTAATACTGGAGTGTATGTCAGGGTTTGTTCTGGTTTTCTTAACACTAGAACTACCGGGGTCATTTTTGACCATTTTTTATTTTTTTTTAGGGTGACAAATTTGTTGAAATTAAACATACGGGACCATGGGACCTTTCCTAAATGTGTGTATTTATTGTTTTAACAATGTTGTATTATTAAATCACGAGGTAAAAGTTAAAATTTGATATTTTTTGGGATCAAACAGTTCAAATGTGTATTTTTAGTGTAATATGGGACTTTGTTTACTCACAGGTCAGGGTGTGTTCACATGTGACCTTCAAGGATTCAGCATGATTTCATAAAATCACAGATGACTGAATGAAAACATTCTCTTTTTTCCCCTGCAACTAGAGCCTTTTTGCAAAGAGCACAACTCCTATTTTTGTCTAAATGTGCAGTTATGCTTTAATATGGGACTTTGTTTACTCACAGGTCAGGGTTTGTTCAGCTATGATTTCATAAAATCACAGATGACTGAATGAAAACACTCCTTTTTTTTGTTTGTTTTCTGCAGCTCGAGCCTTTTACCGTTCACCTCTCTCCACCGTCATCAGCACTTCCAACCAAAAAAAACCCTGCACTTTCCTTCAATCCCCAAAATACAAATAAACATCCAAATGTTAGTTTATTTACAGTATGCAAATATGTGCACGTGCGAGCAAGAACTTAAAAAAAAACAAGTAAACGCAGGCAGTGAAACAGTGAGGATGATACTCAGCAGTGTAATTATCATCATATATGGAGTCGTTGGATGAAGCATTATGACGGGAGAAAATGGCCTCTGCTGTCTCTGTTTTGCTTGTCATCTCACGCGCGCGCTCGCCCCCACACGGGTGATAAATGAACACGTCGCTGCTCCCCTATAGGCTGCCAGCGACGCCGCCACGCACGCACGTCCCTCCTGTCATAAACAGCAGCCGTTTAACTGGCGCCGTTAGTGTTTTCTATCGCTCCCAGAGCAACTTTGCCCACAGTTTAGCGCGCGCGCGCTGCAGAGAAGCTGCACCGACGCTGCAGCGCGAGGATAGAGATACAGTGAAAAACTGACACGCGGAGTGCTACAGCGTGTCAGAAAGCCTGTTGGAAGGCGCTCCAGACCCGCTATGCAGTTGGTGGGTGGATGTTTCTGCGCACATGCATGCGTCAAAAAGGACTTTTTTTACTTGTGCTGCACATTTTTTCATTAGTAGGATTTCTTTTGTCATTTATACATTATTAAATGAATTAAAACATAATTCACCAACTGTTATTTACAATAATCAGTGCTGATTTACATCAAGAGATGAAAAGAAATTGCTGATTGCGCCTTTAAAGTCGTCTATAATGTAATTATGCACTTGATAATAATAATAATAATAATATCAATATAAAAATCTTTAAATGTCTTATAATTCTATAGAGGCTTTGGGCAGTGAAGTGATCACATGTTGAGTTATATATAAAATAAAAATAGTTATGATATATACAGATACATATGCATTTATGATTTTTAAAGGGCTGTTTTAGCCATTTTTCCCCTCTTGGTCAAATGAAGACGAAACTTATAGATGCAACTGTGTTTGTTAAAGAGTTGAATTAAATTGCTTTCTTAAAATGTAATCTTTTTTTCCAGATGTTTTACTCATAAAATTTTGTCATACTTGACAGAAACACAGTGAAACAGTGCAGGACTTTTATTTTTATTTCCCCAATCCCAACTTTCTCTGTTGTGTGAATGAGACATGTATCTGATGATCAAATAACACATTTATCTCTGGATATTAGTTAAAAAATTAAAAATATATATATTTTTGGGGGCGAAGTGGCCCTTTAAATATTCTGTAGGGCTGCAGAATAACAATAATTATGACAATATCACAAGAGTGGTGTTTTAGGAAGTTTTAAACCCCTAATTTATTTTTAAATAAAAACATGTAGCCTATACCTATCACAGGTTTAATGTTTTGTATTTAAATTGTGATGAATTACCTTTTATTTTTGCCATGTCACACTGCTCTACACTGTTCTGTGTACAACAGGACTTCTCAACTACAAACGCATTTTCAAACCAGAAAAATGAAGGAGTACATCAAAAATATAATAAAAGAAGTAGCAATACAATTATTTTTGGTCATATATACCTGTCCTTCGCACACCTCAAAGTGCGTAAAAAAGTGCACAGTATTAGCTGTGACTATTTTAAATAACAAAATATACATCATCATTGCAAAGTGCATGAAATCAAAAAAGGTGCACAGTATTAGCGTTTGTTTGTCTGTGAAATAAGGTAAACACGTGTCACATATGACCCACAAACACCGCCCGGTGCCTTTAAAACTAGAAAACAGAAAACTATCAGTCAAAGAAGTGTCCCTATAGAGTTTTCTCTCAGTGTTTGTGGTGGAACCACAGGCTGGCCCAACGACGAAGTTGGTTACGGGCCGCGTGTGGCCCACGGGCCACCCCTTGAATAGGCTGATAGTTGTTTAACATGCCGCTGAGGTGACGTATGCACTTTTCCGCAGCGCTGTATGTAGGTCAGTGTTTGTTTACAGGCGCCTAATGAGACAACAGTGACAGGAAGCTGGAGGAATCCCCCGCGCCTCTGAGCGCGTCACTGACCCGTGCGTCCATCCAGCAGAGACGCAGGTAAGTGTAAACCCACGTGGTAACAAGTTCATCCCTCCCCGTGCAACATGAAGCACACACGCGCGCGTCTCCACGCTTCCCGGGGGGTCCGTGGGTGCGTTGTTTTGGAGGTGTTTACAGCACAGGAGCGGGGAATTAATCACACATGGAAACAAGTATTGGGGCCTGTTCTTGTATCCTCGTGTCAGGGTTTGTTCTTTTTTGTTTTATTTGCGTGGCAAAATAATTAAAGGGGAAAAGTTTGCAAACACTCGCTCTCTCTCTTTCTCTCTTCTTGTGTGACTGCGTCGTGCGCGCTGAATGGGACGCGTCACGGCAGCGCATGTCCTGCGCACAAAAGACAATTGTGGTTTTGGACAAACATTCGAGGTGGCGGCGGTGGCTGTGGGTGCGCGCGGGGAGAGAGGCAAAAGGTCAAGTCCTCTTTCAGTTCAAGTGTGCTCCGATTCACCTACAACACAACGGGCGAACAAAGAGTTGGAGCCACGCAGTAGCAGCAGCAGCAGCAAAAAAAAAAAAAAGAAAAAAAAAGGATGTGACTATCACGCAGGGTGAGGAGGAGGAGGCTGATTCTACCTGATTCACGTGGAAAATAAGAGGAGAAGATGAAGAGCACTCACCACAAATCAGCTGCAGGTTATGTGGTGCTCCTCAAACCCCCCCCCCCCCCCCCCCCCCCCCCACACACACACACACACACTACAAGAAAAAAAGCAAGGAATACCTACTTGATTCAACATAAAATAAACGGATTATTATGATTCTAATTATCGCGCGCACAACTAAGTAAGCATTTTCTACGATTCAAGCATCGCGTCGTCGTGCACGTTCTCCTTTCTCTGTCTCTGCTCTTGTGTGTGTGGCGTTATTATTATTATTGCAACTCCAATTATTTCTAGAACAGAGGGATTGGAAGAATAAGTAGTGTTAATTGCGCGGCAGGTATAACGAGCAGGTCTAATCCGTCTCCCCCCTCCCCTTCTTTGTATTGAGTTTTTCTGTGGGCTTAATGAGTGGCAGGTAGAGCTGCTTCCTGCTTTCTCACATGCTCAAATAGGCCTCTCACCGCTTGCAGCCCTGGACCCTGGCTGTGTACAGGAAACAATTGATTCCGAGCATAAAGTTAATTATGCTTAGAAATTAGACAGCTCTAACGTTCGGGTACACAGGGACACAATCAGAGGGTTGATTTCCTGACAGCTCTTAACACACTGCACACATATCATTCATCCACGTGCACTTATTTCTGTGTGTTTGCGTGTGTGTGTGTTTGAGGGAGGAGGGGGGGGAGACACTTACCTTGTCATGCTCCTGCTCTGGTTAAGCTCGTGTATGTTTCTTTTAATTAAAAATAAACTGCAAATGCTATTACAAAATGTATTTGGAGAAATAAATTAAAGGGAACTGTGTGTGTTTTCTTCTTCTTCCTGCTCTGGTCTGAGTGACTGTAGTTTCCTCGGCGACACAAATCAGTATTATGAAGATAGAGCGCGCTCAGAGAATGTCGCAGTGGTCGACTTATTATTATAAACCGAAGCCCCCCTCCTTAAAAGAAAAAAGAAAAAAAATCTTATTGAAACTTTTTCTTTTCATGAATTAACTCATGGATAAAGGGGATACAGCCTGGACGAATTTTGCCCCACAAGAAAAAGAAGGAAAACTCTCTGTTAAGAGTTAGGTTTTTAGAAAAATGTTATTTTTTATGATTACTATGAGTGTTGTTATTGCACTGAGAGGCACCGCTGACCTCTGTTTTCGCCTGCACATGTGTTTTACGCGTCAAAAACAGAACAGAAATCCACTGAATGCCACTGAAATTGAAGGGTGGGGGGGACTTTTTCCTCTTTTTGATTCTATTACCCGGACGTGGACGTCGCTTTTTGTTTCAGTGCAAGTCCCGCATCAGGATGATTGACAAAGTAATAAACGCATCATGCTGCTGCTGAATCTGATTACCGGTATTTGCATTGGACATTGAGGGGAGGGTTCGGGTGGAATATGACAATCTTGACACACTGGGGATTTGCCCTGTCAAATAATCACGTCTCCAAGGATGTGTGGACATATTGTTGCGGCGACATTCATTGAATTTTAAAGTTGTTGTGTTTTTTTTTCTCCCTTCAAATAAATATGAACGAAGAATTCAAATTAAATAATTTTTCACCAAAAAAAGACAAAAATGGTCTTTTTCCTCCTCTCTAACTGTGAATTTTATGTTTTCCTTCCACTAATAAATGACAAATCAAACTATATTTTTTTTACAATCCTGTAAATGTCACTTTTTCCCCACATTTTACGAGTATATACCATAATCTCAGTGAGGTGTAATAGTTTTTTACACAGGCTACTGGCATTATAGATGAAGGCCATTTATATCCCATGGCGTGCCCACCTCCAGCAGGTGATCCTGGTGTCGTAACGTGTCAGCGGTGGCCTGACATAAGTATAATAATAGTTAATAGAGCGTGATGGAGTGAATGGTATTAAAACCTATAACAAAGATGTGTCACAAGCAGCAAAAAAAAAAAAAAAAAAAAAAAGAGAAAAGTCTATGTCTTCATTAGCTCGATCTCCAAGGACCGTCGAACATTTCATTAGTTTGTAATTTATGAATGTTTGACAAAATACTAAAGAGTATGTAAATATGAGGGGGCATAATGTGTTTCCTGCGGGAGATGGCGAAATGACCCCAAACTCTTCCTGATACTGCGAGACTGATCACGCGCATTATGTCTCTCCTCCTCTCAAACTGTGCGCTTCGCTTGTCTATTTGCGACATATTTCTTTCCCCCTCTCCTCTTCTTCTTCATCGCCATGTGACGTGTGAAATAGTGCAGATAGAGCAATGATTCATAATGCCGGCAACATTTGCATCTCCTCACACTCTGCGTTATGTTGATATATGATGATATAGAGGCGCTTTTATCGACTGTATGCGCGCACTTTTGCACATTATGGCATTGGCTAAATCAGTAGGAGGGATTTTTTTTTTATTTTGTCCTAAAACGCTCCATTTCCTTGTTGGACCACATCCAGTGCAGAGCAGGGGACACAAAAAAAATCTGTATTTTATGTATTTTATTATTTATCTGTTTGCCTATATGTTGTGGAGTCGCTTTGTCCAGTGTAGAATGATTTTTTTCATTTTTTATAAAACTTTTTAAAGGCCTATAAGCGGCGTCAACTTTCCCTGATTTATTCGTCAAGTTTAGAATGTGGTGCTTTTGTTGGATTTCCACGGCTCCTATCACACACCTGTTCGCCATGACTGCTGCTGTCAGATCAGAGGGGTCAGCAGAGGATGATCAATTCAAGTTATGATAAATTACTGGACTTAATCGCCAAAGGGCCCAGTCCTCAGATTCACAATCATTTATTCTGAGTGATACATTGCGCCTTTAAACGTACTGTCATCTTCAAATAAACTATTCCCTCTTTGTTATTTGTTTGTTTGTTTGCCCTTTATAGTAAATCAATATTTTTTAAACAAACAAGAGGATATCTATCCACGCGCCATCAGGTGACGTAAAGGAGGGAGGTGAGAGGGGAAAAAAAACCCATACATTTTTAATTCCTCACATTTCCTCCCCTTCCCTCTTCATATGCACGTGCGTCATCCGTGAATAGACTCCGCCACAATATTTAGATCCATATGTTTGCTCAAGTTGCAGCAACAAGTTCCTCCGTGTCTTTCGGGCATAAAGGAAGTCATCATCACAGCTCTCGCGCTAACTAGATAGTCTTCAGCTGAGATCAAGTGAGAAGAAGGAGACCTCGGATCAAAAGAGACCAAATAAGCGGGTCGCTGATTCATTCATGCAGCTGCATTGAGACCAAGGCCAACAGGCGTATCATACACTGAAAGAGAGCTGCTATTCAGGGCGCAGGTGTGAAGTATGTGGCACATTCCGCCATATAATGTGGAGGTTGTTAGAAATCCGTGTTCGGGCCTATACGGGCTACTAGGGGGCTGATTCGCATTGGAGGGAGCCAGATCATCTATGGGGGAGCTGTTTTTTCTCCTTCCAGGTTTCAGGATGTGACTTATGTGTGGTTTTGCCTTCAGCATACTAAATCTACAGCGGGAGTGAAGCCTCAAAACGGCCTCAGTTAACCTTGAAGAAAGAAAGAAAGAAAGAAAGAAAGAAAGAAAGAACGAAAGAAAGAAAGAAGCAAAAACATACAGTAAACTATAGGTATAAAGGTTGCATGGGTGACCTATTGACCTGAGAAGTGCACTCTTTAACAGACTTTACTTTCTTTTTCAAATTTAATATTGTATTTTTGATGTATCCCATAGTCAATCCCTCCCCCCCAAAAAATGCATTTGGGTTGTCATTTTTGGCAAGGTAGTATATTTTCTAAGATTATATTGGCCTCTTGAACATCTACATGAACATCTCTTGAACATCTACATGAGTGTATTTGTTAAAACAATTTCCCCTTGGGGATGAATAAAGTATTTCTATTCTATTCTATTCTATTCTATTTTTTTTTTTCAAATTTCATATTGTATTTTTTGATGTACCCCATATACAATTCCCAATAAAAAAATTGCATAATAATGCATTTGAGTTGTAATATTTGGGCAATACAGTATATATATATGTATATACGCTGCATGAGTGTATTTTTTTCTTCAAATTTCTTATTGTATTTTTTTATGTATCCCATATACAATGCCCAATAAAAATTGCATAATAATGCTCCAAAAATACTTTTGATTTGTAATTTTTTTGGCAAATTGTATATTTATATATGTGTGTGTGTTTATATATATTTTTTCCTAAGATTGTATTGGCCTCTTAAACATAAGCATGAGTGCATTTTTTTCCACGTTTCATATTGTATTTTGTTATGTATTCCATTGTCAATTAACAATTGCATAATAATGCTCCAAAAATGCTTTTGAGTTGTAATTTTTGGCAAAATTGTATGTTTATATATAAACATATATATATATATATATGTTTGTATATATATACATGTATATATATATATATATTTCCTAAGGTTTTATCGGCCTCTTAATCATCCACATATCTGCATGAGTGTATTTTTTTTTCAAGTTTCATATTGTATTTTGTTGTTTCCCATTGTCAATTAACAATTGCTTAATAATGTTCCAAAAATGCCTTTGAGATGTCATTTTTGGCAAAATTATCAGTGTATATATGCGTGTTTATATATATATATATATATATATATATGCCTAAGATTTTATTGGCCCTCTTAAACATCTGCATGAGTGCATAATTTATCAAATTGTACCTTTTTATGTATCCCATCGCCAATTCCCAATAAATATTGCATAATAATGCTCCAAAAATGCATTTTTGTTGTAATTGTTTGTTTAAATAGTATGTTTATAGTACGTCAGTGTTTGTTTACAGTATATACAGTATTTAAGATAGTACGTTTATATTATATATATATATATATATGTTTTTTCACATTTTTTTAGATAAATAAACATGTAAGTAAGTACTAACGAGATGGTGTGCTATTTTTGTTTTTACTTGAGCCCCTGCCCCCCTGAAATGTCTGTGCACACCACTGGAAGTTTGTAAATAATCTTTACAACTTAAGATCACGCTCCATAAACATAAAACACCCACATATAAGCCTTGATTATCCTCTGAGCAATTCACTCAGTAACTATAACAAGCTCTGTGGCTGTAAATTCTCTCAGAATTTGATAAATAACGTGCAATTTTCCTTTAGGAAGGAGAATGCATGTTTTTTATTGTTTTGTTTATTTGTTGACTAATAAATGGTCAAACTCGATGCATGCTTGAGTCCAGTGTTTCTATGGTGGCTCCTTTGCACCTGTCTGTCTCTTTCTTTCTCTCTCTGTGTGTGTCTTCAACCCTTTTTCTTCTTTTTTTAATTTTCCAGACCAATTTCGGCCACTTCATTCCTAATAATTATGACCTGGTTGGTGGTGGAGGTGCTGATGGTGTTGGGAGCGTGGTGGTGGTGGGCGTGGAGGAAGGAGGGGAGGAGTGGGGTGGGTGAGAGCATGGGGAGGGAGGGTGAGTGAGTGAGTGAGAGGGTGAGTGAGGCTTTTTACTCCTAGACTGCTAATCCCCCTATTAAAAGGGCTTTGTTCAATAATGCCGGACAATTTCCGGAAGTAGGATTACTGCCTCCATTATTTTTTACAAAAGAAATGATATTTCACACTCAAATGAGGCTCAGGATGCAGCGGCGCTGGTGAGAGGGCCTTACACAGAAAATGAAATGGATTCATTTTCTTTTTCTTCTTTTTTATTGTTGCACTTTGGCAGCTCAAAACCTCCCACTTCTTTTTTTCTTCTGTATTTGAAAAAAAAACAAAAAACAGATACTCTGTAATTAATGCGAATATGTATTTCCCTGTGCAAACTGCACTTTTTCCTTCCACATGTGAGAAGACACACACACACATATGAGATCAGAGGTTGTCACTCAGCTGAAGGTGGAAAAGCCCTGAAGACTGAACCCAGTTGTTAAAAAGAGTCTCTCGCTGGCTTCTAACCGCCTGTGGTATCCAGTGTCTGCGCGCCGGGAATTTAACTTTTACAATCAAGCAAACAGTCGTCACATTTTATCTGCTGTGGTAAAAGCGCGCCTGTTCTCCCTGCGCCACTTTATGTACAGTCGTTGGATCCAACCAAACCCTATAATCCCGCTCGTGTCAGCTCAATGTCTGACTTATAACGGCGTGTTTATATTTGGTCAAAGTCGTAAATTATTAGGCGCAAAGGTCGCAGAGCTTCTGCAAGAGCGAGCAGACGTGCACACTTCTGCAGCTCCCGGTGCATGATTTCAGGTTTTTTCTTCTTCTTCTTCTCTGTGGCCTCAGAGTGAATTCATGGCCACTTTTCTTTCATCCCAGTCTGCGGTTAAGATCGAATTCAGAAAAGACTCGGGTTTCAGTGCAGTGCGCCATAACCTAACTGCAGCACGGAGCCTGGGCTGTTTTAACTCTCTCTCTTTCTTTCTTTCTTTCTTTCTTTCTCTGTGTGCGCTCCTCTCTTGTTTTTCTTTAAGTGTTGCTTATCCTTCACTTTCAGCGCTGAATGGAAAATGTTTCCTATACGCGACTCAGTTAGTTCTTGTCCACTTTGACGGCTGGAACTAAAAGCTTTAGACGGCGCAATAGAGAGGAGCCCAACAAATCGGGTGACAAAGGGCTTTCCGTGTCATCAACGTTGTTCAGACGACCCAGAAGAATCCCTCTGATATTAACTCCCCACTTCAAAGACTCACACTTTTCAATTGAGATCCAACTATCTTGTTGTTTTTCTTCCTTCCTTTCTTTCTTTATTTTCTGTCCCCCCCACCCCTTCCTCCCTCCTTTACGCACAAGAGCTGGTGCCAAAAGAGGCATCATCATCATCAGCAGCATCTTTTTTTTTTCTTCTTGTGTTTG
Organism: Solea solea; assembly: GCF_958295425.1. Classification (NCBI taxonomy): domain Eukaryota; kingdom Metazoa; phylum Chordata; class Actinopteri; order Pleuronectiformes; family Soleidae; genus Solea; species Solea solea. The sequence continues at coordinate 33,687,855 of NC_081134.1, read as the reverse complement.
GCTGCTTTAGTGTTTATTCTCTGCCTTCAGCTGGGCCTCTTCAACAGAGCAAACTGTCATGCACTTAACCAAACTCTATAAACGCATCGAAAGAGTTGTAGCCTTGATGTTTCCACCCACTTCTGCCTCAGTCAGCACTGGAAAAAATACAATTCTTGGCCAATTTTTTTCCCCCCTAACCCAACTATAATATTACACATCTACATCTTTATCTTTTTTAATTAAATACATTTTTTTATAGATTGTATTTGATGTATGGAGGCGAAAATATGATTATGTTGAAATTTAAACATGGAGCAGCTCAGTGCAAAGTCTATTATGTTGTGGGACAACTGCTTTTGAGCGGCGCCTCCTTTGATTGTCGTAAAGTAGGCCTTGAAGCAAAAGAATATATTTTTCCTTCTTTATACTGCCCTCGTCTCCAATATAAAGGACATAGATTACCGTTTCCTACCCCATGGGACGCAAATATTACATTCTTTAGAGCGGGGCTTTTCAGTCCACGGACTTGGCCCCATATCATTTGAGTTTGACTTGGCTATTGCTTTAGAAATCTTAATTCACCATGAGGATTCACCGTCGTGAAAAAAAATGGCTCTTTGTAGGAAATGCTCTTTGAAGTCTGGATCAGAATATTGTAGCCTTTTTTTTCCTCCTTTTTTTTTTATCAAACTCTGCCCACGTCTGCGTCAAACCACAGAAAGTAAGACTTTACACTTTGGAAAATTAGACAAAAAGACTTCTCTTTCTTTGAAGTCAAGCACTTCTATCTACATTTTTTTACCATGACCTGTGCGTAAAAAGAAGCAAACGTTTCCTTTTTATGGAAATATTGATTTAAAAAAGTGACTTTTTTTGGCGAAACTTAAATTTGATGGCTGTTTTAGGTTTTTGTCATACAAGATTTATTCAAAATCTTTCACAAATTACAAGGCAAATTCGGTACGCATTTAGAGTGCCGCTCATTTCAGATGAAAAGAAAAAAGTTGACGACAATGATACAAAAAATCACAGAATACCCCACTTTGATAAAACATTGAGAATTCCACGGGTGTATATCAAACACTGCAGGCGCGTGAAACAGTCCCCAGTTCACTCTCTGCATCAAGTGGAAAAAAGGAAAAATGCTGTAAACATGAAAACGTTTTGTACAAATAACTGCAGTCAGAAGAAGAAGCTGCTGCTGCTGCTGCTCTGACTGCAGAAGAGAAACCGGATCCTTACACCAAAAATCTATCAACATCAACACATCGAAACTTATTACAAAATGTACAAATTTACACTTTTTTGTTGCTCCTCCCAATTCAATCATGCACTTTGGTTCTATAATAGAAAAAAATCATCATCCTTCCATGTCACGTTTGAAAAAATAAATTAAAAAAAAAACATAAGTCAGAAAAAGTCGAATTTACAAAATAATTTGGACACCAAAAACAACATGCCTAGGCTACAGTTATGAACCACAGAGTCTCAATTTACACCACTCTCTCTCTCTCTGCGCCTCTCTCTCTTTCTCTCTCCCTCCCTCCACAAGTGGGCCGTTAGAACCGTAAAAGCTGAGGTTTGAAAATATATTCTTTTATAGTGCCTGAAATTAGCACGTCTTTAACGTTTGCACATTTTCCTTCCAATGTGGTTTATTAAAAAAAAGAAAAATGCGTCTCTTGGCTCTGAGTGTCTGTTTGGTGGCTCATCCAAAAAAAGAGGGGAGGGGGGGTGGCAGATACAGGCACCACGAAAGCCAAACTATTTTGTTTTAATAGTTTTGAGCTTGTAAAATAACTTGTTCTCATCACCTCTGGTGCGTGTTGGAGTCCAGGTTTTTGGGGTTAAAACGCGTCTCTTGGTTCTGGGTGTCTGTACGGAGGCTCGTCTGTGGAGTGGTCGGGTGTGGAGGCCCCGCTGGGCGGTGTTTGGGCGCCGCTGGCACCTGAGCTATGGCACACGTACCACTCGCTTAAATTCGCGGGTTGCGAGGCTCCCACCGGCTCCGACAGCACCGAGGAGCCTCCTGGCTCTCGGCCCAGGTCCGAGGAGGGGGAGACCAGGGACGGAGTGGAGGACTCGTACCCAGAACTCGGGGGTGGGGACTTACAGTGCACCTTCATGTGTTTCCTCAGGGAGCTCGGGTGCGTGTAGGACTTATCGCAGCCTCTCACTTTGCAGTTGTATGGCTTATCGCTGGTGTGGACGTGCGAGTGCTTTTTCCGGTCACTGCTGTTGGCGAAGCGTCTGTCGCAGCCGTCGAACTCACATTTGAAGGGTTTCTCACCTGTGAAACAGTGACGGTGACACGTTCAGGTGCAAATCAGGCAAATCAGACATGAAAGACACACGCTTCATCATTCAGCGTCATTACACAGCATCAGCACAGGGTTTGGCAGTGAGGGCCCCTCGACTTTGGCTCGACCTTCCTGAAGTGGACTCTTTCTCCAAAATCCACTTTTACAGACTAACCCTGATGTCTTTATCTGAGCTTGTAGTGTTTTTATTACTTATTAACTATCGTTATATTTGCTTTTGCTGGCATTGGATGATGCCTTTTTTGTTTTTATTATTTCCCTTTCACTTGTTTTAACATTTGTTGCTCTTATTTTTGTAGATTTTCTTTTCTTTTGTTTTTTTTAAATTGTTGATTTTATTTGTTTCTGTCACTGAATATCCAGGTTTTCGTTGTTTTAATGTACCTTGGAGCACTTTGTGTTTTAAGTGTGCCATACAAACAAATTATTATCATTATTATTATTATTACATTACATATAATAATAATGATGTGTTTACTCACACTGAAGCAGCCTCACACACACACACACACGCAATCTGCAATATTTAAATACACTTGTGCTGAAAATAAACTGAGCAACAAGTACCTGGGACCTGAAGAAATCAATTACATTTAATACTAAATAAAAATCAAATTTTTAGGGAGGGACAATTACAACCACCATGATGATTTATTTGTCGTTTATTTAACATTTATAAGTATAATTCTTATTAGTATTATTATTTGAATGTATTAATTATATATATATTTTTCCCTAAGGGAAAAATGTGTATGTAAACACACTTTTGTGCACTTGCACTTTTAAAGTGTCTGCACCTTTTATCATTATCTTGATTTGGGTTTAGGCCTCTTCTCTCTCTCTCTCTGTGTGTGTGTGTGTGTGTGTGTGTGTGTGTGTGTGTGTGTGTGTATACATGTATATGTGTAAATCCAGCACAAACTGGGTCAAATCCTTGATGATGATAATACGAATAACACAGTATATTTCTACCTGATTATGACGAGGCAGAAAAGGGGAGAATGTGAATAAATTACACGGAGGGGGAAGAAGGAAAAAAAAAATCATCCGCTGCTGATTTTTTCTCCTCCCGATTAAAGCTTTTGAGAATATGTAATTGCCTCTGTCTAATTACACTTGCGGGTTGAATATCAATTTGACCTTCAGCTGTTGGGGTTGAGCGAGCCAATCAAGGATATTAGTGTAGTACAAGAAAGCGTCGAGGAACAGACCCCAGGGGCAGAGCCCAGTCATAACCACACTTTCGGATGGGTTTTAAACATGATACCAAAGAGCAGGCCCCTCGGGAGTCAATACACAGAAATAATTTAACAGATTTGTACTTAGGTAATGTGAGCAAATTATATGAATAATACATAGGGTGCTAGAAATGGAGCGGGGCGGGGGGGGGGGGGGGGGTGAAGAGCCATGCAGCCATTCTCAGCAGACGAGAATGTAGTCAACTCTATTCATTTACAAGCCTGACTCGACATTTTCAGGCCCCCTTTCCCCTTCCTATACAAGCTCGACGTGCACGTCACTGCAGGGTCACAGCCATATTGCACCATTGTATGTTTTTTAAAAGGTAAATCAGCTGCTCGGTTCCTGCTGCATTGTACACACGTCAGTCATGAGGAGGCGCAGGCAGTGGCTGCCAACCTGCTGCTGAAAGACTGGAACAGTCTGCACTTGTCAACTTGTTGCTGGAGCTACACACACACACACACACACACACACAAAAGGGGGCTGCAGTAAAGTTGTGACCACTGCGCACCCCTGCCATGTCATGCTTTGGTTGACATGTGGCTTCCAATATGTTGAATTCGCAAGTATTATCAGTAATATCACTATTAGATATAGAAAAACTACATTGGCTGAGAGCAATTAAACAAAGGAGGGTAAAATAAAAACATCACCACCACATCATCATTAACACTTAACGCGTCCAGCTTTGCTGCCAGTCATGTTTGGCATGGACTAAGCGACTTGGACAGGGACCTGACGTGGGCCTGCAGTCTTTGTGCTGTGGTGTGGACAAGCGGCCGAGGCGTCAAACGCCTGAGTGAGCTGTTCCATAATAATCCTTAAGCTCGTGCAAGCCTTTGTGAGACGCTCTCTCTCGTGCAAACTCAAAACAAACAGCTGTTGCGTGCTGTCGAATCAGCAACGCACACTGGTGAATTATAAGAGTAAATACTTTAGATTAAATTATTTAAATATGGTTACAGTAAAAAAAATTAGAGAAAAAAGAAAATTATGCTAAAACTACACTGACACAGCTGAAATCCATGCATCACAATATCATCACAGTGCAATCACAACATTTGTCCACTCACCTGTGTGCGTCCTTTTATGAATCTTTAGATTCTCGGATCTTGCAAAGACTTTCCCGCAGCCTGGGAACGGACAAGGGAACGGTTTCTCGCCGGTGTGCACTCGGATGTGATTGACAAGTTTGTACTTGGCTTTAAACGGTTTGCCTTCCCGCGGACACTCTTCCCAAAAACATATGTGGTTCGCCTGCTCGGGTCCTCCGACGTGCTCCACCGTGACATGCGTGACGAGCTCGTGCATGGTGCTGTAAGTTTTCGAGCAAAGTTTCTTCGGCGAGAGCTCGGGCTCCATCCACTTGCAGATGAGCTCCTGCTTTATCGGCTGCCTCATGTAGCGGAAAAACGCTCCGGCGCCGTGGTGGTGATGATGGTGGGCGCTGAGATTCATGTTCAGATTCAGACCACCGTAGCCGTGCAAAGACGAGGCGGAGAACGGATCAGCCCTGGAGCTTGCCACTTGACTCAAGTGATCAGACCTCACGTACATTTCTCCAGGTAGTCCTAACCTTATTTGTCCATTCAAAGCTTGGCCACCCGGTGATCCGCTAGAAGGCTGGTCGTGATGGAGTCCGGAGAAGAGGGTATGGTTCCCAGCGTCAGGGTGGTGACCATAGTGTCCGGGATAGCTACCTGTTGTTGAGACAAACATTCCGTGGTGAGAGGCTGAACCAGCAGTCTGGTCAGTCAGCACTGGCATGGCTTGAGCCGTCAGATCTCTCCGGATGAGGAAATCCCTACCTGCGGATAAAGCCTGGGCCGTGTGAGACATAGAATAAGGGACCGACGTCGCCTGAACCGGGCCAAAAGCTCCCGTTTGACTGGAGACCACTTCACTGTGGCCTGCCATATGATGATTGTGGTGGTGGTGATGGTGGTGGGGATAATGATGGGCTGGGCTGATTTTGAGGGCCGCGGAGTGCCCCATGTGTTCTGGCCCGAATGGACTCGGCCCCAGGCGGGGTTCCGCAGTAATCTCCCCAGGGTGCGAGTGAGCCATTGAGTGTGGATGGCTGCTGAACCCCGGGAAGCCTGTCACGCTCTGAGGGGTATGGTGGTGATGATGGTGATGGTGGTGAGCCCCTGCCAAGTCAACTAATCTCAGCGCCGTGTTCCGTTTGGAAAACGTAGGGTCCATCACGGGGCTTCCCAATGCATCCACGCTCATTACTTCCTAATTTTAGAATAACTTGACAGCAGGCAAAATAATAATGATGATGACAAATATATTTTAATCGCAATGAAAAATAAAGGAAAAAAAAAAAAACTTCATAAAGTTAAGTCTATCTGCAGACTACATGGAATCCCATTCGGTTGAGAGGCAGCAGCAGGACGCTTTGATACTGAATAGAGATTCATGGTAGGCGCTGCAGCCCGTGGAGCTAAACAATCACCCTGCGCTCTAATTGGTCAGAGCTCCGTGATTGACGTCACCAGTGACAGTTTCCAACGTGAAGAAAAATGTCTTAGTGACAGCGAGCAGCCAGCGCGCCTGCGCACTGCCTCGGGCAACGCTTGAGAAAAATAGTTGTTATGCAAAGGTTATTGTACGATAAAACTCGTAAAAAAGTTGATCCAGATATACAGTCTCTCTTTCTTTTGTCGCTGCGAACAAAGCCCGCGCGGCTATGAAACGGCAATTTCCCCACTCCGATTGTGCGATTACAAAACAGACCGTCTCGCCAGAGTATGCATATTGTCACTATAAGAGTTGTAATGATCATAAATAAAGCAGTGATATCTTCATTTTGCCCTGAAACGTATGCAAAGCGACTTTTACGCATGTCTTTTACGCACGGGGGGAGAGAGTCGGCACGAGCGGAGGAAAAAAACCTGGTCAAGTTAAGCGACGGGGGAAACTCCACGTGGGAGTTTACAATAGTCCGGAGTATATACCATTAATGTGCGCTATGATAAAAAACCACATTTACATATCCAGCCGTTTTTGTCCTTCTCTTCAGCGCGCGCTACAGTGTCGACTCCGCGCTCTGCTCCGTGGGATCCGCGTGTGTAGGGAAGAGAGAACAGGGAGAAGCTGCAGCCATTGTCCCGAGGAGGAAAAAATGTAATGGACGGGACCTGTTGTTATGATCCGGGGTAATTTTGCTTTAAACCCAGGACGGCAGCACATGAGGGTCATAGGAGGTGGTGCAGTCTCAGACTAATGTCCAAAAATTAAAGTGTCTGTGTGTCTGTAAGTATCGGTTATTAGAATTCTTATCCTATATAGTGAAAAAAAAACTTTTATTTATTTAATGTTTTTGAAAAATTGGTATCGATTACATAGGATTTTATGAACCACCCATTCCTAATTATTACTATTTTTTAAATATAGATTTTAAAGCATTATTTGACTATTTAAACATCTGACGTGTTAAGATTATGCTAAATGTTGGATGTTATAATCTTGATGCTCTGTCTCACTCACACACACCCGATTTGCTTGTATATGCTTGTATATGTTGTAAACTAGTTAGTTTATTATATGATCTAATCAAATCCTGACAATTATTTTTTTTATCTAAGGTATTATTTTATTGTTTTAGTTTTCTTTACTTTTAGTTGTTCCAGCCAAATTGTGATCCAGAGACCTGGCATTGTTCATGTTTAATGTTTGGACTGATCGCTTCCTCTTCATAATTGGAAACAAAAAAAAAGGATTTTCTTTATGATCCGATCACTTCGATACTGTGTTTTAATGAGTGTTGTTTGACTTGTGCGATGATGACACGAAAATGTGTGAAAGGTGCAAGACTGCAACCTATTTTTGGACAAGTCGCTCGTGAGTGTTTAACCTCGTTTACACCTTTACGAAAAACAGATAACGTGAACTTTATGGATGTAAATGTGTGGCTTCCAGATAATTATACCCAAAAAAATAATAAACAGAATATGTGTAGTCACATGTTATAACTGCGTTCTTTCTATTAGAAACAATGTACTGAAATTAATTCTTCCTGTTTTTTCTCTGAATTAACTCGTCAAAGTCTTTGCCGACAGCGTCATATCGAGCACGTTAGGAAATTGAGTCAATATTTTGAGACATGACGCGGGTCCAAAAGATGTTTATTAAATGGCCTTTGCGCGTGGGGTTCATGAGGCTCACAGCTGTAGCCTTCAGAGGCATCACAGCGACCAGCGTAATGCAAAACTTTCAAGTGCTATTTCTGGTCCAAGTTGTACGCTCTCACTCTTGGAGACGAGTAAGCAGTGGGACTGTAAGGCTCCTAAACAACAACAAGAGATGAAAAAAGAGGCTGAATGTTGCAGGAAGGTCTCGTAAAACGCTACTTTTGTTGCCTTGGCTCAGTTGCGTTCACTGTAAATCCCAAATAGCTCCTGGTAGCCATTTTACAGTAACACTTTAGAGTCATGGCACTAAACTCTTATTGGCCCCCTTTTTTATTTCAACCCATCTTTTTACGCATCAGAATTAGATGTGCCACAATCAATTTAAAAAAAGAAGAAGCTTCAAATCAAGTTATGAATAATTTCCCCGTCACTCTCTTCTTGGCGCACAGTTTTCCCATTTTAACCTCAATTTGTGCAGATTAGACTTAATGACCCCCCCGGTTATCACTCGGCTCCTTTTGAATGATATGTCATTCTTACCGTTTTTTCAACCTGTTGAAAGATTCCTCCAGACTGAGTCAGTGGGCTCTAAGTTCGGATCAAGTTGTGGGTCTTTAGTTGTTAAGTTGAGAACAACAAAACCCTCCTCTGCTCCATCGGTCTCCCCAGACTGACTTGGGGAATGCCCATGTAGAAACTAGCCCAGTAGCCAAGAAGATATTTTAATGGTTCGCATGGCACGTCTGTGCATGTGGCTTTGAACTCTAGCAGCCGGAGGTTCCTGCAGAGAGCGCCGCAAATCCCACTTGATAACTTCGACAACCCACAACGTTTTACACACAGGCTATACATCACTGGCACGCAGGAGTGAGTAAGTTGCACGGGAGACGCCAAAAACCCGTGATGGACAGACACAACCGAGTGAAATGTTGGCACACAGTCTATATTCAATACACTTTATTGTACGCATTTATGGTTGGATGCTGTTGGACATCGTGGCCACAGATGTTCCAGTGGACAGCGGCAGCAACGTTAGTGTTTTTAGGGAGCGGCACCAAACACGCACGACTCTCTCACTCTCACACACACACACACACACACACTAAACAGTGTGTGTGGATTCCCACCGAAGTGAGAAGTGTGTAAAGAGAGAGTGATGACAGTGGACACACTCTTTTTTTTTAATACAACAGCAGCAGTCACGTGAACTGACCAACAGAGAAAAAAAGACTCATCTTTCCATTAACATACCTGTATGTACACCTGCGCCTGCCACGTGACTAGATAGATAGATAGATAGATAGATAGATAGATAGATAGATAGATAGATAGATAGATAGATAGATAGATAGATAGATAGATAGATAGATAGATAGATAGATAGATAGATAGATGTGGCTGCAGAAAAACGTGCTTTGACTTTCTACGAATCCATTTGTTTCCTTGTTCTTCATCAGCCCTTTCTTGTTTTTTGCTGTTATTCAGCCTTTTAACCAAATCCACAGTCAGCAATCTCACAATATCTGGGATTGATGATGCAAAGAGGCCAATAGAAGTGTGGACCCGGCACCGCGGATTGTTATTTGGTGAGTGGATGTTATTGGGGGGAAAGCGGCTCCGCCAATGAGCGCGCGACGGCGGCGCCACGTGACCGCCCCCCTCCTCTCCCATTCATCAGGGCTGGACTGTGTTGTCTTTTCAATTCATTTATCTGCAGGAATGATTGCGACTATCAGTCTAGAGCTCACCGCCTGACTGAGGAGGTGAAAGTTGCGCCACAGGAAGATAAACCGCAAAAGACAATATTGCATGCATACATGATTTTGCGTGTGCATCGGATGAGCGGTATAGGGGAATTCCTCGCGTCTTAAAAAGTAAACAGAAAAAACCGGTGGATTGGAGAGTTTGCTCAGTCGAGTGCGGTGCAAGAGATAGAGACAGAGAGAGGGGGGAGGAAGAATATCAGTGCGTGATTTTTTTATTTCTGCTCTCAGTCGTCTCGGCGAGTCTAGACTGAAGATGCTCTTGGACGCAGGACCGCAGTATCCCACCATAGGAGTCACTACTTTCGGCTCCTCGCGGCATCACTCAACAGGCGAAGTCACAGAGAGGGAAGTGGCGTTGGGGATAAATCCGTTCGCGGATGGGATGGGCGCCTTCAAAATCAACCACAGCTCCCACGATATTGGCTCCGGACAGACTGCGTTTTCCTCCCAGGCGCCCGGCTATGCAGCAGCCGCGCTGGGACACCCGCACCATCCCACCCATGTTGGCTCTTACTCCACGGCTGCTTTCAACTCCACCAGGGACTTTCTCTTCAGAAATCGGGGTTTCGGGGACGCCGCGGGCGCGCAGCACAGTTTGTTCGCCTCTGGAAGTTTCGCAGGGCCACATGGACACTCAGATGCAGCGGGGCACCTGCTCTTCCCGGGGCTCCACGAGCAGGCGAGTCATGCCTCCTCCAACGTGGTCAACAGCCAGATGCGGCTGGGCTTCTCGGGGGACATGTACGGACGCGCTGACCAGTACGGCCACGTTACGAGCCCGCGGTCCGACCACTATGCCTCGACCCAGCTGCACGGCTACGGCCCCATGAACATGAATATGGCCGCGCACCACGGAGCCGGGGCCTTCTTCCGATACATGCGGCAGCCGATCAAGCAAGAGCTCATCTGCAAGTGGATCGAGCCGGAGCAGCTCACGAATCCCAAGAAGTCGTGCAACAAAACTTTTAGCACCATGCACGAGCTCGTGACCCACTTGACGGTGGAGCATGTGGGGGGACCGGAGCAGACCAACCACATCTGCTTCTGGGAGGACTGCGCCAGAGAGGGCAAGCCTTTCAAAGCCAAATACAAACTTGTAAATCATATCAGAGTACACACCGGAGAAAAACCTTTCCCGTGTCCGTTCCCCGGCTGTGGCAAAGTATTTGCCCGATCGGAAAACCTAAAAATTCACAAAAGGACTCACACCGGTAAGAACCGCACAGATTTAGATCATTATTTACAGCCAAATCCACGCTGACAATAACCTACTCACAACTATGCATGCGATCCGGGTTAGTATTTAGTAGGCAGCTGCTCGCTTCTCACTGGCATGTGATTCAGTGCAGTTGTCGACAGAAAATATGTCATAGATTTTTTTTAAATGAATATTATTATTATAGTCTTGTTATATAATTCAATTTAATTGTGGATATATTTATTCATCTAAATGTGTGAAACCAAAAATATCATTTCTAGCCTTCAGTCAAATTGTTTTCATTTTCAATTTAATTTTAAAATAAAAAGTAAAAAAGCTGCCTTTTTATTAGACAAATGTATGTGAAAGAAATGTATAATATGGATGAACTGTTTTGGTAATATTGTATGTGTGTGTGTTTTATTATCCAGGCGAGAAGCCTTTTAAGTGTGAATTCGAAGGCTGCGACAGACGATTTGCAAACAGCAGTGACCGCAAGAAACACATGCACGTCCACACGTCGGACAAACCCTATCTGTGCAAAATGTGCGACAAGTCCTACACACACCCCAGCTCCCTCCGAAAACACATGAAGGTAAAAGAAAAGAAATAATAATAATAACCACATGTTTCCCTTTTCAGTGTCATCCTGTTTCATTTTTGTTTTCTAAAAATATATATAAAAAAACAATATTATGAATTAATTTCAAGCAGATTTGAGACTGGATCTTGTTTTGTTGTTGTGTATTATTAGAAGAAAATGTAGTTCTCCCAAGAAAAAAAAAAGAATAGACAAGTTAATTTGCCTTGACACTTTCTTTCTGTCTTTTCTTCCAAGCGATAAATCAGATTAAGATCCTAATGAGGAGAATGTTTTTGCTCTGCTTTGTTGCACAATCTCCTCTTTTTTTTTTTTAAATGTCCCAGACAGACACATTAGTATTTAATTCGTTCTGATGAATTTCTTATGTTTTTTTGTTTAGTTTAAAAAAAAAAAAAAAAAAAACCATCAGGAATTAGTCCGTTAATTTTGACCATTCTATTGTGTTTGTTTTTCTCCTTACATGTTTCTCATTACTGCAGGTCCACGAATCCACCAATCCAGCGTCACAACCATCTCCCGCGGCAAGTTCAGGGTACGAGTCCTCCACGCCTCCCACCATAGTATCACCGTCCACAGAAAACCAGAGCAGCAGCTCCATATCACCAGCAGCCTCAGCAGTCCACCACACAGCCAGCCACAGCACGCTGACGTCAAATTTCAATGAATGGTACGTGTAAAATATTTTTGTGAGGAGAGGTGGAGAAAAAAAAGACTGTGACTGCAGAATTAAAAAAAACAAAACTGCTTGGAAACAAAGACTTTGTAAAAAAAAAAAAAAAAATGGACCGGAGGCCCAGACGATCAATTTAAAGGCTGAGTGTCTTTAATGCCAATGAGAGAAAATGCATGGACTTTAAAAAGGAAGGCATAAGGACATCAAACTTAACTTCTTCCCCCTCACAAACCCTCAGTATTTCCTTTTATTTTGTACTGAGAGACTCAGCTCAGAGGGACATTCTCACAGCATGCTATCTGCGGGTAGAGGCCTGAATTCTCCTTTTATTTCTTCTTCTTTTTTAAATGTACATATATAAGCATTTCACCAAGTTTTTTTGGGGAAAAAAGTGTAATATTTTATTTTGTAAATAGTTCTATCACAGTTTTAAGGGGGGATTTGTGGAAAAATGTGGTCCCTAGATATATGGAGAAACGAGATGGTTTCTAAAGAATATCGCGATGAATAAGACTTTCATTGAAACAGAATGTTATAGTTGTGTACCAAATGTGAATTATTCAGTATTTACTACAGTCCTACACGTCGACCTTAACCGACTCTTAGTATTAAATGTGCTTTTTGTAGCCTTATTCAGTGCAACATTTTTCGTCCCGAGGTCCAGTTTGAGTAGCACAGTATTCATTGTTGTTATTTAAATGTCATGTCGATAAAAAAACAGTCGTGTAGTGAAAGCCTGAAATTCCGTGTCAATCTGTTTATGTACGTGATAAATATAAAAGAAAAAAAATATCTCTCTGTCAATTGCTTTGTCTGAAAGGAAGTATTATTATTATTATTATTATTATTATTATTATTCCTACATGTAAGTAGCTAAATTTTCCATATTTATCCGCATGTAAAGGACCGGTAACATGTTAGAAAATGGTCGGTATTTATGGAGAAATGCGCTCGTATGTAAAATTTAGTTTACACTAAGAAGAAAAAAAACAATGTTTGGATACATTTCGTACTATATTAAAGGATTAAAAAACAAAAGAAATTCAAGAATGCAATGCGTTCGAGGTTTTTGGGTTTTATTAGTGTTGGAGCTCGTGCTGTGTGAGTGAAAACTCAATGGCTTTCTTCTTAGATATATATATACATACATACATATATACACACACACACACACACACACACACACACAAAATATACCAACAATATAATCAGATGCAGATTAAAACAGACTTCCTTCTTCAACAATTTAGTGAGGATTAAATAATCGCTCTGTGTATGTGTGTGTGTGTGTGTGTGTGTCAGAGGTTACAGCTCATTTAAAAGCTCTAGCTCGCGCCAGTGTTGCAGCACTGTCACAAACTTCACTACTGACAGTCGCGAGAAGTAAATCCACTCCCCCTGCTGCTGCTGCATCTCCCTCTCTTTCTCTCTCTCTCTCTCTCTGTTTATTCAAAATTAACAGCCAACACTTTGCCCTCCAGTAATGTGCAAATGAAATCGATTAATCACGGCGTTTGTTCCCTCAGTGTAAAAACCCGGAGTAGTTTGATCCACCTAATTATTGGGGGAATCTAATTTTCAAATCTAATTTATTTTCTTGTTTTTTTTTCCCGTCGGATCTCGTGGATTTGCTGCACAGAGCAGCAGCAGTCAGTCAGTCAGTGCATGCCCCCCCTCCCCCCCCTCCCTTCCTTCTTCTTCATTGTTCCTGTGCTGCAGCTTGCTTGACCGCCCCATTAGGCAGAGATCACATCAGCAGCCGCCAGTGATCATGGTTAACACTGCCAGTGTGCACAGAGCCACGATCTGTCAGTCTGCAGCTCTGTCACACAACTGCAGCATCACACACACAGACACACACACACACACAACATCCAAGCTGCAACTTTCAGCTCCCAAAACTGCAAAAACAACAGCAGCAGCAGCTACAGCAGCTGCAGTGTGTGCATCTTCATATATACAGTGTGTATATATACATCCAGGAGTTCCCATCATCTATGATGATTTGCCGGAATGTATTGAAATGTATTCATATTTTCTTTTCACGGACTATTACATTTGGAGATAAATGAAGGATGGAGATCAAAATGACTTTTTCGACTCTATTTAACACTATCTGTCTGTGGTGCCAGTGCTGATGCCTCTCTGACGCACTGCTGGCGATGGAGGAGGAGGGGTACATAAAACACACACACACACACATATATATGTATATATATACATATATATATTAAAAAAGGCGCACTCCTCCTCTTTCTCCTCCACGCCAGTGTGAACTCGTTTTCAGGAGAGAGAGAGAAAAAAGTCACTTTGCAGCTTTATAGAAAAATGTTCACATGTAACTGGAAATATAAATAGTTTAAAGTGGATGCGTTAAAACTAGCTCATGTGGTTTCTATGCTGGCGGGAGACTGCACACATGCTCCATATTTAAATATAAAGCTGATGCCAGATTGACAGATGCAGGATGGGGAGAAAAAGAAATAAAAGATGGAGGACAGTGGAGTGGAGAGTGAACCTGAAACCAGTTTATCCCTCATCTGACCTTGGGACTCATTTAAATGGAATGAATGGAGAGATATGTTGTTTGGATTGATATTTACTCTCCTATTTATATCCATGTTATTTTGTTTGGTTTTTTCTCTCATTGAGAGAAACATGTGCGTCGTTTTACGCGCCAGTGTAACAGAATGCAAAAGCACGAGGCTCCACTGTGCTGTTTGGTTTCGTGCTCGTATTGGTTTACACTGAACACACACACGCGCGCGGCGTCGAGAATAAAAAATGCTCGTAAAAGCGGGAGTCGACGACAGGCTGCAGCGTCCTGATGCTGCTGCTGCACTTCCTCCACTTCAAATAGCTGCGCGAGGGAGGGAGGGGGAAAAAAACAAAACATCCACTTTAAAAATGTATTTACGCTCAAGTCTGCAAAAATGACAAACACTCAGATATCGGGAAAGCGCAGGCGCCCGGCGTCATGAATATTTATCAGCAGCAGCACTTGTGATGCCAACTAAACCAAGCCTGACGTTTGTGTTACCAAGGTAGAGAAGTGCAAGCCGATCTGCGCATCAAATATCAGGCGCAATAATGCACCACATGCTGTCCATCCATGTTGTTGTTTTTTCCCCTTTTTTTTTTGCCATTTTAAAAGTCAAGGAATGTGGGTTGTTTCTTGTCTGCAAACGACCTGGGTGTTCAGAAGGATACAGGAGAGTGTAATGGAAAAAGAAAACACAGGCTAGACTTGTTTTTTTTTTATGCAACAGTGGCTGCGTTTGGCTCTTAATGACTTCCATGGACTTAACTGGCATTTTTTCTGGTGAGCTCCTTTTTCCTCAGATACAAATAATAAAAATGGCAGCTTTTGTTTTCACACATTGTGTGCACAGATAAATGGAATTCATTTATTATAAAGGACAAAAACAAATAAATAAAACTCCAGTGACACGTGGAGTTCATAATCCAAGATTATAGGGAAACTAATCCATGCCCCCTTCTTGGAAGAGGTGGCCAAGACTCATGCTCTGCATGCCCAGCTGCCGTCAACTCCCTGAGAACTGAATCAATAAGTTAAACATTAGCAGTTGAGATTAACTATTAGGTTTCACACGTCACGTGTGTGTGTGTGTGTGTGTGTGTGTGTGTGTGAGAGTGTGAGTGAAATGAAGTGGGCGACATTTCTATTTTTAACTAAATTCACACATTGCAAGTCATGATATATCTTGGGGGGGATGGCAGACTGTGTAGTCTACATCTGCTGAGTCTCAATACAAGAGGTCATATTCAAGTCAAGGCCACTTTACTTTATTAGCATGCGGACATTTTCAAGAAAGCCCATGTCCTGAATCTGCAGCCGTAAAAAAAAAAAAAAACACCAGTTCACTGGCAGAGTCTGCAGTGTGTAATGGAGCAAGTGAACATCCCACAGTGAACGTCTGCGTTTAAACACAACCGTAATCCAGATTTATTTATTTACTTTTTAATTTAACAATTTAAGATATTCAGAAGTGAGCAGATGATGTGCAAGACCCAGAGTGTTGGGTATGTTTTGTATCTTAAGGAAAATTTGTGACAACAATAATATTCAGTTTAAACAATAACAGCCCAAAGAAAATCTAAAAAATATCCCATAAATATGTCATTATTACGCAGAACATACTGTAGCTTTATATTCCTGCTTTTTTTTCCCCCACCAAACGGTTTAAAACCTGGATTATGATTGACTTCAAACACACACACACACACACACACAGTGAGTGGGTCACTCACGCGTGGACACAGAGCTGCACTGGAGTTCATCCACCTTTGGAAAACCAAATGTCACACTATTGTGAGGCGCATGAAAAGGCAAAAACAACCACAAACGCTTTCTCCTCATTTCCGCTTATAGTCCATGTGTGCACGCACATGTGTATTTTTTATGATAATCCACACTGGTGCTCGTGCCCACTTCACACACACAGTTGTTTTTTTATTTAACCACATCACTGATTGGGGCATTAATCTCGGCGTTGCCTTCACTGGCGTCACGGTGCTGAGGCTTCGTTATAGTGAAACATAGGATCCCGGTGACCCCCGTTGCATCAGTTGTGCTTCTGTGACACGCTATTAAGTTTGGACGGTGCGGGAGATTTGTGGAGGCGCTGGCGCGAAGCTGTCGCGTCCCCCCCGTCCCCGTTCCCCCCCTCCCGTCATTGACGTGTTGCTAAATGGAGGAGGCCACTCCAATTAGGTGTTTGCGACATCATGGGTTAGAGTGTCTGCTGCACGCGCACGCGCACACGCACGCACCTCTGCATCGCAAACAGAAGGAATCAAAAGGGGAAAGTGCAGTGGCGTCGTGACGCACGAGAGTCATTTAGTTGCCGAGGTGGTTAGTGTCTTGCTCAAGGGCCACGCCCATAAATTACATAAACCCAGGAACTTCCGGTCCCATAAGCCCGGAATCAGTCCTCCAACCCAATCCTCTAAAGGCCCAAACCTGGATTTTGTTTTGCTTATTTGTTTAACTTATTTGTTATTATTTGACGTGAACAATTTGATAAATGGATGACACAATAACATGTACTGTTAAGACAGTTTAAAAATACAAAAAAATAAAATAAAATAACCCCAACAATTTAACCTTTCAAGAATTTAGCCTCAAAATGTCCACCTGGACCTTTGCTTTTGCCCGTTTTTCCAGAATAACTTCCAATATCTGGCAGTTATTCACAATGTAAAGCATGTTAAAATAGTGTATTAGCACATTAAAGTGAAGGAAAACAAAAAGAAAAACGTTTTGTTTAGAAAAAACTGATTTTGGTATTTAAAACATTGTTTTTGTCTCAATGTCCAAAAACAGGCAAACAAATGGAAACTATGTACAAAGACGCTGATTCTCCGGCTTCCTGTCATTCCTGGAGCAAAATTTATCATAATAACCACATGTTGGCTTTGATGTGCAAATTCTCCGGTTTCAGAAACCGTTGGAATTTTTCCGATAGCACAAATTGTCGCAAAAGTACGGTAATGAAAACTGCGCTTGCGCAAACGTGTCGTCTACAATGCGGTTGGTGTCAATTAATCGATTAGTGTTTGGGTTAGAAAATGTCCACCCATGAACAAAATCTCAAAATGATGACTCCCTCGCACGTTTGTTTATTTTAGAGGAGCAAAAATACCAGAATATATTCACTTTAAAGAAGCTGAACTGTTTCATTTCCTTAAAAAACAACCTCTCTGTGATTCATTCAGAAGCCTAATTAGAAACCGGTTAGCTGATTAATCACTGCAGCCCTATATCAAATAAAAAGATGAGTTTAAAAATAGCTGTTAGTTTGTGTATTATGACACCTGTCACTTGGCTTAAGCAGTGGTTCAACCTCCTGTTTCCAATCCGGGCCTGTTGCCTTTTTTTGTTTACAACTGCACCCTCGTCCGTGCATGTGCGGCTGATTTAAGGGTGGCCCATCTAATAAATTCATCAGCCCACATCTTGATTTTTATGAGGTAAGGGGGGGGGGGGGTTACATATGGCGCGTTAATGTAGTGTTCAATGGAGAGGGAGAGAGGTCTTCTCGCTTTGCCGAGCAGCTTGTCGACATCTGCTTATCTGATGAGTCTGATAATGACGCCCCTATTTCGCAACAAAGATGACCAGCCACAGATAATCAGTGACAGATAGATTCCGTGTCTTTGACAAAGTGCATCAGGAGGGGAAAAAACATGGCGGACAACCGCTCTTGAACTCTTTCAGGATTAAGTGTCTTTTAGTGACAATAACAGTGATAGGAGCTGCTGATGCTGGTGTTTTCATCCTGTTGCACAAGCAATGAAACAATCAGTTTACTATTACTATTGCTTATGTAAAGCATATGCTGCTTTGCATTTTCCAACAAGGACGTCGTCATACGTGGATCTGATCTTTAAAGTATCTGAGGAAGAATTTTCCATCTGTTTCCCATTATAACGTTACAGTGACAGCGTTTGAGCTGATATAAATGGTGGTGATGGTCAAAAGAAAAACGCATAAAAGGTGATGCAAATCTCCCAAACCCTCTGGCTCTCCGCGCACCGCCTTCTGCTTCATCTTTAGGTTTTCGCCTGAAATTCCTCGTTGTTTTCCTGTTGGGCTGCTGCTCAAAAAGCTTGAAATATTTTTTAGTTTTCAGAAAGACAAGCGGCAATAAATACAGGTTGTTTTGCATGCCTGGAGCGCAGATATTTTAAAGAGCAATGGATTTCATTTTTTTTTCTCCCGAGTAAATCACTTTGGATTTATAAAAAAAAAAAAAAAAAAAAACGTGCCATGAAACAAAGTGGAATCATAATTCCCCTGCGTCGTTGGCTCGTGCAGGCACGACTGCAGCTATTTTCAGTGCTGTGTTAATATCAACATGTTTTCTCTCTCTCCTCAGATGCATTCTGGTGCTCGGTAATTGTTTTTGGCCGACTGTCGTTCGGTTTCATGATAACCAGAGAGCATATCTATCATTACGGTCCAGTACTGTAGCACTGTGTAATGTAGACGTGTGTGTGTGTGTGTGTGTGTGTTGATACATATTTTCCATTCCTCGTTGAGCATAATCTGACATCACGCCTATTCAGAGTGGAATAAAGCTGCGGTGGTGCCATCAAGCCAAAAACCCTAAACCCTGCAGTAAAATGTTACGACTGAAAGGAAGCATGCCGATACACAGAATCATATATTTCCAACTTTCAAGAAAAACCTGACGCAAGCCACTTTGACGTCTTGTAGCAAGTGCACGGTGGACACTGATATCACGTTTCCATCACACCTCTCTGTGGCGCATTCGTTCAAAAATTAGACCCAAAAAAGAAGAAGTGATCAAAAGTTAAGATCTGGCAAACAGAACATGGGCGTGTGTGTATGGTATCATCCGCAAAGCGTACGACTGGCAGCGAGCGGGTTTTTCACCAGCTGCATCAGCAGGACGCAGGTGGAAATGCAAGTTGACTGATGACGGGAGCCAAGAAAGAACCTGGAAGCTGAACGTATTTGTCTGTGTGTGGTTGTATGACCGGGCACTGCGAGTGTTGAACTGTAGCAAAGCAAAAAATGTTGCCAGAGGATAAATCTGAAACACTGCATTATCTGTGAGGAGGAGGAGGAGGAAGCAGCAGCAGCTGGCAACACCAGTTCTTCTTTTTCACAGTTTTTTACGACATTTGGCTTCTTGTAATGTTGCATTTCTGCCTTTCTCTTCTTCTCTATCCTGTCTCTCTTCTTCATTTGTTGTATAAACCTACTATGACCAGTTAAATATCAAGTTTCAGTCAATAAAATCTGCCAGAAAAAGGAAAACAAAACAGCAGCATCTGTCTCCAGCAAGTATCGCACAGTCCAGTTTCATGTCTGACTCATGGTTTAGGTGAGACTAGGTGAAAATCTGTGAGGTCACATGACTCCAAAACTCTGCAGTGACCTCTACGCCACAAAGAAAGAGTGAGAGAGCAATTTGCAGTATTAAATATAAACCAGGGTTTTTTAAAAGAAAGGTTTTTAGCCTCTGTGACAGAAGAGTGAAGAAAATAGAAGGTGGTGCAACCTCATTGACGATGAGCGAGGTCTATTCTGTAAAAAATAATAATAAAAACACGTCATAGGTGGCGTTTGGTTTCAGTAAACATCCTGGCAGGCGCGAAATCCATCTATTTCAAATGAGCGAGTAACCGCTTGACAGTCGCGACTGTGATAATTCACTTTGTTTGCGGATAATAATTTCCTAAATAAAATGTCAAACATTGCCAATGTTGTAACGCACGTGTATCCCATTAATTCCACTCCGCCCGTTGCTCACTCACGGCTTTGATTGATAATGATTGGCCCAAATTTGCCCGGTCCAGGTGTTTGCCATTTATTATTTTTCCCACTGCCTTCAATTAATCACTAATTGGTGTTTCCACCTGCAACGGAAATTACAGCACAACTGTGGCCAGAAGCCTCACACTGCCACATTTGGCAGAGGAAAAAAAATATTTATCCCCAAAAAACAAATAAATCTACATTTTAACGTGCGAATATTATGAACGCTGACTTGAACGCGCGTGCATTTGTTGTGTCGTCGTTGCATCCACAGCGCGACGTGATTATGTGGCGGTAAGGTCATCGATTTAAGATCTGCATATGTAAAATGCCTCATTGTTAAATAGCAGTCAAATGTGTCTGAAGATGAAACTAACAATTATTTTCTAGACTCATTCATTTGTTTTTTGATGCATAAAATGACAGGAAAGGGTCATTAATGTTATGTGTTTTGTCCACAAAGCAAAATATATTCAGTTTACTTTAATAGAGGAACAAAATATACTGAAACTGATGAAGTGACATTCAAAACATGCTGGTTAATTGAATAGTCCATTACTGTCTGATTAATTATTGTAGCCCTAAAGGTGTCACTGCAAGTCAATCGGTGCTGCAACGGTTATATCGATTGTTCATCTTTTATTTTGATAATCGATTAATTAATAAATCAGTTTTAGAGTGTGTTTTTTTTTTTTAACAATTATTTTTTGGCTTCTTAAATGTGAACATTTTCTGGTTTCTTTGCTCCATTTTAAAATTGATTTCCAGGTTTGGTAAACAGTGATCGGCATTTTTCAACATTTTCCTACATTTTATGGAGAAAAAAAAAAAAATACTCGATTATTGGAGGAAATAATCGATAGATTACTTGATTCTAAAAAATAATTGTTAGTTGCAGCTCTAAAGTCAATCAACCTGAATCTCTCTGGAATATTACAGGTTTGTTGCCATAAAAGTTATAACTCGGTTTGTGCTACGGTGGAGTGTGATCACTTGTGTGTGTGTGTGTGTGTGTGTGTGTGCTTCAGCATTAGCAGACTCCGTAAACTGTAAACCACTGTGTTCCACTGAAAGGTCAAGTAAAAGGTCAAGTCTCTCCAGAGGATCAGCTGCCGAGACAGCGAGGCTGTAACCGACTAAGGGCAACTAATACGGTTTGCAAAAAACTGATCTTTTAAGTTTAAAGTTTGGTTACACACAAGAAAAAAATGAGTTTGCATCACACAAGTCTGGTTGCACCGATGATACATGGTCTGCTGGGAACAGGCAACTTAAAAATTGGATGCAAACATTGCAAATTAATCATTCATAGCAGGAATTAAGTGTCTATTTACTTTCTATTTAGGCAAAACTGGAGAATGACGTCGTCTGCAGCCACTTGTGTTTTAAATAAACTTGGTACAAGCCCATGCACAGCATGTACAGATTTGTGTCTAACGGACAAAGTGTTGATAAGTTCTTTAAAAGGAGCATCCAGCCCAACTTGTTGCTGAAGGTCGACTCCAAACTCATGTAAGTATCCATCTGTCATCGCCGCAGAGGAAACTGCGACCTCGCCATCGTCCGACGGAGAAATGGTGGAATGACTGCTTGAAAGTGGCAATTTTTTTTTTTTTTTTACAAACTTGTGATAATTAAAAACAATCTTGCCTCGACTCGTTTCTATTTTACTTTTCCAGAAAACCTGCTCCGCTGTTGACACCAATACTATATTTAACTTTGTGTGAATGAGGATTTTATTATTTAAATGTGCATGCGAGTGATGTTAAAACTTACTTAATAATTTGGGTTTTTGGGGGGTTGAATAAACACATATTTCAAAAAATCTGAGACTTTTCTCTTTCTCTTTTTTATCACAAGTCATAATATTCTCATATTGGCCATTTAACCAGATATGATAAAATATAAGTATAAAGAGTGTAAAGACTAGGATACACAAGTACATATAGGCGATCTCTTGTTTTCGCTTCTTTGTGGATTAAAGGATTAAAGAGTAGAGCTTTGCAAGCTAATTATAACCATAGTACACGTGTGTGTGTTTAGGAGGGGATTAGTGTTTTCATCCCCAGCACTCATTTAACCAAACAGTGACATAGTGTAAGATTTGTAACAGTTTATGCCTTACATACATACATACATACACACATATATATATACATACATACATACATACATATATATATATATATACATATATATATATATATACAGTTTGATTCCGTACGAGGGTTTAAATTAGCCCACCAGATATATATATATATATATATATATATATATATATATATATATATATATATATATATATATATATATATATATATACACACATACATACATACATACATACATACATATATAGGCATATAAAGGCATAAACTGTTACAAATCTTACACTATGTCACTGCCCACCAGACTCATAATATAGTATAGTATAATATTTATGAAGTCAAAATATGAATAAATGATCTTAATCTGTCCATGAAGCATGGGCATTAGGGCAGATTCCACTCTGGGAAGAAAGTTAATCAAATATATCAAACTAATGGTCACTGATGTCACAATAAGCAAGTATAAAGCAGTGAATTTTCAGGTTCTAGTTGTTTCAAACTGAGTTACGTGCACTAAAAGATACTGCTAGTTAATGGAATGGAGGCACCTTACACAACAAAAATAAAGTTTTGCTGCAGAAACACACAATGTTAAGATGTTATTTATCTATGTTTAAGTTATTTACTTATGTTAAAGTTAAGAGTATATTTAATTAATTCATTATTATTATTTATTTTTTTTAACTTGTGGCCAAGTTTGGGCACACCTGCTCTAAGACCTTATATCACACACCTGCTTATGTGATTTAAGAGTGTTATATTGATATACAGGGGATGCAAAAGCATACTTTTAAACTCAATTTTAATGAATGTTTCAACAAATTTAGTCAAATGTTTTGTAGAGCTGGGTCAAAAAGGTTTTACATATACACTTAATACAAATATCCATCGCAATAAGTGGTAAATAATTAAAGAAACTGTGGTTTCAAAGTACTTAATGGGCAGAAAAGGAGGCAGATCTGAGGTGAATATAGGCAACAAATGACAAAACATCATAAATATACAGTGTGTTAAAAAACTATTGGGATGATTGTGACATATGATCTACAGTATGAATGCAGCGAGATAATTTATAACCATCAACTACTTTGGAAGGAGTCTGACTGATGATATGACTCATAAATTATTTAAAACCTGAGTTACATGACTCGGTGGCTTTTACGCGTCTTGTGCTACAAATCAACCCCCGACCTCATGGTTTGGTTTCAACAAATCACTCACTGATGACACTTTTGTTGATGGGTGTTTGTCTGAATTCTCCGAGGAACTTTCTTTCCCGTTCGAACGTACGCCGCAAAGCAGAAAAAACGTCTCGAGTTAAAACAACAAATTCTTTGTATTTTTGTAATCTTTTTTCCAAACTTTCCCCCTCCCGTCTTCTGCAATTAAGCTCATTCAAGTTGAGGATTGTTGCATGTGCAGATGGTTTGGAGACGCATCAATCTCTGTCAGCAGTGTAATAATGCAGACATTCCATACTGGGACACTTCATGAGCAGAGGAGGGTCATGAGAGGGGGGGAGTTCCCTATATCAAATAAAGGCTTGTGTTCTGGCTGAAGTCTGAGAAGCAGCACCCCGGTGAGGATGCAGTGGGAATGAAATTATACACACACACACACACACCGCCCCCCTCCCCGGGTTGCACTGTGTCTGCAATTTCATACATTACACTTATAGAGACTTTGTTAAGGTTTATCCAATAAAGTCCAAACGTTACATGCAATAAAACGTTAATCGCCGTGACATGAAATTTGGAAACTTTATGAATCATAATGTCTTTAGAGAATGATTTATTTTCAAGAGTGACATGGTGTAATCGTTAGAAAACGACCCGGGGGGGTGATCTTTTTTTTTTTTTTTTTTATCTCAACACTGTAAGCTACATCTCTATACACAAACTATTTCCCTGCTTTTTCTGGCGTCGGCTCCTACAGTGATCTTTGATCCACTCGACAATCTGAACACGTACTCCAAGAGCCATAAAACACTGGCAGCTCCCTCCATCTCAACCCTTGACTTCTGGGTCCTTGGCTTCGACATCGACATCACATGCAGACATGTTCCCCGGGCACATGCTGGAATAACACATGGAAAGTATTGGGGTTGCGGAGGGGAGACACAGGATGGGAAAAATGATAAGACTGGATGCCCTTCATCTTTCGCTCCGAATGCCGGCCTAAGTCAATTTTACTCTCAGCGTGAGACTTTCTCCGGGCCCAAGTTTTGAGTAAATCCAATCAGCTGTCCGCAGGATTGAGATGTAGTGTGTCAGTGATGACAGAGTTTGCTGTGTTGCCACAATGCTGGCCAGCATTTTTAATACGACATGGCACTATGAGGCTTCTCTTAAACTCCTTTAATTATCATTTAAAGGTCAACACACGGCCGGTTTTGTTCAATTTATTGTGTTTATACATTTAAACTGCTTTATTTCCACTGGAACACTGATTATATGTACTTGAAGTAAATGAAGTACAAACACTTGATTTATTTTGAAATAGGATTATCAAAAATAGTGTGAATGATTAAACTTTTGTATATAATGACATTTTATAACATCATTCTGGTATAGAAAACTATTATTAGATACTTACAGACAATAAACACACTTATTGAATTCATTAAATTAAAATAACGTACTTTTTGTTGACAAAAAAAATCTAATGTTTAAAAAAAAAAATAAAAAAAAAATATTTGAGTTAAAAAGTACTTTTTGTCCCCTATCTCAGGAGTCACTGATTTCCATTTCAACTACCATTAACAACCTGACATTTTGGAGCCATTTGTGATTTATATACCAAGTAATAACACAGTCACACTTGGACAAAGGTGTAAATAATATTAATGGGCCTTCTCTATTTTTTTGTGTGTGGCAACCAGACAGATAAACTCTTGTGTTGAGCATTGCTGGAGTCCTTTGGCATCGCAGCATAGCGTGAAACCCCACAGTCTGCCAGGTGCGAACGTAATCAGACTTCCCCCAAATGTGCGTCAACAGTTTTGACAGGCGGACTGTACAACGATATGCTACGCTCAACGGTGCTGCTGCTCCGAGAAGACAGAGCACATATACATCACATATGCACACAGCAAACCCACCCTCCTCACGGGCTTCATTTCTTCTTTTTTTTTTTGTTTGTTTTTGGGCATCGTCCCATCTCCACCCTGTGTCTCTTCCTTTCCCCTCTCTCTAATTTTTTTTGATTGGCTTGAATCCATGCTCATTAGCATGTCCCATTATCTTCTGGAATATTCAGGGGGAATGTTTCCAGTTGCTGCCATTCCAATTATTGTAATATCCAACATGGTTCATGACTTTCAAGTTTCTGGAAGTGCTTCAGCTTTTTTCTGTCAAGGTTCTCCGTCACATGTGAGGGCGGGAGATTTTTCAAGGGCATCTGCTCCAAGCCGGCCCAAGAGAGAGACGCACACAACGCGGCAAAGATGGGGAGGTTTTAGACGGAGGGGGGAGGTGATGGGCAAGCTGGAAAGATCCACCTAGAATTTGTTGAATCAAATCCTTGCACCTGGATATAATTGTCCTGCTGCTGTGCTGGGAGTTGCCACTGCCACAAAGACACGAAATTAGAGGCCCCCGAAAATGGCGACCTGTCAAGAAGCGCAGCCTCACCTGGTATCATATTTTATGGAGACAAAATGCCTTACTTGCCTTGTTGGTTAATGATTATTTTGTTTACGAACTCGGATAAATACACCACTCTGAACCGCCTGAGATGATGGGCATGAAATCGAGCCGCAAAAACAATTTAGCGACGTGTAATAGCTTTGCAAAGTGCTAAATGAATCATTTACATTTCAACAAAATCAAATGGTTTTTCGAGTTTTACTTAAATGCTTCTCTTTTTTTGTGTTGATTTATGTTTTTTTTTCCCCCGGATCCCGAGCAGAAAGCTGCGTCTCTTTCAGATAAGTCAACAACCTCTTTGGTACGGGAACAGGGCCCGTGTTATCTTTGTAGTTCACCGTACGGTTAACTACAAAGATAAGACTCTACATGATAAGCAAAGGATTTGCATAAATACCCAATCATCCAGGGAATTAACACGTAACATCGGGATCTATCCATCAGCCTCACATCCAGCCAGTCTCTAATCGCTCCGTGTGGAAGATCAAGGGAGTCATTTCATCTCTAATTTCTCAAATGGAAACTTAAACACGCTAAGCGATTACATATGCAAACGCACTCATGAAGGACATGTAGGGCTGTTTCTGGTCAGACTGGAGTCTGACTGAAGTAAATAGAATTACATCCCCTTAACTAAATAATGCATTTTTACGGCGATGGCAAGGATAAAGAATTACAGCCACGGGGGGTCGAGACAATAACTCCTTACATTGATGAATGGAGTGGAAGGTAACATCAGACCTAAGCATTTCCCTGAGAATATTAATGGAATACCCTCCATTTATATTCCTCCATGAATTCAAACTGTACGTGAAGTTTGTGGCATTCATTTTCAGCCGTGACAAATTGCAGAAAAGAGCAACGGATTTGCTTCACTCTACAACACAAAGCACCTTGCAGTCCACGCTTCCCTAATACTGTAATTAAAATAAAGGTCTGAATGAAAAAAACCCACTTATGGGTGTTTAGTTTTTATGGAGTGAAGGAAGCATTTTATGCTCCCGTGTTTCAATGAAGTCTTCATGGAAGTATTATTTTAGGTCGATCCTGGCAGGGTGTTAAAACGATGTGGTCAGAGTATGGTTAGGTGTCCAGTGGTTGCTGGGTGAAGCCATATAAGCAAATGTGGCAGCGTCGTGGCCCTCATGTGTTTCCAGAGGGAGAGGGAAAAGTGTTCCGGAGTTTGGATGACTGGAATCAGGGAGTGGCTCTTATTCAGCAAAAGCACTACTTTACTTTTTTTTTAAAAACTCTTCTGTTACCATCCTGTTGGGATTTGGAACGCGTACTTCTCATTACCGTAACTCCAAGGCTACAAAATTCAAAAACTATGGACTGGCGATCTGTCCAGAATGTGATCCTGCCTTCTGCCCAACTGAGATAAGGAACAGCACAACTACGCAACCCTCATGTGGAGGATAAAGCGGTAGAAGAGTGGATGAATGGATGGATACCGGAAAGCTGAGAAATAGAGCTTTGCAGCCATATACTTGTCATTACGGTAGCCCCTCAGGATGTCCACGGAACAAGCGTCCAATCACAGACAAGATTCACCAGCGTGTCACGCGTATGTGACGTCAGCTTCTCAGAAATGTAATTCCTAAAACGGTTGAATAACTGCCAGATATCGAAAGTAAAAGTTTTCTTGGAATAAGGAGCAAAATCCCTCACTCATTGAACATTGAACAATTCCACAGCCATAAAATAAAAATAAACCTAGACAGCCTGATTATCTTGATGGTCATAAGGAGAGCTGAAACAATTACTCGATTATTAATCGTTTACTAGATTAATCCTCAACTATTTTGATAATTGATCAATCAGTTTGAAGCTTTTCTCATGATTAAATAAAACAAGATTTCTGACTGTTTTAGCTTCTTAAATGTGAACATTTTCTTTGTTTCTTTGCTCCATATAACAAAGAAATCATTAAAAACTCAAGAGAGAACATCATCATTTCCAGGTTTGACAAACACTTTTTTTTAACATTTTCTGACATCTTATGGAACAAACGATTACTCGTTTAATCAAGAAAATAATCAACAGATTAATCGATTATGAAAATAATCGTTAGTTGCAGCTCTAGTCATAAGAGGGTTACACTTGTTTCTATTTTTATGGCACTGGTCCTGTCATTTTATTTCTCTAAAAAAAACATTTGTTCTTCATTATATTCTATTTCTCAATGACACTAAACATGTGCAATGACATAGTTGAAGTGTTACATGTATTATGACGTTGTTGGGTTTTTCGCTCAAACATCTTTTTTTCATTGCAGGCAGAGCTATTTAAAAACTCACTCCACTTTGCCAAACAAGTTTTACAACGCTCGTGTTAAATTCCAAACTCATGACGCAGTTTTCAAGCCAATAAAAACCATCACAGTCACCCCATGCGACTTTCATGCAATGCTTTCCTACATGAAAACTATTTCCAGAACCATTTATACTGCAAGCGTTTCCACTAATGTATGGAAAATAAGCATCTAGTTGTCTCGTTTACACACGATAAGAGAGTTTTTCGAAGGATGCAGTTGCTAAATTTGGAGTCATCCATCACGGTTAGTCCGTCTCTGCACCTGTGCGGAGAGGAACGTCCTCGGGGGAAAGTGGGGTTACAGACAGTGTGGCGTGTAGTCTAATGGTTAGATCAGCTGGCAGGTGTGCCCCAGAAGTTTCTCCGCCACCTGCACACTGGACAGTCCATAAATGGCGTAACTGCTTAGCTGGACAGGCAAACACACCTGGGCCAAGCTAAATTAAATGCTTAATGTGTCTGTCAGGAACAGGATTCTCCTCTGGTTTGCAATATCTTAATGAAGACGCGATAAAACAACAACAACAAAGCAATGAAAGAAGCTCATTATGTGGACAATTATCATTTGTAATCCTTTACTGCGTTGAGACGGACAAAATTACGATGGAACATCCTCTGAGTGTAATACAACACAATTAAATTGACAGAGTGCTCCTGTTCTTTTAAAAACAAGATGACACATTGTGCATCAGGTTGTGGAGTGTGCCTAATGATCCACGAGGACGCCTCGCGATAAACCGAGACGTGAACAAAGCAGAGGTCAAAAACACCGTATTTGAAATGACCACGCACTGACACGACCATGTGGATTGAGCGACAGCCTGAGTGGCTTTGAGTTAACAGTGATATAGATGAACAAAAGCGACAATATTTTCTTTTATGTTGGAATAAATTGACCTCTCTCCTCCTCCAGAGTGCAGCCGTGGAACTCGCATGGCCATTAGTGCCATCGCATAACAAATGAATCCCGCGGAAGATCTTTCGAAAAGCCAATGCTAATTTCCAACACTACAAAAATTCAAAGTAAGCAATTACGAGAGAGATAGTTATAATTATAGTCCCACTGCTGGTCTTGTTTGTGATTTCTTTTTTTGGGAACGTTTCATTCAAATATGACACTAATCAGGTGCACTGACAAAAACAGTGACTTTACCCAGACAGAACATAGGAGTTGTTATTCTAGTGCTGCCTCCATTAGTGGGTTCACTTGCGTTATTATGTTTGAAATCCGTCCTGAAAAAGTTACTGATTGAGACAGGCCTGTGTTGTACCAGCTAAAATCACAGTTTTTATCAATGGACTCCGGTATAGGGACTGGTGTTGTTTACAAAAACTAAGTAAAGTGGTCAGAAAAAAACAGTAATTACAGATACTGACTGCTGCACGGCACCAAAGAAGAACAACCCCACTTCAAAAACCCTGTACAATCACTATAAGAGTTTGAGTGAATTATTGTTTCTCTATTACACAGGGTAGGTGTCTTGCCAGGCGATATGTGAAGCTTATTTGGCAAAAAAGCCCCACTATAGTGTGTACAATATACGGAAATATATATATAAGGAAAATTACCTTCTGATCACTACTTTATCTATAATTTATAAAAGTAAAAGTATTTTTAAATGACTTTAATTGGTAGTCTCAAGAAATGTGGAAATAATGCTGTATTATCTTTTAATTTTGTGTCAACAAAACAATACATAATATTGTTCCCTACAAGTTTAACTGAAATCGTCTTACGGATGCACAATCAAAACCCTTATACAGGAAGATAAAAAGTTATTTTGTCATCACAGTTCATTATCATACCTCCACACACGCATGAATACCAACTCAGTATTTACAATAATTACTGTACAATAATAATTACAGCAATTACAATTCATTATAAAAGCAGCCATTATTGTAATTTCTTCGTCATTTTCAACTTAACTGCTTCATCAGACAAATTCGACGGCGTCAACAAAAACTCCCGAACTCTCCGAGGCTACAACTTTACTGGTGGTATTTTAAGTTACTCTCATCAGCGAAGTGATAAATATGTATTACATCTCACAGCTGTTTGTTTGATTAGTTTCACTTGCTATGTTTTGAAGGTATTTTCTTTACAAATTATGTATATAAATATATATATATTTTTTCCCCCCAATAATAGCGAGATCATTAATTTGATCATCTGTCAAACCCGCTGACAGTTTGGCACCTGTCTTGTATCTAAATGATGGATCCGTCTTGTTATTAATGCCGTGTGAATAATTTGATAACGTCTCAGCAGAGACGTGTGATTTAAGAAAGCACAGGCAGTGAAGGAGGGGGTGAAGGGAAACATTAAGAGGCAGATTTACTCACCAGTTCATTGATGTTTACATGTTTATTCCCCTAATGGTAGCAGACACAACCACTCGCGAGTTGATTTCTGAACTCGATACAAATAGAAACACAGCTCTTGCATTTTACAGTAAGCTCCTGAGGCAGCCGCAGCTCCCAAGTGTGCTCCGTGCGTGGGCCCACCCCGTCTGTGGTGCATTAGTTCCTAGTTCCTGAGATTTAAACTGTGGCAGCAACACATAGTGTAACAGCTCCCCGGAGAGAACCAGTGATTGCACTCCAGTGCATGAGGTGATATTATGTTTAATGTGTTGGTTTATTCCTTGAGGGGTTCCCAACATCTGGTGTGCTTTTAATTCTTTAAACAGTCCCATTTTGATGTCTCTCACTTCTGAGTATCACCAACCGCATTAGCCTGGGTCATGGCTTCTTTTCTTTTGGAACGTTTGCAGTTGTCAGTCGCTACGTTTCCATGCGCGGTTAAATTGAGCTACTGTTGCAGGTCGACTACGTCGTTTAATTGGACTACTGTCTAAGTCCCAGTACACAAACACTAGCCTGGTTTGGTGAATGAGAAAGTGTATCCACCTCCACTTCACTAGATGGCGATATGTTCCCTTTTGGCTGTTTTCTGGTCGACGTATTGCATCACAGACAAATGACCATTATACAGTTCACAGCTTGGTTCCACTTGACTCAACTCTACTCGTTGGTACCTGCCCTGGTGAGGTTCCAAGCGAGCTGAGCCGATACCAAAATGTGATGTCAACAGACTGCCGGCTACAGATTGGTCAGAGAGTGTTGTCACTGGAAGTGTCATTAGCACGACATCCAGCACAAGAATCAAACCGAACAATGCCGAACTGTAGATCAGTTAAAAAGACTTAAAAAAATCCTGAAAACATGCATTAATCTCCAACATTTAGCTAGGAAATGTCTATAATCTCAATATTTAAGAGGAGTCTGGTGTACTTAGTGACAGCACTGGCGAAAGCCGGGGATCGTGAACCAAATCACAACACATTCAGCCGTATTTTTGTCCAGTCATGCAGAAAGTACCAAACTAATATTTTTAATTAACTAATCTAATCTAATGATTCAGTACAGTATAAAACAATGTTATGGCACGACCCCGCCCACATCGAGGAGGTACTATGAAGTAATGGAAAACGGCTTGTCTTGAGTCCGAGCACAGCAGAGGGAGGACTGAATAACGGGAAAGTGCCAATAAACGACATTAGCCGGTGGGTAGTCATTAGCATGTCGAGTGTAATTCCGTATCTCTCCGGCATTCATTAAGTTAACAATATTTCATGATGATAGAGCATGAAATCGGTCTCCTCGTCAGTCCCAAAAATGCACCACTCAGGGTTTTTAACCACGTTTGTGTCTTCTTCTTCGGCTGAGTGGGAAACTGTGGCGTGTGTTAACATTTTAAGTACATAAGACACTTAAGAGTAAAAGGCACTCATTACGAGTTTATTCTTTCCTTATTTTTTGGATCTGTCATTGCAAACAACATCTTCAGCCGAGTTATTCTTTGGCTGCAATGTTACCTGCTGTCACAGGTAACCAGCTGTCTGCAGATCCTCTTTCTGCAGCCCTCCTCTTAGTTAGTTGCCCCATATCAGAGGCCAGCTCCCCGCAGTAAAAGACTCTGCCGGAAACTGGGTTTGATTTGTTGACGTGAGTGTGCTGAGGGCAGAGCGGGGGCCAAGCATTAATAGGATCGAGACAATAGGCCATCACTAATCAGAGACCTCAAGGTTGCCATGAGGTTAATTGTAATGCAGGTGGCACTAGGGGAGGGGGCGAATAAGAAATGTTGACTCCTTTACTGCCCTGGCGGCCATTGTGTTCTAACATTAAGCCCTGAGGCTAGGATTTGGCTTTCTCCCTCGCTCTTTCCCCTGTGTCCTCTTTACCTTTTAATTTCTTATTATCCGCCAATTCCCCATTCAACCTCCAGGGGTTAAAGAAAACCTTTTGCCACGTGTCAAAAGGAAATGTAAATATTGAGCCTGTCCTGGCTGTTGTGATGCGTGGTGGAACCATTGTGGGCCGATTCAGCAGCGCATTTTCACATTCACTGGAAGCACTCCTTTTTTTACCTCATTGTTATTTGTTTAAACCGACGGAAAGAGCAGAGTCCGTTTGCTTTTGTGTCGGTGAAAGAGCATCTCCAAACGAGAGCCCGGTCATGAATACACAATGGGACAGTGTCTTCAGAGTAGCACTTGTTTCAGTTTCTGTTGTTTCCTGTGGCCATTATGCCAGGAGGTTAGAATATGTTTCACTTGCCGCGCTCGTGTTTTTAATGAGAGTTTTCCTCCTACAGTGTTTGAAATGTGGAGTTTGTGGCGAGGTCTAGCATATCTTCTCTTTTTGAAATAAAGAAAATAAAGAAAAAATTTCTAAAAGGAAACACGATGCTACCCCGAGTCAGGTTTTTAAGAGTGTAATGACATTTTTAATGACGCTGGCTTGCTGAAATGCTCAGGGATAAAGTGTTTTAGTTGTTTTCCCTGATAATGCCGTAACTTATGCATGAATAAACTTCACTATGGTTACAGTAAAGGTGCAGTGTGTACAATGTAGGTGAAACTTGATTTGTACAATCGACTGAGTGTATGAATTGATTATTTTCATTACCCCAGAATGAGCCTTTATATCACGAGCCGGGATCAGCTCTATGGGGGGGGTCGCCATTTTGGACCACCAAGTTTGTACAATTGCCCACAGTGGACAAATTAAAAAGATTTCACCATCGTTCTTCAGTTTTTATGGTCAAGAAGAAGATTACAGCTTCTCCAACACACTTGGGTAAGGGTGAGATGAGGGATATTCAGCTGCAACATGTAACTTTATCAATAAATATAAAATAAAATGTTGATGCATGAGGCATGATAAGTTAATGTTATTAACATTCAACCAAAATCTCTTTCTAACCTTGATGGAAATGTTTGACATTTTTGGGAGATAAAACAGCTCGCCAGTCCCACATTAACTAAATTTGCTGCTCAGAGGCAAGAAATAGTCCAGCACTTACTAACCCCCTGCCTTTAAGCAGTTGCCAGGTAACAAAATACACAGCCAGACTCCAGGAAGTTACAGATCTCAGCCAGGCTAGTGCATAACCAGTAGGTAAAATAGTCATTTTTTACACAAATTAAAAAACAACACTTAACATTTTCACAAGTGAGCTTTTAGGGAATTGTTTTTTTTTGTTTTTTTGGTTTAGCCAGGCTTGATGACAGCAGTTGTACTCTTTTCATCAGCCTCGTCATCAGATAAATTAATATTAAATAATGATAATCTTTTAAACAAAGCATCTTTGTTCTGCTCTGTATGTCCTTCATTCACTATACCTCCACACCGCTTTAGAGCAGTTCCCCCGGAGTAGAAAAAAAAAAAAAAAAAAAAACCCTGATCCTTCTGAACCTGATCCAGGCAGAAATTCAATTTCCTTAACTGAACAAAACAAATTAGTATTATATACACGCAATTTCCTCAAAGACAGACAGGGTTGGGTCTACTATATAGCATTAGATGATAACACGATAATCAAACATCAGGATTCTTTATAGATGTACAATTGGTTAATTAGACTCCATACCAATATTTACCTTTTGGTTTAATCTGTGTCTCAGTTTGCAGAGTGGCTTTGTGATTATATTGATTAATGAAACTCCATCTGATTTGAAATGATATACTGACTTCTACATTCCGCAGACTCCTGTCATCCGCCACTCGCAGCACCGCTGTGGTGCATGAGATCAGAGTGAAGCGCACATTTACGGGGCTCTTGCCTCATCTCTTTCTCTTCACCTTTGTGTCTGAGAGAGAGAGAAAGGGGTCAGCGGGAGTAAAGGGAGGGAGGTGGTTTCGCCTTGAAAGACAAACATCTCGGCGTCTGCCAACCTGCAAATGGTCCCTGTGTTTATTCAGCTGAGGATTGGACAGCAGCCAGAGCATCACTGTGGCAGGCTCCGTCTTCCACAGCATATGTGAGGGCAGTGCGTTGAAGTTTCGCGTTTGATACATGACAAATGAGATGGTAGCGAACAGCAGGGATGCTGGTAAGGCATGACTGAATGACTTACGGCCAGTCAGGGAAAGGGAGGAACTGAGGTACCATGTTCCTGCCAAGATCCTTCCTCATCAAACCATTCATTTGGGGGAACTGTTATTTCCTAGTATTTATTTAGTCACGAGCAAAATAGACGTTAAATAGTTGATCTATTGTTATTTTCCATTTGTCTACAATCGCAACGAATTGTGACTATGAACACTATTGACTTAAACTCAACTCAAACTTTATTTCTAGAGCACCTTTAAGATGACAGCAATCGACCAAAGTGCTTTACAGAAGCAGGCACAGGTTACATAGAAAAATACATAAATAGATGAGAATAAAAACAATAAAATGACAGTAATCAGTAAAAATAATAAAACATCAGAGAGAAAGTTTTAAGGGAGGATATAAAAGGGGGGGGGGGGGGGACTGTTCCAGAGTCTTGGGATAGCCGCAGTGGCAACTGTCACCTCGAGAATTAAGATTGCTTTTAGGAACCTCCAGCAGCAGTTGGTCAGAAGACCATAAGGCTCTGGTTGGGGTGTGGCGACGCAGGAGCTCAGAAAGATACAGATATGGTCCATACCATTGAGGGCTTTAAAAACAATTAATAGAAGTTTAAAATCAATACGAAAACAGACCGGGAGTCAGTGGAGCGAAGCTAAGACTAGCATGATGTGGTAGTGCTTTTTCGGCAGCGGTTCCAATGAGCTGAAGGCGGTTGAGAGAGGATTGGTCCAAGCCAACGTACAGGGAGTTAATCTAATCTAGATGTAACAAAGGCACGGATAACCTTTTCAAGGTCGATCTCCTCGAAAAATAGGAATTGGTCCTGGTCTAACAGGCGGTGTTGGAAAAAATGATCAAAAAATGATCTGCTTGTCAAAAATGACACAGAGATTCCTGAATGTTGGAACTCAGGGGGCCCAGGATATCAGCAGAACAGGCCGAGGAGGTGCTTCCTAACAAAACAGGATAATCTCTGTCTTGGATTCATCGAGATTTAGAAAATTAGCACTCATCCATGTTTTAACATCACTCAAGCAATCAAAGCCTTGCCTACTGACCTTAGTGGCAGTAAAATAAGCAGGAAAATCTGGACATCGTCCGCAAAGCAATGAAAAGAATTGTGATGTTTCTGAAAAACATCTCGATCTCGACACTTGTCTGCTTAAACTAAAAATGTCAAAAATGCTAATTGGACTGAAAGCAGCCATCTCCCTTCTAGAAAGCCTTCACATCTCGCATTCAACAACACACATCTCGCATTTCAGCTTTATTTTTTAATCCAAGAGTTTCACACCTGCGCCATCCAAACAGTATTAACCTGGTGATTATGCGGTAAACTGACTTTAAAAATCGCTTTCCTACACCTTTCATCTTTCACCCACGTCACGTGACCAGGACCTTGGTCCTGACAAAAGCAGATTAAGTGTCTTTATTCCGACTACAGGGCTGATATTTACCACATTCATCGGGATATGTGACATTGAGAGGGACAGGCAGAACCAGCAGGGCGATTAGGGCCCTATTATCACCTGTGCCTCTGAGACATGCGTGACTTCACCACACATCCGCATGGGCAGGAAATCTGTCGAGCCACAGACTAGCAGTGACTTTGAAATCCAGCGACGAGTTGCAACGTAAAGCACACAAGATGGTGCTTACCTGAGCAGATCATCTGTTTTCACGATATGTCTTTTAGTGTGTGTGTGTGTGTGGGGGGGGGGGGGGGGGGGGGGGGGGGGGGGGATGGAGTCAGTCGATCACATACGTCAAAGTGTTTAGGAGGTTGCGTATCAAGCGGAACATTCTTTCATCGCGCTTAAGGAGGAAGAGTGGCGTTTACGCCTCCGGCTAATCTCCGAAGTGGCGCGTCCGTCCTGATCGCTAGGCCTTAACTGGGTGTTGATCAGCAGTGCTCACATTCACTCAGAGTGGAACCTCGTGTCAGCGCCGAATTCCAGTGACGTCCTTTCAAACTTATTGCAAAAAAAAAAAATCTGGAAAAGCTTAAGAAAATACCCTCGATGTTGGCGCTGTAGTTCTGCGAGTTTGTGATTGGTCGCTCGTGTGATGATACCGAGCCACAAACGCTGTCAAGGCTGTGTTTTTACTGCACAAGAGTGATGGTAATTCTGTTTGCATGGAAATAAAAAATGGTAATAAATACAAGAAGATTTTGGACATAATTTCTGCCTCTAATAATAGCATGCTATATAATTGTTCCATCATGCTGTGTTTTATGTGGAACGTCACTCAGAGGGGTTTTTTGGTGGTTTGATGTGGAAGCAAACCTCAAAACTGTCATAATTGGTGGTTTAGAGCAAACAGAGAAAGCTTTTTAAATGTCCGCCATTTGTCTTCAATGTCTGTTGACGCTAAAATGCAGACAAACACATTGCATGCGTTGACTGATTGATGTTGACATGATCATTTTATTGTCTAAATAGCTAATCGTTATCATGTCGGCTTGCAACAAGTCGCACTCTTAAAGATGAGATCCTTCCCTTTGGGATTTCTACAAAACACCATCACATACTCTTATCCCTCATTTTACATGTGGCACCTACTGGGAGGTGTGGGGCTGTCGTAAGTGAGAAAGTGAAGGCTCAGTGCTGGAAAATGTGTTTCAATTCCCCCAACTTGACACCCAGCCTCTGCTACTGTGGGATCCAGTGTCTTTGGGTGAAAGGGATGTCACAGGTTATGAACTGACTTCCGCGTAACCGCCGACGCGTAAACACAGCAACGCCTTCATTAGGGATATTTCCCTTTAAAAGTATATTGGTTGACGAAAATACTCGATCAACTGCCCATTGTAGCATTAATTATAGAGTGTTTAAATACAAGTGAGGAAACGTAGTAGGTGGATAATTGTGTGCTTAGTGGATAAATGAAGTTGTAAAAGCCATCTGGTTCATTTCATTGCAAAATTAAGGAGCATGGAGGTTTATTTTTGTTACCATTTACCTGAACCTGAAGTGAAATGCATTCAGGGTGTTTGTGTTGCGGCAATAAAGACATCCTGCATCTATTTATTTAGCTCTTAGTCGTTCTTTTAATTATGCCTGTTTACATTAAGTGGAGCGCTGAATTAAACTATATAAATGTCCGTATGAGAAAGACGAATCCCGACTCCCATGCCTTCTCTACACAACCCCAACCCAACCGGGAACGGTTTTAATGCCGCAAAATGATTTGTATTTTTACATTTGCTTTACATATGATTATGTTATTACATATTTCCAGTTTGGCAATCACAATCAGGCTGCATTACGGGGTTAGATGTAATCCCACAGTAATACAAATTCAGCTCCCAGTTAATGATATTCATGAAGTGCCGTGTGCCCCAGTCTGTAGCTTGTACCTATTGTTAAGCCTTCCCATCTTCCCCAGAGATACGGGCCAGTGGCAACATGTAAGGAAGTGACATAATCTACATATATGCACACTATATCAAAGGCATCACTGAAGCTGTAAGTATCTCAGGTAGGGAATACAATTTAACTCTTCAACTTATGTTTTCTCAGCTTGTTTGACATCTTCCACGTAGTTTATAAACTCTGACTTACGCTTCAGATTATTAAAAAATACCATCAACAACAAATGAAATATGACAAGCGCCTTCTGTGAAACATCAAAGGGGCTCAATGCGCCGTTATCCTTCACGTAACACACACACACACACGTAAAAGAGCTTTTTCGAGAGGACATGAAAACTTGCTGCCTGTGTCGCTGCCTGCCATTTAATGTAAGACAATAACCTCCTTAAGTACAAAGCTCAGTCTCAGCTCCGACTGCATTAGGGCACAAAAAAAGGGGGCTTGTGTAATTAGTCTTGCGCTATAAATCAAGAGGTGTGAATCTATTTCGCCATGCCCTAATTGAAAATGCTCCCCTTTTTTTCTTTGCGGTGCTGTAGTCGGACACGCAGCTCCATCGGATGGTGATAGATGTGGAATCCAGCACAAACAGTTTGAACCAGTCAGGCGGTGATTGATCAGTACCCTCTGGGATGTCGGGTGGATCTTTCTCCTTCAACCAGAAGATAAAAGCCTTAACGACTCCCCGGTCTTGTTGTACCTCCCAATTGTGTGTTTGTATGTGTGTCTCTCTGTGTGTGTCAGTGTTTTATTATTTCGCAGTGTTTGACCTTGAAGGTTCTGTGTGCATTTGGGCTGTGATGTCTCAATGATTTCTCTTTTAAGTGCCAAAATGCGCCTTTTATGCGCCATTGATGCCGCTGTACACACACGACATAAATGCCCCACGGAGGAGGCCATTTGCATGAAAATTTAGTTGATTTATTACGGGATTCTATAGCATTTTATATAATCGCCCGGCACATTTTTGCAGGGGCTTAGTAGTGGCCGTAGTGATGCCACAGTACAGTGCTGTAACCCGACTTCAAAGACTGTTTTGTTCACACACACCCTCACAAAAACACAGGGTGACTTCACTCGCTTCCAGTGGCAAAGGTGGACCAGCTGGGTTGTTTTGTTCTCCACTTGTGTTTTTTTTTTTTCCCTTTCTCGCTGTTCCCTCCCTCTTCATCATCCTCAGTTCTTCTTCAATCTTTTTTTTCTCTCTCTCTCTATCCCTCTCTCTCTCTCTCTGAGCATTTGCTCCAGAGATTTACACTTGTTGTTGATAGAATGGAAGGGAGAAAAAAAAAAAAAAAACGCGAGGAGAGCGAGCAATGCTGGTGATTCAGGTTCGGTGTGTGGTATTTGAACACAGGCTGATTGTCCTATAGTAGCAATGGATGTGGTTTTTAGAGGCCGACTTGCATCGGAGGGGATCACTCGGCATCTGGCCCAGCACTCTTGTGTCACCGTGACCCTCCTGTGGGGGAGGCAGCAAGGGTCACAGTAGGGGGTCCCACTGAAAAGCAACATAAATTTCAGAGGGAGAATCAATAGACTGTGAGAATTGTAAGAGATGCATTGGTTTGGACTCTCTGACTGTGACCCCGCTACTTTACTAGATGAAAGTCTTGAAGGTTGCAAACGGCGATACTCGACAATGGTGAGAAATAACAACATAAGACAACAGCATGCCGCGAAAACCGTTTGGCGCATCTTTTGATTATCACACCGACTCCCCTTCACTCGTTTCTGTGGCATCGCAGCGTGCTGTGGGGACAGTCGCACAGGCGAAAGAAAAAAAAGAAGAAGAAGGGGGGAAATTCTGTTACATGGGGAAACCTTTTCTCCCACAAGAAGATGTATAAATAGCTGCAGCCATGGCTCTGTGTGTCAAAGTTAGGACACTCAGTGGGGTGCAGACTTCAAAGCAACCAGGGAATTCTCCAAAACAACTGCGGGCAATTTCAAATCAGCATTCCCTCTGAAGGCAATGTAACCTTTCACCTGTATTCTAGCATGAGATAACCGGGGGAAAATGTCAAAATCAGAAGATACAGTAGAGCATGTCACAAGAGGCAAAGAGGGAGAGTTATTTGTTTCTTTGTTTTATTTTAGCTTCAATATTCCTTCCATCTATTCATCTATTCAATGTATTGCATACAGTTTTGTGTAGTTTACGCACGTGTCGCACCACATCACGATGAAAGATGTTTTTGTGTTAGTTTTAGCGGCAGATTTTATCTAGAGAAACTGGGGGGGGGGGGGGGCTCATCGGGGCTTCAAAAGACTCCCGTCTCATTTGCCACACGAGGGGAAATGAAAATGACCCAGAAGGGTTAAAGGCCAAAAAACATGTGAGGAATTTTCCTCCGGAATAAATTTAAAGCAGCAACAAGAAGACAGTGACGCCTCTAATTGTAATTTGGACAAACACACACACACACGTTGTGATTCAAAATCAGAGAGATGAAATCCAAGCAAGGAAAGAAAAAAAAAAAAAGATAGCCTTAAGCCTATTCAATGAAGACATGGGGTGGACATGGTATTGTGTCTTTGATGGAGTCAGCCTGTGGTGCATTGTGGGTAGTGGGGGTGCTCTCTGGCCACAGCAGGATACTGGCTGTTCTGTCCGGTTTTCAGGTGCTGCCGCACTCTCCTCAGTCATATTAATTATGGGATAGAAAAACTAATCCCTCAGCCTTTGAAGCGCGAGGCCACTTTTCAAGGCTACACTTCAGAATGGAGCTAGAATCTCTCAGACACACACACACACACACACACACACACACAGAGCATACAATGTATGCTACTCCATAATATAAAGGAGCGTATACACATGTATTTTTAGGACTATGTATTTTTCCCCGAGGATGATCCATGTGACATTTCACAGCTTCTCAAACTACGAATTACAGTGCCCTCTATATCAAAGTGATCAGGCTGTTATAGTATATAATTTCCTCCCAGGATTAGTTCCCTCAACGGCTTTGTGGTTATTCATCACATCACTCGGCGAGCGCAACATTCCCAAGTTTTGATTGAAGATAATATCAATGTTTAAGTTATTTTCACTGGCATCACGATGCACTGTATTCACGTTTCATATCTCCCCCCCCCCTCAATCGCAGGTGAGTGATCCACAGAGAGTAAGAACTGTTCACGGAGAGCTGTGCTATGATCATTCCCTGAGTTTTACATTTTTCAACTCATTACCCACAATCTCCTCTCGTCAGCGTAGCCGAGACAACACGCGGGTGTCTACGCTCGTCTCCTGTTCCTCTTCCCCTTTATTAATTTGATAATACTGTTTGTTGTTATGGCTGAAAACATTCGCGCACAGATGGAAAGTCTTCTCCTCCAAAACATCAAAGTGGATTCCCTGCTGAACGGGTTATGCAACACTGTCACCCCATCTCTCGCGGCAGACTGTGGTCCGGTTTTAGATCTCGGGCCTGCGTGGCTTCATGGAGGAAAACAGCCACTGGAGATTGGCAGCCGACAACAGGTTTTATGGCTGTTGTTTCAGGTGGGAGGCGAGTTAGTCAGATGGATGGGGTGTCGGGGTGGATTTTACACTGCCCTCTTGTGCTCCGAGTCCGACACATACTGTACTCTCCCCTCTCCCCTGTTTTTTTGCTGACTAATTTTTTTACCGCTGTGTGTCCCTGCAGCTCACACTCAGTCAGAGCACAGCAGCAAATGACAAAAGAGGCAAGAGGGCATTTAAATGGAATGTAAATAACGCTCAAAAATGCTGAGGAGACGCGTGATGGGCGTCGCGACAGGCGTCATGACCGCGTCGTCCGTTTCGCCGGCAGTGCAAGTGGATTTGTAGCATGTTGCATTTGATTTTCCTTTGTTTTATCTGTGATCTAATCAATAACGCTCACGTTTCTCTTCTAAATGTCTCTGCTTTTCCAAAAACAGTTACATAGGTTGACTTT
The DNA here is from genome assembly GCF_958295425.1 of Solea solea. Lineage (NCBI taxonomy): Eukaryota > Metazoa > Chordata > Actinopteri > Pleuronectiformes > Soleidae > Solea > Solea solea. The sequence goes on along the minus strand of NC_081134.1, from coordinate 33,645,833 downwards.
TGCGCTTGAAGGAACACCTTAATTGTGGTTTTAAAGACAGAAACCACCAAAACAAACAAACAACTTTGCTAATTCAAAAGAGAAAATAAAGTCTGTTTTTGCATCAATTATTCTTTTTTTTTATCACAACGGATTTTTAAGAAGAAAAAAAAATACAAATTATGAGCCACACTCATCCTGCTCTGCCTCATGTCAAAAGGACAGAGAGGAGGGTGAGGAAGAATAATTGTTGGAGCTGTCCTTTTGCCTGTCGCTGCCCTAATCACTCAAGACTGATTCAGAAAATGCAGGCTTGAATGTCAGAGGGCCTCCTGTGGAGAGGTGGAGCATTTCACCAGCTTTGGACAGCCGTGCCCCGGTAATCACCACTCTCAACCTGGCCGAGCACTCCAGCGCTCTGCTGATTGAGCACCTCAATCTAACAAGGTGCCATTGCTGGAGCCAGGGATTCTGACAAACCGGCGGATTGTCCCCCCCCGATCATCATGGGACATTGCCTTTCTTGCAGCTCAGCCATGCATGTTTCCTCCAGCAGCCGCAGACTCGTGGAGACACCTGCCAGCACTGTGAATGTGAGGGCTGCATGGGAAATTAAAAATGAGCTCAAAAGGTTACCGTCCTTATGAAAGGGGAAAAAAGTACCCCCAGCTAATTCCACACCATTTGTGGGATTCAACACCAGAGATCATCTCGTTCCTGTCATCTTGTACCGTGGACCCATTTTGGTGGTGGTGGTGGTGGGGGGGATACAGTTTACATTTCCCCTGTGATTTCTGACTGCTACCACGCTTCCTCTGACCTTGTTTCTGTCTGTGACACCAGGGTTTTCCCTCAGGGAGTATACATCCCGATCTTAACTAGATAGCAGCATGTTTACAATTACCTTTGACCTCTAGCTTTGACCTCTAGAGACGTAATTGATTACGGTAGCGAGCTGCAGTCTGACACCCTGAACTGTGATATTCTCCTCGGTTCTGAAGTACTCTATTTGAATCATTTGATATAGATACTAGAGATAGATAAGAAATATCTTTTTTTTGTGCCACCAACAAAAGGATATTCGGTACAGGGACAAGGGGCAGAAGCTTAGATTTTAGAAACAGAATTGATAACGGATTAATTTTCAATTAACTGCCAACTCATTTGAGCTTGAAAGACAATAGTGCAACAGCCGTGCTGTGTGTTTGGTTACACATCTCTAGAACATCTCTGCAAAGGGCCAAACAACTCTTTTTTTTCATAGCGCAGGGATATGAAAATGTGGTCTCCCATCGAGCAACGACACCCAGCAGACAACTGCAAAACCACTAGTGAGCAACACATAAAGCACCCATCAGAGAAGCAAAATCAGCCAAGTATATAACACGCCTCCTCACGGCGGCATTTTAACATGCCTAATATTAGCTTGTTTAAAGTAGAAACGGTCATTTGTATAAAAAGGAAATATGTATTTTACTTCAGTCGGGGACAGTGCAATGAATATTTATGCGCGTAAACAACTCGAGCAGAGCAGCTGCGGATGTGAAAATCTCGAATCAAATCATAACTGATTTCACACTCTCACGACTTTTCAGTTTCAATAGTGAAGTTTGTTTTTGTTTGTTGGTGCAATCTAAGCATATATGCTTAAATATACAACGTCTAAGGACTTTGTCGTTTTCTACAGTTATAACCTTTATAGTTAGACGACAACAGTTAATGTGCTTCTTCCTGATAATGTAAAGTGAAAAGGTTCCGATCGTGCCGTTTTCATACGTCACGACGCGCCATTGGAAGAAAAATGACGGTACTTCTGCGGGGACCCGTGTTAGGCAATGTGTTCAAAATATTATGATCAATTGCAGTTTTCAGCAAAGCTGGATTTAACGTGACACAAATGTCTCGATTCAGCGGGAAATAATAACCTTGTGACTCGTGAAAAATGAAATTCATTGTCGCCTTGCCTCCAGTTCTTTAACCTCTCATCAGATTTCAGCTTAATATAATATTGTTGATTTATCTGTGATGTATTTGGAGCCGCAGGCATTTCCCCCCCCCCACCACCACCACCACCACCAGCACTCCTACTCAGAAAATGAATAGATGGTCTTCAAGGAAGTGGACGGGTGTTTCATTATTCTCGTTGGCTTGACTGTGAATTGTGGCAAGAACATGGCAGTCGCTCCATCATAAGGAATTATGTTCAGTTCCTCACAAAGGCATTTGTCAGATGGGAAAGACCCTTAACTCCCGTTAAAAATCAGCACCTTGGACTTCTGGCTACAGGAGCCGAGGGAAAACAGCCACTTGGTCTCCTGCGTTTTCCGACTGGCATTTTCAACACAGATCCTCATAACTTGATGCCGAAAAGTTGATTAATAGTACATTTAGCACAACTTACAGCCCTCTTCTCTGTAATAAATTAGGGTCATTAATCAATAAAGAGCACAGCAATTTCAGGAGACAGGGGACACGCTGGTTCCTAATAGAAAAAGAGAAGAGTGACGCTCAGGCCTTTCCCACCATTGACCACCCTGGCTGAGGTGTTCATTGTGCACCTGCCTAAATCCAATTAAATGACATAATTAATGAACATCTCTCTCAACAATAATGGGCTTTGCCACTCTGCCAGCCTATTGATTTCTAAGTGACAAACCATTTAGGATAACCTGTCACTGTCAACTCATGGATTTACTGGGGTTTCTATTCCCTCATGCGTCAAACGTTAAGGACTAAAACTAATATTATTGGGGGTTATTTCTAATTACAACTGAAGGATTTCCTCATATTAGTGCAGATTTTCAGCAGTCTATAAGACAGCAGCAGGGATTTGATGGCACGAAAGAAGGAATCAGCCAGCACTTAACACAAATTCTTTAAAAAATAACATGAAAACAAATGAGATAATAAGTAAGACGACACAATCGTTTTAAACTTGCGGCAAACACTTGAGTGCTTGAGTTGTGGATGAATAGCTGAAGTTCTTCTTTCTACCTGGAAAAAGCTCCTTCCCCATCTAGTGCTGTCCAGAGCTGTCACATCGCCTCTGCTTCATTCAGCTTGATTAATGATAAGCTGTGGGGCACAGCTAGAAGGTCTAGTCTCAATTATGAAAAAGGCAGTAACTAGTCCATTGTGCTGATGCCTTTATTCCACTGACAGCGGCTGAGAAATAGAAATATTTCTAATCAGAGCCGAATCATTTATCACTCATTTATTGGCGTTCTTTGACTCGCCGTCTCATCCATCCAAACCTGGACGTATCCTTTAAGCCGCAGCGCCCGTGCGATATACAATACGCTCCAGTCGTCCTTTGTGTGGAAACTACAGTGCTTATAGTGTAAATGTGCCATTTTGAAAAGGCGCCGCTCTAAATATGACAAATAAAATGACATGTGGTGATCTTTAAAATGGCCATTTTCTACTCTAAAGCATCCACCTCGCGTTGTAAATATGCTTCCCTGGATACAAAAGAGGCAACTTTCCCTTATTCCACCATTAAACTAACAATGCCAAGACTTTATAGGGGAAGATAAGTGAGTTTAATATGCACTGGAGGGTAAAGAAAATATTCTATTACTGCATGTAGTGTAGAAATTACCCCATAAAGAAACTAATATGGCAATTTGGGGAACAATTTTTAATATGATTTTTATGATGCACAGTTCTACTTATGGTAATGAAGTTGTCATTGTACTTGTTCACTGCTGCTAATGCGGAGCCCATCTTTCAATTTGTACGAATTAGAGTAAACTGTTAGGAATGAACTTCATTAATGCCGGAATGAGAAAAAACATGTTATTGCATTTCTGGACCACTGGCTCTGGGATTGTGTGTTTTATATTGTTTTGATCTAATTTTGGAGTTTGAGGGAAAACATTCTCTCTTAGGTATATAGGACCGGCGCTGGAACACAAACAAACAGCGGGGGACCGTTATCTATTCTGAAATGGATACTACACCAAAGTCTCATTGAGGAGAGGGATTGTGCAGTTTACGACTGTTTCCCAACGAACAGTTAATCTATTCTAATTCTAGTTTGTTTGGAATCGCAAGCATCAATTGGGAATAACAAGGTGCGACTCCCATCACTTCTTACGCTACATTATGGACTTGATTTAACGTAGTTGTTTCGTTAGGAGAGAAAGGATAAAAACACACTTAACATCTGAAATAAAAACACAGTCAATATCCGAGAATGATGTTATTTTTTGACTGGAAGAAAAAAAACAATATCCATCACAAGTAAATAAGTAAATTCCTGAGGCATGTAGACGAATGCAAATGTGTTTCTGGGAAATAGTATAAGATGGAGGGACTGGGTTTAGTACATTGTGGGCCCATTATGTGATTCCAAGTGTCTAACTGTTGTTATTAGTAACTTTTGGGAGTTTACATTGCACCACTTTTACTCATAACTTATAGTAAAACGAAGTCATTAGGAGGTGAACGTGTTAATACTGTAATTACACAACATTTTGATTAGCACGTCAAGGTCTTTATGTAATCACTCTACCCCCCTCTCGCTACGTCTGGACCTGCTGGAAGTGCGTAGAATCCATCATATAGTAAGAAAAAAAAAGCATGATTCAGTTTGTTTGCAAAGGAATATTCATTTCAGATATTAATTGTTTTTGGCACAGCGGCCCGAGAGAATTAACACCTTGTTTTTGTTCTCCCCTGATCAATGTTCCCAAACACAACTCTTAATCCAGTCTGGGGAGTGGAAAAAAAATCAATGTCCGGTGTCAATTCCAGGTGGAGTAATTACCTGTTGAGTCCTCATTCATTTCAAAGTGAACACTGAGCTTGGCTCAATGAGTACAATCCCTTAATCTAATTCTGTCCACCGTGTACTAAACCCCGGAAATGTTCTAATGTGAACGGACAGATGTTAGGAATCAGGTTTGATTCTTTTAATGGCTTTGTACATTTCAGACACAGCTCTCTCTCTCTCTCTCTCTCATTTTAACAAATGGATGAAGCAACAAGAGTGTCGGTGTAAGGTTGATCGAGCAGCAATCAGACACACAGAAGCATCCGACGTCGCGCCGCTGAGTGTTTTTATTTTTTTTACAGCACATTATTCACAGCGCAGTGACTAAGGCTTACCCTCCGACCTCCACTAAGCAACGCCTTTTACTTACTGTTACGAACACTTGAATGTTTGCAAAAGTTCATGTTGCCAGGCAGAATGCTACGTCACAAAAGCCGGTCCAATACTGGTCAAAATCACTGGGTCGGATATCGGACAGATAAAAATGGAAAATACAATACAATCCAAAACTCCTATATATCGCATGCTTCACTATGCACAGACTGTAAAAATGTAAGCACAAATCAGCAAAAGCATTTTTAGCCGAGTCATGTTTGGGCTGTTTATTTCTTCTTTTTGGGAAAACGATATTTGTTTTTTATGTCTTTGAAATGACTCAACACAAATGTGTTGTTAACAGCTTCATACGTTCATAAATGGTCTAAAATGACTATATCGGATTAATATTGGGATCTGTAGATACCAAGTTTGCGATATCGGTATAAAGTGGTATCGTCCCATCCCTACTAAATATCACACAAATGTATCCCTAATCACAGGTGACCTGGACATGCATGAGAGCATCATATCAGCTGTGTGGACTCATTTTACGATAAAAGACAAGTGTCATTTTGTTTGTGGATCATGGGCGCAAACATATTCATGACAAAGTTGGAGCATTAGGTTTTGGAAAGTGGGTTTTAAAATGTAAAAAGCGACTGTATTGTTCAAATATGGGTATTGGTTTGTACTTAAGGTTGTATTGGTGTCACTACAGAACACAAAGTGGTACTGAGCCATCCCTAAACATGATGATGAACAATATCAGACTCCTACTTATATGGGTTTTCCAACTATGAGATGCGCAGTTATAAAAAAAAATATTGACAGACGTTATTAATCTTTCTTTCCTCAACGGTTCATATTATAACCATCAAAAAATGTGAATAAATAAGTCTAACTTTAGTGTGATTAATAGAGAGGCTAACTCTTAAGTAGCATGTGTTTGTGTTCAGGTTATTGGAATATCATGACCTTATCACACAAACCTTAAGATGCCATGATGTACAAGTATTTTACTACAGATGGGAACAGGGTGACAGAGGTTCTCCTCTTCTCTGACTTCTCTCCGTCTTTATCCGACACTTGTGAAATGAGGGTATTCCAACTTGTCTGTAGACGCCGTGACATCCGCTATTACGCATTTCAGCGGGGTTGTCTTTGCCGATTTATTTATATGCAGGTTTGGGGAAATGAATTTTACATCACGGGATTAGAAAAGCACGGGATTTATTATGTCCATCACAGTGACACTAAGCTGTCTTTCAAGCCATCCAAATGATACCCCTTAAATTTAATGAGATCTTAAGCCCTGCCAACGTACAATTAAAAACGATGACATAGAAATAAGAATGCAAAAAAAAAAGAAGAACTTCAAGCTACTGCGCTTAGCACACACTATTAATTAAATATAGAAATAGTGAAAATTCAAAAATGACACTGTCCATTATTCACCGCTGTCTTGCTCGCTGTCTACAGAGATGTCTTCATTGCTCTGCCTCTCATTTAACCTCCCCACCTCTTCTCTGTTTACAGAGTCAAGTGCTGCTCTTAATAGATCAATGTGCTGCCATTTAATTATTAATTGGCCGTCTGTCACCAAGTGAATTCAACAAGGCACCAACCCTGATTCTATTCTGTGCTTTAGTATAAGTTTCCTCCAGCCAACTGCTGCTTTTGAGCATCACTACTGAAATGGTTCCCCTTAAAGCTTCTACTTCAGTCCAATTTCTGCTAAAGGCATTCATACTATTGTGTGTTATTAAATCTTCAGATTTACAAACAATCTGCTCCAGACGAGTGTTTGGCATGGTATGGCAGTGTAAACAGGAAGTTGATTCTTTCCCCTGCAATTGTTTGCTTAGCTTCAGGAAGTTCAAATAAGGAGAAACAGAAAAATGTACTACACCCGTACGGGCAGCGGGTGGTAACAGATATATTTGTTTCCCATAATAAAACTAATTTTAAGATGTGCATTACAAAGTAAATCACTCTTATCAATTACTTTTATTTTGAATGTCAGCGTCAACAAAAGGAAAAAATAAAGACTTACACACTCACTGCATGGCTCCATAGCAGTGCTATGTGGCCTTAAAGGTGGAGTACTGGAGCGGTAAAGTAAATATGTGCGAGGCGTTCTTTTTACTTTTAATTTTTTGGTTTTTTTTATGTTTTTTGTGTCAGTATGAGAGCCTGTTTGTTTTTAAATCACAGTTACGGGCGTTTGCGGTATTGCATGAGACATAATGGCGTTAACGGGTTGGTTCCATTTCACGGGTTTGGACGGGTGCGGGTTTCTGATTCTCACCACCTATCCTTTAAAATCTAAAACAGTCTTCTCCTTCTAAAAAAAAAAAGAAAAGAGGCGGGGGGGTTGGGGGTCTGTTTTCTGGTTCAGTGCTTCAGCGTCTTGATGTTAATAGTCGCATGCAACCTTGCTCTCCCAGCAGGTGAGGGTGATGACAGGGTCTGGTGGCAGGCCAAAGCCAGGCTGGCACGTGCAGAGCCTCTGCCCGTTCACTTCCTGCCATCGTGAGCATATGCGTCGAGACACTGCACTGTACTGGATCTTTCCCCAATAATCTAATAATCACCTTTGCCCACAAATGGAGCAAGACCGCACAGGAATAGGAGTCTGAATCCGTCTATTTGTAATTTGTTTGAACAACGCTGTTGACTGTGGATCATGCGATATGAGGTGATGCCAAAATTGACTTTTCTGACACCTATTCTAGTTCTAGGGCTCTTCTGTGCAGTGTTGACACTTCAGAGCGTCGTCTGAGGTGCAACGTAGCCTTCAGAAATGATTAATTAGGGACCTTGAAGTTGGACGACGTTCGCGCAAATCTTTCCGTTCTCCCAATGCCATGTTTTCTCACTCACGCTTGCAGTGAGGAAGTGACTGTACACACTTTGGCTTGGGTGTCTTCGCAACTGTCAACTTGGATATTTGTTATGGCGCGAGCTACGAAAACAGCATATGGTAAATGCACCCGTATACTATTTTCCACTTAAAGTGGCGATATTGGTTTTAAGTGATTTCTCTTACTTGGAGTACTTGCTTGTGCAACGTCTTTTCACGCTCGAGTTGCAGCACATTAAACCCAAATAAAAACAAAGTGGAAAAACCAACCCCCACCCCAAGAATCCCTTGCTGGACTTGTGGTCTCTCTGAGACATTCAGGAGCTGTCACTTTGAATCGGCAGAAGGCAGCCAGGCTGAAGATTTCCCACTGACTGGAGAGGAGTCGTTGGCCAGGCTTTCCTTGTCACTGGGAGTTAAGGCAGTCACTGATCCTAATGCTTACACTGTTGTTGCAGCATTCCAATTTTTAATCACTGCATGACTTGTCAGACTTAATGAGGCCAGGCGGCTAAGAATGATCAACGCAACAATAACGAGAACACTGGAGGCCGCGGATGACTTCCTGTTTTGAATACGCACATCCAGGTTGCCACACATTTCAAAAAATAAAAACACTGTGCACTGACTGTGCTGTAAGTAATAGTGCAGCATGTTTCCCTCAGATTGATTGGTTGCTAAGGTGACTGCAAGGACTACGGCAATCTTACGTGATCATGGCTCTTGACATCAACCTTGCCAGTGAGAGAAAAAAAAAAAAAAACCCTGCACGTGTTAAAGAAGAATATAAAGAGCATGTGTTGTATTGATAATCTGCAGGTCTCATTGAGACGTAGTTGTAGGTCTCGTCCATATTGCAGACATCTGCGCACGTCTTAATATAAAGTTTATCCTCTGCGTGTATGTGGGTGTGTGTGTGTGTGCAGGCACCTCTGAGAAGCCAAGGGTGAGTGTGGCTGGCGTGTGTTCCGTCAGATGTCTCTCCCCTCTTTAATCCTTTGTGTGTAAAGGGGGTCAAGAGGCAGGCAGGCAGGCAGACTCCGACTGTAGCTGCTGGGCGAACCACTGAGGGCGAGCGTCTCCCTCCAGCTCTCCACCTTTAGCTGTTCATCTGTAACACAGAAGCGGGCTTTGAAAAGGCTTCATCTGGATTTTTCGGCGTACGAACGGAAGTCATTAGTTTAACGATGATAAAACAAACAGAGACGGCTTTTATTAGGCGTTTTATTGGCGCATCCACTCATGTCTCATGTGCGACGCGCAAAACTTTAAATGTAATGCTGATTTTATGAGTTCAAAGTTGGAAAGGTTTGAAGGGTTTATAGTAATACAGTCGTTTTATGATGTGCTGTAATCATCTGCAAAGGCTGCTTGTGTTATTTATAAAACTACATCTCTTATCTTTGACCTTCTCTAGTCTAAACAGCAATGACTTGTGTAGTAATCATTTATCCAAATGAACTATAATAATAGTTCATAGTTTCTAATATAAAGCCATTTTGTCCATGTTTTTCATGGAGCCAATAAGTAAATTTAAAAACACTAGCAATAAGAAGTGCAATTTCAGGGGACATGCTAGAGGTTAAAGGTGGACTAGAGGCGCCAGCGTGTTGCTGTCTCTTTTATTAATAAACAGCATTTATTAAAAGGAGTAGTGGGGAGCGCCCTAACTGAATATTACCACATCTCCACCTTCCTTTGTGTGTTGAGAAGAACCCTGGTGATTCCTCACATGGCTCCGAAAGCTACGGGGGGAATTTCTGTCAGAAGCTGCCCCTTCAGCTCAATTCCTCCCCACATTTCCGAAAAGCTTTTCATTTGTATCCCCTGGAAACCGTTCCACATTCTTTAAACTCTCCTTCAAGAAGAGGAAAAAAAAATCAGAGGAGGAAGAAAAAAGGGCCCTTACGTGGTTTGTTATGCTCTTTGATCACACGTTTATCTTTAGAACAGATGGCTGACCACCGTCATGTTTATATCAACACATGAGCATCTGAAACAGGGATCTAGAAATTGGGTTGAACAGAACACAAATCGGGAATAAAAAGAAGTCATATTATAGCTCCCTATTTTTCCTGTTGAATCATAAACCAGTCACCTAATTCTGGGTCAGTTTTCATTGCAATCCGATAATGTACTTATATGATTACTGCTGAATCACAAGCGGTAATTGGCACCGGGTTGCAGGTGCTGAAACACTTTATAAAGATGTGGCATGTAATTGTGTCTTAATAATGCAGTAAAATCAAAGGGCAGCGTGAGGATTTTCAAATAAGAGGCCATGTTTAATCTTTGGATCCATATTTATCTGAGGAGTCGAGAAACGCTTTGTGAGGAGGCTACTGTACATCAAAAGTCTGTCAGATGTCCTCGGGGGCTTTCATGTGCTCCGACATGCTCTTTTATGTTCTATAAAGTGGTCGTTTACGTTTTTCAAAGTTGCATTGGCTTTTTTTCCTGGTGTAACCTGAACCACTCTACTATCTTTGTTGCAATCTTCAATTAGAAATGTATTTATTGAAATAATCATAGGTCACCTTGGAAACTAGATGGGTTTTTTTTCTCTTTTTTTGCACCTCCGGGAGACTGACACCGCAGTCAGTAACAACAGGTTAGCAACCTCTCATTAGTCGATGAGCCGGATGCATTTACGAGGTCATTTCTGCGGGACAGGAGGTTATGATGATGAATGGCAGCACGAACCTCTGCCTAGTTGCTCTTCTCCCATGTCATCGCGCAGTTGCTATGGTGGATGTGAGGGCAATTTAAGCGTCAACATATACACCGGGGGGGGGGGGGGGGGGGGGCCTCTTGGGGTAAGTGGCTTTGCGACGGAAAGCTGACGCCTGACACCGCCATCAAGGTAGATGTCACCGACAGCTCTTTAAGTACTGAGTCGCCATGTTAAGAGATGAAAGTTGCCGTAAAATAGTGAAGGCCAAGAATTACAGGGGGATAGGCGCCTGGAAATCTTGCTTACACAAGAGCATGTAGGAATATTACCTAATCAGTCAAATCCTCCCAAGCTGACACCTCTTGTGAGACACCCGATGTTCCCCCATTGAACCTCTGTGCCCCCCACCCGTGGATCAGCCCTGAGGGAGCCCCCAAGAGAGAATCTGTGGTTTGGAGGTTCTCCTTGACAGACATTCTTAAAATTTCTCTAATGGTTTTGCATACAGTGCAGCATCTATCGACCGGCGGCACTTTACCCTCAATTAAAAGTGCACGGGCGAAGCTGCATATTTTGCATTTCCTAACAATGTGTGTGTGTTAAACTGAAGGTGATCTTAATAGGATTTTCTACGGTTGTGAACCAGAGATTAGGAGCTTTATATTTGCAGAGCTCGAGCATCGGAACAGGGGGACTGTTTTAATCTGAACTGGATTAAAGACGACGGGACTGAAAAGTTAAAGGACAAGACATCAAAAAGAGATGCCCATTACCCTCTCCACTTTAAAAAAAAAAAAAGTGTGAGATTGCACATTATGTGTTAATATCTTCTGGGACCTCAGAGTGTAATGTGTACAGAAACTTAAAAATCTGGTTTATTCGGTTATGTCATTTTATTGTTCCTTTAAAACGTTCTTGTCCCCACTATCACGCTCCAGCTCACAGCCCATTCTGTCTTTTAACTTTCTGTAACACACGCACACACACACACACATACCCCCCCATATGCTTGCAAATTGTATGTTAATGACTGACCAGAAAACATAAAAGGGAAGCGCCAGGATGTGGTCTACCTACAGCTGTTAAATATATAATCCATCTGTAATCAAATTTGACAGTTAATCAAGTGAGGCATTTGTAATGCAGACATTTGGACAGACATAACTAACTCCATCAGCGTTTGCATAATAAACGTATGATTTTAATGATGTTTCTATTACGCATCACCCGCTCACTTTACAAATGATTTGAGGTGTCTGCTGTTTATTTGTTTTTCGGGATGGTATAGATTGTTGCTAGGAGCGATAAATTTGATGCAGTGTTAAGGTGGAGGGGGGTCGGAAAGGGAAAAGGGAAAAAAATTGTAATTACTTATAGATTGGATGAATTAATTTGTAATGATATTCGCCACTTTTGCATGACAGCTGCCAAGACCCATTCGACAACGGAGGAGAGTAAAAGGGAGTCCATTTGACGGCAGACAAAGGAGACTATCATTTTCAGAACGTTGGGTTTCACTACAACAAGAGGGGGAGAGGGGTGCAAGTGACACATCAACAAAACACGGTGGGCTTCCTGTATGGGGAGCCTGACATCCACAAAGGACCCGGACATGTGTTCCGTCTCTTCAAACCTGAAAGAGCGAAGACCCCGTCCACAAAGTGCCAGTTGTTCTACATGTGCATGTGAGTGTGTTTGGCTGAATAATACATATGGGCCACGTTTGCGTTTCAATGTGTGTGTTGTTGTTGTACTCCTTTGGTTGGTGACTAAGCATGTGTGTGTTTGTGCTGTATATAAGAGTGGGCGGTTCCGTCCGATTCCATCTTTCTATCTTCGTGTGCAGGGTCCCACAAGTATAAAAAAAAAACACACACAAGTTGAAATGTACAAATTAAAATATTTAAATAAGTGAATATGCTAATAAAAAAAAGCAATTATCTACTGGACAAAGGCTAAGATTTTCTTTGATGACTTGTTTTCTAAGAAAACACACTGAAATCCCACTGTGCAGACTGCAGACCATGAATTCTGTAATTTAATTCTTTTTTTTAAAGCATACATTACAGTCATGGTGATGGCCAGTAGTTACCATAGCTCACTTATCTTTCAATCAAGTTGCATTAATTTAATCCGCATGCCACTTACAGTGTAGCCCTGCTTTTACATGTAATTTAAGTGGCAAAAGGCACAGACACTATACGTTCAACCCATAAAGGAAATAAATGTAAAAAGTCAACAATATAAAACTTTTCTACCCATCTATTCTGGTCTTTTAAGAACTAATGTACACATACCTTTCCATTTCCCCATTTTAGATACATTAATTTCATAAAATATAGGTAAGAACAATATCAAATATAACAAGACACGCGTTACGGTCTTTAAAGCTTGATTATTTTGAACGCGAACTGATGACAAGCGAGTCTGAAGCATTTCTCAACCCGTTAAATTCCCAGTATCTTCTGGAGCTGACATGAAATCTCACTGTGGTTGGTTCTAAGGATTATATTCAGCAGATCCACACAACCCGTCCAGACACAGATCACAGACTATTACGCGGTCCTCCTTCAAGACGGACGTTCCTGTATCTGCCCGAGTCGGAAGGGGTGCCACAAAAGGTTGGCCATTTTAATTGCATGTGCACACAATGTCCTCTCCTCTCAGGCGCCGACGCCTAATCATGAAATTGGATGTTTGGTCTGCATTTCCACCGTGTCTCACTTACTTTCCAGGAGTATCACAGGCTTCACCGGTTAGCCGCTTTGACGACATACCCTATATTGTGTCCTGCCTGGGAGAAAAAGGCTTTCGCCTCCTCTCAGCGTCAAACTTTAACCTTTCTCAACTTTAATTACACTAAGTAAGTTTGGAGTGCGCCGTGGTGCTGTCTGGCCGACTCAGCTCCATCGCTGTGCTGATGGGAAGCCTGCATGGGTGCCACGGCCCCCGCTGCCTCTGACACACTGATGCTACACAGCTCTGACGCTGATGCCGACGCTTTGCTTTGGCCTGCTTCCTGACCATGTAAACACACACACACACACACACACACACACACACACACACACGCATGCACTCGCACGCACATAAAATCTGCTTGTGTTCACAGAAAACATACTCAAACAACATTAGGGGATTTTATGTTTGTTTGCTTGGACAAATTAATAAAAAACATGTTTATCCAGTTAATGGGATACCACTTAAATATAGATGTAATCCAAGAACACTCTTCACAAACAACGGCAAAAGGCATTCAAACTTGAAACACCACGACGAAAGACACGAGGAGAACTTTATTTCATAGATGACCTTTCTATTCAGGAGGATCTGTTCTGTGCCAATAACACCATTTGGTATTTATGTCGTGTGTGTGTGTGTGCGAGTACGAGAGAGCGATGAAGAGGCAGAGCTTGGATATGTTTGCTCATTACTCATTCCTCTGCAGGGGTGAAATCGCTGTTTTTCCTGTTATGTCATCAAAAACTTCCACTTTGGTAATAAAGCAGATTTTCTTGTAGGAAGTGCCTTTGCCCATTAAAAAAATAAATAAGTAAATACACGTTAAGGTATACGGTAATTATCTGTTTTTTTCCTCGCACTAATATTTCAGTGACATGAGCTGCATCTGCGCGTGAAACTGCCCATTCATCACGAGGCCTCGCTCGAATTTAAGCAAGTAATACATAATCCTATAAAATGGCAATTGACCTAAAATTAAAAACAATTCAGCAGCATCAGCAGCTGTAACACAGCAAGATAAGAAAAGTAAAAATGCAGCAGCACAGCTAAAAAAAAAAAAAAAAAATCCAGCATTTCCTCCACAGCATTTTCTGTTGAGTGTTTGACTCAGACAGTTCGATCAATTTGCAGGTAGTCGATTGCGCCACTCACATGTGCAGCCTTTATTATAATAGGCCCTTTTAGAGTCATTTAATTCTGATGATGAATTGGACTTCCACAGAAAACTAAAAAGGAGTTACTGTGGTAACCGCATGGGCTGTCAATCACTCGCAATCAGTCTTTTTTCTCTGTTCATTGCTTGATGCGTCAAGATTACGACCCTCTCGGCGGGGGGCTTCAAAACACTCAGAGGAAATGAAGAAGCGTGTGGAAGTTCTTCGGCTGATGTTTGGAAACTTTGCCGTGTGACCCCTTTGGCTTCGACTAACTTGCAGCTGAGAGGAATTGAATTTTTTGTGTGTGACTCGTAGGTAACTCGCTCCAATTAACCGTGAGGACAACAAACAAAAAAAATAAATGTCCTCATGTTCATATCAAATAGATTACGTGTGTGTGCGCTCACGTCTTATTTCTTATTCACAGTGTCTAAATCAGACACAGAAGCAGCATGTGTTTCTGACCACAATGAAAGAATAGAAGGTGATTTGAATGCTAAGAGTTACGCAACGTTTGCAAATGTCCTTCTGTACACCATACCTGTATTTGTACTACATTTCCATTAAAAGCTGAGCAACAACAACAAAAACACTAAGATAAAGCTTTGTTTTCTGGTCTGTTGTGTGTTTTTTTTGTAGAGTAACTGTGGTAGTAAGGGAGTGTATGCTCTTTTAATTAGGTTATATCTTACCATAGCACACTGGCAGCAGTTAAACATTTAAGGGAAGTGCAACTAATTCACTGGGCAGGCACTATGAACTGTAGCATTACATGAAAAGGGGAAAAAAACATATAACAGAAGCACACAGGCTCTAAAGATCTTGATTCCCCATTAGTTCCTTATTCTCTCCACTGACAAAGATGAGGCCCTTTCAGCCTTGTGTTCACTTGCATACCAAAGTCATTCAACAGAGGAGACCTTTACCAAGAGCAATGCTCTATTCAAGCCATGTTAATTACAATTTTAAACCATTATTTGTTTCAACACCTGGTTAACCTATTCAGACCTGTTTAAATCCTCTTTATTATCCCAGGTGTGAAGGCACTGGGGAGTGAAAGGGTCCTGTGTGTACCAGGAACATAATCAACCCAGCACTACATCTTGCTGAATAGCTTTCGGGATAAGATCAGATGTTACGCACTCCACTCCTCAAGTAAAATGGTGCTAGGTGGATTATGTCTGAAAGGAGGATTTTGTCAAGGATGTGTCCTCAACTTCTCTTTAAAGAAGTAAAGTATCATGAATGGCACATTGCTTCTTCAGCAGCTGTATTAGGACTAGAAAACTCAATTGTGGGCTTAAAAGCAATTGGCTTTGTTGTGCATTTCAGTGCATAAATTTGTGTTGCAGCCAGAGGCTTTGAGAGCAAGGGGCCATGCTGCGTCATGAGGACGGATGGTGTTTCCATTAGAGGATGTGGTCATAGAAAGGTCTCCTCATCTCCTAAGCTCCTTTTCTCCCTCCTTCTCTCACCTACTTTGAAGTCGGACTCAGGCAGACCATACCCTCCTGTTCATTACGATGTCATTAACAAGGCTTTACACAGGAACTTGACCCCTGTGGTGTCTTTGTTACCGTGGCCACTCACAGCTTACCTGTCCTTAGGTACTTGTTTGAGGATGATCCCATTTCAATAGGAAATATCAACAGAGTGGCATAATAGGACAACATGATGGAAAATGGGGGAGAAAACCGATGAAAAAGAGAATATTACACCATCATGATAGGGTTTTTTTTTCTTCTTCCTCTGACTTTTTCCTCAAAGCCTTTTCTAATTTCCTGGCCAAGCACCTACATCCACAATGGCTAGAGGCTGTTTGTATACACCTCCCGCTGTGTGGTTCAAATATAGTGCAGACTTCAATATAGTAAAGGATAGCCACACAAAGTTCTGATTAACGAATTAATACCCTCTAATAGCCCTTCACCATCCTCCCTTAAATGGATTAAGGTTTCTCACTAACACTTTCTTTTGCACAAAATTTAATTAAGATTTAGATTTGGTTTGAACATGCCACGACAGATTCACACTGCAATCATGATGTACTTCAATTAAGGAGCAAAGCAACTTAAGCTGCTTCACCAATAATTAGACTATCTCCTTCCCCCCCTTTTTAAATGGTATCTAATTATGCTTTATCCCTGTGTAATTTAATTTCTATGCAGGTTACAGCATGGACACTGGGACCATCTATTTACATTTTAAAGGCCATCTCTAATTTTAAGATTGTATTGAGTGCCATTCCTTTAAACATGTCGCTTTTTTATAGCTTTATAATGCAACTGTGCATTACAGCAACAGCAAATATTCAATTAGATGCCACTTTAATTCTCCACCATCCCTGACAACATTCTCTCAGTTAGCATCCAATCACCAGCTACTCAGGGAAGTATTGCAGAATAAATAAAAGCTTTGTGGTTATAGTGTACGTGAAGGGTTTTCCAAACATTTTTTACTTTTTTAATCTGTGTTGACATTTGACCTCCTGAGGTTGTTGCCCATGTATTTGTATAGTGATTTAAAAACAACAGAGAATGTCCTGCCCTGTGTTAATTTACTCAAAGCAGCAGGGGTCGCTGGCCTGGCCACTGACCATTACACAGTAGGACAGGGGTGTCCAGCTGACTGTCCTTTTAATCGACAACAGCAGGCTTAAGGAATTTAAACAGCATGGGACTCACCATTTTTTTCCCAACAAATAATGTTTATGGAAGATTTACTAGTTACTGGAATTGTCTGGGCTTCCCTTCCTCCCAGCTCATTCAATTATGGGCTGTGAATTTGTAGGTTAAAGTGGGTGACAAGACAATTGAAGGTGTCATCTAATTATTTTAGCCCAGCGCTATACGCAGAGCCACTCCCATGCTGGAATCCCTGGCTTTGGCTTGGCAATATGAAATAAATGGTTTAAAGCAGCAGGTGTGATGCAATATGTGGCTCTCCTGGAGATGTTCCTCAACCTCTGGCATCTTTAAAAGTGAATCACGGACCTGCGATTTGATTAGACAGAAAATGCACGCAGTGTAAAGAAAATCAAATCACCTATTTTATATGCACATTTTAAGAGCAGACTGGATCCTGTAAGGTCAGATACTGTCCAGAATATGCTCAGTGTGCTCTTGAGAATGGGCCAAAATGTATGATAAACAAATACCCCAATCCCATTAGCTTAAAAAAAACTCCTGGGTTTAATCAGGGTTTTCGCCAGTGGGAATTTGTCCGTCCCAGGTGAAATAATTCTGCAATGTATGTGGGTTTTTATCGACTATCGGAAACGCAAGACCTGGGTGCAAACACAAACTTTTTTTGGCAATGATACATCATTCCTTTCTAGTGCAAAGCTATGACATGCATTCATCTTACAGCTTACAGTTAGTCATTAATGCTGGTGGCATTGCTCAGTATTTTTTTAATTTCATCAATCACATCAACTGAGGATCGATTGAAATAGAAACAGAAGTAAAAGATTAAAACAAATAGTAACACCACTCCATGGTGTCCTAGCCCATGTTTGAGTTGCATGTACCAGCTAATTTTAATATGAAAGAGGCTTTAACGATCCCCGTCTCAGATACTTCACTTTTACTACTGTATAACTGAGCCAAGAAAAACAAGGATTGAAAAGTCACATGAACCTAGCAGGACGCCACAAGCCAAAGTCTGTCCTGCAGCCAGGTTTTTCCCCTCGTTTGTAAATTAGCTGTAAGTAATGAACTCTGGGAAGCTGCCCTGCTGTAGGGACGCTCCCCTGCCACTGGACCCTCTTATGCTCCCCGTCGACATTGCCTTTCCAAATCTGTCCTGATGTTCCTAGTTTGTCAGTAGCTGCCCCGGGGGGCGGTGCGATAGCCTGCCCACCCGGCCTACCCCCTTCTCTTCTCTGGGTCCAAGCCAGCTGAACCGTGTAAGTCCCTGCCATTGCAAACACGGTGACCCCAAACGGGATTGACAGATCGCAGACCGTGGACGCTAGGCCACCAGTCTGCTGACATCAGTTTCTACTGGTGGTAAGACAACTGCCAGCATTGTGTGGTCACACTTTGACAATCGGGAAATTGATAATCAGCTATCAACTTTGCAAGGACAAGAAAATAATCCACACCACGATTTGTGTAAACAACTGTTTAGCTCCAGACAATGCTTTTAAATCCATTTTGTTTGAGACACTCGCTGTATTAAATCAAATAACACGGCACAGCCCCCCGTCTCCTCTGTACCGCTACACTTATCCCTGTGTCAGATAAAGAGCCTTGGCTATGAGGACCACATGGGTCCCCAAGCGCACATTAGAGAGCCTGGGGGGTCCCTAAGTGTCACCCATGAAATCGGGATGTTAGGGTATGAAAAACAGGGGAGGGACCGCTAGTAATTCTCATTATTGTTAAATGTTCATCGTCCCGTGTGTTGACTTTGCCTACGCCTGGCACTGCCGCCAAGAAGCAACATGAGAACAACACAGTGAATTTAAAAAGCTACTGAGGAGGTAAAAACCTTCTTAAGAGTGTGAGTCTAAATTATTTACAACAAGATTGTCACACATTCTCCCCATCGCTGCTTACCTTATTGTTAAAAATTCAAATCAAATCATGAAAGATGAATAATTATGCGGTGATAAATGCTACATTATCTCATTTCAAAGGTCAATAGCAATTTGCCAGCAATTAATGTACAGGAGGAACTGCAGGGCATCCGCATCATTTACACTGTGGCCCTATAAAATCCATTTTGCAGTGCTGACTGGCAGAGAGAAAATAACTTCACAGTGGCAGATTTTTGACATCCATAATGGCTTAATGTCTGCATTTGACAGAGATATTTGGGGGGGGGGGGGAGAGAAGAGCGACTCTTTGCGCATTGGCGTGGCCCACAGGCTTTCGCTGTCACAGCTGATGACAGTAACTTTCTCCATGCAGATTAAATTGGTGTTTACAGATTTGCCCTGGGTGTACATTTTTCCCCCTGCTGGGCTCCACTGGCTGATGAGTCACAGATGTGACCGACCGTTCTCGACACTGATGCTTGTGCTTCCATCACACACACAGAGCCTATAGTGACTTACCAGGCGCCTGAGCACCACGACTGCCACACAGTGCTTTCCTCTCTGGCAACTGTGAACTCTGAAGTTATTACGAGCTACATTTTGAAATTAGCAGAGAATGCACGTGCCGCTGCTACTTCTGTCACGCCGTACTTAGCGCATACCAGAGCTGCTTGACTGTATCGAGCGTAGGAAGATGAAATGGCGCTGAGAAAGTTTAAACATCGTCAGTCACAATGTTGATCATAGACTCCAACCAAGGGTCCCACGGTGTTATAATAGATATCAGTGACTGAGGAGTGTTGCTGTTCTGCTGGAGTTGATACAGCTGGTCAGTCAGAATGTGCTCAAAGTTTAAAGACACAGTGGGTTGTTTTCACAGATGCCTTTTTTTTTTTGTTACTTCAGAGCCCACTTCAAAAAGGAAGGGAACTTGTCTCATCATAGGATGAAGTTTGGGATGTGCATGTGAACCACTGAATCGACATACACATATATTGTCTCTATAGTGTGGGCTTACTAGTTAAAATATTGATTTATGTGTCCTTGCAGAGGCAGGTAAGAAGAATGCAGTATTAAGTTAAGGAATTATTCTGAATTGTACTATAAAAACTGTTTTAGTAACTTGGGCCACTACTGTACAAAATTGTAGGGGCTAAACTAACAGTTATTGTCCCAATGGGGGCCATATAGAATATTACACATTTTGTTACATGTAATTTGCATTGATTTAACTTTAAGAGTACAAAATGTGGGGCAGTGTGTGCTGATTGCCTCAAGTGTGCGATGCAGAATGTTTATTCTGAAGGGCACTTTGTTAGTGCAAATTAACTTAACTGAAAAATCAATAAATGAAATTTTGACGACTGTTCCTGTGGGAGCAGAGCTAAAAATACAGTATGATCTCCTTCTGACAAAAAAAACTAACTATATCATTTGTTTTTTATTTTCTTCAAAATAACACAGTTTACAGTCCACAAACCAAATAATGATATAGGTATAATGAAAACTTTTAGACAATCATAGTGTCAGATAAGCAGGAAAATCTAAGGAGCAGTAACTACTGTATGTGTGTGTGTGTATTCATTTTAGGATGTAAACAGTAGTCTCTGAGCTCTGGGTTGCTATCGAGTTGTGGCCCCCAGCATAGGATTGATCCACTTCAGTCCGGCAGCAGGGGGGCAGGAGCTCTGGAGGGGCTCAGCGGGGCTCCAAATCAATAAGGTTAATAGATGTGGGGGCCACGCAGTCAGAGGTGTGCAGCCTGGCATTTTCGGTGCCAATGAGGAAAATTCCTGATGACGAGGTTGTCTCTTTTCGAGGCTGCATTAATGTCAGTCTGATTGCCTAGAGCCAGGATGTCAGCTATAGTGGGTTAGTGAAAGCCTTGTTGCCTGGCCATTAACTGGAATTAGCTTTACAAGGAGACCCTTCAGATTGGAGACTAACTTGCCACCTCTTCATCCGCTGTCCATTGAGAACAAATTGCCAACCCCCTTCGCCTTTTTTTCCCCCCCTCCTGACTCTATTCTTACACTCTGATTTCTATAATGCCAACAGTCTCATAATCACTTGAGTGATTTCTTCTATTAAGGATTTTGGAGAGAGAGAGAGGTTTAATTTAGAAGTTTCGACGGTATTTCTCACGTCACATTTTCTTAAGAGCATAATCAGTACAGATGAGTGTGGTTAAAATCTTGTTTAACAGACAAAGTGGGAAAATAAGCTTTACATTATGGCACTCACTTGCTGAATTTGGCTATTTGCCATATTCAAGCTTCTCCATAAGTAACTTAAACTGAATGTTCACCTTATTATTTACATCAGAGACAGTAAGCTAACACGGTAGGCTAACCATGGCTTCATGGTTAAGTCTTTTGTAAATTTTCCTCGCGCTGAAAAGTTTGTGATTAGCTTTCCCACACTGCGTTATCCAACAGACTATTACCATTTCTGAATAGGGCCCTTCAGTTTCTCCACAGACTTACAGTGTGAGTTTGAATGGCGAAATGCAAATGAACTGCTCGCTGATTCCATTCTCTCAGTACCTGGCTAATGTCTATACAGACAACCAAGGGTCTTAGTGTGTGTGTGTGTGTGTACGTGTGGATATACAGAACGGTGGAGGCTGGTCACTGCCACACCTGTAATTAAACATGCACCTGCATCAGCTGAATTAAAGTGTGCTAGCAGAAGTCATGCTGGTTCCACTACCCTCAGCCCCCCTAAACAAAACACTGTCATTTGCAATAAAAGAATCATTTGTCTCCTTTTCCCCCCCTTTCAAAAGGAACCTTTGCATAGGAAATCAGTCGTCTCTCCCTTCGTGGACACCATGCCGTGTGGGCTCCAATGGAAATGCGTTTTGGCATTGTTGTGCCAAAGCACTCCCCCTCTAATAAATTGAGTAGGATTAAGGGAGAAGAATGTAATAAAGGATAGTCATTTCATCATGACAGCCATTTTTAGAGGGGGTTGGGGCAGCCTAAGATTTAAAGGATAATCAGAGCCGGGTTTATATCCATAACATGCATTACAATCTACTTCTTTGAACTTTGCTGCCACTTAGGGTTACCAGATTTGTAGGAAGAAGAAAAAAAAAAGCATTATTATCAAAAATGTTTAGTGTTTGAGACTTGATTGACATATTAGAGATATCTGAGTGAGTTATTATAAATCTTTATGGCTCTTGGAGATTATTGCGCATTAATCTGAGCACTTTGAAGTGCGTGTGTGTATTGGATTTATCAAAAATTAAGGCGTTTGCAGTCGTGTATGTTCCACTTTGAAATTCGCTGCTGTCCCTTTGCTTCGCTCTTATTTACACGCAAAGAGATATCATGTTAAAAAGAAAAGAAACATCAAGTTTCCACACGTATGGTATTGGTTTTTATTGATCATGAAGTCAGCTCTCCTCCCCTGTCCCTCCTGGCTGTTTTTTTTAGTTCGCGTACATGATTGGAAACACTTCAGACTTGGAGACTGGCAGAAGGTGAGGGGGGGGGGGCAGAGCTTTGAAGTCTGTGCTCCTTATTGATCCTGTGCATATTCTAAAAATCAAAGAAGGCATCAAAGGCATAGCTAAACTCTTAAAGACTCTGCTCACACCAAAAAAGGGCACCAATGACAGCGTGAACAAGCAAAGCAGGTGGTGGCTGCCGGCCGGAGTAATCACCCCTCCAACCCCCGTCACGCCCCTCACAAAACTGCTGAAGGCTTCTATTTTAATGTCGGACAGCAGTATGGCCCCCAGTTTGACTGGCACTTGTCTCTCATTAGTCGAGGCAAAAGCTGCTTGGGGAAATCTTCAGTTCAAATTAATTAGTCTGCTAAGCCAACACAGTGCAGACACTTGACGGCGGAGGATAAATTATTGGAAGATAACATTTGCAGCCATTAGTAGATACTTTTGACAACATGATTTGTGTCAACATATTAACAACATTAAAGATGCGCAGCTTTATCGTGGGACATTTTGGGGAGCAATTTTGCAATTATTAGAACGTGGACGACCAATTTGTTGATCAGACCAACATCCGTCATCATGTGCTTGTTACAGAAAAATCTTTGTTGGCGTAGATCAGGTGAAAACTAACACAGACATCAAATATCGTAAAAAAATAATAATTAGCAAACAAATTTAAATAAAAAATAAAGTTAATAATAGATAAACAACATGAATAAATGGCACAAAACTTAATAATTTGGAGATGACTGTGCCATGTCACCATTTTAAAGTAGATTTGTTTGTAGTTTGTTAACAACCGAAGCTCAGCTCACATTTACTGAGTACTAGTGATGCGGTGGAGTTGGGGGAAAAAAAAATACAGTAAGTTCAGAGAGGTCAGTCAAAAGACCACAAAGATGACACCATTATAAATAAACTATGAACAACTCGACTTTATAGTTTCCAACACCCTTTCCTCTCTGTTACTCTCTCTCTCTCACACACATACAGAGTGAGACATCACCAATGTCTTACTATTTCCTCAGGGAGCATCCGTAGCTTTTGTTTAGATATACATATACGTATATATATATAAAGGGTGGGAATCACAGAGTACCTTGTGATACAATACGCAATACATGGTCCGCAAGAACAGTGACATCACAATACCATTCTGTGACAATCAATGTATTGCAAGACATCCCAATACATCAGGATATCTAACTGAAGAAAACAAAAGATCTTGATGTATTGAACGTGGATGTTTTTTTCTTTCTCCGACATAATGCCGCAGTTAACTTTCACCCAAGTTTCTATTATTACTTTGAGAGGCGCCGCCGTGAGGAGACATCAAGTAGCGATGCCAGGTCAGTGAAACTGGCACGGACTGTTTACTTAATTTGTTCATTTGGAATAATGTCTGTTTATTTTGTGTATTTATTTATTTAACTGTGTCCTTCACCTGAGTTCAATAAAGCCTAAATACATAAAGTTGAGAATCGTAGGTCGGGTTTGGGTCGTAATTAACATATACATTTATACGGGGCATGTGTGGATTTCATAATGGGTTGGGTGGGTGCGGTTCATAAAAATCTCCAACCCATGCATCACAACTGGGTACAGATTAAAATAATATTAACAACATATGAATAAATCGCAATAAGAACATGTTTGGTGTCCACTACTATTAACTGTTGACCAAGATTACGCATGAAAACAAACATAATATACATTTAAATCAGTATTTCATACTATAACCTTTACTATACACACACACAAAAAAAAAAAAGAGTTGGCTAGATCACAGCTTCATGTAACCAATCTTTGTGACAGCAGACAGTACACAGAGCCATCACCTCAAAAGTCAATGACTCCACTATTGGCAGAATTGATGACACTAAAGTAACTCGGTGGAGGCTACAATTGGAACATCTCTCTCTCTCAAACTCTGGGATAAATCCACGCTCCTCCAACCGCCAGCTCCCCCTCTGATATATGCCTGTCCTCTGCTCTCCTTGGGTACACATGGGAGTTATTTGAGCCTTTCTGGGACCAGCGGGATGCAGCGCTGCCACACCGACTCACTGTTGGATTACCCTCATTGCGTGAGTCTTTGGCCTCTTTCCTCTCATGACGACACTAGGTCGAGTTCACAAGGGGCTGATTTAACTCATTCACCACAGTCCACTGCCACTAGCCACATGCCTGCCAGCCCAGTGATTCTAACACAACACTAAGTGTTCCTGAAATGAAATGACAAAATGCCTCTTTGACTCGATTCACAAAAAAAAATAATATTTTTTTTGGTGGGGGTAATGGGTTGATTTACGCCTTATGCTCACTGGAGAGTTACCCCGAAAGAAACATAGCCATCGTGTACCTTACACTTTATTTTATTTGGTTTGCTCTGGTTGTGGTTTCTGCTTTAGCTGAAACATTTGTTTGAACGTATTAATTAGCCACTCCTGTACGTCAATGATCAATTAATGGTGCAAGTCATTTTTGAAGCGTGAAAGTAAATTGAATATCTCTGGGTTTTGGACGATTGGTCAGATAAAACGAGCAATTTCAAAAGGTCTCTTAGGGGAAATTGTGATCAGTATTATTTCATATATTTCATAGATAAAACAATTAAAAGTATAGTGTGCTGGATGAATCCCAACTGAAAATAGCTGCATTAGCACTTTGCCTGTTATTGTTTGTGCATAAAACCTGCCTGAAGTGTCAATTAAAAGATCTACTTTTCACCTCCTCCTCTTAACATTCGAGCAGAGCACAGGTTGCAGCCTGTTCTACTTTTATCGTTGCGTATTTTAAGTATTAAGTTTAAACTGCGGACATTGTGACACATCCACTTATTGATGCACACCTGCTCAGCACACTTGGAAGATTGGTTAAGGGATATTGGGTGTGGCAGTATTGGAAAAGGTTCAGGAATACAAATATCAGGACAATATGTTACCACTGTGGGGTTACTTCTTACAATAATCACATGCTGCATTTGTTTACAATGTCACGGCAAGGTGAAATGTACAATGTGTCCATTAAGTTCTAAAAAATAGGAGTAGTCAGACAGCTGATTTGAACAGTCCAGCTTTACTGTAGACACATATTACTGAATAACTTAAAAACAAATCTTTTCTTGATGGGAAACTCAGTAATTGCATGTGGGTTAGGATGGCCGGCCCATCTTGTTTCATGGGATGTTGTCAGTGGACTAAAAAAAAACAAAAAAAAAAGAAAAGCCTGTCCTGCATTTTCCCAAGAGACTTAACAATAATACATACAATGAACCTACTGACCCTTAAAAGCCTTCTTTTTGGTCAATGTGAAGATGTAGTGTTTTTATTGGCCGTGCTCTGATTGCTGTAAGGAGTCCGTAGAGACAATTGGCTTTGGCTTCTTTAACTGCAGAATCACGTTATCCGAATAGAGGCATCTCGCTAACATCCCAGGAGACACAATTTGAGTAATGTCCTCACATTAATGGGGCAAACAAGGGATATACTCTTTACACCACAACTATTAATTCAAAGATCCTGCAAATCTTCTGCTTGTACAGAAATTAATTTACACATTTTTTTTAATCTTTCAGTTCAGATATGCGCAAAGTTTTAGGCTTTTAAGAATAGCATCGGCAGTTCATTAAAGGGACAAGTGAACATCGGCTGTGGGTGTGGTAGGAAGTCTCTTCTGTTCTGGAGTTTGTGATCCATGTCATGTAATTAAAGCCCAAACATAGCAAGTCAGTTCTTTTCATGGTAGCACATTGATTGACATCTTTGTATGTGAAGTCAAGGGAGGAAAGTTCCAAAAAAAAGAGCTGCCAATTTCAACTTTGTTTGACGTAAAACATGCACTTATTTTTCCAACATATTTGTATGTCTTAACATCCTCCCCTCCACAGTGTTTCAGCGAGGGACAATCAGAACGTTTAGAAAGAGTGTGAAAAAGTCTGCTGCCTGTGGCCAAAAGAATGAACTATGGCAGACTGGAGATTGTGAATAGGCCTTTTACAGGTCACAGAATCCATTCAGCCTCGTGACATTGTTATTATCTGACTGTCATAGATGGGCCTAATTAATATTCTACTCATAGGCCTCCGGAACATTGTAAGCAAAATTATCCAGCGAGCACCATTTGCTTATTCAGTCACTCCGAGACATTCTGGTTGAGAAACAACCACAGCCAAAAAAAAGTAAACGCAACTAAAAAAGATATTCATAATGTCTTCATCGTCAAACTTCTCTTTTCATGTTTGTGACATGGGTGCATCGAGAAAAAAAAAACATATATATTTAACAATAAATTGAATGAAGTGAATAACAAAAAAAGTTAAGTTAGGACTTCTCAGGAAAAATTACAGTGTTAAAGTAACTCTCAAAGAGTCATGTTTACACCTTTTCCTGTTGAGACCAAATACACCATATACTGTTATGTTTAACCCTTTTGCGAGATTTACTGTGAAACCAATATATGTTATTTGTGCAAAATTACCAGGTATGGGCAAAACTCCTGTTATCCGTCATCAACAAATCAATGTGTGTACTTTAATGGGCAGCCTTGTTAATGAAATGCATGCAGTAATGGCTTAAAAGAAAACTGCATTTCATCATTTAATCAAGTGTGTTTAAATTAAAGGATACAGAACAGCCACTTTAGAAATGGATGAGTAATTTTCTGAATGTCAAATAGTCATAAAAATTAAAACAGATTGACTTCATTTTTCATAAATGAGAGATCTCCACCACAATTGTTCCCCATCAACTTAGAAATGTTTAACTCCAATCTTTGTGAGCAAAGTTATGGAGTGTCGTGATGAAGGAGACCTGAAGTCGTCAGATTTTTTTTTTTCACGCCGCACATTCGCATGACGGAGTGCCCTCAGATGGGAAAGCGAACAGACTGAAATGCTAATTTCCACACCATGATAAATCTGCAGTATGAAATCGTCGGTACAGGGCTCTCGCCCCGAGGCTGTACGTTATTGCTTTATTCTATTAGTCAGTTATTACCAGCAATCACAGTCAACCCCCACTGCCCCCCGCACACAAAGCCCCTTTTACATTACATTTATCAGGCGTTGTACAAACGTTGAAAACATATGACAGCAGCCCTCAGAGCTGTGTTTCCTCCGGGGCTGGGGGCCACTTCTGAAGGAGGGGACTTCCAGCTGGCCTGCTGTGCATCTGCTCACTGGGCTGGCCAGTAGTGACACCATGAGGGCCACTTACATTATTCTCCAATAAGGTCTCTCATACACATCCTATACCACTCCTATAGATTACAGTTTTTAACTTATGTTTGTGTACATTTAAGGACCTCTTAAAGCTGACACTGTTTAAAAGATCAGAGTCAAGTGTTCCTAAAACGTGTGAATGTTGCTGTCAAATATATGTTTCTGCTAACGCCTCGGAGATGTAGCTAATCACCTCGCGATACTTGTGAATGTGCTACCTCCTCGCCCAGATGTTCAACCCCGTGCTCCCTCTCTCCACTTCCTCATATGGGAGCCACAGCCTGAGGCTATTTACATCACTATCTGTGGAGTAATTACCATACTGTTTTATATAATGCCAAGGCAATCATAGGGTGATAACATGCAATTAAGAAGTGTTCTCTGATTTGTACATAGGCAATCTTGTATCACTCCAGCCCTGAAGATAAAGTGCCCATTTGAAAATGTCAGACTCTAGTGGCTTAATCTCGTTATTTTCAATTAATATGTATGTCTTTCTATCCTGGGATTGCCGCCGTTATTGACATTGATAAATTGAGCTCATTTTGATCCAAATTTGGACCAGAGACACTCCATTTGGTTAAATGTCACCTGTTTATACTTCTCTGCTAATTTTTTTCTTTGTTTTCTACTTTCTTCAGGCTGTGTATGGTAAAAAATTATATCATACACAACTAAATCATTTTAGGGAAATCATGAAAGGAGCAACATACATGCCCAGAGGTGTTAGGATGTAATTGTTTGTCATGTCATCTCAGCACCTTGCAAATTCCCTACGAGTCCTGTTGGAGTAGAGCAGGCAGCCGTGGATGACAGGTGCCAGGGGGGCTAGGTGTTTATAGTGTTGCCCAAGAGAGTGGTGTCATCCTGGGCCTCGAGAGACAGTACCGTCTGCCTGTCTTAGCCTCATATCACAGCCCAGCCTCTCCATACAGACAAAAAAAAAACACATTTATTCTTCGAAAGACATCCAATTTTTGGAAACATTTAAAAAAGCGGTCTAAGCTGTTATAGTGAGCAGGCTGCTCAAATTGGTAGGCAGCTCTGTCACATCTGAGCAGATTCTTCCATCTAGCCTGAGGGAGCGTGGTGCTCACCGTTTGAAGATTAAAACATCCACTGTCATTTCCTGCTCCAGTGGTTGCTTTACCACGAAGAGTGGAGATATGAATTGTGTTTTCCACCCCCTTCAGTGCTGATTATCAAGAGCAAGCCTTTCAGTGGCCTCCATGTTTCATGGTGGTCTCAGGAACAAGCCACCAAAGAGGCAGAATCGGAGGGGTGCGGATCAGCTGTGTGTTGCATTTGTGTAAGCCATTGTTCCAGCCAAATACAAAAGGTGAAGCATTGCTAAATCCCTTTCTACTTCCTTGTGTGGTTCTTGTGTGTGTGTGCGGACAGCCACATCCATATATCTCCCTTCATGCACACATGTGCCCTTGTCTATTTTTTTGTGTGTTGGTCTATTGGCATTTCTCTGAATGTGGTTGTTGGTGTGTTTAGAGCCCCCATTTAGTCATCCCCTTAGCTCATCAGCCACTGTCAGCAGCACATTCAGTCCAGGGGAAGGACCAGGATGGGACTAGGTGCCGTGGTGGGGGGCTCTAATAGAGCCATCAGTCAAGTGCCTGTCCAGCCGACCATACCACAGGGCGTTAGCGTTAATGCTGAGGCACACGGCGTAAGCACTGAGGAGCAGGGCTGTTTGTCAAAGTGCATCCAATGTGAAGGAAGTTGTTAGTTAAGTGTGTTTGCCCTGTCACACGCCTGCATGGCTATCCCACTGAAACATGTTCTGTAGCTGCTGCGTTTTCTGCCCCGGTCTCTAAAGCCTCTTTTAAGTGGGTATACCCGAGATTTCAGAACCTGGGTGCACCCGCTATAAAAAGGCGATTAACGTTCGTCTGTATCCCCAGTGGTCGGTCTGTCCTGTTTTGTTGCATTACCTGTACGTGAATGGTTACATCACAAACGTGTCGTGAAAACAAAAAAAAACCAGCACACAACAAAAAACAACAACCACAATGGAGCTCAGTGACAGTTGCAAAAAGTAAGGTTCACTACAAACATTCATGGCTAACTCTTTCTTATTTTATTTTCCTTATATTAATTATCTGTCTCTCTATATATGCACACCAATGACCAGAGCAAATTCCTAGTATTGTGTAACCTGGCAATAAACCTGATTCGGATTTTAACAGCTAGGCTTACACCTGGAAAATAAATATGCACTGTAGCATTGCACTGGGGGATGATGCAGGATCAAGAGATACTGCCAAAAAGGAAGCAGACGAAAAAGAAATTACAGTAGCATGTTCACGGAGCCAAAGCCTATAAAAACCTAAATGCCGAGTCATTTGACCCAGGAGCGAATACAGATTAAGTCCCTTTAACACCAAGTGTATCAAAGACGAAATGTTTGCGCACACTTTGCCTCACCGTAATTACTCAACGTTGACTCAACGATTCCTAGGGTTTCTGAAAGCTGTGAAGTTGCACGTCAAAGTCAATTATTTTAGGGAAAATTTAGCCGTGCTGTTGCAGGAAGCCGGCCAATCAGCTTCTTTGTCACCAGCGAGGAGAGAATTGGAAAAACGCCTGTATATAGTTTACTAAATAAAACTTGTAAATTGTTAATACTCCATTTTAACATGCAGTAAATTGTAAATAACGGCCAGATATTGAAAGTCATCATCATCATCATCCTCCGCTTATCCGGGGCCGGGTCGCTATTGAAAGTTATTCTGGGAAAAATTGACAAAAGCACTTACTCACAGGACATTTTCTGGTTCTTTTATGATTAAAATAAGCAAAAAAAAAAAAAGTCCAGACAGACATTTTGTGGCTTATGTGATATATTAAACATATTTGCACTGGTCAAAAGTCTTTTTAAACCCATAAACAGTTTTTTGTTTTTTTTGACCAAAGGGGGTGGAGCATAACGCTAGCCTGTTATTACTGTGTATTGGAAAATGAATGACAAGAGCTTAAATTAATACTAAAATGAGAAACGTTAAACACAATCACAGCCAGCTTTGCTGCATATCAATTATCAGTATAATACAGGAGTTTAATCCAGTAGAATGAGAACTTTATGGCTTTTTTTCAAGAGACTGACCCAAGTCGTGTAATTGGCACCAGTGTGTGTGCAAGTCACTTGGTGTGTAACCTTCTGAAGTGTGAGAGGACAGACTCTGCATGGAGAAACAGCCAGCACTGTCTCGACATCACCGTCACCATGGCTACTTGTGCAGGCTATTTTGACACCGACTGCTCTCACCTCTACTCCTTCACCCCCCTCTAATAGTTGTGGCAGCTTATGTAATGTGTCACAAGGCAAGCATCTGAATGCTGCAAGAATAGGGATGTTACTTATGTATCTTATAGCTCTATATTTAGTGTTAAAATCCAAAGCATCACTTCAACATTTTCACCTCCATCACCGTCTTTCTCCATACATACATTTTCAGTCATTAGTATGTACACCATGTGTTGTTGAGTGTGAAAACAGAAGGGCATGTACATATTTACACTTGTTTCATAATCTCTACAGAGACGTTGTTTGACACCGTTTACAAAAGCAAACAATAGTTTCATACCTTCGGCAGAGTTTACCGTTAAAAATAGAAATATCATACAAATCCGAGCTCATTAACATGAGACTGTGTTTTCTGAAAAACATCACATCTACACCTTGAGAAGCTACGAGGCAAAATAAGTAGTTTGAACAGACTTTATGGAAAATATCTATGACACGCGGCGCATCAACACTTCTTTAGGAGTAGTGCGTTGCCTCAGGCAGAAATTGAAATGGTTCAGCTGTTTCCAATATAACAGTTAACTTTTAGCAAAAACAGAAGTCGAGATGTAAAGCCATCGTGCGTATAGATCTCACGTTCACGTGGGACTTGCTGCTTGTTTAGAGAATCTCTGATCAAAGCCACGTCTCCCGAGAATGGCTTTATTAGATTTCCACACCTTCTCCCAGGAGCCAGGGAAAAAAAACACAAAGCATACTTTTCTGTGTCAATAAATATTCATCCCCCTCTGAGATCAATTCCTTTTTCAAGTTTGTCACTACATTGCAACACATTAGGGTTTATTAGGCTGGAGTAATAACCACTTTGACAGAAATACTCAAAAGATAAATATTTTCAAGTTTCCTGAACTCGTTCCATATGTTCTTCCATGGCAAAAAAATACAAGCCTCCACCTTCCTGGTGATGAACTGCCGTCTCATCAGCATAACGATGGAGGAGGAAAGGAGACGCCATCTTTTAATTGGCTGGGATTAAGTTTGGATTGAGAAGACTTCTTGGTTGAATGAGATCTGGGCACACTGCCAAAATAATAGAAAATCGTGTTTTCTTCCTCTCGACTGGCCATGGCACTCCCTCGTCATTAGGAGGGGAGGGCATGTGATTTGATTTTAATCTGCCCATGTCTTCATTTTGCCTTCCAGCATTAAATGTGGGTTGTTGTTTTTTTTTCCCCCCCCTCTCCTTTATTTTGTGGAGGACTAAATACCCAACCTCTGTTCTTTTGATTCACAGCTCAAGGAGTGTCAGGTGTATCTGGCACGAGTGTGTGAAAGCAATCCTCTGAAAACGAGGATTTGTGTTTGCTTCTTTGAAAGAGAGTTTGCTTTTGGAGAGGGATGTTGAAATAAAGCAAGCCTCTCTCTGCCTTGTAATAGTGTTTCATCCGTTTGTTAAGACAAAGTGTGCTTGTCTTTTGGTTTAGACCTTCTTCATTAGCCCTTTTTGACATTTACAGTATGCTATATTTGCCTGGTATGGCCTCATGATCACAGCATAGTGTTTCTCAGATAGAACCTCTCTATGCCCTGGTTTCACTTTTTGAAGTGCTACTATTGTCAGCATACAAACAAACAGGCAGAGTGTTGTTTGCTGCTCTCCCCAAATGAACCGTCTGGTCTTGAGAAACAGCTAAAGCCAGAGGTTAGAGCTCCATTTTCCTCCCTTTTTGCCACATCACCATGACAACGGATATAGAAATCACACTGTCTCCTGGGAAAAAAAGAAAAGCGCCTTGGTGACACCACACAGTGGCACTTTTGTAGTACACGAGGAGAGCAGGGTTCATTTAGGCGAGCCGGTCAAGGATGAGTATTCAGCTCTCTGAAGAGGAAAGATCAGGCTGGACAGAGGGGGGGGGGGCTGTGGTCAAAGAGCTGTGATGCGGCTCCAGCCACTGAATTCACCAGGCAGAAAGAGGAAAGGTGACTGAGTCATTTATTCCTAAAATAGCTCAACGAGCCTGTCAAGAGCTAAAGTCTTTTTCTGATCATCTGTGAAAACACAAAAATCCTCACTTCATTTCTCTGAAGATTTAGTGGCAATATTCAGGGCAGCTTCATTTGTATCATGCTGAAAAGGCCATTTAGCTTTTACTCATGCAATTCTCCAACTTGCATCAAGGGTTGCATAAGACATGAGAGGCCTCTACTGGCTGCTGGGGTCCTAACATCTGTCGCATTAGTGGGAAACAAACCACAACCTACACAAGGGGCTGTGACATAAGAGCAGTTACTGTAAAATTAACCAAACAGCAACATCTGAAATCAGCAGCAGTGTACAGAGAGGCTTAACAGTCAGGAGGCTTATTAAAATTCAATGCACACATTCTGTGATGGATTAAATCTAAGAACTGCAAAGGCTTCTTCTTCCTCTCTGTGTTTAAGAGCATGTGTCGAAAGCCGTTCAATAAAACAGTCAAAGGCTTCACACTGTTCACTGAACAATAAAAATCGATACCATTAAACACTTCTTTAAGAAACCTTAAGTGTTTCCCTAGAGGCCTTGTCGGTTTCAATGTATCATATCTTTTTACAGACTCTTGTCAATAAAACATTGGGAGGATCTTAAATTCTTCATTACATCTCCGAGACTGAGGTCCACTCATCTTTTTCTACTCTCTCTCTCTCTCTCTCTCTCTCTCTCTATTTCCCCCTCGCAAACGTTTTTGAAGATTCTGTTAACTGATAGATCAATAGACAATATTCCGAGAGTGAGTGAGTTCACCTTTCATGCAGCGCTAACTCGTCTCTTCCTGTGCCTTCGCCTGTCTGGTGCACCCGTCCAATCAGACGATCCCATAACAGGCAGCCTGACTGACTGAAAGCCTGATCATTTGTTTCCTGAATGCATTCCAATTCCTTCACAGGCGTATAAGCAATTTTTACAGTAGTTAAGCAGAGGTGGAACTGCTTCACATAATCTCTCGCTCTGACCGTCTCCACTGTCGGCCCAGTGACAAATCATGTTAAATCTAAGGCTGAACTGAGCTCAAGCACAAAGTGGAATAAGCTTCTCCTTCTTTTTTTTGTGGCAATAAACATCCGAGTACAGACAGTACAAACATTCCTGTGATCAGTGTTATACATCCTTCACAAAATCCTCTTGCACACTAAAATTACAGGGTATATGCGGGATTTTTAAACTGTGATAACACCATTTCGTTTGCCAATGGTTGTTTGGACCTGCATCACTTGTTTGTGACTTGTGATGGTGATGTGCCGCAAACAAAACAAGATAGGGGAAAAATGACTACTTGTTTGCATTATTTACTTCAGTCAATATTTATAATTAATGAAATAAATGATATTGAGAAAGTAAGGATTGCTACAAACATAAATGCTAACGGATTCACTAGCGTCGGGAAGATGAATGTGCGTTGTGTTGGAAATGGTGCATCTCTAGTAGGGTTGGGAATCAGCATCAGTCTGACACTGGTCAAAATCACTCAATCAGATATCGGATAGGTACAAATTTTAAATCCGATACTAAAATCCTATATATTGCAAACTTTACTATGCATAGACTGTAAAAATGTAAATAAAAATCAGCAAAAGCATTTTAGCTGAGTCGTGTTTGGGCTGTTTATTTCTTCTTTGTCACAGTTGGAGAGTTATGTCTTTGAAAGGACTCAGCACAAATTTATTGTGAACAGCGCCATAGTTCATAAACAGTCTAAAATAAAACTGTATCAGACTAATATCGGTAGATATTTGAGTTTGTGATATTGGTATCGGACACAAAAAAGTGGTATCGTCCCATCCCTAATCTCTAGCAATAACAAAGCAGACAAAGAAGAAATAAGTACGCTCACTCGGGTCTTCATTCCCAGTGATGACAACTGGAGCAGAAGCAGATAAAAACCAAAAGGACCAAGGAGAGAATAGGGATTACATATATTCCCACTGGTGGAAAACCACAGTAGAACACAGTAGAAATAGGGTATCAGACATTTACTCAGAAATCTGTGTCCTGGACTGACTGTGCCTTTAAAAAAAAAAAAGTAACCAAACTATAATATAAACTGAAACAGCATGACCTCACTGCATTTACAGCTATGATGTCGCGCATTTGATTGACTGTGATCTCAGGCTATCGGGGGTCACGTTTGGTGTGATGCCTCAGGGTGTCAGCAGGTCAGTTAACCATTAACCGAGTCGGCTGCCGTATTCTTCTCCTCTATAACCAACTTAACCATTGGTCTCTGTGCCTAACTTGACACTAACTTGACTCTGGGGAGCAGCATTAATTGTTTAACCTTAAGCTGACCATGACAAAGTAGCTCTTTCAAACGAGCCAATAGGCTTATTTCCACTACGAATGACAATGTTGTGGCGAAAGAAAAAATACACACACGCACAACTGAGATTACATGAAAGACAATGACAGGACACTGAGAAAATCAATATTGGGTTCAACACAATTGAGTAAATAAAGTAAAATAAAGTCCAAAATTTGTATATTCATGAATTTGAGTGCAACACACAGTCATTCATCTGACTACTATCCTTCTATCTAGAAACAATTTTCTTTATTAACTATAGGGCTGAAACAATTACTCGTCAGCTATTTTCATAATTGATCTGAGTGTTTTTAAGGAATTAAAGTAAGTTTTCTGATTTCTCAGCTTCTTAAATGTGAATATTTTCTGGTTTCTTTGCTCCACATAACAAAGAAGTCATTCAGGCTGAATCATTTTTGGATTTTTGACAAGACATTTGAGAACATCATCCTTTCTAGGTTTGAGAAATACATTTTCTGACATTTCATGGACCAAACGATTACTGGAAAATAATAAACAGATTAATCGATTATGAAAATAATGGTAAATTCAGAATTTTATAATAGTTTATGTTTATGTGTATGTATATATAACCCTATAACCTGGTGTGGTTGTGTTATAAATATTATGTAAATCCACAAACTGATTTTTTTTTTTGGCTCCACTGCAACGTCTGACTTTTGACATTTCTCTGTGTCAGGCCCCTTTGTGCATCCCACCCCCAGCCTCATCACCCCGTTCTCCCCTTCCCCTCCTTTCTGCCCCATCCTGTTTGAGCTTCATCAAAGCAAAAGTAGCTCAAGGATTGCTAATGCTTCAGATGGTAGCACTAGTCCTAACAACCCTGAGGTTGAGGAATTCTTTGCAGCAGGCTAAGGTCATTTTGCCACCACCACCCCCACCACCACCACCACCCCCTTTCGCTTTCCCTTCTTCTCTCTCTCTCTCTCTCCATCTAACCCCTTCTCTCCCCCAAAATGCTTTTCTCTATTAATCAGAGCTCACAGCTCAAACTGGTCTTCAACTTCCTCCCCAATCCTCACTAAGCCTGTCATTTCTGGCTATTATTTACTTTAATGGGCTTTGGCTGATCCCTGGCGCAGCCTTGGATCTGAGAATAATACGGCTGAGGGTAGCAGGCCCAGACGCAAGCGCAGGGCTGCCTGTAGATTAGCTATGGCAGATGGGCTTTACAGGGGCTTCCTGTGAGCAGGAGTGTTGATTGAGAGGGCATAATGAGAGAGGTGGTGTCCTCACAATGGACCCAGCCACCTCGCTGCACCTCTTGCGTCCAAACAACCCCCCATTCTCCGTGGCCCTTGGCGCGCGCACTCTCTCTCTCCCTCTCTCCCCGCCTCCCTCTCTCACTCTTTCCCACTCTTGCTCTCTCTGCCTCTCCTCTGTGTGGAAGTCGGAGTGCAGAAACAAGCACAAAAGCAACTGTAAATAACCATGAATGTTAATCCACCATTAATTGGTTCCCTCTTAAACTGGGTGTGCACTTTCACAGGCCGGTCTCCTCCGCGGGTTATTAAAGGCATAAACCCTCTCTCATTGTTCACTTAACGAGCTTCTCCTGGATTTCAAGAGATAGACTAATAAAATTGACCATGGCTACAGTATCAAGATGACCTCACTTGATCATGTTTTGTCTGACAGAGAAGGTTTAAAATGATGCGCTATAATGCATGCGAGTTTCCTCTCGGTGAAAATGGTCCCTTAGTGATGATCAAAGTTTCTATTTCTACACTTTCTCTGCGTATCATAAATGTGGATAAGAAGCCGGGGGAACTGTGACTGTTGTCGTGACTTGCTCTCCAGCGTTGCCCCCTAACCTGTTTCTTTACACACTGCGTTGTTGACAATGGGCCCCGGGCCACACTGGGGCAAACACTCTGCAAATGAAGTGTGGAAAACCCCGCAGCAGTGCCGGGGTCAAGTTTGTGTACAAGAGTTAAAATTTTGTTGCGTCCGACTCTCTCTGTCTCCAGCTCTGGAAGTTTCCACACAAGGGCCACTACACAATCCACAGACTCCAATTATCCCCTTCCTCTGAGCGCCTTAAGCAAGTTTTTCTAAACTCCTTTCACAACGCTCTTGTCAAGCAATGAAAGAAAAACTAACCACCATGTCAAGAGAACTCAGCTGCCTAGCAACAGGGCCACAGTTTAATTCTGATTTGCTTCAGGTTTTGAGTAATGGGAATTGACAATGTTAAGCCAGTCACAAGTGTTGTTTGTCACCTCTGAAATGCAAACAAAAATGTATTGTTTTTCTCAAAGTATTGAGCATGATTGATGTTTAAAGACCACAATGGCAACATTCATTTCTCCCCTGTGTTGTTTTTTCTCTTTTTTGCCAGGATTGATGTCATATCTTTTCATGGCAAGTTAAAGGTTTTGAAGGAGCATGAAAATGCACAGCTTTTCATCTCGCAGCAGACGGCAGCACGGCGCATGCATTCCTATAACTGGTGAAGTTTAATGATTCTATTCAGGCCCCCGTTCATCTCACCCAGAAATAATTTAATAAGAAACTTTGCCCTTTAGAAGTCTCTGTTCTGTCACAGTAGCCGGAGGATTGACAAAAAGACAACCTGAATACAACAAAGGAAAAGGCCTGACTATGAAAGCCTTTGATAGCCTCCATTTATTTGTTTTGTGCCTCTTTTTTTGTGTTGGGATTTGTTTTTCATCATTCATAGACATTTATGCTAAAATATTTTTGATTTGCATCTTATTTGGGAGTGCAAATAAGAAATTTTAAATCTTTCACAGATGTGTTTTTAGTTCCCATTTTGTGTCCACACTGTGGTGTTTCCATTTATTATGTTATCATGCATGCATACAACTGTAAAATATAAAAAGCATAAGTGAAGTTACACAATATTTATGTCATGTTATCTCATGTTTAACCCTTGTTTATACTGTAAACATCAAGTCCACACTGTATATATTCTGGTAACCGTCTATAATATACACTGTTTTAACTTTTTATCGTCGTAGGTTAATATCTTTCTATATTGTGCTTTCACATAATGTGGAAACGCATGTTTATCATTTATTATATTTATCTTTACTGTCTTTGCTGGCAATGTAAATTTCCCCACTAATAAAGGACTATCTTGACAGACAGACAGACAGACAGACAACTTTATTAATCCCTTTGGGAGGTTCCCTCGGGGAAATTAACATCTCCAGCATCCACACACAGCACTGTTTAAAAATAGAGAGTAGAATAAAATAAGATAAGTATAAAAATAAAAATTAAAATAAAAATAAAAATAAAAATGAAAATAAAAATGAAAGTGACCCATGCTATATGAAAGTGACCCATGCTATATATATGTATGTATACCTACATACACACAACACCTATATATATATATATATATACATACATACACATCTACATGTATACACATACATACATATACACATACACACATATATACATATATGTATATACATACATATACACACATAGGTACACACACACACACCTACAGTTTTATTGCACATGTCTATGGTTTTATTGCACATGTCTATGGTTTTATTGCACATGTTATTATGTTATTGTTGTGGTTGTACTGTTTTTTTTTTTTTTGTTTGCCCTCCTCCCCCCCAGTGAGGAGTTGTACAGTTTGATGGCCCGGGGGACAAACGAGTCCCCCAGCCTGTTGGTCCTGTACTTGGGGAGGAGCAGCCTGTTGCTGAGGCTTCTGTGGCTCCTCTGGCTGCTGATGACAGTGTGCAGAGGGTGGCTGGCATTGTCAAGGATGCTCAGCAGTTTGTCCACAGTTTTTCTCTCTGCCACTGTCACCAGAGGGTCCAGCCTCATTCCTACCACCGAGCCGGCCCGCCTGATGAGTTTTTCCAGTCTGTGGAAGTCTGCCTTAGTTGTGCTCCCGCCCCAGCACACCACGGCGTAGGAGAGAACACTGGCAACCACAGACTGGTAGAACATCCACAGGAGCTTTTTGCAGATGTTGAAAGATCGTAGCCTCCTCAGGAAGTACAACCTGCTCTGGGCCTTCTTGTACAGATGCCTTGAGTTGC
The DNA here is from genome assembly GCF_958295425.1 of Solea solea. Taxonomy (NCBI): domain Eukaryota; kingdom Metazoa; phylum Chordata; class Actinopteri; order Pleuronectiformes; family Soleidae; genus Solea; species Solea solea. Next base: position 33,606,439 of record NC_081134.1, on the reverse strand, counting down.
TTGTCCAGTCCAGCTTGTTGTCCAGCCACAGCCCAAGATATTTGTAGGTCTGAACGACCTCCACCTCCTCTGCTCCTATTAGAACTGGTCTCGAACTGGGTCTGTCCCTCCTGAAGTCGATGACCAGTTCCTTGGTCTTTGAGGTGTTGAGCTGCAGGTTATTAATGTGGCACCAGACAACAAAGTTCCTCACCAGGCTCCTATATTCCTCTTCCTCTTCATTGTCTCTGATACACCCCATGATGGCCGTGTCGTCTGCAAACTTCTGGATGTGACACGTTTCAGAGTTGTAGCAGAAGTCTGCAGTGTACAGAGTGAAGAGGATGGGAGACAGCACAGTCCCCTGAGGAGCTCCGATGTTGCTGACCACCGTGTCAGACGTGATGTCCTTCAGCCTGACATACTGTGGTCTGTCTGTGAGGTAGCTGGAAATCCAAGCAACCAGGCAGGGGTCCACTCGCATTCTGGTGAGTTTTTCTTTTAGTACAAGGGGCTCGATGGTGTTGAAGGCACTTGAAAAGTCCAAAAAGAGGATCCTGACTGTGCCACTTCCCTTGTCCAGATGCGAGTGGGCTCGGTGTAGGAGGTAGAGAATGGCATCATCTACACTGACCTCTGCCCGATAGGCAAACTGTAGAGTGTCCTCAGCGTGCTGTACCTGAGGCCTGAGGAGGTTGAGGAAGAGCCGCTCCAGAGTCTTCATCAGATGTGAAGTGAGTGCCACCGGTCTGAAGTCATTCAGCTCGCTGGGCCGGTTCTTCTTTGGAACTGGAACGATGCATGATGTCTTCCAGAGGGTGGGCACTCTCCCAAGTTGTAGGCTCAGGTTGAAGACCCGTTGGAGTGGCTCCCCGAGTTCTGCAGCACAGGTTTTGAGGAGCCGTGGACACACCTGGTCTGGTCCTGCTGCTTTCCGGGGCCGGAGCTTCCTCAGTTCTCCCCTCACCTGATCAGCTGTGAAGCAGGGAGGTGACTGAGAGGAGGGAAGGGGGGGAGGATGGCTGGTGTCAGAGAGAGGTGGGAGTGGGGGGGCAGGTTGGGGGGTGGCTGTGGTCGCAGGAGGGGGAGGGGAGCAGGCTTCAGTGAGGGCCGCAGTGAAGGTGGGAAGTGGGGTGGAGTGGCTGAATCTATTGAAGAAGGTATTCAGATTGTTTGCCCTCTCCACTCCTCCCCCCTCTGTGCTGGATTTGGCTTTGTGGCCTGTGATGGTTTTGACACCTTTCCAGACCTCCCTCATGTTGTTATCCCTAAGTTTCTGCTCCACTTTCCTCCTGTAGGAGTCCTTTGCCTCCCTCAGGCAGACTTTCACCTCCCGCTGTGCTGCTTTCATCTCCTCTCTGTCATTAGTCCTGAAGGCCTTCTTCTTTTTGTTGAGGACAACCTTGACTTCCTGTGTTACCCATGGTTTGTTATTAGGATAACACCGAACAGTCTTGGTGGGGGCAACCACGTCTGCACAGAAGTTGAGATAGTCTGTGAGACAGTGAGTCATCCCCTCAATGTCCTCAGCATGCTCACCCAGCAACACATCCCAGTCTGTGGTATCAAAGCAGTCTCTCAGTGCCTCCTCAGCTTCAGGAGTCCATCTCCTGATGGAGCGAGTGGTGACAGCCTGCCTTTTGACCAGGGGGGTGTATTGGGGCTGTATGTACACCAGGTTGTGGTCTGACTTTCCCAGTGGGGGAAGGGCGGTGACTCTGTATGCTTCCTTAACGTTGGTATACAGTAAGTCAATCATCCTATTCTTCCTGGTGGGGCAGTTGACAACCTGGTGAAAAGCAGCCAGGGTAGAGTCCAGGGTGACATTATTGAAGTCTCCAGAAATAATTATGAAGGCTTCAGGATGTTGCCTCTGCAGCCGTGCTGTGACTTTAAGAATCTCATCACAAGCAGCGTCTGCTTTAGCCTGCGCCTTGACCTCCGGAGGAATGTAAACACACAGGGCGATCACGTGACTGAACTCCCTCGGCAGATAGTATGGCCGCAGGCTAACGGCAAGCAGCTCCAGATTCGGGTCACACAAAGCCGCCTTCACGGTGACATGGCCGGGGTTACACCAACGGTTGTTCACATAAATGATGAGCCCCCCACCTCTGCGTTTGCCGCATGCCTCCGCGTTCCTGTCGGCTCTCACCGCAGTAAATCCCCGCAGGTCCACGTTAGCATCCGGTATGCTGTCGGTTAGCCATGTCTCCGTCAGGATGAACAAGCTGCACTCCCGATAGATCCGCTGGTTCTCCAAAGCGGCCAGCTCGTCCATCTTATTCGGCAGCGAATTGACGTTCCCCATAATCACGGAGGGAAGCGATGGTTTGAAGCGCCTCCGGTTCTCCGCTAGCCTAGCCTTTAGCTTGGCCCCAGCCTTACAGCCCCGGTAGCTCCTCCGCAGCTCCGCTGGGATGTTGTGCCTCTGTCCGTCTGTTGTCCTCCTGAGAGCCAGTAACTTCTCTCGAGAATAAGTGAGAGAGCTGGCTCCTGTGTGTGTTTTAAAGTTTAGTGTATCCATGGGATACATGTTAAATCCTTCACAAAGAAGTTTAAAGGTGTTTAAAAGAGTAAAAAAGAGGTAAAAGTGTAGAAAAGAAGAAAGTGCTGCGGAGCGACTGGAAAATGCTGCCGTCTCCTACAGCGCACTCACTCAAGGAGTGATCTTACCTTATAAAGTAATGTGACCATGATATGGATCCCAATTCAATACAATATTTAATAAGTAAATTAATGATATACATTTGACGTACATTTTGTAATAATTTGATCTATAAATTTGTGAAATTCAAAGCAATAAAAGCACTTTTAAACCCTACGTTTTAATCTAAATTTGTATTATTTTTACACCACATTAGAGAGTCGACTGTCGCCTTTACACACAAGCTTTGTCTTGTTTCTTTTTTTCCCCTTATTCTACATAAAACTGTGCTTGATTGTAGGATTTGGAAGCTGGTAATTTCTTCTGCTTCAAGGAGCATTTTTCAAAAGGCGCAAATGACACAATAAGAAAGCCATCCATCACAATGGAAAATTAGTGTAGAAATAAATGGCAGTCTCTGCCTCTCTCCTCTGTGTCCCATGTGAAGCTCGGATGAATATTGAGGCAGACAGCAGAGAATAGTCAACAATAACCTCAGTGACATCAAAGGCCCAGACAGTGGTACTGAGGGAAGCCCACAGAGAGCCAAAGACAAAATAAACAGTGGCTGTGTCAGAGCCCACGTTTTCCCCACCTACAACTCGCCCCCCTTCAGACACGTTACTGTGGCAGGTCTTCACACTGAATCCTGCATCCATGCTGTTGTGTTTGTGCTGCCGTCTACAATGGACCGTTGAGCTCAATCATTTGCAGCAAAATCATTTTCTCCGCCACCCAGGGTTGAAACTGGCCTCGGTGATAATGAAACATCTTATCCTTTACCAACGATTTAATTTTACCTAATTGTGGAAAAAAAGCCCCACTGTTCACTTTGTATGTTTGGCCTGTGTTGCCGTTTCAAAGCGTGTTACAAATATAAAAAGATTGTGTCTCGTGTTTGGATTTTTTTTTCCTTTCATACCTGGTTCCATTTATGTACAAAGTGACAAAGTATGGAATGTATCGGTGCATAAGTCATACGTATAGAGCATGTCGTTTCACAAGCTTACACCAAAACCGCCTCTGTGTTCCTCTCCCTGCTGGCCTCGGTGATCTTATCACACCACAGAGCTGTTTTGCTCAAACATACTGTACATCATCGTGTTAAACGCCTCTTCGTGATCAACAAAATTATTTAACAACACCACCACCAAAAAAAATTAAGAAAACATATTGAGATGATGAAATGCTTGAATTCTCTCAGCAGTTAAACAACAACAAAAATGCATATTCTATAGATCTATACGCCACAGTCGTAACACATTAAAAGACGTCTCTGCTGCATCAAGCTCATCTATAATCATCAACATGCTGAAATAATCAAAAACTACACCACCACAACAAATGGTGCTTGGTGTACAAAAAAAAAAACACATATCTGATGTCTCCCAGGTTCTAACACTGTCTGAAATGTCTTCCTGCATTCATAACAAATGGCTTTTTGCACTCATGCCATCTGTCCTTAATGAGTCCATTTTCTCTCCGAGCCATTTCCATACTGTATTGTGCATTGCCTTACATGCATTTGCATAATTGTTCAAAGATTTTGCGCCAAAATAGATATCCATGCTGGGAGTGAGTGTGAGAGGATGAAGCCGCCAAAAGAAAAGAAAGGAGGAAGAGTAAAGATGTTTGTGAAATAATGTGCAGAGAAAATCCATTTTTCCCCTCTAAGCCTCACAGTAACCTAATCAGGAGGGCTTTTTTTTTATCTGCTAATCCACATTTAAACTTTAACCTGTAGGGGGGCTCTTTGTGTTAGTTAATGTAAGCATAAAAGCAGAGGCCGGCCTGAATCACTAATCAGATCCATCATACATTGTAAGACTAAATAGCTTTTTTTGCAAAAAGGAAATCAGAATTAGCGTGACTTCCATCTAAGGAAGAAGCCGGGTAAACTTTAAATGAAACAATGCCCATACAACAAAATGGTGGAGTGGAATAAATTAAGTGTTCAAAAGGCAACTTCTTAATCAGCTCAGCTGTCTGAGCCAGACAGAAACGGGGGACGCGGGATAAAAGTGGTTAATGAAGGCACGGAAGGGGCAAAACCTCAGGACGCAGATAGGCAGCTGCTAAAGAAGCCGAGCTGGATATGAAACGGAGGGACAGGCGCAGAAACAGGAACAAATGGTGGCAATGGAATACAAAAAAAAAGTGAAATCCTCACAGACGCACACACACACACACACAAGACATGCTGCAGCCAAGATGATAAATGACAGTCGTGACAGATGACATATTAGGCTTTTAATATTTCAGTGTATAAAAAGAATTAGAAGTTTGCTGAGCTGAGAGCAAGGACGTAAATGAGATCATCCAACAACAATGGTTAATTCATGGCGGGATTGTAAACGCATCAGCTGCTGCTTTGCAGCTGATACACGTCAGCTCAAGTGAAACAGGAAATAAGCAGTTATTGTCTATATATAAATTAATATATCCATATATATGCACTGATGCAATATCTAATCAGCATAAACTATAAATGTTCATAAAGGCTCTGAAACAACGCATTATTTACCATGAACAGAAATAATCCTGAAGTCAATTACCTGTCCCAACTGCTACATGCTAAATGGCGCAATTCACATGAGAGATGCAGAGAAATGATACTTCGCCCCCCCCCCTTTCACAGCATTACACTTTTGTTGACAGAGTTCATGTTTACTCCCGAGGGACTCGCACTTTCCTTGTTTTCCTTCAATGTTACACAGCGCTGTGACATCATAGCGGTGACTTATGGTGCCGATATAAAGTGCATCATATTTATAGAGCTGTTAAAAAGATGTATTTTTTTTTTCTCTTTGTAATCGTGTTATTCTTTAGGAACTGGTTTTTATCATTTTTAACTATATAGGCTACCCTGGAAATATTCTGCTACCCATCATTAACACAAAAAAAAAATGCCACTCTCGGATTCAAAGCAGAGGATTACAAAGGAAAAGAATGTCACCTTCTCCTTATCAAACTATATAATTTTCTCTCCATTAGCGGCTGGGACAGGCTTCTGTATCAGCATTATCATATCACACGGTAAGGCGCGCCGTCAGCCAAATTCATGTTGCGTTTGATTCCTTTCTTCCTGCACTTCAAAAAACTATAATCTGAATCATAATAATGATGGAGCCTGTGATTTCCCTCATCGAAAACCCATGTAAAATATATCTTAAATCATAAAGGGGCCCCCTTAAACATTTTTTTTGTTAAATTAACAAACTTGGTAGAGTTTAAATCAGAAAGGAGTTCAGATGTTAATGTGCAGTTTTACAGCAGTAGCTGTAAAAAATGGGTTCATTTTCGAAAATGTAGAAACAACATCCTGGTCACACAGTGTCCACTCACTGACTGTACGGCCAAACTAAACACCAGACCTTAGGTAATTAGCTCACTGTGTAAAGGAGCCTGAAAGCTGGGGGGATGCACACACAAGGTGATTATCATTTTCATTTTAATAAAAAAGTACTTGCTCCCATGTGTGTAAGTGTGTGGACCATAGAGTGAATTTATGAATCACAAAAAGGAGACCAAACGTGACTGGGTCACTGGCAGACTGTGCTGTGGTCTCTGTGCAAGAAACTATGCATTCTCACTTCCCAAGGTCTGGACACGTGAAGAGACTCCATGCTTCACTTCTAGTGTTATTGTCTTGTTTTAGTCGAGGTCCCAAAGCTCTATAGTGGGATCTAACTCCATCTAGTGGCCCTGAGGGCTCTCTTCAGCACGTCAGACTCCCATAACTAGACAACCTATACTACTTCACCTCCTAGGTGCCCTATAACAGTCTCAAAACTATAGTAAACATTTAAAAGAAGCCTCAAATCTAATCTTAAAGTTCATACATTTTCATAAACCTATTTTATGATTACCCCTATTTCTTTGTGGCTTGTAATAAGTGGGGGCAGTGTGGCCATGCTTCTGCAGGACCAGTGTGTCAAAGGCTGGGGGGGGGAATAAAACAATTTTCAGGGCCAACATTCAAAGCCTAACAATAAAAGAAGCCATCTCAAGGGACATGTAATCTTTAGCACATCCTTCAAAGCTCATTATAACCGTAATACCACAATAACTCCATCATATTAATGTTACCCACTTTTTTGGGGGGAATTATAATGAAGTTGTTCGGTCCGTTTTCATTTAGCAGATTACGATATGTAAAGAAACAATAAGGCTTTGCGACTGTAATCACACAATTTACCACCACTCTCAGGTCTTATATGACAGGCCAATTTCCACACTTATTAAGCCTCTGACACACTTGAAATAAATCGTATTAGCGCTTTTTTCTTTTTTTTTGGTGAAATTAGCCCAATTTCTGGGAGACATCCTTCATTTGACATGATAGACTCTTATAGGCAACTTGTGATGTCTCTATTGCTGCTCAGCACCAGGCAGGGGGTGGAAAGGCCGCTCCCTCGCTCGCAGTGATCAGTCAAACCTCACTCTGCGCTTGGCCTACATGCACGTGCAAGTTCCGTCTTTTAAATTTCTAATCAAAAGGTGTGTTGCTAAATGATTCAATTTGCTCTGCAATAAAAAAGAAAAAGAAATGGAATATTATAACACTTCCAGTGACTCCATGGGGAGATGGTCAGAGACACGTCTTAAACCTCTGCTCCTGCCGGAAAACAACTTCCCCGCTTGTTTTTTCGCCCACAACATTTAACGCGCCTGGTATTTTTTGCCTCGGTGTCTCTGGTAAACATTGCCAAAGTAGCAGGCATGAAAGTTGTGGTGTCATAATTCACCGCCGCAAAATGAGGCCGCTCACTGGGAGCGGTGGAGAGAAGAAACACAAGGCGCTCTGCTCATCGCCCCCCTCCAGTGAGGAATGCACACACTGCAAAGCCAGTTTTCGAGACGGGGTACGCCACATCCTGGTACTTTTATCTTTAACCCCTGACCCCTGGCACATCTGGAAACATAGTTGGACGCAAACATGAGGAAGTTCTTCTCCTCTCCCTTTGCTCGGAGTAGTTATGGAGGGGAGGCTTTAAAGTTTTCCTAAGACACAGTTGACATAGCCTGCTCACAGCAGAAATGCTTAATGGCTGCACTAGCTATGAACCCTGCGATATTGACCGTTTTTCGCGGCATAGTCGGACGAGCGTGGGACTCCGAGGTGGTGAGAAAACACTATTGTTGGCTGGGGTTTTTTCAAGACTCAGTCACAGATAAACATCGCAGCTGAAGCCAGACGTCTTTGATGTTTGAGGAGATGATGATTTGGACACCGCGCTGGAGCCAACGCAAACATGCCCGAGCAGGATATTCTGAAGAAAACACAGAGACACCATTTCTTTTTCTTTTTTTCCTTTGGACTGACTGCTTCCAATCAGATCTTTAGTCCTTATTCTGTTACAGAGCCTCAAAACTGTTTTTGCCATTGTAAGAAGTACAAGGTGGAACTTCTTTGTTTTGGGATTTTGTAAGGACAGATTTAGTTTGTGCGTCCTCTGTATATATGCAGTACACACTGTATTGTCATTGTCTGTAGTCTCCTCACTATTTTTGAAATGATTGGGCCTCTTTGAGCCTGAGTGACTCAGCCTGAGGGTATCTCAGAGGCAATTTATCCTTTTTCTGGCCTTCCTTGACTCAAAACAGCAATTAAGTTGCATGCAATTTAAATAATTAACGCAGTTCTTCATTAGGTTCTGTACCGAGAGAGGTCATGTCGGAAATCTCCACATCCTCATACCGTACAAGACATGGTCTCTTTGGGGACTTGTCAGTGAGGTTATGATTTGATGATAGAGGTCTTTCAACAGAGACTGGTAGCCCTTTTAAGTGTTATGACTGTTATTTCACTGTTGCTAGGGGACAGGGTCTGAGGCCGTAATCCTGAATGCTTAGTAAGACTGACATTAACTTTAGCACCAGTTATGTGCCACCGCTGTTCCTCGTCCAGCTGTTTTCTCCACAGCTGCATTTTTATTCCACATAAAATGACTGTTTCAGAGAGAACACAGGCGATGTGGACTTAAAAAAGGGGGATGAGTACTGACAGTAATAGTGGATCGAGGCCGTTTTTCTGTCACATAGGAAATCCGCATGTATTTTACACTGATACCAAGGGTGTATCTTCCATTATGATGTGTCTCTACATGATTAATACGAATGCAATGTTCACATTTATCCATTTCCTCACATTATTTTTCTTATTTCCCTATTTATCTAATCTTCCACAACTTCAACTTTTAAATTATCATTTGTCTCTTTGGAAACAAAAACCCCTTTTGTGCAAAATAAATGTATTTAATGAGATATGAAATGCTTATAAATGTCTTCTCAATCCACGGTTAATTGCAGCTTGTCAGCCTAAAGCATTCGGTGATGTATTACACAAACACACAGCAAAGAGCTTTTGTTTTTCAGTGTATGACTTTTATGTTACGTCTATGCTTTGAGTAGGGTTTTCAACTGTGTATACAGTGTTTAGTAATTTAAATATGTATAATCCTATTTATCATCGCAAGTTTAATAGGTTGGCTCATGTCATTTAGCGGGACAGACACCAATTCATGCCCAAGGTCGCAAAAAAAAAACGAGAGCAAAAGGTATAAAAGCTTTTCAAGCTTAATAAATGTGTGTCAGCTCCAAGTAAGGCAATCGCCACTGCCATTTATATCAGAATTCACCAATAAAGTCAGTGTGCTGTAAAACAGGCCACATTTTTACATCTGTGGCCCTCGCTGAGCGGGGCGGCACAGGGAAAACCATTTCACACATCTTACTACCCTGTGGTTTCCTGGCTTACAGTCTCAGAGTCCATGTTCTCCACGTTTCCCTTTATGCACTGCCTCGTTAACTCCAACTCAGACCTGATAGTGTGAAGACATTTTGCTCACGATTGTTGTCCGTCCAACTTTGTTTACAAACTTCACAAGGGAAGTTCCCGGGGTTGATGTCTTGCTCGATGCGAAGAACAGAAGAATTGGGGGAGCTAATTTGGAAAGTACGCGATTGCTCAAGTGTTTCCGAACAAAGAAAGTCCGACCTCCCTCTTTCTGGAGATAAGACACGGTGACGGGCAGCAAATGAGATTGGTAGAAATAAAAAATAAAGATAAGATGAGACGTGCAGACTTCACAGCAATATTTTACATTGGACTCAAGTGTTCAATCATTGGGAAAACATCGGTAGTCATCAGAGGCTAGTTTTACAAGACGAAAAAAACGAGTAAAGAGTCTGGAAGGCAGCGGATAGGTCACACCATGCTAATGAGAGTCATTACTATCACATGATAGCCAAATAAACTAATTGCCAGTTTACTTACGAGACAGTGCGTCCTAAATCAAGAGGTTAATTATATCTGAGACAGAGTCCTTCACTCGAAATTGACCTTTAGATTTCCTGTTTATCGTCCCCCGTCCTTCATCTTTTCCGTACGAGAGACAAAAGGCCATATCCGGACAGAGTTGCCTGATTGTTTCTTGATAAGCTTCAGGCACACACCCTCGCCTATTACTTTGTGTTTTCCCAGGAAGTGCCTGGCTGCATAATTAGCAAACATCATCAGACGAGACTGGGGTGTCACCGAGGACTTTATTTTTCCTGAAGTTTGTGCGCCCCGAAGCTTTCCCCCAGCCACCAAAGAATGTTTGTTCTTCTTGAAATTAGATGGGTTTAATTGCTGTGGAACAACAGCAAAAATAGGGCACACACACACACGCAAAAAAGTCTAAGATCAGGCTGGCTAATTATGCTAATAGCCAATTGTTCAACCATGGTGATATGTTTACTGAGGGAGTTGATGTGTTTCCTTTTGCTTCGTCATAAGCAGCCTGTGTACGGGTCCTCTGTGAGATCCCTGCACCTGAAGGCAAGAGGACTATGCCCTCATCCATCCTGCCTAACCCATTACCCTTGGACAGGGAAGAAGATAAATATTGTTGCAGATGCCGAACTCTCTGCAAATGAGGTTTTTCAAGCCAGATTTATCAAGCCTTGGCGGGGTGTTTAAGGCTGCAAAACTTGGCCCTCGGCATGATAAAATGGCAGCACATGTTTCTGAATCACCCACCACAGTGTTGTTGCCAAAGGGTTACGATGATATAGTCAACTGCTTTTTCCTGTTGTGCATCAAAGCCTTCCAGGTTTTCATATTCCGTCTTCTCAAAGATCTTAAATATACTGGATAAAGTGGAATATTAATCTTTTGTTTCCCCCCAAACATTACATGACACAATATTTCTTGTTTATAGTACTGAGTGACAATCTGTCTTCCTGTCTTCTATCAAATATGTCACATTTTTAGCTGTATGATTTGTTTGAAAGATGGTTATACATCAAAATTCACCCACTTTAGATCACTACAATACTTAATATGAGAAACACTTATTTGTGGTGTCGGTTCTTCAAGTTGAGTGAAGGCATTTCTCTCATATCAGTGTCTTTTAGTTAATTAGACTGCTCAAATTTCAAGATGATAAAACTACTACCCCACGTTGAACCTTCATTCATCTCCCATCAGCAGTAGAAATCCAGGTTTCTTGAAAAGGACACACAGTGTGCAGCCTCCACTCACACCCAAACATGCCGAGAAGTCACTGATGGGAAAAATTCACAGGGCCTGCAGTAAAAGTTGTGTATGCGAACCTGTTGCTGCCGTGCCTTGGTCTTAACGACCCTCCGCGGAGCATCCCACGGTGAAGTGCCATATTTATGTTGGCAATATATGCAAAAGAATTAGGATCATAAAACTCAACGGCCACACAAAAGCTCTCAAGGACCACTGTTATGTGAAGCCGGTTTTATTTATGCAACTGCGGGCCGAAGTCGAGTTGTCCGCTTCTTCTTTCGTTCAAAACAATATTTCCTTTATTGCATGGCTTTGTTGTTGTAATGACTGGACAGGATTTACGGCTTGAAAATATTTCACTGTTCAAATTGTCACTGGGTAATGCTTTTTTTTCATTCAGTCTATTGTTTATTTATCTTTTTGTTTAGCCTGCTAGCAGGAATCCAGTCACCCTAAACCTACATGTGCAACGTGGCATGTTTCGTGCAGACCATCATGACCTGGAAGACGCAATATACTGGAAAACTGTTCTATTTTTGAATCATGTCTTCTATTTGAACAAATGTAAAAGGAGCTTTTTAATCATTATCGCAGCAGAAATCACTCTTCGTCAGTGTCAGAGTGAAGTAATCTCTACGACACCTGAGGAGTGGAAAAATTGAAAAAACAGCACTGTACTGAATAATGATCCTAACATTCAAGTTCCACCACTTACTTGCAACCTCATGGGTGACTATAGTGGCACTTGGGTGTTCAAAAAGTTTGCAGCCTAATAAGACATACATCATATTCCTTTCTATGACATGTCACTAATTTGGAGAATGTAGTGTCATGAAATATGGCTTAGGAAACAGAAAAAGTGAAGCATAATCTTAGCAATTTCCTTCCAAGATGGCCCAGCAGTCATTAGAACAACACTTGATGCTCATTCTCACAGCGCGGGAGGGAGGGAGTCAAGTATAAACTAAGACCAAGGTCCAAGAATACAGTAACTTTAAACTGGAAAACATTCCCTACCTGCCCCTCTCCGCCCACCCCATCATCTCCACCTCCAGGGGAAGCTCTAACCAGCGGCAGCAGTGGTGGGGGTCGCTCGTAAAAGTGAGCGCAAAACTCGGGCTGAAGACTTTACCTGCCCTTAGAGCCAGGAGAGGAAATGCAGACGGCTGGTTTTTACCTCTTTTCCCATCTTCACTGTGGGTAGAGGAAACAATAACATAAAAAGAATATGACAATGTCAAAAACCTACGATGAAATCACAGAATAAAACTTTTTTTAGGCACTGTAGATAAAAGGATGGACACTCAATTAAAAAAGGCTGGCAATGTGTTGCCGTGACCTCTGACACCACATTTCCACCCCAAATCAACACTCCGCTCAGGCCAACAGGGAGCCTGGAGTTTGTGCAAATGAACGATCTGTCAGGAGGCTGTTTATATCCCCTCTCCCGCTCCTTTATTTAACACTCTCGCATTAAAAGGGAAGAGCTTTTTAATTAGCTGTGGACTCTCCTATTTTAATCAACTCACAAGCGGAGTCCAGCTGTGACAGCCTTGACAGGCGAAGACTGGTGACGTTCCGACTGCCGACAAAAAAAAAAAAAAAGGAAGAAAGGAGAATTTGCAATCTCGGGCGAAAAACACAGTTTAGTGAGATAGATGGGTTTTGAATTAAAGTGTAACAGGCTGTCTCTTACCAACAGGAAGACTGTTTGTAGTCATTTTTAATTGAGGGTTTTTTTTTTGTTCTTCTTGCCGTCTGTGCATGAATGTAAAGGTATGCCACTGTCAGTCACGTCCCATGTTAGTGCATTAAAGCCTTTGAAAACATTTAATTACACCAGTATGGGCAGATTGAGACACACTTAACACTTGAATTCACTCGCTTCTTCAAAAACCTTGCGGGGCCGTCCCTCCCTTCACTTCGTCCTCGGACTTCCACTGAACTCTGTTTTGTCCCCGCAGTGGCTTTAAACTCTCGAGCGAAACGACAACAGCGAAAGTGCAACAGAGACTCTTGTTTCAGCCATTTGATGTAGCTGCCAGGCAGCCAGTGGGATACTTTGAATTTAATTCCCCCTATTCAAGATGCAGCTTTTATTTACATGACAAGACTGAACAGATTGTATCAGCCTTGGAAAAGATAAATGAAAGGAGGAGGGGGAAAGAGAAAAAAAACACATTTGGATGAATTAAAGCAGATATTTGCCAAATAAAGTAATGCAATTAAAAAGGCGAGAGCTGTCGAGTATGTTATGTTAGTCCACTCCAACCATCAGTGACTTTTTTGATGGTTTATTACACATAGGAGAGTAGCCTACTGTTAAGACTATGATGTGCAATCTGCTCACTTCTCATTTTGTCATGCAAATACATTAGCTTAGGAGACGCGTCCCTCCACAGTACTCTCGGTGGACAACACTCATTAAACTAATTACACATTGAACCTAAACTGAGTGGAGCGTAATGAGGTATGTGATATTCACAAGGAACTTGTGCCACTGGGATCATGCCAGTGGAAATTTGTGACGCCACCATGTCTCACCTGCCTGAAGCTCACAGACTCATAAAACCCTCTTTCATAACTGTCCAAGTAATTTGTCTAATCCGCTCTTGACACTGAATCCACAATCGTATTCATTTTTCGCGTGTGGAACTAAGCGAGGATCATGAGTTCTCCTTCTCACTGCCTGAAAAACCTAACTGTACATAATATGTAATGTAAATTATCTCTGAATATAGATCTGCCATTCCTGTGTCCACGACAGTCCAAACAGGCTACTGTCCAGCACTGCTTGTGTCCTGCTACAAGACTAATGAAAACACCACAATATAAATAGGAAAGATGCATTCAATTAAGCCATTCCATAACACACACACACACACACACACACACACATACAACAGTTTGGATCATACACAAGGCATTCACAAACAACCATCCTGACACTAAGAGTGAGACTTTGATTTCCTCACCACGTCACTTAAAAAGGTGCCTGTAGTGCCCAGAGGCTGGTGCAATCTGTGCATGTCTTCCAACTATGGCAAACAAAGAAACAGCAACAACAACTGAACATACAGGCTGTGATACCAAGTAAATGCTCTGTTGTGAAAGACGGTGGGGGTACAGTCTCAGTTCTGAGATTGGACCAAGGCCAACAATACAGAGAAATCAGGAACCTGGAAGGCCTTGTACATTCAAGAAGGAAGTTATAGCTCTTTTTTTGGGCACAGTAAAAGAAAAAAGGTAGTCATGATGACACTTCATGAGTTGCAGAAGGGCTGAACAATGAGATCTGCTGCAATAGATGATTTGGGGGATTCAACTTCCTACACAATGAAGGAGTCTAAAAGGAAAACATGCATACGGAGGGTTAGTTCATCCCACCACCATTACAGCACGTCCTCACTGATGCAGTGCAGAATAAGGTGTGGTGCAAAAAATGTTGAAAAATATGTTGAAAAATATTGATCAGTGTTTGTCAAACCCAGAAATCATGATTTTGTATTGTTTTTGTCCTCATATCAGTTTTGAATGATTTCTTTGTTATGTGGAGCAAAGAAACATTAACATTATACAAACAACATATTCACATTTAAGAAGCTGAAACGATCAGAAATGTTGTTATAGTAGTAGTGACTAAAGCTTCAAACCGATTAATCGATTATCAAAATAGTTGACGATGAATTTAGTGATCCATTAATAATCAAGTAATTCTTTCAGCTCTAGATCACATTACATAAACACTGCGATTCTTCCGAGACAAAACCGCAGTAATTCTTAAAACTAGTTAATATATTAAAACATATATTAAACATTCTCCTTTTTTGCTAAAACTGCATTTTTGTTTCAAGTGTGTGGCTGCACTGTCTTCCAGTCGTGTAGATGTCACAAGGCCACTTCTCCCACTGCTCTGGTGAAACCTAAAAAGGCTGAGATGTAGGATTTTACACAGACATGCCGCTGTGTGGCGTCCTGATGGCTGATTTATGTTTTAAACCGCATACAATGCATTTACTGTACACATAAAAATCAAAAACCATCTTCATCCCCATACGTTTTGTTGGCTTCACCTTCTGACATCTCCAGCATCACTATGCGAGTGTGTGAGTGGGTTAGAGAGAGGGAAGCACTTAATTTTTTTTGGTGCACTCCATGCAACCCCTTAAGATGCACGAAGAATTAATTCCTTGCTACTTTTATACATTGCTAATAAACGTGTACAGCTATTTTTATTACTTCTCACACAGAGAGGAGGATATCACATTTCATTGGGCAGGACTGTTCGTTAAAATGTTTTATTTCACTACAAAGTCTCTTTTACTTTGTGAGCCACCCTGCCTGCATGGGTTTTTTTTTTTTTTTTCCTTCTTCCTCACTTCACTAAATGTATCCAGACCGGCTGTGATGGTGTGTGCTGGAAGTTTTCCATGCATCATAATTGTTTCGCTAATTTACTATGCTAATTGAGTAATTAATTCGGGAACAGGAGATTAGAAGGGGGCAAAAATACTGAAATAAATAAACAAGTAAAGCGTTGAGCGTTACCGCCGGGGCTACCGTTTTGTTCTGACATTAGGGATGCAAACTGACTCAAACACTGCAGCATGTTTCACTTCTTTTGCCCAAGGCTAGCTGGTTGATGTGCTTGGTGTGCAGGCAGAGAGAGTTAGCATCCCTAACTTCTCACCACGGGACTTGCAAACATTCAGCCGCTAACTGCATGCCACGGCGCATCAATTGAACTCCAGTTGCGTGGTCAAACTCAATGTTTATTATCATCACTGTGTGCACTTCCAGTGATTTAGCTGCTCTTTTACTGCTGAGCACCTTATACTGCATGCATAAAAAGGGGGTCATCATTTGAGTGTCACAATCAATTCAAGAATTAGTCACAGATTTCATGAAGCAGAAAAGGAAAGAAAAAAGTAGCTTAATGTATGTATCTGTGTGTGTGTGTGTGTGTGTGTGTAGTAGTAGTAGAAAACTGTGAACAATGTGGGATACAAACCCATGTTTCAGTGCAGTAGAACATGTATAAGCAACTTTAATAAAAGAGACACATCGATAGAATAAAACGCAATAAAGACAAAGAGTGCACGAAATAAGGAATAGATTGATGAAAACATCCAATCTCATCTCTAATCACAAAACATCTGATTGACATCAGATCATATGTCTCTATTATTCTGCCCAGCCTTTACCAACCTATTAAATAAAAGCCTAAAGGTTATTAAATTAGTTACATTAGCACAATTCACTGCCATTTCTTTTCTCTCTAAAAATGACCTCTCTCTGAATGGTTGCTTTTGTGTAATAGAAATTGCAGACCACAAGGTGGCAGCCATCCAATTCAAATCTTAAAATCCCATATCTGCCTTGATCCCAAATTGAGTAACAAGCTGCTGTGATGTCTTTACTTTAACATAATTCCCTTGTGAGAAGAACTGTTTAATTAGATTTTTCAGATTAATAGGGGGGAAAAATATGAGGAAGATAAGTGATCTTAAGAACAACTATCCTTTAAGTTCATATGTGTATTTATTTTTTTGTTTACATTTAAAACGTTTTACACTGAAATACTTCTGGATAACAACCATTGTAAAATGATGGAGGGTATTTTTATTCACTTTTAAATGGAAATAGTTATGGAAAGAAGGTTATCTAATGGTAACTTGCATTAACTTGAAAACTATTGAATCAGAGCAGTGTAAGCTTTAAACTTATGTGGCTCTTAGCTGTTCAGTCATGCATCCACTACGGGGCAGAGTTGAGACATGGATGAGAAAGAGGGGATATGAGTGGAAACTGGTTCATACTTTGGTAGAAAAAACCTGTACAAAAAGATTTAAATAAAATACAGTTTCTCAAACAAGCTGTGTGACTCATGCGACGGGACATAAAAAGGAAAAACATACACCGTATAAAAATCTATCTTTCTTCATAGCAGCAGTTAACCCAAATAAAGCTAAACAATGTGGAAAATTACAAATGCTATCAGGGGGAAGTACAAAGTGCCAACTATAACTGAGGTCATCCACTGGTCACCTATAAAACAGCACAGAATCTGCTTTCTCCTGGAACACTGCTTTCCTGGTGACGAGCTGCTCGGTATACATCCTCTGCCGTGACATCAGCACAGTCTGGTTACTCAGTTAACAACCTGCCTGGTGACGCCTTTGTCTCTCTGTGTGTCAGTGGGCTCCACATGAGTGGGCTTAATGGATGTAAAGCCTCTTTACAAAAACAGTATGGCCCTTTCATGTGCCAGACAAAAAAAATGGGCCTTGAGATGATCAACAGAGATCAACAGATGGCCTCACTGATACTTCCATATCATGACGAAAAAGGTATGATCTAAACAGTGTGACATTTTCGATGGTGTAGTTTTAAATATTTAGCCCTAAGCTATGACAAAGTGACCCCGGGAATAGCCCAATAATGTCCATTATTGTAAGTAATTAGTTGTATTTAAACAATCCATTAATAAAGTATGAGACAACCCCAGTGGCATTCAAAGAGTACAAAGAGAATAATGATATGAGGTGTTCCTTCCCAAAGAATTCCTTTTTTCATTTAACTCCCAAATCCTTCCCTCATCCGCCCTCTTCAATTCCTAAAGGTCTTTCTTAATTATTTTTCTTAGCCCTTTCCTAATTCCTCTCATCAAATTATAGTTCAGCTCCATGATTCCTATCTCTGTTTGTAAAAACTCCCTTTCCTAAATGTTTTTCCTCCCTTTATACCTCCCTTACTTGCTTCCTTTCCTTCTTCCCTCCTCATTTGTTATGCTCCTAAATTCAAACTCTAATTAAACGATCATGTAAATCCGTCACGATCAAAAGCTCTTACATTATTGTAATGTTGCAATGTCAGGTGGATCAGGAACACGTCAAGCTAAAATTACACTCTGCTTGTGAAGAGATTCCTGAATTACAACAATTGATCCTCATCTCATCACCACACTCTAAACTTGAGACTTTTCTGCAATCCGTCTGTCAGTCACGCAACCTGCTGGAAACACAAGCAGTAAATCTCAACTTTCCTTTTGTGCAAATTGCATTCCGTAACCCTTCTGAGAAACAGGAATGGAAAACATCCTCTTTCAAACAAGCAGAACCTTGAAAACCAAAGGGAGTCCAACGGTTTTTCCGCAAGGGGGAAACCCATTTCTCATGAACAGTTAACACATGTCCTTGACTAAACGGGGAGGTTGAGATAACAAAACCTGTGAAAAGTGTTAAAAAGGTGAGGAAAATATTGGAAGATGTGCCTCAAATGTCACTTTAACCCACTTATTGAGGGGGTTTTGTAAGTAATTTGCCCAAAGGAGAGTGACTTATATAATGCATAACATGAAACAGATGTACAGTAAAGGAAATGAGCCGTGGAGAATAACAGAATTTAGCTTTGCCAGAATGTAAAGCATCCATTGTGTGCAACAGCTCTGAAAAATGTCAAGGTGACACAAATGTAGCTTGACACATAAGCTCTGAAGCTCATTTTTGGCCCCTATTTCCTATTTTCTATTGTGAAATCTTGCCTCCCCCACAAGGAATTATATAATGGTGTCAAAATGGGCGAGGGGCTGGCAATAAACGTAAAATGGAGGAAAATTCCTTGGGTGAAATTGTTAAGTAACTGAGAAAAAAATTGGGTTGGGAAAGAATGAAATGAAGAAAAGCCTGCATAAATTTATGTCAAAGAGTTCAGCTATTGGCTTTCCACCATCATTGGGGACAACATGATTTAATCACCCCTCACTCGGTACATTTCCGACAGTAACTCATTCCATGTCACAACAGCACACAGCGACCGCGTTTCCCCAACCCACACAAGCTCACATAAGAACTACAAAAACAAAACAAGAAAAATCATCAATATAGTCATCAGTGGCTGTATACTTTCTATTGTCTGCCTTCTTGTTGTGGTTAATGGGTTTGAGTCATGATTATTAGCACGGTTGTCCTTTCCAAATGTGATCAAGCAGGAGACACAGACAAAATGGCTAATGAGCAGCCACTAAACCAAGATATTAGGTAAAAGTGATGAAGCTCATGAGAGATAAAGAGGTGTGTATGTGTGTATGTGTATATGTATGTGTGTGTGTGTGTGTGTGTGTGTGTGTGTGTGTGTGTGTGTGTGTGAGACAATCTGAACATAGGGCAGATGCACTTGGGGATTGATGTACCACCATGTCTCATGTCCAAATCTATATAGCCCTTTTAATCCAATGAAAAATGAGAAGTGTGCGGTAACTTTGTTAGAAGTGGGTAATGCAGCCAGGGGAAATGGAACAAGGGCCAGATTTGCAGGCCTCCTCCACATTCGGTGTAAGCGCTAACCTGATTTTCGCTGCGCTAGCTCTGAAAGCAATATCTCCCTGCATCACCCAAAGCCCATCAAGAGTGATTAAATAAACATGATGGACAGGTTTCTGAAAACCTATTAAGCGTGACGTCTGTTTAGTATGCACTTGTACGAACAAGTGTACCCTATTAACGTCAAATTTGGGGTTTTAAACGCTGAAGATGAGACACTTGTTTGCACCTTTTCAAGGCTTTTAAATGCCCTTAATGGTTCAGCGTGTAAAATTTAGCAACATGTACTGGTTAAGTTGCATAATGCAACTGAATATCCTTCACCTCCACCTGTCCAGCATCAAAACTGAAAATATGTATAGTTTGTCAGTTGTGGGCTATTGTAGAAAACATGGTGGTCCGAAATGGCTGAGTTAAATCAGCTTTTGTAGAAAAACTACAATTCATACAACCAGGTCTTATCCTTAAATAAATTGTGACTCGTAGAAAAGGCTGGAAAGTTTGAAAAGAAGATGAGCGGTTGCCTGCCTTCAGGTAAGACCCAAATTGTATCCATGTGTGGTGCGGCTCTAAGTCACCTCATGTATGTGGAAACTCAACCTCATCAATCAGTATTACTGCCATCAGTGAGTAATGCTTTTTAAATAACCAGGATGACTGTGAAGGGGGTTTAGGCTCCGCAAAAAAAAAAGGTTTGGAAGAAGATTCTGCACTTTCCTCGGCACGATGCGTGCACCTCACCTGCCAAAGACAGATTATGTGTAAGAGTGTGTATTTACAGTATGTGCCATCCAGAGATGAGTCGGGAGTATATAAATATATATTCATGACAAAGTCGGCGTGTTATTTCAATACTTTGATTGATTGTGGTTTATCTTTAGCAATAAAAATGTAGGAATAATATGGTCCAATGCCTTTTTTTTTAATGCTTATCATGGTGCAGATAAGAGGGATTCATCTTAATTAATGAAAACAAAACTTTAAAAATAGAGATTTGTACTCCCCCATGTGTAGATAAAAGCAGCTTTTTATGGTGATCATTGTTTCGATTGCTTGTTTTTTCAGATATTTCAATTTAAAAAAATGTCATTTTGTAGGTGAAACCTTATTGTGACCTTAAAAACCAGTCACTGTGTGAGAATGTGGCAGGGTGTAAAACAAATTCTGACACGGCTGAGACACGACCGAAGTGAGATGATGGAAATGCAAAGCTCTCAAAGATTACTTTCCTAACCATAATTACTGAGGCAACAGTCCTGTAAGGTATGTGGTTAAACGGAATTATCGGAAACGGAATTATCAGTTACAAATCCATGAGCAACGCTGATTTATGGAAATGTTTCATTTTCCAGGCTTTTTTACTACTTTAATGCAGTTGAATTTAATCTGAACATAAAATTAAAATGTATGCTCAATTATACATGGATATGGTGATAATCTATATGACCTATAAGGTTGTAAGGTCTCTGCCATGTTGTATAAAATGCCTTGAGATTCATGTATCTATACAAATAAAGTTTGATTTGATATTGAAATTTTCACCCAACTATCCCATGAACTAACAAAATATTTACTATAATGTTCAACTGTCCTTCAAAGTCACAACCTACTTAACAAGATTTAAGCCATACTAATCTGTCACTTTTAATGATTTCTTTTTTATCTGGAGCAACAAAACCAGAAAACATTCACATTTAAGAAGCTAAAACAATCAGAAATCCTGTTTTAATAATGAAAAAAGCTTCAAACCGATTAATCGATTATCAAAATAGTTGGTAATCGATTAATAGTCGATTAATCGAGTAATTGTTCCAGCTCTAACTCAAACAATGAATGGCCATCACAATAAATGCGTTGCCACCATGGACTGTGGAACACAAAGGCTATTTTTACTCGTCATACACGTGTCTGAGTAGAGGCCAGATGACTGACTTGCACACAGGGTTTTGATGTGGACCGTTTCCAACAACAGCCAAGTGTCCACTTATCCAGTTCCTCCCGTCACGGCATCTCTCTCTCCCCTTCTCTGTGATTAATTAGCAAAGTGGAATTAGTCTATCAACAGGCCGAGGGAGAGGATGAAAATATTTACAGAGCTCCCAGGAAGAGACTTCATTAGGAGCTGCCTCGTGGCCAGTTGCCTCCTCTCCCTCCGTGCAGACACGAGTGGGAGTGCTGTGAAACTTGACCCTGAATGTCAAGTCACATGGTTACCCCTGTTAAACACCATAATGACACACACAATACGGTACAGGCAGAAAATAAGATGCCCAATTACTTATGAATTTAATCGCGAGGAGTCAAACTGAGCACATGCGCGTATGGGAATGCAAAGGCCTGAGAACATAAGAGATACAGTATATTATTAAATCTAGGGAAACAAAGCACAGCCCTACTGAGAACATATGATTCAAACTATAACCACTCTTTCAACTCAAGGGTAAAAACATCAACCCACACATTCTTGGGAAAAATTGGTGCATCAGTGTTTTTGTCTTGTGTTCCTCACTTTGTTATACTATATATGCTAATAGGCATGAGATACCCCGCTGCTGTGTTATTTCCTCTGGCCCTGCTCCCCCCCACCCCGCCATCTACTCCAGCTCTCTCAGCAGGGGTTAACTGACCTCAGAAACACAGTGAGCACCCATGGGGCAGCTAAAAGCCTCTGTTATTTTCCCCTGATAATCGCAAAGTATGCTTCTTCTAACCAATTTAGGAGCCACAGATTCCCATCCACGATAACAGCATACAGTATTAAAGCAAATATTTCTCTTCTGGAGCTACTGGGCTAGGGTTATTATGACGGAGGTCAATGGTATATGCAGATTAAACAATATTTGGATAATTAGGGAAAGCCTAAGGTTAACACTGAACAAACTGAACTTCTGAAATACAAGGATGTAGAGGAATACTTGGCAGTTATTAATTAAAAAAAGTATATTATCCATATTTCCCCATGTTTTTATATTCTTCTTTGAATTCTGTTGCCATGATGTATTTGTAGTTGGGAGAAAATGTCACCACTGAAAACACACTTGGCTGTTTTGGCTCCAGTTGGGGAATTCCTTGGCCTGGTTCCTAAAACTTTGGCCAAGTTGTTCATTGACAGAAGGGAACATACTCAAAATGCCTGACATCGAAAAAGAGCTTTACTTATACAAACATTGCGTGTATTGTGTTCTTTCAGAGTGCAATATTTTACCCCTTTCATTTTGTGACTGAATGTTAAAAAAAAGCCTTGGATGTTATGTATTAATTTTGTCATTTAAAGACAAGACTCGAATAATGCCTCTTCTCCATCCCTTTATCAAATGTTCGGTTTCCAGTTTTCTTTAAGAAACACTTTGAAAAACACTCTTGAGCACATTGCCTTTTTCCCACTGAATGATACATAATATTCAGATGACTCATCCTGCACTTACTCCCAATAAAATCCATAAAAGATGGAATTCTATTGCGTAAATGTGTGCAAAGAAGGCTGAGAGAATTTGCAATAAAGCTACTTTTTATACTTATTTCTTTGACAAAATATTAACTTTAGCAATTTTAGCAAGTGTTTTTATGTATATATATATATATATATATATATATATATATATAAATAAATGAGTGTGTTTGTGAGGACTTGTTTTTAGTAAATTAACAAGAGACTCTGTGGCTTGAGATGCTTTTTTTCCATTTCTCCAAGGGGACCTGGCAGAAAAAGTTTGGGAACCACTAGTCTAAGCTCTAATATTTGTTACTGTAATAAATCAGACATCTCTATTTTTAAAGATGATGACTGTGTAATGTCTTGTCATAGCCCAGTAATCCCATAACAAACATGAGCATATACATACATATGTATATATATACATACATACATACATACACATATGTATGTCTAGATGAATATTAGGGATGGGATAATACCACTTCTTTGTGTCCAACACGATATCACAAACTCGACTATCAACCGATACTGATTTATCAGTTTACCAATTCCTATAGAATTAGATTTGTGTCAGTGTTTTCAAACAACACTTTTCACGAAGCAAACAACACTTTTTAAAGAAGCGAATAAAATATTGATTTAATCATTCAAAAATATTGTATTTTATTTTTGAAAAATTCACTTGTTCTCTGCGCCGTGGTTTTTTGTTTGTGGGCAGGCCTTGGGAAGCTGCCTGTTGATTGGCTACTGAATTTTAGTCACAGGCTTGGAGTCGCTGTCCGCCTGGAACTCGTTCCCCGTTGACATCCAACAAAATAATTTTAAGTATCTAACGTTTATAATCTGACAAACGCTAGATACTTACAATTCTTTTGTCGGATGTCGACGGGGAAAACTTGGGGAAAGAGTTCCAGACGGACAGCGACTCCAAGCCTATGACGACTTCCAGTCCATTGAGCTGTAACTCCAACAAAATACAATATTTTTGAACGGTTAAATCAATATTTAATTTGCTTCTTAAAAAGTGTTGTTTGAAAATATTGACACAAATCTTATTCCATAAGTTCCCATCCCTGACAAATATATAATAATTGAATGCATTTCAAGTTCAAAGGGGAAAATAAAAGATTTAAAAATTCATTAGCAATGATGTAAATAGACAAAATGTTCATCTCCAGGGATTTGTGCTCCCAATGCAGAATTTGAACTAAATCTCTGAACAGTCTGTTCTCATCCCTACTGAATATTTCCCATGCCGAGTGATTCACATTACAGAAGCTACAGTGATTTCGCCTCATCTGCCGGGTCTCCAAATTAAAAGCAGCATCGGAAAAAACAAAATTAGAAAATTAAATGAGTTTCTCTTTTCCAAGGACTGATTACGAGACCTTTGTGCTTTCCTCTAATTGGCACTCCTGTAAGACACAGCCAAAACAAATTGCTCCAGCAGGCCCCCTCAGCAGAAAAGGCCAGGAATAGGAAGGCAGACAAAATGTACCAAACTGCAAACTCTAAATCTCCCTCAAAGGATGGGATGTTACATGACTGAGCACACATACTATATCCACAAATGTGCTTTTATCTGCAGATGAGTGCACAAAACAAGACTGGAGGGATGAAGACTGCTGGCTGGAAGTGCTTGACCTGTTGCTTTCTTTAGGTCAAATGAACTCAACATCCCAGAAAATGCAATAAACTTGCAGAGATCTGATGACGAACAAGGAGATGACTGAAAGACATGGGTTCAGACCATCTAGAGACCGGTTTTCCGAATAAACTGTATGTTGTTGTTTGTTTAAAATGTCAGAAGTACAGCCAGACGAAGAATTATGCCACAGTTATACACCGATGTATTTGTATTTAAATTCGACCATGGCTATTTACTGGCTATGGCTTCAAAAACACACAGGGGACAGTGGAGTGATGTGAATTACAGGGAAATGTGCAATAAATACGAGACCTATTGAGTTAACTACCATACAGAGAGTAAGAAAGCAAACAATGCGGTAAAAATATAAAATAGTTTCCTTATAAGGCAAAATGCTAATGTCTATCACTAGACTTTAACAGACATTATGAAATGTTTCATGGACTCATGAGGATACGTGTTCTCTTTTTGACTCTTAGATCTGACCCTGAGGTAGAAAGGTTAATCCAACAGGACAAGTTCAGAAGATCCAACATGTATCGGAGTGCAGTGACAACTCAGTTTATTAACGTTTTTCATTTTAAGAAACTTATATATCAGTGAATAAACATGAAATTACTAGTCGTGGTATCAGAGTTTCTCCAAAGTTTTTTCGTCTCAGATAGGACATTTTGGTTCAGTTCAGAGCTTTACTGTCCCTCAAGGAGAAATTTGCAACTTGATCCCCATCAAATTTCATGTACTGTCAATAGTGCAATTACAGAAGTTCAGCCAAGAATTGTATAAATCGATTGTGAACGACAGTAAATTTACATAATTTCTTGCTGTGGGGAGCCTGTATCTCCATCCAGAAGGAATGAATTCATCCTAAAGTGTATGATCACACCTGGACAGGACAGACTAATTGCATGTAATGGTATATAAATGGTTACATGGACATCTTTCTCAAACTGAAGGAGCCGATGATCTGCAGACCATGTGGTTAATGGATGATCTGCAGACCATGTGGTTAATGGACAATATGCTCTACCTCCTGAGCCACAGACGTTCATCGTACACCTCCAAATTTCACGAGCAAATTTCTTTTAATTTCATAAATCTGTGTGTTCCGCACAAAACATTTTTATAAAAGTTGTTGTTTCTTCAATGTTGTTTTCAAAGTTGACCAAAATTGGTTTTCAGCGCATTATACGCAGCACAAAAATAAAAAATTGTGTTTCAATGAACAAAGCCTGTTTATTTCTTATGTGACAGGTTCTCCGAGACGGAGGAGCCATTTTCTCCAAACACGTTTGTCAAAGACTATTCTGTTTGTTACTACAGAGCTGAGGACATGACAAAACATCACCAGCATGGTGCAAGTCACCCTCTTCCCGGAGGACGCGGGTGTTTACACGGTCTGCAGGGCCCCAAGGCTGTTGACTCAGCTGAGCCCAAATTCCCCAGCAGCCCCGGAGAGAAACAGTGGGTGTTTTAAAAAGGACAGTGGACACAAGCTGGGATACAGTACGTGCATACGTTTGCTGCACAAGTGCTTCTTAAAGGTGTAAAAAAAACTGTATCAATTTCAGTTGAATATAGTTTAAAATGTCATCCTCTGTAATCATCTGCTGCTGAGTCATAGATGTTTTACAAGAGCGTGTCATGGGTGAGAAAGAAAACTCAATGCTGTTCACACATTGTTTATACAAGGAAAGTCTGGCCGAGGATAAGAACTGGTTCCAGACCCCAAGTGGGCCATTGTCTGAGTGAAACTTTGCTGTCTTTAGGCACACATGTACACATGCAGGTACACACACACACGCACGCACGCACACAAAAACAAACAAAAGTGTTAATTTTGAACATAATGAACATAACCTCATATGGAGACATACTAAGGAAAGTTTATATAATATTAGCAATGGAAGTCATTTGAAAGACATAAATAAGGAACCTTTAGAATGAACTAACATAAAAGCAAATTTAATTGTTTACATACTTCCGGAAACTGTGTCTGAACGTAATAACAAATTGCTTTAATAAGCAGAATAAAAGCTTGAACGCAGCACTAACTTCTGCCTTGAAGGCAACACTGCCACTTCCTCCATTATCTTAAGTCTAATGCACCTTCGACTCAATAGATTACACATCTGACGCAAAACACATCTGCATGACAACTCACTGTCTTATCAAATCCAAATGCCATCCGGCCGATAAACCGTACAGGACCAGTACTCTAAGGTTTGGTACAAATGTCTTTTTTTAATCTTCAACAGATCTAACAACGTGCTTTAAAAAATCATGGGAGAGGTTACACTAAAACCAGCAAGCCTCCACTCAGTACCCCCCACCCCTCCCCAGTATTTTCCCATCCCTCCCTGTGTGTACAAGTGAAAAGGCAACCTTGGGGAGCTCAGACCATAACAATGTGACTCTTAGAGGCCTGTTAGAGGCCTTCCCACCACTTTCCCTTGCAATCTCTTGGACGTTTCCTGTTTGTGTAAAAGATTTGTCTTTGACATATCTGTTCTTTTGCTCCGATCAAGAGGATTGTGACAGCCATATAATTTTACATCGCCAGGGTCAACCTCAGGGGTCAGAGATTTCCGTGACGTCGAGCAGGAATTGAAAGTCAATTGGACAAAAGGTCAGTCCAAAACAAGCGTGATTGCAAGTGGTACACATGTCCCTCACAGTACCAACTAGGAAATAAAAAAACAAACATTGCTCATGTGACAAAACATGCTTTCTTTTAAATTACTCTTTGCCCATGTTCCTTTCCACCTCCCACATAAGTGCAGTTCTTTAGTCAGGCTGATGTGTGCAGCAACACTAACAAGGCAGGTTCGTTCAATGTGTGTGATGCAGTAAATATTTTTGCAGCCTTGACTGCACCAG
Organism: Solea solea; assembly: GCF_958295425.1. NCBI lineage: Eukaryota > Metazoa > Chordata > Actinopteri > Pleuronectiformes > Soleidae > Solea > Solea solea. The sequence goes on along the minus strand of NC_081134.1, from coordinate 33,579,004 downwards.
AGGGATGGTGCTGGAGTTGTCCTTGACACCTATGCAGCACGCTGAGAAAATAAAACGCTTGTTAAAGTCGCATTGGACGGGTCCTTTATGGGCCATCGCGGGATGATTTATGTAGTGATGGATATTTAGGCCTGTCAAGAGCTCAGAAATTAGCTCTGTACAGACGGATGTTTGTTTCATCTTACAAGGCATTCAGGTAATGAGCATCCATTTAACAATAAAAAAAGGTGTTTTGATGGAGTCCAGTAACGTAAGAAAAAAAATCATCCTTTTATTGTTTATTTTATAGCCTTTATAGCCGGATGAACGTTGGTTAAAGTGTTAACTAAAGCAACTGAACGACTTGGTTACCCTGATGAATATCTGTCATAAACAAAACAGTAACTGAAGAACATGTGTTCAATTGTACAACAACAAGATGACTTAAGTTATTCATCTATATAGATATTGATGAATGTTATATATTCATAATTTCTTAAAGATTTTTGATCACTAAGATGTCCGACATACTGTAGGTAGTTTATAGTTCTGTAGCGAAATGACACGACATGGATACATGTGAACAAACACCACATACAGTTCACAGAGTTGGCATTTCCACTTTGACCTCATCAATCTCTGCAAGTATTCACCAAGTTCAGCACAACAGAGTTTGGACAGAGATGTGGATGCTGGGATGTTATAAAATGCAACATGAGCTATTTGATTACTGATCGTTGGCACCAATAAACGGCACGTGTGCAAGATTCAGGTTGTGATATCCAGTATAGTGTAAATGGCTTAAGACCACAAAATAGGAAAGTAAATGCTAAAGAATACAAGATAATAAAGTAAGCTGGCACATTACAGACTTGTGGTACACATGTAAAGTTTCCATTGAAACCACATAAAGTGATTGAACTATTGAAACAATAAAGTTTAAATTAATGTCCACCACATTCAAACCACTCAGACAATTCCAAGTAAGCCTATCAGTTCCACATTACTCTGTGTTTCTGAGTATAGCAGTGTTTAGATCTCGTGTCGACAGGCAACATTCCCACAGTGCACACAGGAAGTGATGTGTTTTAAGTCATGACAGACGGAGGCGACAGTCACAATGTGCTAGTAAAGCATGATGGCTGCAAACCGATTGGAGTATGAATGAAAACAGATATTTTAGAAATCTATCAAAAACTTGTTTAAAACTAAACATTTTATTGTTATTCATTTGGCAAATAACAAACTGAATTCTCCTTGTTATACTCAAATTTGAACTGGACTTCTCTGAGAAATCAGAACTCTCTTCAGGAATGCAAATAAATAACTATAATTTTAAGCACTGTATATGCAAGTTCCTTCAGTCCATTTCTGTTCACAAAGACCAAACAGAGACCGAATAATAACAACAACAATCCAATCAATTTAGCTTTAGCACTGCCACTTTAAATAAAAAGCTTTTACAACATATACCTCTGTTAAGCAAGGGATGTTATTAAAACTACAATAATGAGCTAAATCTCTTGTGTCATTCAAAATAACAAACCAGGGGAGCAGATATGCTATTCACATGTCCTTATTGCAATAAGAGGTCAAACTAATTTAAACCCTAGTGGTTTATTTTGAGACTGTATTAGAAGCCAAAAACAAGCGTTTTAAATGTAATGTAATTAATGTAATTGTGTAAGTATTGCTTTTAGTAGTAGTATTATTATTATGCCTCACAAGATTTCTGTACCTCAAATGTTACAGTGAATGGCATTTAAGTGTGAGTTTGAGTATTTATTACTCAAGTATTTAAGTATTTTTTTGCTTTGCAAATTATAAACTTAAATAATATACAAACTAATACACACAAAAAAAACACATCAGCACTTGACCCACACTTTAGCAAAGCAGCAACCAGCTCCTACCTTGTCCAGGTGACGCAGTGATAGCATGTTAGCATGTTAGCAGACTCTGGGGGGCATCACAGCAAACCTCGTTAAGCAGCAGGTGCAGAATAAAGTCCATCTTCTGGTTAGACGTTCAGGTTGTAATCTGCTGAGGGCGTTTACGAAGACCAGAGGAAGAAAGACGAGGAGGAAACGTCAAACATAGCTGTTACTTGCAGAAACTGTGGAGATACAACAGGTGCCAGGTGAGTTAGCATTATGCTACATACAACCGTTGCTGCCATCGCGCGCGCGGACCGGAAGTGGAGTTTAAATTGCCCGCCTCTTTTCCTGTGGTGCGTTCAAGGAACATTATCGAGCTCTGTGTAAACAAACAAGCCTCACAGCATTATTTGATAACCACATATCAACATACGCTCATTCCTCAGCTTGGAGCCTATTTGTGTCTCTTGTGTGTTGTCCTTACATTTGATTCACAGAGCCAGCATGTGTTTTTCTGAAAGGGTGAAACAAAATCCCTGCGGATCAATCAAAAACTTTTGGCAATACCTTAAAAGGTAATGTTGAACAGACGCATTCCTTGTGCGTATAATATAACATGTCAAATGCAGGTGTATCCAATAACGCTGTGAATTGTTTCGTACCATAGCGCTGGAACAGGGCCATGCTTCATGTCACGTCTCTGCTTCTCCTGCTACGAAGATTCCACACATGGACCACCATAAAAAGCAACCGTGTGCATTTGATTAGGGAGCAGTGAGGATTGAACGAGAATAATTTCTCATTAAGAAAACCCAAAATAATAAGTCAGTGTTGCTTTCAAGTTCACTGTCAATTATTGGGAGGGATTTGTTTTGTGAGGACTGTCAGTTTGGGTAAAGTTGAACTCCGAAACTAATGAGCAACATGTGAGTGAGGGAAAAAAACAGTTTCCCATCCCATCATTTTTTTTACTTTATTAAGTTCAGCTTGGCCCCTTGCTACTATTTAAAAATGCAGTGGATTCACACATGTGGGTTTTAGATGGGGAAACGTGCTGCACTAACCTGTAAACATGTCAAATATATTTATAGAGGTGTTACTATGACACAGCAGCTCACAGTGGAAGCTTTGGTGTCCAAACCTCACACAGTATTGTCTTTCTTCAGCAGGTGTTGCTGCGTCGGTTTGGCATTTTATCGCCTGCGTTTGTTCTCGTACAAAAGGCGCATCCTTTCCTGCGGTGCTGTGTGCTACCAGTAATTACCTCACTCATCATTTCATTCTGCAACGGCTTAAGTGCTAACACAGCTAATCTTGTTAGAGTGATGTGATCAGCCAGAACATCACGCACTATCACAGCTCCAGGGTACGAGCGCTTGAGATTAGGCCTCGTCCTCTTTTCTGGCCAGAAGTGATATATTAGCCAAAAGTTGACAAACGATTCCATTCCTTGGATTCTGCATCATATTGCAAAATGTTACTCAACATAAATTTAGACATATTCTTGGAACAACTATCAGTGTGTTTTTTAGAGTGAATTATGGAGTTCGGTGTCAGGACATGGAGTTATAGTTTGTAAGATGAAATAAGCACCACCTATTCATTTTGAAAAGATACGGTCCCATAGGACGTTTCCGTACCACCGAAATGTTCTCCCGTCAGATCTTTATTTTCAAATCACCAACATGTGTTTCTGCTTGTAGCTGAGGAGTGTGATTCAATGTTGATGTCGCAACAACATCCTGTCCCCACCGAGAGCTATTTGTCCAGTGGACGACGGAGATTTAAAGCGCGATACAAAACTCTCTCCTCTCTTCCTGAAAGGTCTCGCGGGTCAGATACACATTGTTGATCATTCTCGCGGCAGCGAAAAGCAAGACCACGCAGATGATCTGATGCTGTACAAATTTCTTTTGCTGTGACAGGATATGCAATCAGAAAACGTTTGCCTAATGGATGATTCTTATCATTCGCAGTAACTGAAGACATAATGGAGCAGGATCATAATCCCCTGAAGGTGTAAATGGCTCTGTTGCTGTGTTAAGTGAGTTACTCTCCCTCACAACCTGCCCCTCCTGAAAAATGACACGTATAAAGACCGAAGAGCATGTGGTTTGTTTTGTTTTTCAAAACATCTTTGTACCTGTTGCCTTTTGACTCCATGTGACCTCCAGGAGGCTCTGAACCATAGACAGCTTGTTAAATGTGATCATTCTCAAATGTCTTAGTCACACCCGACTGAGCAAAAGCCACCAAACAGGACCTCCACTTAGACCAAAGTGTTTGTTTTTCCTTTCTTTCCTCATTTCTCTTTATCCTAGGTGATGGCTTTCTTCGCCGTCAACAGTGTGGACACTGAAACTCAGGGCATTTAGGGGATGACAGCTTCGCCCGCCTCATCCATCACTATCCATCTCCATGACAGCTGCAATAGACTGCGGAGGAGAGGTGAGGATGTGGCTCACTTCTCAACACTCGTTACGAACCTCGAATTGGGAGAAAAGAATAGTGAGAGACATATAGTTAAGCTCCAAACTGTGTGTGATTGATGTTTGCCATTTATAAAAACAGAAATCCTTAATATAACAGCTGGTTTTAAACTATCCCAACGTGTGCAGGTCTGACACACCTTTCCCTCTTTTGTACCAATCAAATTGTACTTTAAGTTATTCTTTTTAGCGCCATTTTACCAGTCACATTCACCGGGAAGTGCATCAGTCACACTTAAAGAGCCTGGACAAAGCCAGTTCGACTGTGGGGAGTTGGCCCTCACTCACTCCCGGGCAATATTCACCATCTATTTGACAAAAAAAAAAAGAAAAAAAGGTTGACAAATGAGTGACATCTGAATTACACCCTGGAAAATGGGAAATATTCTCAGGAAGCTCAGTACACAGTGGAAGAAAAGCAGTCACCCGACTTGCTCCGCCCCGTCATTTTCCCCCCCTTGTAGCCCCTAATACACCCTGCTCCAAGCCAAGGGTGAGCTTGTGGCAGCTATTAATATAGTGTGTCGACATGTCAAATCACAATCAGAGCCTGGCTCTGCCTTTCATGCTCTGAATGCAGAAGACAAGGCTCAGGCATCGAGCGGTCACGTTATCATGAGAAATGATACTGTAGTGGAGGAACAGAGGTGGTCCGAGACAATAAAGTAAACTTGGAGATTGTGTGTACAGGTGAGTTAATTAAACGCCCTCAGACGATCCTGCAGGAGGCCAAGGTTTCGCACAAGGTTTAATCAGCTTTCACCTGTCAAGAGGCGGGCAATAAATTTCATATGTAAGAGAAAGTGTTTGATTAAAAGCAGACATTAAGAGAGGCAGAGGAGGGATGTTGCTCGGGGAGCGGAGGAGGAGGAGGAGGAGGAGATGTGCTATTGTGTAAGATCTTGAGTGAGTTTGTGTGTGCACAGGCTGTTCGCCAAAGAGTGTTGGGCTAGGACAATGCGTGGCTGACTCCCTCCAGTATAATTCATTCATTATTGTTGTCTGTGTGTATGTGTGTGTGTGTGTGTGTCAGAGCGAAAGAGAGAGAGAGGGAGAAATAGAGTAGGGGGGTGTGTGAGTGGGTTTGTGTGTCAGACGGTATTCCTGCTCGTCTCGCTCCACCAGTTAAGTTAAATCAGAGGCAGTCACTGGCACACTGCAGTGGTGGTCTCTCCCCCTTTCTCTCTCTCTCTCTCTCTGTTGCTCTCTCCATCGCTCTCTCTATCTGACCATCCTGCTCCGAAAAAAGCATCAGCAGCCTCTTAGCTCAGCGCCACAGGTAAGACTCACTCGTTATCTCGTTCTCAGGGATTTAACTGAAGAGTTTAGTTAACAATATTCCTTTATGAAGAATTATTGACTTTGCTTTAACCCCTGAGTGGATGCCAAAGGAACCAAATGACAATGTTGAATGTTTTCACTCACTTATTTTTCCCTCTCCCTCTCTGCCACCTGTTGTTGCTGTTTGTTCAACTTGTCCATGTGAACGTCCTGTGTGTGTTTAACGCAGAGCTTTTAAAACGGACTACTGTATATCTGCGTGTGTCTCTCTTTATAAAGAGAGACAGAGAGATGGAGCCTGTGCCAAAGTTTACTCCGACATACCAGGTCTCCCCTTTGAATAAGTGGGTCCTCTTCCTGGTAAACAGTCGCCCTGCGCTCCTCAGAAATCCTCACATTATGGAAAACTGACAGGACACAATGGTTGAAGAATAACGGTAAAGAGTAACTGGAGAAAAAGAGATGACATAAGGTGAACTTTAATCATTACCTCTGCTGTTACTGTTTAAGCAAAGAGTGATTATATATATATATATATATATTCTCCTATAGTATCCTGTCAGGAGCAGCAACAAGCGAGTGGAAATGAATCAACTTTAATCAGTTATGCTACTGTTATTGTGATTGTTGCTCTTGTAAATCCAAGTGCAGGAGGCCACGTTCTCCAAAATAAATCACAGGAAATGAGGGAGTAGAGGGGGGAGATAGAGTTCACTTCACATGCAGATGTTTGTGCTGTTTAATTGTGCAAGACACATGAAAAAGGGGTTTTGGTAAACAGGAGAATGCAGACATGATGTCTGAAGCCACTGTTTTCCATCAGCTCTTCTCCTGCAGGACACTGTCACCCTGCACTCCGATCCTATGCTGTCCAAGACAATGCACAATTTCTGTATTGCATGGCACGACTTTACTTGAAAAGTGTCTTCAGCAGTCAGTGAGGTTGCTGTCGGTCAAGTTCCCTACTCCAAAACCTCCTCGGCAGAAGTGACTCCCTGTATGTTGAGACACGAGTAAGTGAGATGTGGGAGGCTACACGTGATGGCGCTTCTTCACACCATTAGATAAACATCACATTTCATGTGTGTCCCTGTAACCTGTTAGAAAATACAGGAAACTAAAGCTCGACTTTACAACAATGGGAAGCACCAGCTGCTGCCGAACGCTCTGTTGACCCAAAGGCCTAAATGAGTAAATGATCATGAGGCGGCGTGTTCCCAGTAAGGTGAACCTCACTTTATAATGGGCTGATATAAATCATTAACTCCATCAAGCAGACATTTTAGTGACTCTCTCTCTGTCTCTGTCTCTGTCTCTCTCTGTGCAGCCAGATGGTGGTGCTCATGTCAGGTGCTCAGGCTGTAGATGGCTCTGTTGAGGGGAACTTTTGTCCACGCGGTGACTTTTAACTTTAGAAACTCCTTTGATCCCGCGGACAGACAGTGTTAAAATAACCCACGTCGGATTAGAAACGGTATGCTGCCACTGCGTTGTCAGTCAGGAGTCGGCCACTGCGACGCAGAGCACATACATGCTGTACTATTGTGTTTGCAAATCAGCGGCGGACCTCACTGTCCATTGTCTTGAGGATGCAGCTTGTTTCTCGGACCTTGTGAAGTCACCTTCCTGTTTGTGGTTGCTCAGGCTTTATGCCTGTCACTCGGTTATGTGCCATATCTCACCACGAGAGTCTAGAGTAGCTCACTGGACACTCTAAGTCACCTACGGCCTGTGCCATCTCTCTCTTTTTATTAGGGGCCTCACTTACACATATAGGCAGCAATAACTTCTCAGCTTTGTTTATATTCACTCAACCCCACACGTCCACGTTGCCTTGAGTGTCTCCCTCATGGAAAAATACTGGCGCTTTAAATGCCAAGCATTTCCAATCACTGTGAAAGGCCTACAGTACGTTGTCAATTTTCTGCCATAATATTTCCATTTGTGGTCACCAGACGTCTTCTGAGCAACCTGAGAGATTATCTTAAACCGCTGTAAATCCTCAGACTGAGAACATGAACTGCAGAGTTTAAATTTGCAGCTCCCTACCTAAGTAGTGACACCTGTGTTGGTGAGTTTACTACACTTGGATTTGATCTGTGTAGGAAACCCTCCGAGATATTTCATGATAGTGTTTGCGCACGTCTTTCAACAAGCCACACACACATCTGCAACGGATAGAGTTGTTGCTTTAATGCAGTGAGAGTTGTTTTTTCCATTCGTCCACTGAAACCAAATCAGATGTTGGAATGGGAGATAAAATAGTTCTCCTGCAAAGGGCTCAGACTATTTTACCACCGACCGGAGGGCAGCAGAAATAGAGACAGGGAAGGTTTGCGTCAAAAGAAACTTTCCAATATGTTCTAAATAAATACACAGCACTGTATGTCCTGACTAGGGTTACGTCATGGTGTCCCTGCACTGGTAGGACAGTGGAACATTGACTCTATGATGCCATCTTGTGGCAACAAACCAGTCGAGCTTAGGCAGAGTTGTAATCAGGATTTCTATTTTATAACTTTCATTTAAAACTGACAATTTATCATGTTTTGCCATATTTTTCCATTTCTAAGCTCCTAAAATCAGAGGTTGATTGCTGACACTTCCTGCTGTCGTCTGGCTGCTGTGCAACTGCAAACAAAATCTTTTCATTTTCATGTAATTAGTAACAAAAAAAGCGTTTTAATCCGCTGTGGCGACCCCTAAAGGGAGAAGCTAAGAGAAACTCTCTTTGTAGCCACACTACACCACAATATTATACATGAGGCTTATGCTAATATTATTACATCAGCCCCGCTAACGATGAACACTAAGCTTGATTTATTGGACATAAAATCTCCAAACAAAAGGGAGAATTTCTTTCTTTTTTTCCCCCCCATTTCACACTCGGCTCATATACAAATGAAGCAAAAAAAAAAAACTCGCCCCAGGGCAAATTTTCCGGAGCACGCAGGTTTTATTTTCTCACAGAGCAAAGTTTCCATAGAGCCGAATCCCTGCTGTCCTGTTTGTTTAGGTGTGTACTGATTAGAAGTTCTCATGCTGGGTACAATGTATTTCTGCACACCAAGGGTTTGGAACGTGACATGTCTTTTACAGTGACTGGAGCCTCAACCCGCTCTTTTTTCACTTCCCTCCCCGCTCCCTCACTACCTCAGTGTTTTAATGGGTCTGTTATCCAAGCTCGCACTTTGCCATGCAGTCTTCATTAACACAGGTCATAACGCAAGGCATTAATGCGCTCGTTCTTGGTTTTTGCTGACGGTCCACGCAGATGGACGGTGCCACTTGATAAACACTGTGCACTTTTTACTGTTGCCGTTCATTAGCTGCGAGGCGATTTAAAGAAAATGGCCGTCTGAATAATGATGCTTCAAAGCACATTTTTGGGAATATTGAATAACATACAACATCTGTTTTTCATGGCGTCTTATTTTACAGAAATAACATAAAGCGTCCGGATGGCTTTAATGTGCAGGTCTTTAATGAGCTGGTGTAGGGTGAGCACTTTCATTGGCGCTCGTGTGGATTAGCGTTTATGGGCCGTGCCAGCGGTAACGACTGCTCCTCTCAGAGTCTGCCTGTGACATTTTTGTTGTGTTTCTTTTATAGGACTCGCTGAGGTCCTCGCCCCAAGGCCTGTATCAGTCACCACAGATGCACCCCGCTGACAGGGCCCTCTGTTTGAAAGAAAGTCCCAGGATCTGGCACTAAAAAAAGGCAAAAAAAGAAAATGCAGAATATAACATCAGGAGCGACGGGCGGGATAGATTTGGACTGTGGCATGTCTGGAAGCCATAAATTCATCTTCACCCTGATACCCATCGTCTACGGCTGCAACTTTGTCATCGGCATTGTCGGCAACAGCATGGTGGTGGCTGTCATTTACTGTTACATGAAGCTCAAGACGGTGGCCAACATTTTTGTCCTCAATCTCGCCATTTCCGACCTCACCTTCCTCATCACTCTGCCCATGTGGGCGACCTTCGCCGCCACAGGCTATTACTGGCCCTTTGGAGGATTCTTGTGCAAGGCCAGCGCGGGCCTGGTCATCTTTAACCTCTACACCAGCATCTTCTTCCTCACAGCGCTCAGCATCGACCGATACCTCGCCATCGTGCACCCGGTGCAGTCACGCAGGTTCCGCACGGTGGTGTACGCGCGCATCACCTGTGTTGTGATCTGGCTTTTCGCCTTTGTCCTCAGCGTGCCCACAGCACTGACCAGAGACGTCCACAACATCAACAAACCCAACACCACAGTGTGCGGCATCCTGCACTCAAGCAACATCAACACCAAGATGTTGAAGGAGCTCCTGGTGGCCATCAGCCTCATGAAGAGCTTGCTGGGCTTCCTCGTGCCCTTCATCATCATCATCACCTGCTACTGCCTCATTGGCCGAGCCCTAGTGGGCGCGCGGCACATCCAGAAAAGCTCACGCTGCCGCGACGACGAGGTGCTGCGCATGCTAGCAGCAGCTGTCCTGGCCTTCTTCCTGTGCTGGGTGCCCCACCAGGTGTTCCACTTCATGGAGATGCTCACCCAGATGTGGACGGTGAGGAACTGTGCCATCGAGGAGATCATCGACACCGCCATGCCCTTCACCATCTGCATCGCCTACTTCAACAGTTGCGTTAACCCCATCGTGTACGGCTTCGTGGGACACAACTTTCGCAAGAACTTGCTGCGGCTGCTGCGCTGCTCACCAAGTGGCCACCCCGGGCCTCACCCGAGCATCAGCTCCAAGATGAGCGCCCTGTCCTTCCACGCCTCAGAGGCGCTGAGTCTTACATCCAAAAATAAGGCTTCCTCTGACATTAAATGACAAAGAGAAGACAAAGACAGTACAAGATCCCCCTCTATCTTTCCCTCTCTCTCTGTTCCTCCGCTTTGTGGTTGAAGAGTCCAGGGATGGAGACATTCCATGCTTTTTCTTCTTTTTTTTTTTAAATCCCCAACTGTATTACCAAGCACTGAACTATAGAGAATGTCTGTAAAGTTGTGTCCATGTCTGGTTGTGAGTCAATTACCTTTAACACTCGAGATGAAATAAACAACAGGAAGGAATCATAGAAATAATGGATTTCTCCCATTATTTAAATCTATAAATACAAGATATACATGCGTGTGCTGCATGATTATACCTGAAGGATAGTGCAGTGATATATTGTGTATTGATTACCCATCTTTTGTGCTTTGCATGTCTTTTAATAACTGAGCGAGCGGTCAGCAAGTCAAAAAACAACAACCACAACAACGAAGCGTGTACTTGCCGCCACTTTATAAAGGAACCATTGGAAATGTGTACCTAAAAAAAAAAACACAATCTAAATGTATATTCGTATTTGACGATGGAAAGTAGTGAGTTACATATATATGACGTCGTAATGTCAAATGACCGTGTTCTGTGTGGGAAAGTGTATAATAAGTGTTCTACGTACATATCTAACTGACCGTGATGCTGTTTCCATGTCTCCGAGTAACACACTGTATAAATAAGGGTGGCACACAAACACGTCCTTGTTGGGTGATGGTGGCTGTGTTTGTGGTATTTAAACATGTTGATAATTTCTTTTTTTCTACAATTTAAGTGTACAGTCTGTGAATATATGAATAACTATGAATAAAGCGTAAGGGAAAATCTACACTCCTCGATTTCTTTTATCACTTAACTCACCAGATAGCCCCATTCAACGTTTGGCGTCAAACATAGAGAGTAAAAATTAAAGTAGCTATAGTCCAAATTGTTCCCAAATGTACGTCCCCGCATGCGTTAATGATTGACTGTGTATCATGCTCCTTCGCGCTGCATGTAAAAATAGAAGGCGCACAACACGGGGAGGATGCACGACACGTCTGCTGAACCCCAGGCGGGGATTGGCTGACGTGCAGCAGGTCAGGGGTTATAAGTGAGGTCCAGCCGCGACACCAGCCTCACTGGCAACATGAAGCTTCTCCTGCTCTTTGGATTGGTGGCGGTGGCCCTGGCCGACAGCTTTGAGGGGTAAACTTTGAATCTTTTGTTAAGGAGGGAAAAAGGGGAGAGATTCACTTATGTGAGGCACCATGAGTGTAAGAATCAAGTCTGCAGGGCTGATTTAAGGCATAATGTGTTTTATCACCTGCTTCATATGAACCTTAGCACAATTTTCTTTTAGTGAATTTTAACTGTTAAACCAGATAGATAGATAGATAAATACTAGGCAGACAAATATAAAACAGGTATAAATAGAACATTTCCACTGTTAATTGTTAAATTGTCTCCAATCAGTTTAAAATATGACAGCATTTTAACTCATTACTAAATGTAAACTACTGCTTAGCAACATGGCTCCCCTGAAAGCTGAAATGCAGATACAAAAACAGGTTTTATGGCTTGAAAAAAGTCACTATGTCAATTTCAGTCTTTTGCACTTTAAATTTTTTTAATTAATTAATTAATTAATTCATTCATTCATTCATTCATTTAGCCAGGAACGTCCCATTGAGATACAAGATCTCTTCTTCCAGGGAGTCCTGGTCAAGTTAGCAGAATAGATAATACAAATAGTTACAGAAACAAGACAATTTCAGTTATTAGTTAAAAGGAGGTCATTAAAAGAGAATTTAAAAAAAAGATAGATATCACACCACTTATGTAAAACAACATGTTTTTTGCATGACAGTCCATGAAATGCCTTTGTATGTGTTTAAAAGGAGGCAGTGTCTGTCGTGAAATTATGTTTTGCAGCTCATTCCACGTCTGTGTGAAATGATCTATCATGAGTTTTTTTCAAGCCATAAAAACTGTTTTTGCATCTGCATTTCAGTTCTCAGGTGAGCCTATTCAAAAAATGATAAGAGGCTAGAAACATTCATTAGGTAGTTTACCTAACAAGGCCTTGATAGTAAAAATCAACATATGCAATTTCCTCCTCTGGTTAAGAGACAACCAACGTACAGATCCATATAAAATATGACAAAACAATTGTTTTATAGTGCATCTTAATGGTGTAGTAAGGCTACTGTGCTCTGTCATGTGAACCACCATTGTGTGTCTCCTGTACAGGGCTACAACCGATGTAACTGATTAATATGTCGATTTTTTTTTCCCATTAATTGTCCAGTTTAAAGTCCATAAAGCGTCAGAAAATGTTGATTGGTTTTGTCCACACAGCAGAATTATTCAGTTTTAAGGATTTCCTTGTTTTTGGGAGCAAATAATCCAGAAAAAAATCACATGTCAGAAGCTGAAAAGTCAGGAAAGAAAACATTCAAACTGATTATAAAATAGTAGTTCATTTATAGTGGATTAATCGTTGCAGCCCTACGATTGTACTACATTTGTGTTTCTTTTTCTCATTACAGACAGAAGGTCTTCCGTCTGAAGCCTGCGATTGATGAACATGTGACCCTCATCAAGGACCTGGCTCAGAAAATCGAGGTATCTGCTTTCACACCGTCACACTCCACCTGTCCTCACTCACTGCAGGGGTTTCCCCGGTTTGCTAATGGTGTCGGAAACTAAACTGGACCCACTGCACGGTCTGATAATTGTCTGTTCAGATGTGAGAATCAAATAAATGCTCAGATCATTATTATTATTATCATTATTTTTAAATCTTATATTTCAGTTGCTGAATCACATGCTGTGTTTGGATTTCTTGTCTCTCAATGATGCTTCCATGTGTTTAATTGTTTGACTTTGGCGCCATCTGCAGGTCGACTTCTGGAGGCCCGAGAACCCTGAGCTGGTGACTATTGACATCGATGTGGACATCCGTGTGCCTGCCATCTACCTGGATATGGTGAACACCCTCCTGCAGCAGAGTGAAATGGAGCACGAGTACGTCACAGAACCCCAGATCCAAAACATAAACACAAATAAAAACTTCTTTCACTTACACGTTTGTTAATTAAAACCTCTCTAGGATTCTTATTGAGGACGTGCAGGTCGCGGTTGAAGCCCAGGAAGACACTGGACCTTCTCCCAGAGCTCACAGCTACACGAACTACAACAGCTGGGACAAAGTATGAGGCAAAATTTGTATTATTAACAATTGTAGAAGCTGCTGTTCTGTTATATTTTTTTCTCATTTGTCTTGCTTGTGATTCCAGATCCAGGCCTGGATCAACTCTATTGCCTCCTCCAATTCTAACCTCATTAGTAAGCAGGTGATTGGAAACACCTATGAGGGCCGCCCCATGAATCTTCTCAAGGTACATTCCAGGACTTAAAAACCTGTGTATGTTTGTATCTCGTTGTCAAAAAAAAAAAAAACATCTGACTATGATTCACTTTTACAACCACAGCTTGGTAAGAAGTCCTCCTCCTCCAAGCCCGCCATCTTCATGGACTGTGGCATTCACGCCAGAGAGTGGATCTCTACTGCTTTCTGCCAGTGGTTTGTTAAGGAGGTAAGGAGGACACACACACACACATGGATAAAAGCGGCAAACGTTTACGTGGAGGTTCCCCATTGGTGACAACGCGGGCCTTTTTCTTCCTCAGGCTCTGTCCACCTATGGCCAGGATCAACAGATGACCAGCCTGCTGGACCAGATGGACGTCTACGTTCTGCCCGTCTTCAACATCGACGGCTACGACTACACCCACAAGAGCGTACGTTGCAATTCAAAGCCTCAAAATGAGTCACGCCAAGACCATTTCTCTATTGTTACCGTAAAGAATATGTTGATATTTTTATTTTAATTTTTATAATCCACTTGGGGGATTTTAGAACAGGATGTGGAGAAAGACCCGTTCCAGGAAAAGTGGATCCAGCTGCATTGGAGCTGATCCCAACAGGAACTTTGACGCCGGCTGGTGCAGTAAGTGTGTCATGTACACGTTTTTATCTTGAAGGGGTGGGATGCACTTACATGAAATAAGGTGTAGTGAAGTGCAGAAAAAGATCTGTATCTTATGGTTTGTAATGTAATCTTACGTCAGGAGTTGGCTTTAGGCAAATTCAGTTCTGAACTGAAGAAGCCTCTTGGATGAGAGGTGAAATCTCTTCAAAATAACTCAATAAGTCCAGTCACCCGCAGCTAAATCCTGAATATAACTTTTATTCAGATGTCTTAGAGTCTTCATTTTTCATTTTTCAAAATGAAAGTGGGTGGAATTTGTCATAAGACCCTTCCACGCTTACATTTCACACAGAGTTTTTAGTGCATGCTTTGTGTTATTAGATTTAACCTCTAGAGGACAGGTTTTTTTTTTTACTATTTTAATTTTAATTTCAGCCCTGGGAGCCTCCAGCAACCCCTGCAGCGACACCTTCTGTGGCTTCAAGCCCGAGTCTGAGATCGAGGCCAAGAACGTTGCCAACTTCATCCGCAACAACAAGGCCAGCATCAAGGCCTACATCACCGTCCACTCCTACTCCCAGCTGCTGCTCTTCCCCTACTCCTACAGCTATAAGCTGGCTGCCGACCACAGTGAACTGGTAAGTCTCACTCACTGTCACGTCACTATTCACCACAACAGTGTCACATGCTTTGGTGAAAGGGTGCAACCGGGTATGAGTATGATAAAGTGTCACGATATTGAGATCGCGGCTCGGTCGTCATACCGCGGCAAACGCATTTTAGTTCATAGCATAATAACCTATAAACAACAAGAACTCCAAATGTTTCCCTTTGTTTTGCAGTGAATGAAATGTCTTTCTCAAATTTCTTGAAAAAATATAGGTGCACTTTCAACAATTTTAAGCCTTTGAGTTTTACCATTTACACATGTGCATTACAATTTAAGGCCCTGATATACTTCCGCGCACATGCAGCGTGCACCAAAGTGCACGTGGACCCTGGTATACTCTCGCGTCAGGGTCCTGTAGTACCCAACGCGTTCTTTATGCACGATTCCAAAATCTGGGCTGCACGCATTGATGACACAAACTGCTTCATGCGCACGGTGTGCGTCGGGTCAGATAATTCGGATATTATAGCGACTCCGAAGTGACTCTTGTCTCACTTAGCTCCTGCAAAATCATTTACTCGGTGCTCTTACTGCTCTTACACCTCCTCCTCATGGCTCTTTTACCTCTCACCAGGGTGTCCACAGGGCTGTGTAGTTAACACTTACACCCCGACTCCAGCTCTCACACTAACTGGAGCAGCTCACATGTCTCTGCTTCTCTCTCTCTAATTCCTATTACTCACTTGTAATTTACGCTGTCTCCTGACACTTCACAGAACAAAAGAGCTCTGGGGAGAAGCCGTAACTCATCGGGCGGTCCACAAATATCACATCCTGCATGAGGGTTTCATTTCCTGTGGGAACTCTTCTCTCTGATAGATTTTTTTTTTCTATCAGTAAAAACTGAAAACTTTACGTCACAAAGTAGGAGCTGCAATCACTTTATGGCAAGTGCGAATGAGCGTTTCATGGGTTGTACTGGCAATTTAAAGTTATTCAAACAAGTACACTGGACTGGTTGAGGTATAATCTGCCAGATATTAGCCTCATGAATGAAATCAAGTGATTTTGAGGCAAAATAACAACCTTAAAGTCACAAGGTAGGAGCTGCAATCACTATTTGGCAAGCGTGAATGCACATTTTATGAGTTGCACTGGCCCTTTAAGTGTATTCCAACAAGTACAAAGGACTGGGTGAGGTATAATCTGCCGAATATTAGCCTCATGATTGAAATCAAGTGATTTTAGGGCATAAAAATATTTACGTTAACAAGGTAGGAGTTTTTTGGCAAGTACAACAAATCATGTTGTGGCTTATAGTCGTCCTTTAAGTGCATGCCACAAAGTAAAAATGTATAATCTGCCAAATATTACCCCTCTCGAATAAAACCGATTCATTTTGAGGCAAACTTTGACTCAACAACACATAAGATGTTTTAAAGCCTGAATATGTGACCTATAAACACACACCCCCAGGATGTCCATATAAGGAGTTGTGTAATTATTCCCACGGCAATTTTCCTATGCTTCAAAAAACCAAATCATTTTTATTCTAAAGCGATTCTACACTTATATTCAATTCCTGCCAACAAAGCCTCCTGAATGTTACACGTTGGCCTTTTGAATGTGTTATTTCATACAGTGAAAAACAGGCTAAATGACGACCTTTGATTCTTGTTTCCTGTCTGCACTGTAGATGAGGGTCGCTGAGGGAGCATCTGCTGCTCTCCGCAGTCTGTACGGCACCAGATACACCAGCGGACCTGGTGCTACGACCATCTGTGAGTACCTTGGGGAGTTGTATTGTACTAAAAGAATCTATTTCCATCTAATATTGTGTTAGTGATACCAAAAGCTATTTCTAGCAAACAAAGCCCCCTAACGCAGTATTTGTATGAAACAACATTCAAAGTCACCAATATACTCCACTCTGGAATAATCCCGTGTGTTCATTTGCCCTCAGACCCTGCTGCCGGAGGCTCTGACGACTGGGCCTACGACCTGGGAGTGAAATATTCCTACACCTTCGAGCTGCGCGACACTGGTCGTTACGGCTTCCTGCTGCCCGAGTCTCAGATCAAGCCCACATGCGAGGAGACCATGCTGGCCGTCAAGTACATCGCCTCCTACGTGCAGAAGAACCTCTATTAGGAGCCGCACTGCCAGGACCCCTGCCAACTCCTCTCTCCTCTGTACCAGCCCCCCCAGCCCCATCCAACCTCTCAGCCGTCTCCAGCCCGTATCCATGGATACGGGCACCACCCGCCATGTTTCCTCGCTGTGCTTGACAGAATGTCAAGATGAGTGCAAACAATAAAATCAATGATCCATCCCCAACACGCTGAATCAATTTTTTTATGTGTATACAGCGACGCAGTGTCTGGTGGACTGAGTCTCACAATGACAAACACAGTGAATACAAATAAGATAAGGCAGAAAACTGCAGCTTCATTTGTATTATGTTTTCAATCTTGGCTAAATAAACCGTTGAGCTCTGATGTATTTTTAAAAGGATATACATGCTTGGAGAAACAAAGGGATGCACCATCTTAGTGCACCGCCGCCTTTGAACCCCGGTGATCCCTCTGGCTCAGCTGGCACCGTTCCAGTGGTGGAGGTCGGACGGGCGGGGGCATCGCTCTTTGAGGATTGCAGTCCAGCAGCTCAGTGTGAGGCGAGCACAGAGCTCTCCCTGGCAGCGCGTCCACTCCACCAAGCATCTGCTTGAGTGGAGAAAATAAAGGAGCCAAAGAAACAGTAGGGAGTTTAACTGCCCTGGCACGGAGTTGTGAAGCAGAAGGTAGAAAAAAAACAATCATCAGAGTCTGTTTTTAGTGAAATGACCAATGCAATTTTGTCAAATTTGATCATTTCTTAATTTTTCCTTTAAAAGGATTAAGGGTCAAGGATCAAGGATAGGTTTATTGCCATATCATTTTTCACAGCTAGTCATCGCATGAGTGTGATTGACACAAGAACAAGAAGACAAGACAAAACATGACAAGACGACAGCGCAAGCATGGAAGTCTATTTCAAAAGAAAGAATTTTAAAAGAAATCCTCTCACACATACCAGTGTTTTAAAGAACACTCGAGTGGAACATGAAAACTGTAGGGCACGGTTTATCCCCCTCTCTTAAGTATTAGGTCAGTGTCCAGATTAAGCAACACTACACTATACTTGCCCCCAAGAATTTATTCAGGAGCTCCACCGAGGCGGCTAAAAATAAAGCACTGTAGTGTAATACAGTAGAGGGTTACAGCCTCTGTTGGGCCACCTCCCCGCCGCTGCTGTGTGCCGTTTGCTCCATCAGGTGGTGACAAAATGCCAAATGTAAACTGGAGAGGAAAAATGTTCCAGTGCCCCCTCATTCCAGCAACACAGAGTGACTTCCGCGGCACATTGTCATTGCTGGTGAAGACGACACTGGGCGGAGCGACTGCATGGCAGTTGCTTCAAAGGTCAAGGCAGCACTGTTGAGTTATATCTGACTCATCGTGACGTTTTTGGCTTATGTATAGGTATCAAATGCCACTATCACACTATACATGTAAACATGTAGATAGTTGAACTCCATGACCTGCTGTACTGTAATGGTTATGCAATATAGATACATATACAATATAATTTAATTATTACTGGTCAAATAAATGTCAGATATCCAAATGACATCACGTCTTCCATTCATAATGTATGTGCATGTAGGTTGTCATTACAGATATTGTTAATCCATACATATTTCTGCAACTGAATTATGACTATCCATAATTCCAGTTTGAGAAATAATATATATATAAAATAAAATAAAAACATCTATTTCAGTAAATAGAGACTCTGGAATGTGATGTCATTCCATAATCAAATGCTACTATCCTTGAATATGATTCACATAATAATACTAATTATTATTATTATAATAATAATAATAATGATAGTAATTATAATAATAAGTATTAACAGCAGATCATTTTTGATATAAAGTAGTCAAATAAATGTGGTAAAGCTTCTTCTTAAATCCACAAATGTAGCTAGCCTCCACAAAGCAAGCCCCTTGCCTCACGTACACGTAAAGCGCTGATATTAAAGCCTCAGGAAACCAAATAGGTTGTGATTTTTAAGAGATTATACACTCACACAAACATAGTTGTGAGTAGTTTATTTAGTTTTGGACAAGAAAACGTCATTAAATGTCACACACTGGACCTTTAAAAATGTCTTTTCCACACACAGGGGTGAGGGGGCGTGGGGGCTCACTCAGGGAGCAGGTGGGTGTGTGGAGACACCGTCACATGACGCCGCGTTTGGCTGTTGTCGCGCTGGTATAAATCTACCTCTGGAGATTTGCTCAGCCCTTCTTTCCCCCGCACACTCAGTCGCTGAGTCTCCAAGTTCGGGCTACAAAGTAGCTTCGACTCGTTCTTCTTCAGTCATGGCTGGTACGTTACATTTTGACATTGAAACATGTGGAAGCTTGACGCTGCGCGGAGGTTTGTAAGTGAGTGAGCTCCCTAACGTGTTGACTGCAGAGTTTGTCAAAGTAGAAAAAGTGTCCCGGACTTTGTGTCAGTGTTGGGTTAATAGTGTGAAAATGGCTGCACTTGTTGCACATCTCTTGTCTTGTCCGGGTGACATGAGTTGTTCTACCAAGACAGGGCGTAGTTGAATTATGTTTATTTGTAGACTGGTTTCTGTCAATCATTGATAACTAAGTTAATTAGTTAATTTATTTTAAGACCTGGGGACTATATCATGCGGCGCATCTTACACGCGTGAATGAGAAATTAGATTGGCGGAGTGATATGATGTCAGACGTGATGTCACTTTCAGACACTTTGATTTTGGACATTTAAAAGAGAAAAGCTGTCCACGTGACTGCATGCATCTCTGACGTAGTTTATTTCAGACATAATTATCTTAAACGTTAAGACAAAGCAATACTTGAAAGTTACTTCATGTAGACTCTGTTTTAACTCTTTGTGCTTCAGTGTGGAGACAAAGATAACCCTCTGAGCCTTGTGGTCAATGATTTAAACCTCTGTTTGTCCCAGGACTTTGGAGTTGAGACTTTTGTATGACATTATTATCATAATTTATCACTCCACAGTCATAATGGACGGCAATAATTGCAACATGCACTGGTTTCTATCAACTTTTTCCTCCTTTAATGTGAGGCTACATGTAAAAATACTGCAGCACCAGTTGAAAAAGGAACTATATGAGGTAAAGTAGGTGTGGAAGGTGCGTTTTTCGTGTGTTCCATTGGAGGAAAATGCTCTTTGCCTTATTGACACAGGACCCCAGTCATATGTGTCATGACATGTGTGCCTGTTAAATGATTTGAAACTGTCTTTTGACCTCGATGTAGGTGCTTGAACCTATGCATGATTGCATGACTGAACTCTTTAACCGTATCGCGACGACTCTCTTTAACGGGGACGTGTGCACGTTCGCTACTCTTGGTTTCTTTTAAATGTTTGTCTGTTTTTATGAGCAGCATAATTCATAGTAAAAGCACAGGAATGGACGGAGTCTCTCGGTTTCCAAAACAAGATTTGCAATTTGATCACACAATGACAAAATTGACATTCTCTGCTATTAAAGAAGACACGCAGAGACAATTTTACTCCATGAAAATGTCAGTGAGGTTATAAATCAAGTGAAATTCTGTTGTTGTTGTTGTTGTTGTTGTTTTTCTCCAACAAGCACCCAGGAGTCGCCCCCTGGTGGATAACTGCTTATTACTTCATTGGCTTTACTTTTCAATCTCCAAAGGCTTCGCCCATGTCTTATAGAGTCTGTGAATAAAAGTGGATTTTCATGAAAATATCAGGTTTACCTTTACTACAATAGGGAAGTTTTCAACGTAACCCTGCAAAATATTATCAGTATTATCTCATGTAAGTGTGGTGTGGTTGAACTTAATGATCTCGATCCGTGTATCTGACGCTGTGGGAAACTGTGCGTCCTTGGCGGAGGATTGCATGCCTCTCACTGTGAAGCGCTGTCTTTTAGTTTATGTGTTTTATGGGAGGCTACTTGTATAAATACTACACCACGGGCTGCACCAATCGAAAAGGGGGCGTGAGGAGAGGAAGCAGTGAGACGGCAACTTTTCCCTCACTGACGCTGCACTGCACCCTCCGACTCCTGTGCTGCTTTTTCTGTCTTTATTATTGGTTTAACGGCATTACCAAGGTGTTGATACACACTCACCGCAGTTGGGACTCATGTTTGGCTCACATGCTACAGTCCACACAGCCACCGCAGCTGCCACACTGACTTCATCGTTTCAATTTATTTCGTCCTCTCACAGGCGAGTCATTGTTCAGTAGCATGAGTTGGCAGGTAGCTGACGACTTTTCCCCCTCCCTGCCATGAGAGGTGGTGGTACGGAGCAGGCGCCATGCTGCGAATAAAACTCACAATAATCAGACAAATAATGATTTATTTATTTTTTATATGGGTAAACTTTATTTTTTAGGGATTCTATGTGCAAAATTTGGCAACAGTGTCCTTTACCTCACCCCTTGGAGAACCAATGTATGGTGGCGTCCATGGAGCTGACCTCTTTCCTGATATTAATACAACATTTTGTTAATTATTTTCTTTTACATTTTTTAGTAGATTAAGTTGACTGATCTTAGTGGACACTAAGATAAGAGAAGTTTACATTATACCTCTGTTTAACTGAAATACCATAGTTGCCAATGATCTAAATGTTTGTTTTTGTACGACAAAGAAAAGTAAACAATGTAACTTAATCTTCACATACATTAGTATGCAAAGTTTGACTTCTGTCTCCTGGTTTGTGTCCCTTTTTCAGACCAGGCTTTTGTGACGTTGGCTACTAACGACAGCTATGCTCGAGGTGCCATGGTTTTGGGCAAGTCCCTGCGTAACCACAACACATCCAAGAAGCTGGTGGTGCTTATTGGGCCACAAGTGTCAGAGCCATGCAAGTAAGAAACAACAATCTTACTTTTCATTTGTGGCTTTTTGGAACGCTTCTGAACCCGAGTTGTTGTGTTCGTCAGGTCGTTGCTGAAGAGCATCTATGACGAGGTGAGGGTGGTGGACGTGGTGGACAGTGGAGACACGGCACACCTGTCCATGATGAAGAGGCCCGACCTGGGTGTCACCTTCACCAAACTCCACTGCTGGACGCTGACGCAATACTCCAAATGTGTGTTCATGGACGCAGACACGCTGGTGAGAAAGAAATTATTTATTTTTTTAGCGGGAATAAACTTTCTTGTTGTTGTTGTTGTTGTTGTTGTTGTTGTTGTTGTTCTCAAAAGTTGTTTGTTTGTATCTCAGGTGCTTTCAAATATAGATGAACTGTTTGACAGAGAAGAATTATCTGCCGCCCCCGACCCTGGCTGGCCTGACTGCTTTAACTCCGGCGTGTTCGTTTTTTGTCCTTCCATGGAGACTCACGGCAAACTGCTTCAGTACTGTACAGAACATGGCAGCTTTGACGGTAAGAGAGGAGGGAGCATTTTCTAACGTTTTACTGTGTTTTATTTGCTTTTGATCAGAAGACATTGATATTATTTATTGAGTCAGTGTTTATCTCGGAGCCTTTTATCGGGCCTCCATGCCTGTGACATTCGGGGGGGAAACCTGTCCTGTGCCAGCTCTGAGCGAATCTCTTCATATCTTGTTCAAATGTTTACCATGTTTGAATAGCTGGTATTTATTCACTGCCATAACTTGGGAAGAAATTGGGGGAGTTAACCTTTTCTTTGGTATAAATGTATATAATAATGCGTCTTTTTTGTTTTTAAATCTTTAAGTTGGATAACTGATGTCATTTTAGGTCGTGAGAACACAAAATAAGTGTTTTAAAAATGCCATTTTGTGAAATTAACTGCCAAATCTTGATGCTTTTTCACATTGTTTAAAGATGTGATGCGTAACATACTAATTCTAGTCTGTGCATTTAAAAAGAAATTCTTGTGTTTTCTGTGGTATGCTAAGCTTCTGGCTTCTTCATAATCTTGAAAGACAAATGAGAATTAGTTAGTCATTTCTAGGGATAAGCCAATTAAAATTGTTTGTTGAATGTTGGCAGAAGAAAAACTAAGATCCACAATCCCTAAAACCAAATCGGTATCAGAAAGAATTCAGCATGGGACTAATTCCTGGTTCACCACAGCATAGTTTGACGTGATCATTATTTCTCGCCACTCGTAACGTGACGCTCAACTGAGCATATTTATCTTTTTTAGCTGTAAGTGAAGTCTTTGTGGAGGCCAGAGTGTGTGGACACAAGGCTCTCCTGTCAGACTGTCGAGCTCTGCCGAGTTATTCACAGGGGGCTCTCGCTGGATCAGGTGGGTGGGGTGGAAGTTAAATTTGAGAGGGCCTGTTTAGCTCGCAGCGCTGGCTGACATTCTGCTTCTCCTCTCGGTGAGACACACTCTGCTGTAACTGAATTTTGGTTGTTGTTCGGCCTCCTCGTCTCGAGTTCTGGTCTCCCCTGAAACAGCTGCTCTCGGATCAGTGGCTGAAAAGATCTTTGGGTTTTCTGACTTTCCAGGAAAAGTCTGCAGTGTTTCTGGAAGTTCTGGAATCGGATATTGGTGTTTTTATTTTAACGTTGCAAAAGTATCCAGTCGACATGAGACAGTATTACTGTAGATGAACTTGTTGAACCCTCTATAAGCTTCTGATTACATAAGTCTAAGAATTGCACAATTGCCTCCCTGTATAGAAAATTTGACTTTGCCCTGGGATCTGATGAGACGTTTAGATTCTAGCGCCGTTATCACCACCGACTTCCCAAAGTGATCCTGAGTGATGAGCTCTCTATAAATGCAAGGAATGTCGCTCTGAATAGTCTGTCCCAGGATATACTGTCCCAGTTGTTTTTGCGTCCTATTGTGGGCACCGAGCACAGAAGTCCAATTCCTACAGTGTGGAGCTTGACACAGTGCAGTCTGTTGATTTTGTCAGCAAAAAAAAATCACTTCTGTGCCGTGGACGAAAAAACAGAAATTGCACGGCAGCCTCCTCAAACAAATCTCGTCTTCTTGTGATAAACAACCACAATCGAAACTGGTGTTTCAATTACAATCATTTAGAAAAACAAAAGTAATCATCGTTGCAACATTTAAAAGCATTATTTTCAGATTGATGTCGCCAATAAGAATCTTAAATTTCCATTTTGAAGCCTCCAGAGCCTGTAACCAGTTGTCAATCACACTGATGTGCACTCACATGTGGCATAAATCTATTTTCCTCCTATATGGAAGCATTGTTTACAAAATGGTCTACCCATTAGCACCTCAGGTAAGTGTTTACTTGTTTACGTTATAAATCAAGTGTGAAATTTTCCCATAGACTTCATAACGGAGGATATTAGAATACGCCGCGACGTACATGTCTATGGTTCTTTGTGGAATTTAATGGCCACTTAAATAAACTTGCCCTTTTTCACTTGTGTAGAAGTACTGTGGAATAGGAGCGAGAGAGTCTGTCGGGACCAATTGGTCTGCTGAATAACGGACAACGCTTTCAAGTGCCCAGCGTCCAGCTCATTTGTGCCAAAATGTTTTTTCATTAGTCACATCCACACACAAGACATCATTGTCCTCCTTCCAGGAAAGTGTGCTCTCTTTGTCAATAACGGTCCATGAAGTTTTTATGTGTAGCGTCTGTAAGCCCGCTGGTATGCTAATGAGTGAAGCTGTGTATATAAATAGCTGTACATGCGATGACCTTTTTAACATATCTACTGCATGGAACACATGACGCACACACATGCACTCCCTTGTCTCTCTCTGTGGGTCACAGTGGAAACCTCACTGAAGACGGCCGCACTGATGCACATTCTCGGACCCTCAAAATGAAGACGCTTGCGTCGTATGAAGTTGAGAAATCCATAGGGGCGGGGGGGAGTGGGGGTGGTGTGTGTATGTCCGTACACAAAGTGCAGCTATGTGTGTTATTTTAAACTACAGCCATCTCTGGCGTGCGGGGAGCACAGAGCTGTGCCTGTGAGGAGACGTGTGTCTGTCTCTGCGCGACCAGAAAAAACTTCAGAGTTGGAACAGACACGTACTCTTGTGAAGGGGTTTGGGGTCGGCGATCTGCCGCCGCGGTGTTTGCCCGCCTCTAAAACACGGTGTTGTGTCGATGATGTAACTCCACATATTTGTCCAGATCTGTTTTGGTTTCACACTCGGAGGATAACTGACCTACTTGTGCAACCCTGCGCTGCACAGACTGTCCTGAGGTCTGTGTTTGTATAATCCACCTCCATGATGAGCTCTGCCCCGCTTCAAAAAGCAGCCAGAGAGAGTGGGGCTCTATCACTGGAGGCAGCTCAAGTACAAACTTGAAAGCGAGCGCTGTCACAGAGGGAAATGTTTATTCACGTCACTAACGCGCGCACACACACACAAAATATTTTAAGTACCCGCGTCTCACTGTGTTATTAAACGCCTTTAAACTACTGCAAACTTTGTTTAAATGCTGACAAGTAATTCAACTTTGATTGTCATTATGCTCAGTGAGAGTTAAAAAGTAAAAGGATTAGATTCTCTTTGTAACCACAACTGAGAGCACTTTGAGCAGGCGACAGTCACTTTCAGCTGCCAGTGTTTGAAGTACACACACAAACACGTGTCAGCTCAGCATTAGAAGTATAATGGAGGCTTTTTACTGCGACTCTTTCAGGCACTTGCTGTTAAACCAGGTACAGTGTGATGATATTCTTGGTTTTTAAGTGATGGTTATTAATTTTTTTACTTAAAGTTAAAGGAAAACCACCGATTTGCATTTAGCTTTGTTTGAAAAATTATTGAAAAAACGTCTTCTTTTTTTTTGTTACGTGCCCACCGGTGACACTTGGCCCGAGCCTTGAAACTACAACGCTAATTCTGCACTTTTTAGACCCACTCGTAGGGGGACAGGACCTCATTCCCAGAATGTAAACCGGGTCTGCCATCTTTGCTAACAGTTATGCTAACAGGACCAAGTGTCACTGGTGGGCATGTGACAAAGAAAAGAATGAAGATATTTCTCAACTCAGGGCAAACTGAGGTCCTTTTATAAGCGATTTACACCAGCGCAGCAGTTTGTGACGGCATGTCCACACAACTAACGTTCTCCTCTACATTTTCCACTTAATTTGCAAACCTAAATTTTTGCAGTGCTGAGCTTGACGTTGACGTTTTTATTTATTTTTTTATATTTGTGACAATTGCTGTGAACTACTACGGGAGTATCAGGGCTGTGCATGAAGAATGACAAGGATAAAGTAGGAATAACACGTGGAGATTCACGTTCTCCACGTTAATCTCCGACGTTTTGTCTCACGTCAGAGGGAGCGACCGCTCCACAGAAGCTGCCGAAGTTGAATCCAGACAGTCTGTGTCAGACGTGGTTGGGATGTTGTGAACGTGAGTCTTTGTCCTGCTGAAACTCTTTTTCTTGACAGGAAGCGGTGAAGTCTCTCTGGTTTTAGTGGCATTGCCGACCGTGTAGAAACCAGGACACTCTGTAACCTGTCCTAATACGCGTGAATCCTCGACATTTCAAGTTTAATCTCAAAACACCTTTTTTTTCTTGAATATGTCTTTTTTTTTTTTTTTTAAATCTATGTAAAGACTGATGAGGTTGGTCTAAAAGAAGCTTATGTCAATATTTTCTCACTTGTCTGTGTTGCAGGAGGAGACCAAGGTGTTCTGAATGGCTTCTTTAGCGACTGGGCCACAGCTGACATTTCGAAACACCTCCCCTTCATCTACAACCTCAGCAGCATAGCCATCTACACTTACCTCCCGGCATTCAAACAGTAAGTGTTAGTCTGCCAAGGTCACGTGGCTATTACAGGGGAAAAAAAAAAAGGAAATAAAAATATCTTTATGATATTTTAAACATGGTTATTAGATTTCAGCCGGGGCTGCCGGTGAGTGTGGCTCAAAGACTGTTGTGTGGGGACACAAAGCCAAGGTGTAAGCGGACACTGATCACATGAACATGTAGTGACATCGTGACATGACATTAGGTTACGAGTGAGGCAAGGGGCGCGATTGCAGCGGGCTGAGCCCAGCAGGCCCTCGTCTCTGGGTCGAATGTCCAAGCATGAGCTCGCGAACAGCTGATGCCGAACCCTAAAATAGAGCCTGTTTATTTAAAGAGCTTTTTCTTTTCTTTTTTTTAAAAACGTTAAGCCTCGTCATTGTGCTTTGCATCTTAAACCCCAGCACCCGCCGCCCTTCCTTCCCGTATCTGTCTCTCTGCATTGAAACCTCTCATCATGGAAAACAATCCTCATCAATGGGCATTTCTTGGCAACCAGATCAGAATGACACTGGTAATAAAAATGTTTTTGGTGTCGACACCACTGCTGATGTTTGAAGAATGACGTTGAAGACACATTTTAGGTCAAAGCTCTTTTAAATTTCTTAACATAGCACATTTAAAAACATCCGTGTTGAAATGCTTTATACGCCCAATCTAACTCTTTATCTAATCCTGCGGCGTCTACATGTCGCTTTTAGAGCTGAAACAATAAATTGTCAACTATTTTGTTTATAGATTTAATCAGTTTTAGGCTTTTTAACAGGATTTCAGATTTTTTTTATCTTTGTTTCTTTGCTCCATAAAACAATTTTGTTTGTGGACAAATCAAGACATTTGAGAAACATCATCATTAACAGGTTTGGAAACACTGAACAAAGGTTTTTAACGTTTTCCGACATTTTATGGACCTAACGATTATGAAAATTGTCGTCAGTTATAGCTCTCGTCGCTTTATAAAAGTAGATATAACACTTTTAAAAATGTGTATATACAGTCAAACTAAAGGTGGGGTGGAAAAGCTAAGACTTTAAATTGTATTTGAAAATATCAGCGATGAGACATAAACGTTACACAACTGAACAAATCTCCCACATGTGATGTCTTCTCAGCTGTCTTGACAAATCAAAACACTTGGTGATTGATTGAAACTTTGAAAAAACTAAATTTCTTGTGTATTTCTTTTTAGTTTGCATGTCCACTGACCTGGAGATGGCTGTGTTTATTCAACTTATCCTACAGTCATCCACCAGGGGGCGATCAGTTCCACTCTTAAGGAGCTGTCAGGGAGAGAATGAATAGAATATGTCCTCAAGCAAAGCTGTAGAAAATCAGTTTTCACATTGAATTGAATGGATCAAGTCACAATTAAGTAATAATTTGATAAAACAAATACCTTTCTTTTCAGATATGGTGGCAGTGCCAAGGTGGTCCATTTCTTAGGGAAGACCAAGCCGTGGAGTTACAAGTATGATCCCAAAACCAAACGGGTGACCGGAAGTGTGCAGGAGGCCGACACGCATTCCACCTTCCTCCTGGACTGGTGGAACCTGTACTCCACCGCTGTCGTACCCATGATGCACGAGGAGTACGGAGACCAGCCGTTCCACTCAGGATGCGAGGAGGTAAATGGGGAGCAAACGGAAAGCTGCGGTTCAAATTGTGACTTTTATTTGACACTTTTTGTTGATTTACCTGCTGTGGTGACTCCTTGAGAGGGAGAGTCTGAAAGAAAAAAGGAATATTGTTTTCATAAATGTGTTGCATTGTCACCTACATTCATTCTGCTCTGATTCTGGATGATCTACCCACTTTCTATTCCCCCCTCACCATTCATCTCAAAAAGCCCCAGTATAGTGGTGACACAGTCACTTCTGAGAGCATACAGGTATGGAGATAATCGTCTGTTGTTTTTTCTAGCTTGTTGGCGCCTGGTTTAGTGCTCCTACTACTCGTCTAGAAAAAAGAAAATAGAAAAAGAGAAGCTTCTGCTTGTGTTTGGCTGTGGCCATTTATTAGAAAAATGCTATGTATGGCGATTCTTAGTGCTTTTCCACGCTGCGTCTATTTCTGTGCCTGCTATGGTCTCATCGTTGTGTTTGATTGTCTATTTTGGCTTAGGTTGAAAGCCCCTCCTCTCACGTACAAGTGCACGCACAAGCGCAGGCACAAGAGGAAGTGGCGGCGGCGACGGAGAAGCTGACGTCGGACGAGCGGCGGGAGAAATGGGAGCAAGGTCAGGCGGACTACATGGGAGTGGACTCATTTGACAATATCAAGAAAAAGCTTGATACTTTTCTCAAAAAATAAATGAAGAAAGAAAGAAAGAAAGCAGAATTAAAAAATAACAGAGCACTTGCAGTAAAAACAAATGCACCACATGTTTGTTTTTGTCTCTTTTCCGCTACTGGTTTTCGCATCCGAGGTGACTCACTCCACCAGCGATATCCTCTCCATACATCAGTGTTAGTGCTGTTTAAATGTTGCTTAACTGTGGCACGTGTATCTGTTCTGCTTCACTGGGAGTGAAAGTTACAAAAAAGGAGTTAATTTCATTTAAAAACTGCAGTTTTTCTTGAAATCTCAGCCGGGTCTCACGTTTGTCATAGTAAGCACTGCAGTCTCTTTACATGTACATTCTTAATTTTTCTTTTTTTTTCTATGATTTAGTAGTCGTTTAGTACTGGCGTGGTGTTCTCACAAGTTTTAATTTCTTTGCAGTTGAACAGCCTCTGTTTGAACATGGGTATAAAAAGCATGTTTACAGTGTTTCTTAAGGCCGTCATTTGGTCACATAGAGTTTACACTAAATCCTCAGTGCCTTTGGTGTTTATTGCACGCTCTACTACCTTGACTGGAGTTTTTCAGTGAGTTATTAGGTTTTTAAACATTCTTGCAATAGTAGTATATTAAAAACATGGAAAAAGTTTTGCTCAGCTGACTTTTCTTCACTTCATTTTGTTTGTGTGTGTGTGCAACACTGGGTTTTTAGATTTTTAGAGCCTTGTATGTTAATTTAACATGCATACACATCCAGTCCCTTGTTAGAGATACAGGGTTTTCAACAACGTCTCCCTAGTGTTGACCTAATTTTTCAGGTGGGAAATAAATTAAATAAATTAAATTTTTGCTCCAAGAGGAAGTTCTTCTAATCATGACTGATATTCAGTTTTTCATAGTAAAATAGGGGCCGTCAATAAGTTCTCATTTGAAGAGGAAATGGCTGCATGGTGGTGCAACCCTAACCCTTCTTAAAATGTCCTTTAAAATAATGTATTAGCAACTACATTAATACATTTTAACTATTTCTGTGCACAAAACTATAGTTTATATGATACTTATGTTACTCATACATACATTTTGCAGGGTTTCCAGCAACCACAAGGGGGGGCTGCCGGGGCTGCTTCCACGCTAATGCAAATATCACTGTTAAATATGTGTCCTAATTTTCTATGTGAATATTCATATTAAGAACGTTTCCAGTCCGATAAAAAAAAAGTGTGATTACAGAAGATAGTGGAAAATAATGCAGTTTATCGCCTGCTCGTACAAGAACTTCATAGTTTCTGTTTAATTTACTGCATTTGATCTAAAATATAGTAAAGGGGGTTTCTGCCAAGACGGTACCCTGGTGTGTATTTCCGGTTTAGCCCCCATAAGAGCACCACTTACATCCGGAAAAAGAAACGACTACTTTTATAAAACTTTTATTTAGTTTTATTAAATATAAGCTTAGAGAGGTTTTACGTGACGGTTGGGAAACGTTTCTATTACAGGTTTGTGAAGGGAAGAACGCTAAAGAACTCACTTACTTTTATTTATTTATTTTTTAATAACGTCTGCTAGGAGTGGGCGTATTTGGCCGTGACCGCACAGCGGATAATGTGACAGCTCCGTTCGCCAGGAATGTAAACGCACACCGCCGTCAACATGGCCTCGGTGTCCACGCTCCGAGCGGCTCTGCTTGTGTCTTTCTCCGTGTTGCTCACGCTGTTGCTGGGCTTTGGACTCCCCGCACTGCTGAACTCCGTGATGAGAATGTTCGGTTTACCGGAGAGCAGCGTCACCGAGTGCATAGTCGTGCTCTATTTGGTGTTTGTGCTGTCTGTCGCGACGCCAAGAATTTCCAGAGGATTTGTGGAGGTAACGTCAAAATCTGCATGCACTTATGTTAGAGAGAAGTATTGTTTTTGTTGTATATAATAATCCTGTAACACGTTCACTAAGACGTATTACAACACCATGGCCACATGTTGCGTAATAACCACATTCTTACAATCCCTTGTCATTAACTGTGTCCTTATTAGTCCACATGCCATTAACCTGTGTAGAGTATGCTGTAAAATGACACAGGGAGGACAAACAGTGGGAATTTAACAGTATTTGACTTAACTAGAAGCTGAACACCTTGAATTAAGATCTAAAATCAAAGAAATAACTTCATAATATAACAGTAAAGCTGGAACATGACATCTGGATCTGGAGACTCATATGATACGTCACAAGAAATATGTAAAATGTGAGAGTGGACCAAACCACTCCTGCAATAATCTAAAATCAGTTGATATTGTGCCTTCAACGAACATTACTATACTATTTTAAGTTATTAATTTGTGTTCACTATGTCCCCCACAACTTGTGTGGATATATACGCTTATAGCGGAATATATGCCTCATGAATATTACTTTAAAAGGTTACATTGTGCTTTTTATAAACCTTCTGCTTACTTCCTGACTTTCTGTTCATATTTAAAGGGCATAACCTAATGCATACTCTCTATATATGATTGTATCTGTTTTAATGTGTGTTTTTCATGAGCTAAAGTAAATGTATTTGTTGCTCCTCCTGTGCAGGTGAACGGGAAAGCTGTGTTTATTACAGGCTGCGACGGTGGGTTTGGACATGCACTCGCCAAACATTTGCACAGTCTGGGCTTCACCGTCTTCGCTGGGTGTCTTTTAAAGGTAACGGTATGAATAATTGAACACACGTGCTGCATTGCAGGTTCTACTTTACACCGTATGTATATATATATATGTATATATCTCCCCCACATTCTCAGGTTTAATTTGAGGCCGTACAGGGACAGATTTAAAGTCACATTTTTGACATCCGTTCTACTGCTTTATCCTCTGCATGAGGGACGTGGGGGGAGCTGGAGCCAGTCCCAGCTGACATAGGGACAAAGGGTTGGGTACACTAGTCTGTACGGGTTGTCAGTCCATCACAGGGCAAACACACAGAGACAAACAAACATTCCCTCAGACAGAAAAGCCCTCAGTCGAAAACAGGATCCAAAACGGCGACGAGCTTGCAGTGAGACAACGCCAGCGACACCACGTCTTCATCATTCATTTATTTACCCAGGAAGTCCTCAAAAATCTCTTTTTGACACTTAAAATAACACGTACAATATACAAAATAAAAAGAACCGTCAAATATTTGATCCATAAGTGGTAAGACCTTCTCAAAAAATATACCGTACCACAGGTGTGACGTTCTGTCGTTCCTGCAGGACGAAGGTGGAGAAGGTGCAAAGGAGCTGGAAGAGTTTCATTCAGATCGAATGAAGGTGGTGCAGCTGGACGTCCGCAGCGAGGAACAGGTGAACCAGGCCGTCGAATATGTCCAAGAAAACCTCCAGAACTCTGAAAGAGGTAAAATAACAACAACAACAACAACACTGCCTCAGCTAAAAACCTGAGGATCACTCACACACTCAATCCTCTCCTCCCGTCTTTGACTCAGGTCTGTGGGCTGTGGTGAACAACGCCGGCGTGTCGACCTTCGGGGAAGTGGAGTTCACCTCCCTGGACACCTACAAGCAGGTGTCAGAGGTCAACCTGTGGGGCACCATCAGGGTCACCAAAGCTGTGCTGCCGTTAATCCGCAGAGCCAAAGGTCAGCAGCTGTATCTGTGTCTGCACTGTAGATTAAACACTGGAGAAGTTTATCATACCTTATACCTTAGTTTATCATACCTTATACCTTAGTTTATCATACCTTATACCTTATACCTATATATATATATATATATACATATATATATATATGTGTATTATTAACATAGTTAGAATTCCTGGAAGGGAGAAATCCAATAAGTCGTGTCCCATGATTTCAGTGAGGAATGTTAACAGTCTTGCCCTGTAATGGTTTTTATACTTTAAATTATTCTAATTCATTTATTTGTGTTTAAACATAAACATAATATATTGTAAATGATGTGTTTAGGTGACAATTTAAATGATAACTATTATTATTATTATTATTATTATTAATAATAATAATAATAATAATAATAATAATAAAGAAAAAAATAAAAATAAGTGGCTGGTAGTTTATTCTACACTTTAGATGCAATAACCACTGGAGCCAATATTAGAATATGAATAAAACCTTGTGTTGTTTTTTTTTTTTTAAGACTTGATTTATGGACCTGGAAGTTTTTGAAGCTACTTCATTTTACTTAATTTTTTAATTAGAACTGAATCTAAATTTTCAAATCGCAGGAGGTGCAATATTCCTTAAACCGCAAAGTTGTGTCAAATGAACCATTTTAGATACTAAAATAAATACTGTCCTGATCTATAAACAAACACATCATATTCTACAGACTGAAGATCTTTGTTTCTCTCAGATCTGCACAAATATCACACAGTAAATCAATTTAATTGTCATTCAAATGAAAATGAGCCGAACTGTAATTGTCATTAAATCCTTAGTTCAATATTTACGGTGCTACAGATTTAAAAACAAGATGGAGCCTTACTACATGAGATACCATCAAAATATGAACTACTATACACTCACTAAGCGTATTCATTTAAAACTTACAGACATTCATTTTTCTAACCTGATATTTTATGCATTCTTTAAAACTGGCATTTAACATGGAACAAACCTGGTTCTTGTGTCCACAGGTCGCGTCGTGAACATGGTGAGCTTGTACGGGAGGATGGGAAACGTGATGCGCTCGGCTTACTGCGTGTCCAAATACGGCTTGGAAGCTTTCTCCGACTGCCTGCGCTACGAGATGAAGACCTGGGGAGTGAAGGTGTCCATCATCGAGCCGGGAAACTTCATCATGGCCACAGGCATCATGACGCGCGAATTTGTGGCCAGCGAGACCAACAAGCTGTGGAACGAGGCGCCCGCGTCTGTGAAGGAGGATTATGGGAAAGCGCACTTTGAGCATCACATGGCTCAGATGCGCTCTTTCTGCAACAGCGGCAGTAAGGACGTGGGCCCCGTTCTGGACGACATCACCGACGCTATTATGTCCAAACGCCCTTACACGCGCTACAACTCCACAGAGCCACACTGGTGGATCAGAGCGCAACTGATGACCCACCTGCCCGCCGCCATATCTGACCTGCTCTACTTCTAAAAACGAAGATTCTTCTTTTCCACACTGTCTTTTTAACAGGACGAAATCTCTGACAGAACCAGACACAAAGATGTGCGGCCATCTGCCTCGACCGGTTGCGGTGAAAGGAAAAATGAGGGGGAGAAAGTGAAAGACAGAAAAAAAAGAGACAAGAAGCAGATACATGTATAGAGTTATAGGTTTAGACACAACAGTTCTGAATCAGTCATGACATGTTAAAGTACTACAATGTCATTTAGACACACAATACATTAGCAATACCACTACTGCTACTGTTATTATTAATAATAATAATGAAAATGGACCTGGATCCTGCAAGATGAGGACAGAGAGAAGGGTCAGGAATGAAAGACACTAGGGAGAGCAAGAAACCCTGAATGTTACAACACTAGAATGACCATATGTTATAATTATTTCTCATCATTAACACCTTCAGAAAAACACTGAAAACACACATTTCTAGAGGTGAACGTGAGACCTGACTTTACACTCTAACAATAGCACGACAGCCCTGGTTCTCCCGCGATATCATGTCAACAAATATCTGCTGTGAAAAAGTGTCTATGACGCCAGGACACACCGTCGTTGACGACTTTCCGTCACATCATTCCAATCCAAATGTCCACGATCAGAGAATCTGACGGACATAAAAACAAGCAGACGTTTGCAGTCGTGTACGTGCGTCGCACTTCACAGAAACATCTTTCCTCAGCACTTGAAATTCACTGATAAAGCCTTAAAACTTTTGCAAAAAACATAACTGCTGCACTTTTCTACATCTTACAGACACTCATTTTATAGTAGTATTCACTCCTTGTCTTTAAAATTTGCTGTGACATTATACTTTTTTAAAAACGTGTGTCTTTATGTTGCCTCATGGGAATTTTCTGGGGCCCCCACACTGGCACGAGGACCAGAGCTCGACAGAAACTGTCGAGCCCCGCCCCCGCTGTTCTGTTGTGACAGCCTCCGGAACAAACCGAGGTCAGTTACTGTAAATCTGTGGTGAGATTTGGCTCGACTCACCGTCAATGTTGCGCAACAGCAACACAATCACACTTTGTCCCACACGCTTCGCATTACTCCCACAGTGGGTTTGATTGAAGTGATTAATGAGCATTTTTTTGTTGTTTTGTATAAACAATAATGTGTATGAAAAGTACACATTACTTTGTTATGTGTACTTTTGCAAAAGCCTTGTACTTTTGCTACAAATGATTTTAAATAAAGTGAGCAAATGTGTCATCTGTGATGTAATGAGGCATTTTGGCCACTGGGTGGTGCTGAAGCATCATTCAAACACTTCTAAACCTTGTGCTGTTTCCAGAACAAAATCAACCTGCAGGTGATTACAGAACGACAATATCCTCCCATATTAAAAGGCACCACAGTTACATAACTCTGACCTTTATGACTTGGCTCCGCATCAGAACCAGCATTAACCTTTAAGCAGTCTGAGCTACAGAAGCGTTTGGACGACTTAAAGTAGTTCCTGCCCTGAAACCGTCACAACCTGACCCTTGCTGAAATCACTTACATCGGCCATTTTTCACGTCATCTTCTCACTCATCGTCTAAAGCTTTGACCAAATTCCCCAAAAACTAGGCAAGGCAACAGTGATCCATGAGGGTGGATTGAAGGGAAACCAGAGACAGTAACAGGTGACAGAGGACAAAAAGCTGGGGCACCCCCAGACACATATATAGACAAACAACCACCCACTCTCACGGTCAATTTAGAGTGTCCAATTGACCTAATTGCATGTTTTTGGACTGTAAGAGGAAGCTGGAGAAAACCCAGGCACACACGGGGAGAACATGCAAACTCAATGCAGTAAGGCCCTTGTTCCGAGGCAACAGTGATCTGTGAGGGTTGAAGGGGAACTAGAGACAGTCCCAGCTGACATGTAGGACAAGAAGCAGGGGACACCCTGGGACAGGTCGTCCAGGTCCATCACTGGGCAAACAAAGAGACAAAAAACAACGACAGTCAGTTCAGAAGTGTCGCAAACTCCACACTGGTGACTTTCTTGCTGTGAGGCAATAATGCTAGCCACTGCACGCCTTGTGGCCCTCGTCTTGTCATGTTATGACTGAAAGAGGCCGAGTTGAGATGATCCATAAAAACAGCAGACATCGTCATTTTTATGTGGCTTTATTACGTCTTTTTTTTGAACACTCTATAATAAACTCTCCTAAAATTATTACACCTGAACACATCGTCGCCGCCATAAGAACAGTAATTAAGAGCATGACATTATACATCGTTTGCTTCTTTTTTTTTTTCTCCCTCGTTTTCACAGCACTGCCTTGATCGTTCCGT
This sequence comes from Solea solea, assembly GCF_958295425.1. Classification (NCBI taxonomy): domain Eukaryota; kingdom Metazoa; phylum Chordata; class Actinopteri; order Pleuronectiformes; family Soleidae; genus Solea; species Solea solea. The sequence goes on along the minus strand of NC_081134.1, from coordinate 33,542,454 downwards.
GGCATCGGATCCCGTCACTTTTTTCCAAAAAATCTCACCCGTCTGTCCTCCTTCACTCTGTCACACCGTCACATACGAAGAAGGAAGCTCGGTGAGACAAAGAAACGCTCAAAGAAACGTGGAAGCAGCACAGAAGAAAGACAGAAAAAACAAAAGCACTGAAGCGTCAAAACGAGACAAACAAACAAAGACAGGAAAAGCACAAGGTCACTTGTCCTCAGTATCATCAAGAAATGAATCAGTCTCTCAATAACATCCATCACCACTGACGTTAAATCTAAAAACCATGCCTGTACAGCAGAAGGCTCTGCTCATGCGGGCCTTCACTTTATACTTGACTTTATTTTGAACACATTTCTTCAGTTATTTAAGTGGCTAAACTGCAGAAGTGAACGTCTTGACAAAAAGCAATTTCTTTAGAACCAGTAACGTGAGATTCAGGCCATGGTTACACCCGGGGTAAGTTGTTGTTTTTTTTATTCTGTACATGAAGTTTTCATCTATGATAAGGTCACTTGAAACTACAACACAGTCGTCAGCTAACGGGGGGGGGGGGTTTGGACGTCTTTATGCATCAATCGAGACAAAAAAAAATGTCGCACACATTCGCTCGCCGGTCAGACTCCACATGAAAAAAGTTATAACTAAAGAGCACGAGGCGGTGACAAGTGGGAAGAATCGGATAAGGAAAGGTGAAAAATGGAGGAGAAAAAAAAGGAACCTTTGGTTGACGGAGAGCTGTGAAGGCACATTAACATCTCCTCGTCCTAAATCCTTCACACTGTGTTGGCGTTTGTCATTTTAGTGCAGAAACAGAAGCCAAGAGGAGGGGATTTTCTCACACACACACGCACACACACACACACACACACGTACACAAACAACAACAAAAATAATAAATAAAAATCAATTGCTGACAGCAGTGGATCGCTAAATACTATCTTTGCACGACGTGTCAGCAATATGGCACCGATACCAGGGGCGGGGGAAAGAGTGAAATACATGACATGAATTCTTTAACTAACTTTAAATACTTATCTGGCAACACGGCGGGTTAGATATTGGGAAATTTAAGTGGGAAAACAGGCACAAATATGTTGGAAATAAAAGTAATGCATGACCTTAAATGACGGAAAATCACTCAAGTTATATGAAAAACAATCACGTGATTTTCACTTAGAAAGGCATACATGTATATATATATATATATATATCGTTTTAGAAATGTGTTCAGTCCTCGCACGTGCTCTCACCTCGGAATGTTCTAATATAGAAAAACTACTCGTGCTGTGGATGTGAAAAGTTGCCGCGAATCAAACTGAAAAGTGACTTCATGACAGAAAACGCGCGTCGTCCATCCCCACAGCGTTTGTTGTATTCATCGCTCTGTCAATCACCTGAGGGAATGAAGAGAGAGAGAGAGAGAGAGAAAAAACACCCAGTGTCTCTTTAACGCTTTGATTAAAACGTCCAAAGTTGGCCTCCGCTCATTCTCCCCCACCCGAATCTGACTGGGAGCAATAATCCAGATATTCTTATCCTGTGGAACAGATTCTCCAAGCCTCCTCCCTGGATCCTGATTCACTTTTTTTTTTTTCCATTCCTCCTCTGTGAAATCCCTCTCTCCCCTCCCCTCCCTTTCTCCCCCTCTCTTACTTTCACTGTACTTGGGTCCAACTGGCCACAGCTGGAGAACTCATCATCGCAGACATTGTGATCGCCATCGTCGCCGTCCCTGTCGCTGCCGCCGTGGCTCTGATTGCTGATCTTCCAACGCTCAAACTTCTACTTTGTCCATTCTTTCCGCTAAACACTGCGCTGTAAATACAAACCATGTGTTGCGTTAAAAGACATGTATTGTGACTTCACACAGGCTGCACAAGACGAGGACACTTCACTTCCAAGCTCACGCTTTAAACAAATGGCCCGACTTCCCCTAAGGAACTGTATTCTCCTTTAAGTCCTTTGTGCGCCTGCTGCTTTTAGTTTGATGTATATGTATACGCTCGGCAACCGCACAAACGTGACCCCCGGGTGACCCTTTAACTCCCTCATTCCCTCAAGTGATCACTAATTCAGGATCGGTGACATCATCCTGCCTGGATTTCCCCCTCCCGTTTCCACAGAACTGGAGGAAGAGGAGCAGGAGGAGGAGGAGGAGGAGGTTTAGAACTTTATGGGAAAACACTTAACTCCTCACACGACCCGACACATGTATGACCTCTCGCCAACTCGGCCTTTGTAACATTCACATGATAAGGATACAGCAATACGTGAGACAAGCAGTTCCGCGGTATGAAAAAAAATAAAAATAACACGACCTCGCACGAGAAGATGATTCATCTTCCGTTTTCACGCACACACTCGCACACCCGCACGGTGCGGATGTCCCGATATCTCTAAAAAGAAATTTAAAAAAAAAAACACAAACGGTGAATCCTAATAGAACTGTTTCAATAAATATATTTTGGTCACTTAATTTTTATTCATGATTAGCATTTAGCAGGAAGTTGTGAACCCGGTGCGTCGTCCACAACCGTTAAGACAGCCAACACAAACACAGAACGTTTGAAATGCAGACCTCTATGGGGATAGAGTCTGGAAAACGACAAAAGAAAAAGAAAAGAGAGAGAATGCCTCGCGGTGGATGTCGTGTGTTCGATAGTTAAAAAAGAAAAAAAAAAAAAAAATCACATTTTTTTTTTTAAAAAAGAAACTGTTAAAAGGATTATATATTATTGACAAAAACAAAACAAAAAAAGAAAAGAAACTAAATGTAACTAATAGATATCAAGATGGAAATACATGGCGTTTGTTTGCCTATGACCTAACACATCTGGATAATTTAAAATAGGGCGACCAAGAGGTCTGTAGTCAACTCTCAGGAGTCCATAGTCTTTTTCCTCTTTGTCTCCCTCTCTCCCCCCCTCTCTCTCTCGCTCTCTCTCTGTTCCTCTGAGTCTCTCCCGTGCCTTTGCTTCCTCCTCTTGGAATGCTCACAAATCGGGCATTAAAAAGTCCTGATGATGTGTTAAGTCCTCAGGCTTGGAGTTTAATATGTTAGTGTGTGTTCTGGTGTGTGTGTATATACTGTATGGATGCAGTTGTGTAGAGGTGTGTGTGTGTGTGTGTGTGTGTGTGTGTGGGAGACAGAGAGGGATCAGGAAGCTGCCAAGGCCTTGACCAGGTACAGTTTGTCGCCCTGCTCACTGGTGAAGATGGGGGCTTTTTTGTAGTGTTCCACAAGCTCTTCCATAGAGTTGAACTTGCGCTGTCCGATGCAGTAAAGGCTTTCCTTCAGCTGCACTTTGAAATGCTTATTCTTGCTCTGTGCCTTCAGGGAGATGGAGAAGTCGTTTGGCTGCGAAGAGAAGAGAAAAGGGAAAGAGACGCAAGGTTAATTATCTGCGTAGGTCTAAGTCGTCCAGCTCATGGGGAACTGGACTTGCTTGAGTTTTCGTAAAGATATTTTCACTTCTCATTCAAGAGGCTCCATCAGTTCTATTTAAACTTTTTTTTAAATAAGAGCTGAAACATCTTTAAAAAAAAGACTCAAGCAAGCCCAGCTCCCTATATCCACACAATTATCTGTTTCAAACATCACTGACTGATGACTCGCTGTCTCGGATGAGGAAGTCTCCTTCTGTGCCTCTCTGGTTGAGGGCCACCTCCGCCTGGTGGCGCGTCACCTTCCCGTAGTACCACTCCTTCCCTGCGAAGCGCCCGGTGCCTGAAGGCGAGATGTAGTCACAGTCGGGCGTGGGCGGCCCGGCGAGCGCCGCCGAGGATTTGTGGGAGGCGGAGTCCAGCACCGTGACGTAGTTCTTGGGCACCAGGCCCAGCTGTCCGTCCGCTTTGCGGCACTTCCACCACTCGGGGTCGTTCTCCGGCTTCTCCACGACCTCCATCACCTCGCCGCGCTCAAAGTTCAGCTCCTCGTCGTTGCCCGAGCTGAAGGGGTAGAGCGCCTGCACCGTGTGCAGCACCCGGTTCCCGTTTGTGGTACTGTTCATCACGGCCGCCAGCTTCTCCGTGAGCGACCCGCCCTGCTCGCCGAGGCCGCCCATTCCCCCGCCCCCCGCCGTCCCGTCCACGTCCTCCGTCACGTAGTTGGACGGAAACCAGCCTGACCGTCCGTTGTAGCTGCCGCGCCACCAGCCGTCGCTGCACTTCTCCATCACCACCACCCGCGTGCCTTTCACCAGAGTGAGCTCGTCCTCGCGCTCCGCCGTGTAGTTGAACTTCACCAGGGCGGGCAGGTTGAGGTCGTACAGCCGCTCCCCGTTATCTGCATACATGTCTGTGTCGGCGTTGGACGCCGTGTCTCTCATCCCTCCCTTTCTGCTCTTCACCTTCCCAATTCCTGGACACAAAAGAAAGAAAAAAGAAAGAATGAGAACACGGTGTAAAGTTAACAAAAAGAACAGAGTGAACTTAGTGGAAAAGGTCAAGTCTTTTTTTGGTGTAAATTAGAACTTTAAAGTCATCATTTCACTATAACATAAGTGCCCAGAATTCCTATTTTCACACCCATCCATTGAAGTGGAACAAGTCCCAACAGAAAAACTAAAACCACACCATCAAAAAAAATTTTTTAAGGGCGGGGGGGTTGAAAAAATCCCAGACAAATACCAGGCTGTGATAATAAGCATTAGGTTCTGTGCAGAAGTACAGGCAGGGTGGGTAAGCAGAAGCCGAATATCATTTGTTTTCCACATTACAGTGCCCTAACCCCCCACATTCCTAATCCAAATACATTCTTTTGGATTAGGACAGGGCTGCTGAGGGAAACCAGAAAAAACACAATGTCTGGTTTTAAAGAAAACTCGTTTTGGCATTGTCCTTTAAGGTCACACCGGGTCGAAATTAATTACAACCTACACTTGAACTTTGTGGGCAAAGAAAAAAAAAAGGTTAAGTCACATCTGATAGCGGCTAATCCCGTTGCAGTAATCACCTCGGCTTCCCCCGACACCTGCTGCCTTGCCTGCACTACAGCTGGACACCAAACTCTTATTTCATTTGTGCCAAAACTCTCTCTCTCTCTCTCTCTCGCTTTCATTCCTCTGCTCTGTCTCAGCAAACTCTCCACTCCCTCATTCCTTCAACCAGCCAAGTGAGCCTAGAAGTGGACTTCAGTATATGAAAAAATGGAGTGTCTGAAACCTATATTCCCTTGAACAGCCACCAGGGGGCAACTGTCTGAGAAAATGACCCTACTTCCCAATTAAAGGTCACATTTAGTAGCAGATGTTTGTTTAAGTCTATAATTGCTTAAAAATAAAAAAGACTTTGGTTTTCGTAGCCTTAGATTAAGCCTTGTGTATGTGCTTTAGGCAAGGGCCATTCATTTCATTGTGTTTCACGTTTTGAGGCCGAGGTTACGGTGTCAAATAGTAAAGAACAACGTCCTTTTATTGGTCTGTAAAGGCCACTGTAATTCCTCGATGCGTTTGGGAAACAAAATGCCAACATAATGTACTTTGCAGTAATAACATCAGTAAACCTTTTTAAATTCATTAGTTTCAGGTCTTCTTAAATACAGCATAATGTCCATGTTGTACATTATCTTCTCATTTTGAGTCAAACGGCTGACGGCTTCTATTGTGGCGTTGAAACAATGAGCTTGACGGCTAATGCCGTCCATGACTGCAGGTGTAGGTGGACATTAGGGGTGGGAAACACAGGGTGCCTCACATATGCAATACACTGTCCACGATACCAATGACATCACGATACAACGATTCCGATATATTGACGAAAACAAAACGTCCGTGTAGGAGTGCAGGATGTCTCTCTTTATAAAGTCTATGGATTGAACGTGGATGGAGCATCTCTTAAAGTAGGTTTCTCTGCCATTATTCTGCTGTAAAAGACATCAAGTAGTAACGGCTTGCAAGTGAAAAATAAATAAAATAAATTAGTCGATTATCAGTCCCACAGGCGGAAATTCTTTCTCTGCATTTAACCCATCCTCTACTAGAAACTTTCCTAGAACTGGGAGCAGCGGGCGGAGCAACCTTCCAGTTACAAGCCAAGTTCCCTTGTGGGGTTTCGTGGCAACTGGCAGGGACTGTTTTATCTAGAGCACCTTAATTTGTTAATTAAAATAGAAATATTTGCCTTAGCATATTGATTCTGATATTGCGAGAGGAAGGACGACAATATTTGACCCATCCTCATCTCCCACTTTTCCAAACATGGCAACTTTAGAGGCTTTGAAATGGCAGTTTACAAGCCAGTGGGTGACACCACAGTGAGTTGCCACTTGATGTAAATGACTAAAAGAATTTATCATCAGGGATGACATCAGTGAATTTTATCAGGTTCTTGGCTCGGTGTAAAACGTGCACTCGGTGACACCATCTCTCCAAAGTGAGGGGATATTACCATATGCCCTGAGGCTGAGCCGCGCCAGGCCTGCGGTCATCGTCCTTCTGGACAAGAATTTCCACTTGGCAGCCTGGCATGCAAACAGTTGTATGAAACACGTGTAGCTACCACACTATGCAAGTGCTGAGATCACGCCTTCTCCCTACTCTCCAGAGAGCAGCTCTAACACTCACAGGCCGGGCAGTCTATACACAACTTTCCTCCGTGGCAACAAGAACAGTCAACAATTCTGCGTCGTCACGCAAAGATGAAATGACGTCACACTTGCAAACGCTAGCGTCTTAATGACGATGCAGGCAAACCAGACTACAGGTGGGACCAGACAGACACTGATACCAGACACGGAGAGCGTGGGGAAACTAGTGATTCTATTCCTGATTACGTTTGCAAGGCTTCAACTCGAATAATCGAGAAGTCAGCAGAGTTAAATTATACCCGAAGGCAGGGTGTAGCCCTCGGGACACTGCTGGGAGGCCGGTGTTTGTTTTCCTGCTGTGGATTATGACTTATGTGTCACAACGCCACACCGAATGTGTTTGCGCCGCAGATAGATTGTTACTGAGAGGTGTCCGTGACTCAGGGAGCGCAGACAAATTTCATGGTAGAGCTGGAGTCCGACATCAAAATTGCTTCCAGGTAGAGCCTGTTATTAGACACACCACTGTACATAACTACAGAGTACAGACAGGGTGTTTAGAGCTGATGTCTGTCTGTCGGTCCAGGTAAGGTCTAGTCATGACTCAAACTCGTCTTAAATAATTCGAAGAGATAACTGCCTTAAAATGCCTTTGTTTTTTTTAGACAATTGCAAAATTGTTTTCTCCCAGAGAATCTTGACATTTATAAGAGTTTGATGGACACAAACGGCTAAAAGTAGCAGCTGCCAATTTACCTCAAAAGGTACAATTAGAAGTTCTGCTTAACAGCGTTTCATTTGAAGGTTCACATTTGTGCCGTGTCCTGTTTTGAGAGGCTCTTTTCATTTTGGGCCAGCATTTTCTTTTCTTTTCTTGCAACAGTAGCGCAGTAAACACTTTATTTTCCACTTTTCCTGATTATATTTATTTTATTCTTAGGAGGGGCAGCAAAACGTAGCTTTTTCTGTTGTAAAAGTTATGTCCACCGTCTGATTCAGTTTAGATAAATGCCATATGTATTGATTTTATAAACAGGACTCGTGGATCATCGTTTCAAGAAATGCATCTACTCATTTTGATTTCAAGGTGGAAAAGAAAATCACAATTGTTGGTACTAGGGAATCACAATAAATCAGAATTCCAAAACAAATCAAATAACACTGTCTCAGCCCTGAAAAAAAAAATCAAAATGTGTGTATAAAATCTCACAAAACCTAAAACAAAACCTTCCATGACAAAAACTCGAGGTCCACAGCAGTTAAAAGTATCATATGAGCGTGTTGCAGGGGGAAAAAAAAGATACATGTTCATGCAGGTGCAAGCCCCCAGGATGTGTCTCATGTACAGTTGGAAAATGACCTAGTTAACTCGACACAAAGGTTAGAGTTCAACGCTGCATGAATACAGTTTCCTTTAGTTCAAGCTGGGGAACAGAGAGGCAACAGGTTCCATTTTATCACACCAAGCATTTAACTCATCACTTATCAGTGTCACCATCAGGGCTTTTTATTGCCACTTCCTGCTTCAGCCGCACGAAAGCTTTGCATTAAAAACAAGAGCAGAGTCCATGACTGCTGCATTTGACTAAAAAGAAAACAATCAAAGCAAGTGGGTTTTGCCTGTGCAGTTGTAGACCTATTGACATCAGTCTTTCAAGTCGGTGTCAGTCAATTGCAGAGAGTTCATTTGTGAGAACTGTGATTTAGTGTTTCCGTTCTCAATTCAGCAAAGGATCTCATGTTTACTGGACTGTCGCACCAAAGACACGCGCAACAAGACACTGCTTAAGAGCCGAGGTCGCTGTCCTTCATATTCTGTCAAGGTTTGTCAGTTCAGGGACGTTGAACTTTAGTGGGGAGTCTTTGAACCCTTAAACATGCTGTCTGCCTCAAGACATGTCCAGTGGCATTCTGGAATTGTGTGTTTCTCTCAATCGTTAGTTGTAGCCATGCAATTTTATGCTTCATTTACCTAAATCTGTTATTTTAAAAAAGGGACAGCACAGGTTAAACGGTTTGGTTGAGGTGGTTTGGTCACATGCAAAGGAGGGACAGTGATTATATTGTACAAAGGATGTTAAAAATTGAGCTGCTTGGTGGGAGGAAAAGAGGAAAAGACCACAGAGATGGATGGATGTTGTTGAGGAGGACATGAAGACAGCTGGTGTAACAGAAGAGGACACAAGGGACAGAACAAGATGGAGACAGATGATCTGCTGTGGTGACCCCTAAAGGGAGATGCCGAAAGAAGAAGATTTATCAATAATAATAATAATAATAATAATAATCATTATACTAATCGTTCAGCCTTTAATGTACCCATGCCACATAAAAAAAAACAATATCATTCAACGTATACGCTGTATTTTAGTTATGTTCAGAAACTTACAACACTGTCGGACAACCTTTTCATTTGGCACTATATTCTCTAACCCAGGAGCCTCAAACTCAAATGACCTGGGGGCCAGTGAACCTCTAGTCTGTGGTCAGGAGAGTAAATCATGTAAAATAAAATGGCCAACAGTTTTGGGGGGAAAAAAATCAACTGTTCATGATAATATTCTACACAATTTCAAAATAAAATACTTTGTTTTGATATGGAATGATATATATAGTTAGAAAATGAACCTATAAATGACAAAAAGAGATTATAACTTCATTATATCTCGATAGATAATGGAGGGCCGCATGAAATTTACTGGGGGGCCGCAGGTTTGAGACCTCTGCTCTAAACATATTTTTTTTAAAAACAAGCCCAAAGCTGTGTAGCACAGCAGATCAGCTGTTTGAGAAAGGCCACAAAGCACTTTCACAGTTGAGCACCTCAGACGGGAAATAGCTGTTCTGCCAGAGACATCACTGGTTGTTCTGAGGACTGGAGGTGGTCTTCTTGGGACCAAGCAGCAATATTCAGACCCACCACCTTTACCACAACAATCGTGAGGAAAAGCAGACCTGGATTAACCTGACATTATGTCAGTATCTAGGAGAATTAACTATATTTGTCCTTTCATATCAGACAGAAAAGGGGAAGAAATAGTTTAATAGTCGAGGGCAAAAACCACAAAGATACACACCATTTAGCCCCCAATAGCTCCCTAAACTCCTCCCTCCCAGAGAGAAGACATCTTCACCTCATTGCACACATGTGCTCCATCCACCTGATGTTAACCCTAAATACTATCAACCGTGTGAGGTTTACATGAGAGAATATGTGGCAGCTTATGGCGCCTTTCCACTACACAGTACCGCTTCGCCTCGCCTGGGCTCAACTCCACAAAGTTCGGTCGGCAGTGCTGTCGCTAAATACACCAGACTCCTCTGTTAAATATTGAGATTTTAGATATTCCCTTGCTATATGTTGGAGATTAACGCTCGTTTTGAGGATTTTGAAGTCGTTTTAATTGAGCTACAGATCGGCATTGTTCACTTTGATTCTCGTGTCGGACGTCACGCTCATGACTCTTCCTGTTACGTCACTCTCTGACCAATCAGTGACTCGCAGTGCGATGACGTCACGCATAGTATTGACTCAGCTCGCTTGGAACCTCGGAGAGCTAAAAAAAAAATATAGCAGGTATCAGGCGGGTCGAGTTGTGCCTGGACCATGTAGTGGAAAAGCTGGCATTAGTGTTTCCTCTGAATCACACAAACAATGCCTGCTCTTAAAGTTACAGGACAGGAAAATAAACTAAATAGTTTCTGTACGGTGTACTGGAAATTCTTCTCTCATTCTACCTCATAAGCTTTTTCCTGTGCATTTCCCGTGGAGGGATGTGGAGGGAGGAAACCGTGTGGCTTCAGATGCGAGTAAATCACTGCAAACAATGACAAAGACCTTAAGACACACGTCAACCCCCCCTACACGAAAAAAATAACTATGTTGTTTACAGATGAGGCACAGGAGGAGGAGGAGAAGTATAAAGTGGTGGGGAGTTTATCACTATTATGACAAATAGGAATAGTTATTTTTTCATTTTTTTTTTTTTTTTTTTTTTTAACACTGGCTTCCCCACAGTGCCTGGCTGCCCATTGTCTGCCAGGACCCTTGCGACCCCTCGGCTTCCCTCCATTTCAGGACTCTTCCTCTGTGGATGACAACACCCCGCGTCAGACTGTCTGACAGCGCCTGAACATCCCAACACTTGGAACAGAACAAGAGCAACAGCAGTGTAGTGGCTTGTTATCCGACTGACAAAACCTCATGTACAACATAACGTATCACCATGGTTTAAATCTAACCAAGTTGCCTACATACTACACATACTAAAAAATTATTCAAATATATATTCTGTGTGTTATTTTCTTCATTAATACAGTACATGTGTTGTTTGGTCCCTAAAATGGAGAAATGTTTATCAATTTCTGCCATCACTTCTGAAAGTATCGCCTCAAGTCCGAGTGCAACTCGTGTTTTACCAGACATGTGACACCGTGAAGCAACGTTCGGCCGTGCGTTTCAGTGCGAGACTTGCACATTAAATGTAATAGCACCACATGGCATCAGAGAGACCGAGTCAAACAAACTAAAAGGGAACAAACGCAAAAAGGTGAGCTGCCGTGTTCTTCAGATCTTCAGAGGGGGGATAAGGTTAGGAGTGCTTTTTAACCTAATGGATTCAATCAAGCTGCTAACGTGGCTGACTGACGGGTGAGCAGGCAACATCCTGAACACTTTCAACTAAAGCTTTCCGAGTCATCAAGCGCAGCAGTCATCCATTTTTATGATGGACTGGAGCAGAGATTAAGAGTTCTGGACAGTGCAGGGTTACTGTCAGACACTACATCAAGAAGAACACGTGCTTATCATAAAACACTCAATTGTTAGTATAAAGGTCCAACACACTACTAATTTCACATTTCTGGCTGATCTATTTTTCTTAACCTCTGGTCTTCAGACTGCAAATTGAACATATTCACTTCAAAGTACACCTGTATATACCTCAGATCCACCCTAAATTCAGAAAACTAGAAAATACCTCAGCTCAAACCACTTGATTTACTTATTACTGTTTTTATGACATAAATGCAGCAAGCAACATAACAGTGTTACCGAAGCCAACACAAACTACAAATCTACTTTTTTTAGAGGGCCATTAAAACCATTCAAATATTAAAATGAGACTATTATAGTAGTAAAAGCAAAACTTGAGTGATTCCAGCTCATCACATTATTATTTTATGGTTTACTGGCAAACTGAATATCCTTTTGATCGTCACTCTGCCAAAACTAAAACAAACACCACAATATATTTATTGTGGGGGAAGAAAATGAATTATCGACTGTAAATCATAATAAATAAAATAATTGATTGCAGCTCTACAAACCATTCAGTAAATGTTTGCAGGAGACACAGGAAATCAAAGAGAAATTGGACAGCTTTACACAAAAACAATCTTAGTTCTAAATGATTTTGACAACTCCCCTGCCAGTCTCTCAATTATGATCATTTCTGGACAGAGAATAGTAAGCAGTAGTTTGGAGGAAAGAAGCTGGAGATGAAAAGGAGGAGTGATGGACAGGGACTGCCAGAAGGTCCAGCAGACAAACCCTGCACAATGATTCAACTTCCTCCCAACTTCTCACTTCCTCTCTGGCCTGCACTCCTCCACAGCTCAGGGAGAAATGTGGCTCAAATTAGAGTTTCCGCTCACTGGGGATGCTGAGAAACAGGAAAACAGAGGGAGGGGAAAGGGATAGAGGAGGCTAACTGCTTCGCATTTTACACATCAGCTCTGTGTTTTTGTCACTCTCTGGATCCTTGGCTCTGTAAACAGACCAGTCAGTAGACACACAAAAGGGATAGGGGAGACGGACAGAGCCAGAAGATAACACTCAATGGCTACAAGGTGATATTACAGCGCTGCGTGCGCCAGGGACTGTTGATAAAGTGTGGTGTGTGTCACTGTAAAGTATCCACAGTCCACAGAGTTAGCTGGGAAATTTCATTCCTCTGATAAGTGAGCGAGGTGCAGGAGATGGGAGTCTAGGTCCCATCAATCAGCAGAGACCCCCTTCCTCCTCTCAGCACAATAACTACAGTGTTCTACATGGGCACCCCATGTCCCTTCAACTGTAGCTCATGACTGGCGGTGTGTAGGGAGGAAGGGAAGGGGGGGGGTCGGGTTGTCACTTCCCAGACTGAGCAAGCTCGCCCCGAGGGTAGAATAAAGGAAAACAGACTTTGGCTATGTCTTGAGATATTCCCAAACAGGGTGTGGAGACGGGGTCTTCAAGCATGATAATGTAATCTGCTGGGTTACAGCCCACACAGTGGGACAAAGTGCGAGAAAAGAAATTAAGGATTACCGTGCATGTGAGTGGACTTGTATTTATTACCTCTTTAGGACCTTTTCCGGCTTCAACACTGATCTTGTCGGGACCAGTGGTCCTAATGAGGCAGAACCTCATTTCTGAGGAACCGGTTAAGTTTAGGCCTCAGATTTAAATTGTTAGGTCAAGGTTAGCATTAACTGGTTATGCTATTGTTAAGGTTAGAGATAACGCTTTGATTGGGCAGTCCAAATGAATGGAAGTAAATGTAAAGTCCTTAAAAGGATAGCTGCTCAAACCTGTGCGTGTGTGTAAAAAGAAAGACAGAGGAGGAGGATTGCTGAGTCAATTACAGGCTTCAGCTCAGGAGAAGGCTTTTCAAAAGCATATCCACCCAGTCTTTGCTGCCGCTCACACAGACACTGCCTCAAAAGCTGTTAAGACAACCTCTCCTTGTCTCTGCCAGCACAACATGTTAGCACAAAAACCCAACTTTCCTCCCACACCAAACGTGACACATCATTTGACTAATCTACAACTGAAACTAAGCAAAGACCAAAGCGGAGAGTTTAGAAAAGGAAGATAAAAACACCCCCACCCCCCGGAGAATGGCTTCAGCACAGCTAGAGAGAGAGAGAAAAAAAGAAACGCTCGAACTTCAAACAAAAGCTCTTTTCACCACTTGTAAAACAACACAAGGAATCCCAACAAGTGTAGCTCACAACAGAAGACTAGGAAAGTTGAAAACTCACGAAAGAAATGTTTGAATAGGTTAGCCATGTCCATTTTGGGCTCGCTCTCCCTCTCTCTGTGTCTTTCCCGGCCCCTGCTCTCTTCCCACTGCAGCTGTAGAGTTATTCCATTGGAACACCCAGAGAGCTGGGCGGACAGCGGAGCAGGGCAGCCCACTCCTTTGACCATGTGGTCATGCTTGGCCAATGAGAGAGCAGGATAGGGAGGCCTCCAGTGCAATTCTGGAAGGCACAGTATAGAGGCCTCATGGAGAGGGAAAGAAGAAGGGAGGGAGGGGGGAGTTGAAGCTTAGACTGACAGAAATAGAGAAAGACAAATGAAAGAAGTGAGAAATAGAGAAAGCAAAGGAACAGTTTTCAACAGAGGAGTGAGATTGATGTGTGTAAGAAGTTACTGGTCTTAAAAAGGCACAAGAAAAACTACAGAGATCTGCAAGGAAGCAGCAAAAGCGGAGTGAGTCAGTGAGAGCTCAGTGTCACATGACTGCAGTTGTTTGTAGACACACACTCATAACTTTACAACAAACCCAGGAACATGAGACCTCAAACACAGCACACACTCACACGACACAAACGCACAACCATCTGCAGCGGACGCATCATACACTCACACATTCTTTCGAACGATGACAGCACTCCACACCCAGAAATAGGCTTGTTTAAAAGAAAAAAAAAAAGATAGATTTTTTTTTCCTCCCACATAACACATGTCAGTGTGGTCATGGGGACGTTTTTCCCTTTTTACCTTTGTGTACAAAACATAGCCTCCCACAATATCCCCCGTTAAAATGTCCAAAGTCTACTTACAGATCATAAACTCGAAGACATGAAGGTGAAGTATTTACAAGCTACGGGGCTGCATTAGTGTTTAACAAGGCTTAGTTTCGCTGTAACTAATGTTTTACATTAGCCCGTGCTTTACTGGATATGTGTGAGTGAGACCTGAGCCAGTGTGTGTTATTAAGCCTGCGTGTGTGATTCTTGCAGCTGTTCACCTGGGGACATTCAATCAATGAATTTAGAGACAGGTGGGAGGTTATTGGGCAGTTCATGGCCGTGGTGGTGCATGACCACACACTTCCACACAACCACAACCACACACACATACATACATTTAGCACATGTAAACCTGCACTCTACAGGGGGGGAAAAGCCTTAAGGTGGAGGCACCCTGTGAGTAAATGTCATTTTTAATCAGAGATACAGTACTGTAGAACTGCAGTTAAAGATTATTTTCATAATTGATCAATCTGTCGATTATTTTCTCGATTTATCATTTGGTCCATAAAATATCAGGAAACGTTAAAAAAAAATGTTGATCGGTGTTTGTCAAACCTCAATGATGATGTTCACAAATGTCTTGTTTTGTCCACAAACCAAAATGATTAACTTTTAATGATTTCTTTGTTATCCAGAGCAAAGAAATTAAGAAAATGTTCACATTTAAGAAGCTAAACAATCATAAATCTTGTTTTAATCATGAAAAAAAAAGCTTCAAACCAATAAATCGATTATCAAAATTCTTGCTGATTAATTTAGTAATAGATTAGTAATCGATTAATTGTTTCAGCTCTACAGTACTGTGCAGAAGTCTTAGGCCACCATCAGATGTGTTGTTTTAGCAATGCTATAACGACAATAGAGGATAGATATTTCTATTTCACTTTACTGGAACACAATATGTATGCAGTTTTTTGTTGTTTAAAAGAAAAAAAACGAGAAAAAATACACACCATCCTCTACAGGTCTCAAGTATTTAGCGTGATCTACCCTTACACTTGAACAATAACACAGCTCTGTTAATACTGGAGTGGAACCTTAATAAATGTTACTGGTAAACCCTGCGTTTGTCCTACTAGTTCATTTAAAGAAATATCTGCTGTAAGAAACATCTATTACGCCAGGTTTATTTAAGACATGCTTGAGCATTACATACACATGTTGCATGAGTTAATCTCATTGACAGCTCGCTAATATAGAAGACCAGCTTTAAGTCACATCACTTCATTCCAAATTCCAATGATCACAGAATTTGACAGACAGAAAAGACAACAGAGCTGGTGGTGCCTGAAACTTTTGCACAGTGCTGTATGTGACAAACATTAATGAGCTGTGTGTGAAATTCAAGAGACCACTTCCTTTTTTTATCAGTGCATCAGTTTAGCACACGACAACATCTCCTCTTACAACACTACACACACTTTCAAAAAAACAAAACACACACATGGCTAACAGGAAGACGCAGATCCCGTGGCCAACAGATAAGTGTTTTGCAAACACAGCATTTATGTGATATGGTTTTAGCTTAGCAGTTGCCGGAACACTGCTATTCTTCAGGTCTCTCTGAAGGGAAAAAGCCACATCTGGGGCCCCTCGCTGAGGCCACGCTGTGCAGGTGTTAGTCGTCATCGCAACATCAAAGATGAGCAGATGAGAAGAGGGTATCTCTTGTTATAGTTATATGATATAATGGGACCACAAACACTAAACACCACATGCTGTCAGGCTTGTCAGGTTGATAGTAGCGCTAAGCGGAACTCAACAGCTACATGATACCGTGATATACATCTGTAAATGTTTGGTCATACTCCCCAGCACTAAATTGATAATAAAGTTTCAATGAATTTGATAAAACAAGACGCACTTCATTTACATCACAACCTCAAGATTTTCACATTTTACATAGGCATGAAAAAGAAGTGACCAAAGTGAGAACTCAGAGGGGAAAACCCCCCCAAAACAAAATTCAAGGCATCTGGCAGTGATCCAGGCTGGATGCCAGTGGTCAGAGAGTGTAACCCAAATTATCACAAATATCTGTCACCACAAGAATTAAGCTAAGGCAAACAGTAACTCTGGTTTCCATACTCAGTTATGTGTGGCTTGCTACTAGCACCACAAAGCCCTTTTGGCGAATGATAGTACCCAGAAATATGACTGCTGTGTTGACGGTTAAGATAACAACACCTGTGCAGCATTCACACTGGTCGTGATACAATGAGTAGGAGGACATTCTATGTTGTGAAAGAGTGGAAATATTCAGATTTTCTGTTCACACAAACCACATAGTTGTGAAACTGAAATCCAATTTGTATTTACCCTTTAAATGAACACTTAAAATAAAGAAAATATATTAATGCCTTACCCGAGTATCAAGGAAAAGGATACACACACACGATTGTCAAACACTAAATTTTCAATCACTGTAACTGAAAAAAAGACAGTAGCTTACTGTATTTCAACCAATCAGACCTCAGCCTGAGACCATCTTCCTGTAGATGTTCTTATACATTTGATACCACAATAATGTGGTCAGAAAACAAAAGAGCACTTCCTGATGAAAGGTTACACTATTGTTTCTGTGCATGAGCATAAAACAATTCAAGTCTGCCGACAAGACTTTCTGAGTGACTGAACATAAATAATCGTATCACTGAAATCTTCTGTAATAAAAACAAACAAGGATTTGAGAGAGATTAAAAGTAAACATGTTTCTGGACAATGATTAAATGCAGAAGTTTTTTTTTTTACCTAGTGTATCTTTGAGGTTCTTGACAATAGAAGCTTTCCTGGCACTGTTTTTCCTCTCCACATAGTTGGACGGCACAAAGCCTGTTTTGTTGGTGGCATTTCGGACCCTCCACCAGGACTTGGAGTCGTCGAGGAGCCAGAGGCGCTCGTTTTTCTTGATGTCCAGCTCCTGGTCCTGCTGGGCCATGTAGTCGAACTTGGCGATGACAATCACCTCTTCCGTCATCTTGCACGAGGTACACTGGTGGAAAGAAAAAGGAAGAAAATGGTTGATATTTCTCATTAATAATGGCCATAACCATTGTTGATGAATTGCAGAAGTAGGTAGTACAATACCAAGTGTAGTGTGGGTGGTGTGCTGATTTCACAATATTTATTCTTAAACTGTGCCATTTGCTCAAGACTCAACGATACAGCATGAGACACACATGCAGTACATTTAAAAAAACAGTGTATGGAAATGTATGGCTATATACCTGTACTGCATCAAAGCTTAGAACTTCAAGGGCTCTGAGACGTCACTGTTGACCTGTACATAGAAAAAGGAAGGGAATTAAAATTGGATTCAGTTAAAAATTTGTTCTCATTCTACTGTTAATACCGATGCATATTTCTAAATATTATTGTTGTTTTTGTGTCTAGACTTCCACACATTTCAGACCATTTATGAACTATGAAGCAGTTAACAACACATTTTTACCGAGTTATTTCAAAAACATAATTCTCCAACTGTGTAACAAATATTGCTTTGACATTGACAGCCCAAACATGACTCAGCTAAATGCTTTTGCTCATTTTTATTTAACTTTTTTACTGTATGTAATATGTAGGATTTTTGGACTGTATCAGATTAATTTTTATTTAAATCCTATCCAGTGATTTTGACCAGTGTATGACCGATACTGCGCGATTCCCAGAGGTAGACAAATACAAGATGGTGACAAATATACACACTTCACTATAGAAAATATCAATCTTCATGACAAGAAACATAAAGTGTCTAATATAATAGAGCCAGGCCAGAACTCCGATGACATGCCAAGTTTTACTTCCACAGTTTAGTCTCTTCAGACATAAACTCCACCAGACTAATTGTATTCTTGAAACAACAGATATAATTGTCTATTCTTTCCAGGCTTCAACACTGAAGGCTGCCAGAGGAATAATATAGTGCTAATCTCCCAGAATCTGAATTCTTCATAAATTTACAGAGGAGATGATTTCCTCTCAGCAGTGCTCCAATGATTGTCTATTGTTTTAGGCATCAAACATGAACCTGGGAGCAAGGAAGATGGCAGAGATTGCTGTAAAAGGGAAGTAAAGAAAAGGGGCAGTGTGCGTCATAGCGTGCAGATCTGAGAAATTATGTCAGGGAATATTATAATTTCGCAATGGCATATAATGTGTGCATCCTATGCAACTGTTGTGATTGCATAAACTGCATTTCATTTGCACACATTTCACATTCTCTAGGCTTTCTAAAATTATGACTTGGGAGTGCTATGATCCACAAGCAAAAATTGTTGGCGGTTGACAATGAGCACATTCACAACAACTGGTCTTATGACCAATGTAGCTATCGACACGGTTTGTTTAATACTGCTGATTCTCAGGTCACCGCTGAGGGAGAGAGGCACCACTGGAGCTGCCAATAAGCTGCTCTGACGTCATGGGAGTGGATGGAGTTTCACCTTTCCCCCCTGAATGACTTCAGGGACCAGACACTGACCTTATTGATTGAGAGCCTGGTTTTTAATTTAAGCAGTGGTGTCTAAGTTTCAGCTGCAGCTGGCCTTGAGATAAGACCACCACCATGACCTGATCTCAAGGCAAACATGAGGAGGATAGGGAGGTAATGTAAACTTCTCAATGGGACCAAGAGGAGTAGAATAAGAAGTAAATAAGCAGAGGTTGAGAGATAGTTTGTCCCATGTAGACAAGATGATGAAGAATAAATTAGTGTGTTCAAAGTCTTGCGTTCCCAACATTGTCGACTGGAGCCAAAGCCAATAAAACCCTGCGTGCATTGCAGTCATTTTACCCGGGAGTGTACGCTGATTAAACACATTCCTAATGGTCAAAATCCCTTTTAAACCCGGGTTTAAATGGGTTTTTAAAACCAGTGGAAATGGGGTGTAACAGCACAACATCACACAACACTATGTTTATGAATAAGACTGTGACGAGTTTAGGGCTTAAAGTTTAACTGTATTTTCCCATTACCAGAATTCACTGGGATGAACACTGTATACTGTGGTTTCATCTCATGGCATGTCATTGCCTGCTATTTTTCCAGCTGATCAAATTAGTGAACACTAGGAGCCATGTTAGGGAGCGGCACACAAAAACAAAAGAGGTGGTTTACTATCCTTGTGTGCTGCCTCTTACACCAAGACAAAGGCAACAATCTCACTCCCTGGGCTGGGCAGAGTGACTGTCTGCCAAAGAGGCTGAGAAATGTGAGCTCCATTTCCATTTACAACATCCCCTTGACTTTCTCTTTTCCACCCCATTTTCTACTTTCCCCAGCAATGCATGACAGAATCATCAGGGAAGGATTGTCCCTTTCCCAGCTATCTCTCGTTCTCAAAGAAACACATTGCATCCCCAGTCTCACCTTTTGTAACTGCCACCACCCCCCGTGCCTAGGGTGGCTCGCCACTAAAGTGCACATTAACACTACAGTGACTTACGACGGTGCAGATGTGAGGGAGGATCAAAAAGTTAGGCAACAGATGCTCCGAGCTAATCGCGCAGCTGCAGACTGAGCCAAGGCCACTCGTCACTCTAAAGCACTAAACTCAAGGTCAGACAGGTCAAACAGCTCAAATGGTGTCACATTCACGTCGTCATGGGTCTCCGTTTACTCTGCTGCCGAGCAGAATTAACAGGTAGTGCAATCCATCACCACTGCCACGGCATATTATGGTCTCATTCAGAGAACAGATTAGCAAGTCTGAACTGGTCCTTGACTGATTTGTGCCTCAATTCGTCTACACTTTGATTTCTTTCAGAATTATTTCAAGAAATATGGAAAACTTGGTGGCTATGAAGAATTTAAGGTAGGCAAGCCTCTTTTGTGTAATAGTGTCGGAAGTAATGATGTCATGAATAATTTTTTCATACAATGATTAACTGCTCAGATGTTTTGAAGAAGACACAAACTCTGAAAATAGCACGGCTACCAGACGTAAAGCAAAAACAAGATCAGTATGCATGAGCTTTGTGGTTGTCAACAAGGGCGACCAAATTGCACTGAGCAGTAGACAGGTGGTCGGGTCCAGTGGCCAGTGGTTACGGCAGGGTTTTCCCAGCTCGCTGATGCTTCTGCATCCCTTTCGTCCTTGCTATATTTCAAACTGATCTGCTGACAGAACAGCAACAGTGGACTGTTCGTTCCTCCACTTTGTTTATGATTAAACAATATAATGAAAGCACATTCCTGGAACCTGGGTTCACAACCAGGAGTTCACAGGAGTTGTGAGTGACAGCAGCTGAATTCTGTACAGAACATTTGTTTAGGGCTGAAACCAATTATTTTTTATTTCTATTTACAAAGATTTATTGATAACTAATTTGCTGGAGGTTCAATTTCAACAGATGAAATGGCCACCTGAACTTAATATTTTAGGCTTTATTTTAGAGAATGACCTGCCATAGTGCTACAAAACATTTAATATACTCATAACACAAGGTTTATGCATGGGGGAGAGTGCAGGAAGAACAACAAAAGCATCTATTTATAAATACATAGGACTATGAACTACTAAATACCAAGCTGATAAAGCATGTCCACCTTATCTGCTGCCATAGCAGCGGCAGCTGTGGGTGACAGAACCAGTGTTACAATTAGCAACCCACTCATGTTCTTAAGAGTGTCAACACTGATCACAACTGTTTCTCATAAGCAGAAGATCAATCTTCCAAATGTGGCATTGCTGTACAATAGGTTGGTGCATGTGCAGGTAGACTACACGTTAATAGTAATATATACATAGGCAACACTTCAAAAATGAAGGCCACAAACCACAACAACTGCACAACATGGTGTCACAGCGATGCAGAGTGCAACTTGCAAGTTCTAATGTTACTATGAACCAACAGTGACAGGAGTTCACCACATCCTGCAGTCTACAGCTGCTGCCACAATCCCTTGTGTATGTGCAGGGAAAACAGACTCAGAAATAGAGACTCAGCCAATAGCACGCCCAGTGGCCTATTTGGTAATGCATGATGATACAGGAAGACTACTAGGAGCAGGAAGTCGATAGGTTTGGAATATTGTGGATATGGTGTTCAGCAAAGATGCTTGTAAACGGCCCCAACTTTATTTACTCTACAGACATGAGAGGTTCTTTGAGAGACTCAAGTCACCACAAGTGGATACTGTGTCTTCACTGTGAGAGAAAATAATGTACCAATGCTCAGCAGGATTGCTGAGGCACTAGGACAGCAACAGCATGAGCTCACAGAGGCAGACAGAGTAACCTAATCCCTGTGACAGCCTGCTAAAATCACAGGGCTCTGCTGCTTTCTGGAATGTGCTCTGTGTGCACACTGCTCACTCAGCCTCTCTAGTACTGTCTCGCTTCCTCCAACTTATAGCCACTTACATTTTAACCTCAGGGCAGGTCCGCTTCACAAACGCCAGAGCATAACAGAACAGCTATGAACCAACGAACACATGCTTGTGTTATTTTTTTTTTTCCTTTAAATTGAACCGTGGTAACTAAAAACCATGAGACTGCAGCTCACCCCAGCTGTCCTAGATTCTCTCAAAACAAAACAGCAGCATAGCAGCAAAGGGTCATGGGATACTTGGCAGGCCAGCTGTGAGACAGGAAATGTGGACACAAAGGTGACCGGATGATGGGAAAGTGATGCAATCTGACAGAGAACAGGATTGACCCCCGAGTTTAGATAACCTATCACTGCTTAGCATTGATGCATGCAGTTAATATCATTAAAAAGATGAAACATCAGGTCAAGGACTGGAATAAACATTGCTTTTAATGGGAGAACCAATGCTTTTCTACATTAGAGAACAACATTATTTCTAAATCAAATTAAAACCTAATTAGGGACAGAGAGGCCCTCGGTGTTTTGGGTGATTCATATTGACTCATAACTGTGTGAAAGCAGTTGGTTATCCACCCCTCGGGATCACCCTTGGTTGTTCAGAATAGCTTAAAATATACCACGGCTCATGTCCTCTGAGAATTGCTGGAGATTTTCTCTCATAGCAACAAACACCAAAAACTTCAAGCTTTCAGGCCAACTTCCCATCAAATGGCTCCCTTTCCACACACAACCAATCTGTGAAAAAAGTACACAAGTGTCACCACTTGAAATATGATGCAAAGCAATTTAGACGCAACATGCAAAGTTTCAAGCCAAGCCACTTTAACTCACTGTCCAGATGAAGTACATTTAAAAGGACAAGGGTAGAATTTATTAAGCTTATGAGAATCTCATCCAAAAAAAACTTTATGCTTACATCTTTCCGTTACTAGACTTAAGTGTACACAACTTTTATCACTCACTATTACACAAATAAATCTGCAGGAGGAACATTTTTACCAGACTCTGTATTTTTGACCAAGCACCCACACAAATCACAGGATACTCACGAGTGAGTACAAATCACCGTAAGTAACTGATTGTAAGAGAAGGCAAATAAACAATATGAAAATCTTTCACACTGCCATAGTCACTTCCCAGTTCATAACGGCTCTATATTCTTTATTTCACAAGCCCGAAGCAGAATTTTAAAGTCAGACACACACAGAGATGGTGTTGGTGAACTGATTGGCCATTTTTATGGCTGAAAAACAGAAAGGGCTGAACCACACGGCCTGAAGCGGCTGACAATAATCCAATTTTAGTAAAACATCTGTGACTATAAATGTCTAATTCAGTCACCCCGTTCTCTGTAAAAGGCGACGTTTTTAATTTAAGTTTATAACATGCGGGAACACTCTGCCACTGTTTTGCTATGCATTAGGACCCAACATTTAAACATTTAGAGGGTGTGAAAGTGTATTATCAGAATATGTATCAGCCCTGAAAAGTCTGATCACAGCCATACATAACTCAAGTGTATGGGAGAAGCCACAGTGTTATAGAACAAAACAAATATTGAAATATTACAGCATACCTACTTCAAAGAACAAGGAAAATGAGCAAAACAAACATGAATTATTTACACTCAATGAAGGGTGTACAGCTGGTCTTAGCAGGAGGCCTTCTAGTATGAAAATACTTGCAATATCTCTCCGTCTCTGTAAACAGATACCAACCAGAACATTAAACCTCTGTGAAAGAAAGGATCCATTTCCTCAGACCCCACCTAAACAAGCAGAGCCTACACATCCACACCCTGCTGTTGCCAGTGGTTGCTCCGTGTGGCCTATTTGTTTATATGTACCAGGTCCAACGATGGCCACATCCAAGAGATCAGTGCAGCAACATAATAAACCTTCATGCTACCTCATCAACTCTGGGAACTCCAGGGGATTTCCCAATGACTAATCCAAGTTTACAAAGCAGAAAGATTCCTAACATCCAGTACTACAGTACGATAAAGCTATTTGTGGTCTGTTTGGTCTTGTGTGCTGTCGGGCTACTTTAAACTATTAGTAGCATTAAGGAGTGAATACAACAGATGAGGCAAAATACACTGGTAGCTGCATACCTCATTGCAAATGCAGTGTTCTGGAAAAAGCTATTGTTGCTGTCAAAATAGCAAATCATTTGTAAACCCTAAGATAATAATCCCAGACAGCCTGTGTTGGAGAGATGAAATGGATACACTGACTTCCTCTCAGAATCCGTACATCCTGGCAAATATGAGCCCTAGGGTGCTGTCACATTAGGACTGAAGCAGCCACTTGGGACATAAGTCTTGCAAGAGCCACGTGTTGGAACATGTCTGAGCGTCGTGAAAGCACAAGGCATTCCAGATTGCATGGTGATGCCACAAAAATCTTGAGATCTGTGCAAATTAGCAACAAAAAGAGCAAACACTTTCCACAGAAACTCTAAACCCCATGAGGCCTGAGTGAGACAGCACACATTTTGCAGGACTGTGTTTTTCAAGAAACAAGACATTATTGATTTCAAGAATATACCGTGTTTTCATCCCATTTAACTTAAAGCCCCATGTGTGTAGCTAAAAAAGTTCTTGACTTATAACCCAATACACAAATGATTTGGAGATTTCACTATTGAAATATAATTGCAGTTTTCTGTCACATTAAAAACGTAATGTAAGAATGAATCTGATGAAGATTTTGAAACTAGTGCTGACGGACAGAGTTTACATCATTTTATGTGCAGTCTCTTTAAAAAGATGTAATATGCTTGTTTTAACATGTTGTGGATAACCAACAGTCTTGACTGTGAATGTGGTCATGTAACTGACATTAACTGAATAATGGGAACCGTAATGATCTGGTCTACTCTTCATTCTCTCTTTTGTCAAAATGCATGAATCATCGTTTGAGCTTAAAAGTTGCAGATTCTGGGCGTGCATAAAGGCCAACAGAACTGTGCAGTGTATGTTAACACAATATACAAAATAAGAGTACACAGGAACCAGTATCTAACATACTTATTACCTAATGCAACTATTTAAAGAGTGCTGTGTGGTCAAAATAATGTACCAAAAATAACATTCAAGGGTTTTAATTGGTGTACTTCCTCATAACAATACAATACGTAGCCACTATATGAAGTTTTGATATCCTCTCCAGATGTGACCACAAATGTTGATGACAAAGTTTTGTTTAGTTTCACTAATCATACAGTTTAAATTAGAACTATCAAGAGAAACAGGCAGAGATCAGACAAGAGAAGTCAATTGGGCAGAACAAAAGAACATAAATATGACAGGAAAAGCCTGGAGGAATAAATTACCCTACAGACCAACAATTTCATGACATCATTTCATTGAGCAGACTAAATATACTGAATCATAGTAGTCTTAAAAAGTATACTTTCCTCAAGAACCAAGACCATATTTTGACAATAATGCTCAATCTAGTTATGGATACACAACAGCTTCTGCAATCACAATGACAGCTGTGATTGCACACATCCTCTTTTTCATCTCTGCCAAACCCACAGAACAAAACCATGCACCATAATGATGATAAGCTAATAAGAAAAAACACCATCGAAACTGCACATCCAACTCTCTCACTCTTAATGGGAAATGAGAGCAAATATATTGGACCACACGCAGCCAAAATTATGATGTTTTACAGAAGTGAGGAGGAATATCATCCCACTTAACGTCCCCATGCAGTTGTAACACAGCCTCACTACGTTTTCAGGTCTACTTGCTTCTGGTGGTTCCTTTTCCAACAGGTGATTTACGGTAACTTAAAAAGGTACTGAATTCAGTGATATATGCCAACATGCACTTGCTGTCAAAGCCAAATCTGTCAGACAGAAAAAGAAAACAAATCATAAAAGGAAAATGAGGAAATGGAAAACATCTTGAGAAATTTACAAGATGAGGGAGAAAAGAGAGAAGTGAAACAAAATGCAGAAAGGACAAATGCAAAATTCCCCATTTTTAATTTTAATCTGAAGCACACAACAGTCTAGATTCCTCGCACCACGCTTGTCACTTTACCAGGAAAATCTTCAGCCACATTAGTTTTTTTGGCCATCATGAAACTGCTCAGTTGGTATTTTCCTCTAGGCTGCAGGGACAGATTTGGCTGCTGGAGGCCAATGTGTTCGCAGGCAGGCACCATCTTCTACAAAAAGGGCTCATCACTGCAAGACTGTACTGACACAACATTCAAAACAAGGTTGCTAATACAGTGTTTTTTCCGAGCCAGATGGAAATATAGCTACACTACTGCAATATCACTGTGCACAAGCTTTGAATCAGGGGGAGTTGACAATCCTTAAAATGAGTTTGAGCTTGTGTAAACATTCTCCATAGGTCTCCTAAGGGCCGTTTCCACATCTCTAGCCTGAAAGCTCAAGAGAAATATAATATCAGCCTTCGAGCAATTACTACTGGTAAGCACGTTTCCACCATTTCCCTCCCTGCAAACTGTGGCCACCCTCCCTCTGACTCCTACTGAGAGTAATGCTACAGCGAACCAAATGTCCCTCTTCCCCTCTCACCTCCCTGAAACCTTAATGAGAGACTGTGAAGAGGTCTGTCAGTGTGACAATAATTACAGAAACTGTACTATTCAGCAGCTGCGAGACACCCTTCCTCTTTGATGACACACATGTGCTACCCCTCCTGACATCATTCAGAGCCAACCAACCACACATTTGACTCAATGCTGCACAATATCACATTAATCTTACAGTTTATTCACGTTTTGTAACAAGTCAAACAAACATAAGCCACAAGTACACAGATTTGCCACCCACTGTACTACAGAAGCACAACATTTGAGTCAGGCTTTAGTTGTGTAAGGTAGAAACAATGTTGGGCGTTAAACTGGGGGGTGCAAACATGTAAATACCAGTCACAGAAACAGAAATAATCTCAGTTTCAAAGCACATATCCCTACCTACTACTGGTTACTCTAGAATGATGAGACAGTTCCCTACTTCCGTGCAATTATTAGTTTATCTACTTTAGTTACAGCTGAGATTGTGTGCTGACGCAAAATAAAATCACCAACAGTTCCAGGGAAAGACAGTTGTGCTGCACCAAAAAGGCTATGTCTTTTCTGGCATTTGTCTGTTTGTGAGTGGTATAGCTCAAAAACGTAAAGATGGATTTTGATGCAATTTCCCCTTGGGATGCAGGTTAAGGCTAAAGTCAGCGATGATTAGAGTTTTCTGTATCCTTTGGACTGTATTGACACTCTGGTGAACTAAGGCAGAGGGTAGTAGTCTCTACGTCAACACAGTTTGCTTTTCATGTGCCATCTTCTGTTCAGTTAATATATATGTGTACCGACATGTACCGACAGTAAACCGTTACTGCCTTCATGCTGATGCATCAACTGAATTTCCCATCATGGGATTGATGAAATCTTATTTTATATGCAAAATGTCTTTGCCTCTGTGTCAGACCAGACATCCTCTGCTGACATTTAATGGACTACATGACACACTCAATTCATTGTATAACAAGACACAGACAATCAATAATGAAACAATCCCTAATGCCAGTCCATCTATAAAATGGCCATATTAAAAAGGACAGACAGGAAGAGACAACATCATTTACAGTTCTTTCACCCAAGCACAAGAACTACTAAGTTAACGTGATGGA
The DNA here is from genome assembly GCF_958295425.1 of Solea solea. Taxonomy (NCBI): domain Eukaryota; kingdom Metazoa; phylum Chordata; class Actinopteri; order Pleuronectiformes; family Soleidae; genus Solea; species Solea solea. Next base: position 33,515,107 of record NC_081134.1, on the reverse strand, counting down.
ATGCCTGCATCACGACCCAACTCCAATCTGTGCACACAACAACTAAAAATACAACAAGGCATTGTGAATGCAGTACAATTGGATGATGATGTTTGCGCTGTAAAACCTGGATACATTTGCAGTGGCTTCTCCATTTCCAGCCTCAGAAATCACAGCGTTACCGTGGTGCACTGTCAGCACGAAATGAAGCCACATTTAAAAGAAATAACAGTTTTATTTCAGCTTTTATCTTATGACTCAAGCTTGACAGCGTGTCACACAACCTTACTTAGCTAACGTTAACGTGCCTTACACGAAACCTGGGGGAAAAATTGGCTTTCAATGCTGACAAATGTTGTATAAAGTATTTGGCCGGCTGGGTAACGGTAATGTTGGCCATGTTGGCACAAAGGCAGCCTGTTTTTTGTCTGGGCTCACTCTTGACCAGTAACTGGCGTGAGTTTTAACGTTATTTGGCGAATTTAAGGATAGCGGGAGCTAGCCTGTAGCTCTGACTCGGATAGCTCCACCATCAGTGGCAGCTCAGATTCATACAGTCACACACACAGTCTTACCTGATTTCTGACGGCCAACCTCACTTATTTCCTTTGAGAAAAAAAAGATGTAACGTATGGAATGCGGCATAAAAAAGTGAGCGTTGAAGCACGCGAGTTGTATCTAGACTCCAGTGTGGCTAGTGGCCAGTTATTTTTTCCATTCCCACAAGCTAGCCTAGCCGATGAGACGCTGTGCCCCGGTGGAATAGCATTTCTACGCCAAAGCATGTCATTGCTCAGCAGCACGGCTAGGCTAGGCTAGCACCAGCTACACAAGCTGTTCCGACTCCATGCCCCGCCCCCACTGTATTCTATTGGCTGCGCAGGAAATGTCTCTCTTCCCATTGGCCAACGGTGCTGTCAGTCAATCACACTGCAGCTGCTGATGTTTCATGTTGTGATGTGATGAAATGAGATGAGAGGCTGGAGATTGAGAATCAACTCAGTGACCACCAGGAAAGAAAGACTGGAACAATTATGTTGTTATTCACTTCCTATTTTATAATTATGTGTTATTTATTTTTATTGTATTACAGTATATTACTATATTTATTTGAGAGACAGTTGTTCAAAGTAAAAGTTGTTTTCAAAGCACGTGCTGTAGGCCACAGTTTTGCAAAACAAATTTAATCGAAACACATAATAATCATATATTACATACATAATGTAGGGCTGCAACAATTATTCAATTAATTTAGAGGCCTCAAATTTGCCATATGGTTAGGGTTAGGGTTAGGGTTAACCCTTCTGAATTTTCAGCTACGTAAATGTGAATATTTTCTGGTTTATTTGCTCCATATCACAAATAAATCATTCAAACTGAATCATTTCGGTTTGCGGACAAAACAAGACATCTGAGAACTTCATCATATCCAGGTTTGCTGAACATCGGTCAACATTTTCTGACATTTTACAGACAAACGCGTGCTTGATTAATCGAGAAAATAATCACCAAGATTAGTTGCAACCCTTATATAATGGCAGAAGAAAAATATTTTCCAGAGAGAGAGAGAGGAAAATCCCAAAGGATTAAATAAAAAGGATGAGAATGAAAGAGAACCTCGACCTGTGATGAAGAGACCGAGGAGATGTGAAAGTAGCCGGGGTGGAGAACCTTGAGCTGTGTTTAAGAAATTTGTACTGTGATGAAGAAGGATAAGAAGAGGGTGAGACTGAGGAGATGAGAGGAACTGTGATTCACAACTTTGGACTGTGGAGGGCAGCATAACACCTCTTAGGGCCAACCTGCTGGAAATTATTTAAAGAAGAAGAAGAAATAATCGTTAGTCAAGACGTAAATTGGTAAAATACATGAAAAGTCTCGCTTAAATGTGAGTTCCTAATGAGATATTTGCATTAACAAGCAGATGAATAGATGTACCTAATAAAGTGGCAGGCGAGTGTACATCATAATACATAAATAACTAAAAATGAAACAATCCCCAATGCCTCAACAACAGACTTATTAGATTGAAAGGTGTGGACTAACATGTACAACACTGTCTAAAAAAAGCACCACCTTGTCACTTCATGATGAATGTTATCTGCAGTCTAACACCTTTCTGTGTCTTTGCTTAAATGAATAATCCTGAATAGGTTAAATATGCACAACATATGGAGAGTCTTGTGGTGTTTCTGAGTATTTCGTAAAAACGCCCTGTCACACGCACACACACACACAATAACCAATCGTCACATTTCATTCCTGGGAAATGATGATATGGCCAATAAACGTGTCTGTGGTGAGGAGAGTTGCAGAGTAATTTGGACGGCTGTGCAGCTCTCTGCAGGATGCTGTCTGTTTCCTGCTCAAACAGATGGGCCTCAGCATTACATCGCTGCTTTCTGCACCTAAAACCTCCCCATTTCAAAACAAAACAATGCGACGCGTCACTTTATCTCAGTGTGTTCACCTTTATACACTGAAAACATAAGCTTTGCCTACTGACACACTGGACTATTTTGTTTCAGCTTTTCAATATAAATAAATGGAGTTTATAGTTTACTCACCAGTTGATTTACAGTGACATCAGTGATAATAGACTGTCATTAGACACGATTACTCAGTTTCGGCTCTTGTTATGTGTGTTTGTTTATAACTGTAAACCTAATCACCTCCTCTATCTGTTTAAGTGTGAGAACAATCTGCTCGCGCTCACCAAATAAAAGGTAATCTCCTCAGATTGATATTAATTCCTGTTGTGAACAACACAATTCTGAATATCATTTACTGTATTAAAGTATTGACTTCTTCCAACGCCAGTGGGTTTTCTATTGAAGTGGCTTGTGAATGCCACCTGCTGGGCTCTCAGTGCAACATATACGTTGTGTTTAATGTCCCATTTCATTCACTCAGCTTTATTATGATGTCCTCGTTTCATTCCATCACTGTTGCTTTGCCCGCAGGAAGGTTACAGGCGAGGACTGAGGATTGGCCTCGGCGAAAGGAAATATTGCCAGAGAGCCACGGAGTCGTCCACTGCAGAGAAGGCAGATGGTCTCATGATGTTAAAGGAGACTTTAATTCAATACAGTGCACCTGCCACGGGGAATTAGTTTGAAATGCAGCCAGAAAGCAAACAGAAGCAGGGTTTCGGGGGTGTTAAGTATCAACCGGCTACTGGGGCCAGAAACAATAAATGAGGAAATAGTAGAGATTGTTTTTCTTAATCTCAATCTCGAGCCTCGATCTCAGCACACAGATGATAAAGAGGCAAACAATAGATAACGGATAACAAAGTGAATACCAGATATTTAATGAAAGATGGGTGGAATTTATGTTTATTCATTCACGCCTCGTATGGCATATGTATGAGTTTTGGGCTGACATTTACACGTGTGTCAGTGTGACAACACTGGCATACAGTGCACCCTGTTGATGGAATAATCATGAAAATTATGTCTTACATTGCCACTCACAAGACCATATCTTTATATGATATAACAATGTTCAACAAAGCACAAAAATTATGAAAATGATTTTTTGTTGTTGCTGACATTTTTGGTCCATGACACAATTTGACATCAAAATCAGTATCATTATGGGGGGGAAATGGTCACCATATTACACTTGTCTTTTTATTTCACACACAAATATCAAGACGTTAGTTTACACAACATACTGGCACTCTTTCAACAACACAACGATACAAATTTCATCAGACATCCTCTAAATTGCACAACCAACTGACATTGTAAACAAACAGACTGACATATCGAAACTCATTTGATGGGCGAGTCTAGGATCTCCTGATAATCCTGCCGAATGGCCCTGCTCACCCGGTACAGCTTGACCCCTGTCAGGGTGAATACACTGGTCATGATGACCAGGCCTCCGATAACGTCATAGACTGATGGGATCATCCTCAGAACAATGAGCTGAAGGAACATGGCCACTACGATCTCTAGGTGCTGCACGGTGCTAACTAAGGCTGGATGAAACTTGTTGAGGGCGTAGTACACTCCTAAGAAAGCCACGGTGGAGCAGATACAGATTCCAATTAAATAGCCCCAGGTCTCGCCATCTAGAGGAATGATGGGCTCCTGCATGATGAACATGGTGGAGGCACCCCACACTGTGCCCGTCCAGCCAAATGTAAAGAGCGCGGTCCACATGCTGACACGCTCCTTGATGGCTCTGTAGACGATCATGGAGAGGGCAGCTGTCAAACCGGCCATCACTGTCATTGTGTAGCCAAACGCCTCCTTCCAGAAGCCCAGTCTGGACTTCTCCTCATCGGCGACGTTTGGCACCATAACCAGGCACAGGCCAAACACACTGCCCACCACCGTGACCACGTCTGTGTAGCCCAGCCTCTCATCCAGGAGCAGGAAGGCCAGTATCGCGCTGAAGACCGTGGTGGAGGCTCGCCACATGATGGTGCCGTTACTGGGCGGTACTATCGCAAAGGAGGTGTAGGCGCAGGTGATGGAGATTACGTTGCAGATGCCGTAGAAGAAGAGACGAAGGCGGTAGCCCTTAGGGCCAAAGGGGGCCTCGTGGTAGTAGCAGACAACCAGGATGGACAGCACTTGGATCACGGAGCGGATGAAGAGCAGCTCCAGGGAGGGGACTTTTGAGCGGTCGGCTGCTAAACGAGTAATCAGTGCCACACAGCCATGAGCCACCGCTGCCCCAAACAAGGCCATCCAGGTTACCCTGGAGGCCAACACGTTGGCCTCACCGAAGCTAGCCAGCTGGCCCCCGACCCCCTTGTCTCTTTGCACACTTGGCTGTTTAGGCTGCGTCTCCATGGTGCCAAAGAAAGTCCTGCCACCTTTGCTGTCTGACACCAGTCTCTTCTCCACATTGGCCTCCGCGAAGGCGCCAAACTCCTCGAAGGAGGGCGCGTCATCATAGCCTTCATCGCCGGGCTGGGGAAAGTGGGTAGCATATTTCACTGTCACTGTGTTTGGGTGAATCTTAACCCTCTTTTTGGATCCGTACTGGAGCGAGGATGAAGAAACATCCATGTTTCCTTAGGCGTCAGAAGGTCTACTCTGGGGAAAGGAAGCGAAAATCATTACAGTGTTTGTTTTTTTTTGATCAAACATTTCCTAAAAATCCATATATATATAGTACACACATGCTGCCAACACACAGAGATAAAGCAAATGCCTATCTCTAAGCCTATATATACATATATACAGTACATACTCCTTCAAGCTCATATAAGCCAAGCAGCAAACGCTGTGAGGCTGATGCATTGTGATGGGGATGAAATTACATAACACACAACCACGGAAACCCACAAAGGGGATGATACAGTGATACATAAATGTGGGCCATGTAAGGGACAAATGCAAATGCATGGCATAAATTATCACACCCTGCAAAAAATAAAATAATTGCAGGCCCACGGAAAAGTTCCAACGGTCCCTTCAGTCATGAGTGATTTCTGTTGCATTCATTTTTAATGGGGATTTTAAAATAAGAGATTAATGTTCTTAAATAAACATTTCTATTCTTCTTGCATGCTATTTTTTTTAAAGATGATTTCTGCCACGTTCATCTAGTCAGTTACAACATGAATTTATTTAAACCACAAGGGGGCAGAGAGACACTCTCTCACTCGCCTCCATGTCCTCTTTCATGCGGTTGTTCCTCTCTTTTTTTTTGATATTTAATATAACTCGAGCCCTCATCATAGACAACAATAATCCCGCTGTTGTCAAAGAAAGAAAGACGTTGAGAATAATAATGTCGTATGAGCTCGGAATTTGGAAAAGAAAGCGAATTAACACTTAACATTTATAACAAATAAAAGCAGATGAAATTACAGGGGTTTTTTTAGGCACGCAAGAGGGTTTTTTGAGCGCGATAATTCACAATAATAAAATTTATACAATCATAAAAAAGGAATTCAAAATGAGTCTGGGGGTAAATCTGGTATAAAAAACAAGAAAGAAAAAAGAGGCGTTTGCGAGATGAATGTTCAAATGTCTTACCTTTTTTTGTTTCCTAACTATTTCCTATTGACGCACATGAACTCGGGTTCGTGTCATAAATGCTCGATTTCTCGATCCTCACATTCGCTTATCATCAGCTGCTGCAGCTGCCATTTGCCCATCATCTCCTTCTCCGTCCTCCTCCTCCTCCTCCTCCGCGAGCAGAGCGACTCCTGGAGATGTGAGCCGCTTGTGTTGTTCTCCAGGCTGTTGATGGACGCTGCCTCTGCTTCATGAAGCTGAAGCTGCTGCTGCTGCTGGTGAAGATGATGAAGAAGAGGAGGATGAAGATGATGATGATGATGTTGAAGCCAGGGAGAGAAACAACTGTCACTTTCACAGCCAGTGGTTTCTCCTCCTCCTCCTCCTGTTTCCAACCTAGACCCCCTCATACGTCGTCATCTCTCAGGAGGGAAAATGGATTTGCCAGTCATCATCATCATCATCTTCATCACCATCATCATCATCATGGTGTTCATTAGATTACAACCCATCCACTGTAAGAGGAAGATTTAATTTTCCTATTTGAATTAATTATGCCGATTTGAAGGAACCATACATTTAACCTATGGTTTAATGTCACGTTTTAAAATTCTCTCTGAAATTGTCCAATTTGACCCTCAAGAGCAGGGGTGTCAAAGTCAAATGATCTGGGGGCCAATGGGCATGTAGTCTGGTCAAGATCTAGGGGGCCGGTCTAGAGAAAAAAAGTGTGTGGGGGTGGGCACAATATTCCAAAATGATATCACATTCAAGATTTTCATGAATTCCATGAAAGAATTTCAAAATAAAAGTACGGAGTGTTCTGATACGGAATGATGTATACTTGACAATAATCATATATTTATGAGGCAAAAATCAATCCCTTTAACACCTAAGCCTCAAAATGTCCTGCTTATTTTAACCATAAAAGTAACCATAAATGTCCTCCAAATAAGTGGTTTTCACCATTTTTCCAGAAAGAACAACAGAATAAATCAGAATCATGAACAGTATAAAACATATTCACAATAACTCAAGGTCTCAATGTGCAAAAAAACAAAAAACAAAAATGATGTATTATTATTATTATTATAATTTATTATTATTATTAATAATAATAATAATAATAATAATAATAACAATAGCAATAACAATAATGATAATAATAATAATAATAATGTGGACAACTGTTATTGAAACACCAAACAAGCTTATGTCATACATTTGATCATGTGATAATTACAACCAAATGTCTTATTACTATTATGAGACATAGGTGCCACATGTAATCGATCCAGATATGGCCCGCGGGCCATCACTTTGAAACCTCTGCTCAATACCTTATTGTCCCTGACTGTTTGTTTTCCAAAGAGCAATACATCAATGAATGTCCCTCCTCCTTTAAATCACTTTTATACCACAAACACAATTATCTATATTGTGCATAAAGGAAAGCAAATGCATCAACAACAATATTGACATGAACCGAACAGAAAGGAAGGCGGGGCAGTGACTGCAAGTTGATGAAAGGCAGACATAAATTGAATTAATCTACAGCCTTCTCCTTCAAGATAAGAAGGGAGGAGGGGTGTGGGGGTGGGAGTTAAAAGCATTAAAATTAGACTGTTAACTTTACCCCTAAGGCCATGCAACTAAGGCCTCCACTGGTAATATAGATCACACTGCCACTCACAGCCACTGCCTGTGTTAACGTGACTGCGATCTTAATTGGTAAACAGCACCACTGACGGTGATTTGCGATGCGGTGGCAATTAACCCAGTGTCAACATTAACACGCTGCCATTTAAAGCCAACGGCGTTTCTGACGGCAGGAATGAACGAACTTTAAAGAGCCGCGATCGACCAGTTATTGGTGCAACAATCATGGCTGTACTGTATTGTCACTATATGGACAGACAAATAGTGAGCAACGCACCTTTAAATAGGACAAAGAGATAATGTAAAATCTGGCAGCAATTGAAGATAGAATAATTGTACTTTTTTCAGCATACAATCATCAGACTGTATCAATGTTGTGTTCCATGACTCCAGAATGAGCCTTTTATATCTATATCCGAGCCAGTTTGGAAAACCGTGTTTTTCACAACAGCCCACAAAAGACAAACGAAATATCTGTCGAGTTTTTAACGCCAACTAAAGGCGACATAGTTTCTCACCTTTAAGCTTTTTTCTTTTGGCAGAACAAATATAATACAGAGCTGAGAACACAAACAACTTTTGAATACGGCACGAAAGAATTAAATATGTGAATTAGAGGGAAATACAAAATAGCTGGCATACCTTGTAGTTGTCCAAATGTCCTGCTTTACAAAACAGTTGCTTGGGGAAATACTTTTATTAACCTGATTGTTGACAGCTTCCTTTAAATTTGACACAGTTAGCCTTAGCTTAGCAAAAAGAATGACAGCAAAGCTCATGTATAAAAAAAACATACATACTGGCACATTTGACACTCAATATTACACTTACTTAATACAGATATATTTATTTAACCTTTTGTCTATAAGAAGTTGTTTTATGTGCCAAACTAAGCTAAGCTAAGTGTCTTCACTGTAACCTCGTTTTCAAATGAGGTTTAAAAATGGTATCTGTGCTACGTTTTAGTTTAGCATTAAGAATAAAAGCAGGATTAAAACAATTTATTTGACAAGAACTCCATATCAGCATCTTTGAGGCTCATTACTTATCCATATTATACACTTTAATATATGCAGTTTTCTTCAAACATTTCATCTGTAACCACATTTCACATTAAGCCACAAGCCGGACACAGTTAGCCTTAGCTTAGCGTAATGCATGAAAGCAAAAAACGTACATACTGGCACATTTAAGGCTTATGACACTCAATATTATACTTATTTAATATAGATATATTTATTTTACCTTTTGTCTATAAGAAGTTGACTGGTTTTTGTTTTTTTGTGCCAAGCTAAGCTATGCTAAACTAAATGCCTTCACCGTAACCTTGTTTTCAAATGAGGTTTTAAAACAGTATCTGTGCTAAGTTTTAGCATTACAAATAAAAGCAGGATTAAACCATTTATTTGGCAGAAACTGCACATCAGCATCTTTGAGGCTTACATTACTTACCCATATTATACTATGTATTTTAATATATGCATTTTTCTTTAAACCTTTCACCTGTAACCACATTAATCTTGAGAGCTGGTTTCAGTAGATTCAGAGGATTCTGAGTTATTTTTAACTCAGGAACAAGGGGAAGCTGCAATGTGAGCATCCACTGTCTGAGGGGAATGAATAAAATAAGGGATTATCAAATAAAAATTAAACACCATAAACACAGCCAGTGTGGAGTAATAGCCCCTTTGTCCCCCTTTTTGCCATATAATCGCGCGACAAGAAATTTATGGAGTGTTTTTCATGACTGAAGGAGAAACTGTCAGAGAGGAGCTTCAAAAGGAGTGTTTTTTATGATCTTATTTAAGCAGGGAATGAATCTGCTCCATAAATATGTCCAGGGTTATGGCAAAACAGTACGTTTCCATATAGTAACCCTGACTTCATTCATTATATGTTGTACACGATCAGATCTTAACTCTTTTTACCTCAAATTGTCTGATCTCTATGGTTCTGTAAAAAGCAGCTTGATGTGTATGCATAGTCAATATAAAACATATGTAAATGGTAATTTTGTTTTAGTGTATTATCTCTTTATTTAAGACATAATAACAACACCGTCCTGATCATTTGAGGATGCAGTGGACAGAGAACACATTTAATGTTAGGAATGCGTTTAGGGACAGAATGTCTTTCATTTCAGTTTTCTTCATTTCACAAATTTCAGTATGACTAAAGTTACTTAAAGGAGAACAAGCTGAACTCCAGTCATTATCTCATACTGTACGTGTCTACCCGCATTCTCCATTTTTTTTACTCACTTTACACCTGAAAAAATGGAATATCACGTCAAAGCCGTGAGGGGAATTTTGTATTGATCGGCTGTGTTTTTTGTCCGGTCCCTATAGAAACCGGACACATGGTTCGTTTATCTCCCGCTCATTGGGTTGGGATTGATTACACGGTTACATCTGAAAGGATTTAAATAATATGCACCACCTGCATTTAGTATTGGACGTCTCAGACAAACTACCACCTTCTTTCTGCTGATAAATTGCCTGCCAGGCAGGACTCACTAGCAATTTAAGGGTTTGGAGAGGAGAGAAGGTGAGGCCTGGCTCGTCACTGACAAAGAGCAAATAAAGTGGAATAAATTGGAGAATGGTGGCTTTTATTAATGGTCAATTTGCTCGTAGGTGTAGAGAAAATAGATGGAAGTTTTATTCTTGATCGCCATGGGACTGAAAAAAGCCCCCACAGTGAACAGGTTCTGACATTATTACGCAGCCATGCATGATTTAACATATAACACTGCAAGTACAGTATAAGCATTAACATATGCTTTACATCGTGCTCAATGAATCGAGGCTCGTTGCTGAAGGCAGGTCTGAGATTGCCCACTGGCAAGTATCAGCTCTCGTTTTTTTTTATGGGTTTTTTGCTGAAGCCAAAATCAAATAGCGCTGCATACGTCCATGAATCATGAATGAGCCGACTCATTCAGTTAGCTCTTTGTCAAGACTTTTTAATTATGAATGAGCTGGAGAGGGTGCCTTCTCTTCCGCTCTGACCCAAAAAGTAAACAGGAGGATACCTAATTGTTTCCCCCCTCTCTCTCTCTCAAGTGAGAATGTATCTGGTCTCACACGCTAGTTGTGCAACAACCTGTGTAGAACTCAAATAATATGGTTTTTACTTTTGTTTTCCTTCTACATAGACTCTGATTTTAACCCTTTAACACCGAGCGTATCGCAGACGACACATTCGCACAAGCGCACTTTGCGTTACTGCAATTTACGCAGCGGTTTGTGCTGTCGGAAAGATTCCAACGGTTTCTGAAAGCTGAGCAGTTGCACGTGTGGTTATTACAGTAATTTCACTTGCACTGTTGCAGGAAGCCGGCGAAACCGCGCCTTTCTCGCCTGAGAGGAGAGAGTTGGAAAAACGCCTGGTTAGCATTTTTTGGCCTTTTTTTACACATTGAGACAAAGACTCAAACAAATGTTACTTTAAATATGTTTTATATTGTTCAAATTTCAAGTTTAACTCACAAAATCTGGTGTTCATTTACAGCTACAGTGTTTTTCTTCATTTTAAATTAATTGTTAAAACACTACTTTTACCTGCAGTAAATTGCAAATAACTGCCAAATATTGAAAGTCATTCTGGAAAAATGGGCAAAAGCATTTACTCACAGGACATTTTCTGGCCCTTTTATCGTTAAAATAAGCAAAAATAGTCGGTCCCTTCTGCAGAGGTAAAACAAACGCCCTAAATTGCCTGTAGGTGTACATTTAAGATTAAATGGTTGTTTGTCATTATGTGTTCACTCTGCGAGTGTCATGGACTAGTGACCAGTCCACGGTGTACAGTACCCTGCCTTTTGCTCGTATGTCAGCTAGGATTGGCACCAGCGACCCCCCGCGACCCGAATGTGGAGGATGAAGCGATAAACAATGGATGAATGGATTTGTGCCAAATCAATACACCACTGTGTGATCAAAGTGCAAGCAGGTGTCTAACCTTTGTTTTACGAGGTCATCACATTAGACATGTGAATGTGTTTGGGTGTGTGATGTTTAAAAGTGCACCAAAATCAAATGAGAGATAACAATAATTAAATGTAATTATCGTTTTCTTATCTGAGCCACTATTTACCTCGTGTTTCTGCTCCGTTCGTGCATCATTACCGCTTGATTACTAAACACAGCTGCTAAAATTTCCAATGATCATTAATATCAATGCACTGCTAATGACTATCATAACTTGCACAAGTGTGCAACAAAAACGCTGCAGATTAAGATACAAAAGACACAGGTTATTTATTTTAAAACTATTTTGACTTGAACAAATATGGGCCGTTCCCTCTTGACACGATTACTGGAAAACATTTGTCAACGCCGTTTCCTTAATGAATACTTGATTTACAACAAAAACAGATACTTACTTTTACAGCCATGTTTATTTGCATTTTGTTGAGTTTCTGGACCAAACATATACAGAAATTGTTATTTAAATAACATTTTCTGTGGAAAATTGGTCAAATTTTACTTGCATCAAATGAAGAATTGACTCAATGTGAGTTTCTGGACAAAAATGATATATAAATTAACATTTATATTGAAGTGGTTGGATTTGTTATGACTTTATACAATAAATGGATGTATAACATTTATATTAAAAATGTGCTGAACCATTAGTCTTTAATATAATAAATGTAGTCAATGTGAGTTACTGGACCAAACATTTACTGAAATTGTTTATTAAATAACATTCTCTGTTGAAAAATGGTCAAATTCTATTTACATCATATGACTAATTGACTCAATGAAGATAATCTGTTCATAAAATAACATTTATGTTGAAAAATTGCTGAATTACTCTTTTTCTATAAAATAAATGGACTCAGTGTGAGTTTCAGGACTAAAACTATACATAAATTGTTAATAAAATAACGTCAATATTTAATTTGTGTCCCTTCATTAAGTAAAAACTCAATTTGAGAGGGTTTTTTTGGACTATTACACAGAATTTACACAGAAACTAGTAATCTTAACACCTTTTTTTCCCCTATATTATCATTTAAGGGTGAACATAATCTCATCCTGAAGCTCCCAGCAGCTGCAATTTCTCTCATTCTTTGTTTTAAAGCTGTGGTGAGAGTAATGTGTGCGCTCTTTGTGACTCAACAGTCACTCAGCTTACCGTTTCTGAGGGAAATGAGAGTTGCGGCACCGCTGGGGAGGAATTTGCAGGGTTGTCGTTGCTTTGATGTCGCACACTTCAGGCTGCACCTGGAACATTTGATTAGCGTGACTGAGGGAGAGCAGCAGATGGGTTAGTTGTGTCATTTAGTGCCTGAAAGGTCAAAGGTTGTTGAGTTGTCTTATTTTGTAAGGATCCGTTCATGCGATCAAATTACTGAGTAAAATATTAATAATTATAGTTATTAAAGATTTGGGATTAGTGCTAAATGTCAGGGTTAGGTGAGAAATGGTTGTATGTAAAAGCTCTGCTTCGCTGCAAAGACCCAATATCCACAGCAACAAGAGCTCTTCCACAGAAACACAGCTCTACATGGTTATAAAATAGTGGTCCAGCAGCAGATTTATGGTGAAAACCATGCAATGCAACAATAAATGACGTGAAAATATGCATATTTTGTACATTACAGCCTGCAAACAGAGTCTACTGACCTCAAAATAATAACTTATACCACCAACAAGCTCACAGTCCTTATTTACAGGCGTACATACAGTCTTAAGGGACCCGTCGAATACATGTGTTGAATATGTGCATCTTTTACCCAAAGGAAAATGCATGAAAACATTAAAATGAAAGGATTTAGTGCACTAAACTGATACTAAATGACCTGGAGGCTAACAGGTTTCATCCCGCCAAGACGGCGCTTTTAACCGTTGTCCTTTTTCCCAGTAAAGTGTCATCCCCTGGAGAGCGTCAGGGATTACTTTTATTGGCACACTGGGAATTGGTTGTATACCTGCAAGTGGGTTTGCATCATTCGTTCAAGCTAAATATAGTACGGATCATTGTACTCGGGGGAGAAGCGGGTGAGAGGGCATACGTGGATACGTGTGGGTTATTTGTTGCTGTGTAGCAGACATGCAGCATGTAATACCTTTTTATTATTTGAAGAGATTTAGGTTGAAAGGTGTCCGCTGATATGTCAGGTTCAGTGGCGTCTTAAGGCGAGACGAGCCGCGACAAATGCGACACTACAACTTGGAGTGCATCGCTGAGGTGGAGTGGACGAGGGTTCTCAATTTTCACCACGGATAGACACACTTTAGCCGAGTCAAGCATGTGACTGAGGACGCTCAATCTCTGATTCAAGATTCAAGATTCAAGATTTCTTTATTGTCATTCCAACACACATTAAGACATGAGGTCAGTCTCTCCAGAACCTGGTCAGCCCAGCGATGAAAAGAAGAAGAAAAAAAGAAGAAAAGAACCAACAGTTTAACTTAAAAAATATAAATTTAAAAAAATATTTTTTTAAATGCGCGGGGTGAGTTCTTACTTCTTAATTCTCGCATCTAGTCTGTTGAGATCTACTGGTTCGCGTAGTCATCTGCCGACAGCCTTTTAATGACATAATTACAATGTACACCAGAAATCCAGATATGCACGTCTAGATGTAGTAAAAAAAAAAGTGATTTATTAAAGTTTAGAGTTGAATTTACCGTTGTCAAGGCTACATCTTAGGATCGACGGAGAATGAGTCAAACTGGTTGGGCACCCAGGGTTTAGGCTACATCAGTGGTTCTCAAACGTTTTTATACCAAGTCTTAACACCTGAGAAAATATTGAGCTTTCAAAGTAACAACGATTATCGCCAACGTTAAAATACAGTGGTGCCAATCGGTCGAGCTAAATCAGCTACGGACTCGATTTATTCCCAATAAGATAATTTTACTCTCTCATCATCATCATCCTCCTCTTCCTCACATATATACATATATACTTAGATTAAAATTTGATTAAAACGGAGCGAGAGAGTTTCCACGCATTCCACTCTACTCCGATCACATACGCTGGTATCTACAGTCGAACAGCATTTCTGATTGTCCTCCACAAAGTACCACCAGAGGAAGCTCGCGTACCACACGTACCACAGTTTGAGAACCGTGGGGCTGAATGAGACAAGGAATACAAGAATGAACCTTCCTATCTTAAAATAACAGCAGAAATAAAAAATCACCTGGAAGAGAAACAGCTACTTATGCCCCAGGGTGGTTTTAACCTTACGTCAGTTTGTGATTAAGACGTGGCCATTTCTGGTTTACATGAGCCTGTGTGTCACAGAGCAGCCTGTGAGGCCTGATCCAGCAGCTTGTGTGTGTGTGTGTGTGTGTGTGCTGATCCATAACGCATCCGACGCCCGTGACTGTGTCTCCTCTCGCGAGAACACCCCTTATTTTGGCACATTAAAGGTGACATCGAATGCTGGTATAGCACATATATGTTAATTATGGAGGTTTACTTACATATATTAACTTGTTTTCATGGTTAAAAACCTCCCAGTCGCTGTAAACGAGCCGATCAAAATATCTCCTCACTGATGCTCTCGTCAGCCGCGCTGTTTCAGACCAAAACCACACCCCCAGAACGTGGACTGTGTTGTGATTGGCCAGCCAACGAGAGCTTTCCCACTGTCCTGTGATTGGCCAGGTACCTGGAAGTGACGTAATTGGTAGGCCAGCTCTCAGATACACAGCTCCCCCTCTGGCACGGTGGATGCTCTGCATCTCAGCAGCTACAACGAGAGTAGTTCTTCTTCTTCTGCGGTTGAATGTACGCAACCGGATGTGCCCGGACTAGTGCCCGCACCAGAAGGCACTATGGTTGTAAGAGGAGTGGTGAGGATTTCTGATGACATCATCAGCATAGGGAAGTGCCGATCCGCTTCGCAGAGCCCAGGAAAACAATACAACACTATTTTCTCAGCAGTGGCTGAACTGTTTGTTCTGAAACTTTAGGGTTTCATAAACGAGGTAATGACGCAGATACACACACATAAACGCAGCGTTAATTGGAGCTTCCGGTCTATGTCGCCTTTAAAACGCTATCCCCCCTTCCGACGCCTAATCACGACTAAGCGTCCTGCTCCGTTTATCGGATTCACCGTGATGGAAATGTCTTAATGGATCATTATGCTGTTGTACTGAAAGTTCTGCCCGTTGTCTGGCATGGTTTTTAAGCTAATAGATGCTCTTGCCAACAACACTGGAGCAGCTCTAAAAGCATCTTTTGTGAAAGTGGAGGTGCATTCATCACGCTGTTACGGAGTGCACAAAGGATGCTTCAGTGAAATTACGAGGTGCAAAATGAGCCAAATGCTGCTTGGACACATAAATCACACTCTGGGAGTCTCTGTAGAAGCACGGGGAGCAATGACAGCGCTGATGAGCGGTGTTTTATGATGCTGCTGACGTTGTTGTCGTGTGGTGGTGTAAATCAGCCACACACACACACAAAAAAGGGCATCTTTACGCATCTTTACGCAGTAAATTAAACTTGATGTCGGTACAAACACGTGTACTATGAAAAACAACAAGGTTTATGGGAAGCCATAAAGACTTACTTTGCTATTGTTTGTCTCCCGTGATAGAAAAACTGAAACAGACCGATGTGATTAATCAAGAAAATCGCGAATAGTAGTCCTTGATTACGCCCGTTAGCATATCAGATCTTTTTAAATATGATGAATACTCCATTAGGCCATTTTGTTTTCATTCACTCTCTGATTGTGAATGTTGTTGCGTTAGGAAGACACACATTTGACAGATACAGTGAAGACATACTGGTGAGAAAGTGCCGTGAGATGATTCTTTAAACGCTGTCATTATTTCAGCGTCAGGCGCCAGTCGAAGTCATGTCGACCCCGGTCCTGACATTTAATACATTGCTGGCGTTTGTCATCTCTATGAAACCTTTTGTTCCAGTGTCACGAGTCACTCACAAAGGTCACAGAGACCTGGGAGAGAGAGAGAACGCCTAATGAGGAGAAAATGCTGGAGCAATGGTTGGGGAGCTGCTTTTTTTTACTATTCTTGGTGATTTTGTGCCACTTAGCATAAAGACACATGATGAGGCATGATTTTTTGACTATGGGCAACATCTATGGAAGAAGCTTTCGCGAAGACCGAGAAAGTAAGTGTGGAGTAACTGTGCTGTGCTACGAGACTACTGTCGTGTTTCCACTACATGGTCCCAGCTCGCCTCGCCTCTACACGGTTTGGTTGGTTTTTCCATTACAATATAGCACCTCCTTCAACGTGGACTAGTCACCACAGCACGGCTGCATGAAACTGCCGCGACTCACACAAACTAGTGACTGGCGACTTGCGAAGGAGTTATTTTCCATGTACTGAATCATTAGAATCAGTTCATTAAAAAAAAAATCGTTCAGTATTTCCTGCATGACAGGAGCACAGATCGCCGGCTTTCGGCAGTGGTGTCGCAGAATACACGCTAAATAGACTCCTCTGTTAAATATTGAGATTTTAGACTTTAGATTTACTTTGCTAAATGTTGGAGATTAACGCACCTTTTCAGGATTTTTCTACAGTGCGGCATTGTTCGCTTTGATTCTCGTGTCGGACGTCGCGCTCGTGCCTCTTCCTGCGACGTCGCTCCCTGACCAATCAGTGGACGGCGGTGTGACGACGTCACGTACAGTATAACATCGGCTCAGCTCGGTTGGAACCGCGCCAGAGCAGGTACTAAAAAAAGTATCAGGTACTATCGCTAATGGAAAAGCAAAGTAACCGTGCCGAGTCGAGTCATGTCGCGCGAGTGGAAAAGGGGCTTATGGTGCTTGTAAAAAGCCATCCATTTATCTTCTACCTCTTTATCCTCCACATAAGGGTCGCAGGGGCCAATCCCAGGCGACATAGGGCAAAAGGTGAGGTACACCCTGGACAATTCCCAAATCTGCATATTTTTGGACTGTGGGAGGAAAACTGGAGCACCTGGACAACCTTCTGAAAACACACAAAGCCATGATAGTGGAAAATTGACTTCTGGTTTACACCTCGGCGTTCTCACAGGAAGCCCACGAGCTGTGCGGCTTCACCACTGAGCTCCTGAATAAAATCAATCTCAAAACAACACAGCGAAAGATCTGAAAGTTCTCCGTGGAGTCGCAAAACAAGCTGCCCAGGTATCCGATACTTGCTCAGCAGAGGGAAGGAAGAGAGAGAGAGATAAAAGATGAAGAAGGATGTTATGACATGTGACGACTCTTCCCCTCAAACTGGCTCATCACTGCAGTGACAGCCCTGCGATGCACACCAGTAATTACAGTGTAATTCAGGGGCCAGATGATCAGATGTGCACGATCCATTATCTCACGGAGAATTCATCTTTGTCTGCCTTGTAGCGGAGTGAGGGCGGTCAGAGCGCACGCTGATTTATTGGGAGGATTATGGATTCACCCGCGTGAAACAGAGGCTCGTGTATTCCATTATGTGCACGCCCATAAAATGAAAATAATATGTTGATGTAGCAATAATGAACTCATCCGAGTTTCGCTGCGACCCAAAAATGAAAGTCGGACAACAATAAATCTGGTGATTTCAGCTAAAGTAACACTAAAAACAGTCCCTCGTGAGATGTTTCAGTCTGGATAATCCCAGAATCCATGCCGCTAACATGTCTTAGATTAGAAAGCAGGGCCACATCCTAACACTAGATATGTGTTTTGGGCTTGTCTGAATTAGAGGACAGGATTCGATTTTTCCTTCATCTCCTTGTGTCTATGAAAACTCCCTGAACACCTCAGTCAGAGACAAACATTTGCTGCAGATTTTCATGGTCGCTAGAAAAAAAGAAAAAGCAATTAAAAAATGTTGGCCTCATCATTTGATTAATTTATCACACGTCTCTCTTGGAGATATCTGGTTTTCCTATTCAAAATAACATGAGGTGTTGCAGAAATGGCAGATAAATGAGTCTAGACTATACATACATTTACATTTTGATCCACCCTGACCTGTTAGGATGTCGCCAAGATAAACACACACCGCTACCACGTTATGTTCCAATCTCAATGACTCTGGACAGAGATCGGATTGTTTTAAATTTAGATTCTCACTCAAATTGAACGGGAAATCCGCGGAGAATCACCGACCCATCACTAAAACGTCAGATTGATGCGTCGGAGACTGCAGACAGGAAGTTGCTAACAGAAGGACAGAGTTGCAGATAAATCCATGCCAATGAAAACTCGTCTCGTGCCTCTATTAGTTCCAATTCTGAAGACAACTAGTCTTTCAGGACACAATCAAAAGAAGACAGTATCGTATGACATTTCTTCATGATCCAATATGGTCTTTCATTTTCCCTCACGCACAGAGGGATTGAAGCGCTCTGTCGCTATGTAACGCCATCATTGGGAGCGCCTTTTCAAACATTCACTTTTGTCGCCAGATAACCCACACCCAGTGAGCAGTCAGTCAGGTCACCCCGTTACATTCACCTCCGCAAACACAGTTGCCATGACATTCAACTCCGTTGCTAAGCCAATTATGTATTTGTGCTGCTGAAAAGGTTGACAAGAATCAGATAACGAGAACGAGGATGGAGGACGGCAACAGATGTGAGATAACGGGAGCCAGACCACTTACAGAAGCACGCAACATCTGGGGCTGGGGGGGTGGGGGGTGATATCGAGGCTACATGTCACGGCCACCGACGCGCTTCAGTCCACGTGAAGAAGGATATAAATGATATAAAGTAAATGTAAGGAGATGGTTTCATGCACGAGATGTTTGAGGAAGTTTAATAAGTTCTTTTCCTGATTGTCTGGAGGGGCGATTAGCCGAGTCAATTTGAAACTTGCAGTGTGAAATGAACTGACGCAGGAGTCCTGTCGTAATGCCTTTTCTCCCTACAGACTTATACGAGTCACTGAGGGGTGACGGCGGCAGCACACTGTATTCTGTCACACCTCTGCGTCAGAGGCAGCAGAGAGAGAAAAAAAAAACCCTCATCGACCCACTGAACAAGCCATGGCTATTATTGACCATCTCTCTCTCTCTATGGCTATTATCTCTACTGCATTGTTAACAGCCTGGCTCACAAGCAGATGGACCGTGAGGAGATGGGTGGTACTGCAGGGGGCGGGGCTTGCTGACCGCGCGCACAACGAGGCACGAGTAACGACACGAATTAAGAGAAATAGATATTTCCGTCTCCCGCTGTGGTGCTAACAAATCACACTGCTCAAAAGGATTTGACGAGTGGACGTCATCTTGTTGCTGTGACCGAGCGTCGACTTGCTTGCGCTGCAGTAAAGGAGTTGACGCAGCATTGACGTTTCGCTGAAAAGTATATTAAACCCTGTGCAGTTTGCTGACTTAACTTCCTGTGCCAAATCATTTGGACTTGGAAGTATAAATTCAGAGAAGTAAAAATGGTATTTTGTCAAATAAATCACGTTTCTATTCTCGACTCTATAGCCTTTTCCTATTTTATTCCACCCCGTGTTGTATTTTACCATTTTATTTGCATCTTTTGTTTCATTTCAAAGTTAAAACAGGGTTTTTACCCTTTGACTTTAGCCTTTTCCTTTTCATTCCACCCTGTGTTGTGTTTTATTTGCTTTTTTAAATTCTATTTTCCTTTTATTGTGAAGCCCTTTGAGCTGCAATCCTTGTATGAAAGGTGCTATACAAATAAAGTTGTTTATCATTATTATTATTATTGTTATAATATATAAAATGTGCTTTATGTATATATATATATATATATATATATATAAATAAAACAACCTTTTCCAATTCCTTTTCTGTAATAACAGACGAATAATCTCTTGCATCTCTCGTGCAGACAAAGCCAAAGCCGTCACCGCACACACTGGTGTGTCCGTTCCACAGAGAACGTTCAACTGTATCATTTTACTATCACGGTTGCCGCGGCAACCCTCATACAGGATCAAAGGAAGGTGAGGGCCGCCGTGCGTCTGTCTGTCTGTCTGTCTGTCTGTCTCACTCAGCGATTTATATCTGGTGCACATTTTGACACTGCTCACATTTCTTATAGTTGGCACGGCACACGCCGCCGGTGAGTGGCCTGTCAATTATGAAGCCTGTCACGCAAACCATTGCAGTTATATGACAAACGTTCTATGAAATTAAAAAGAGAAATATCAACAGAATTCCAACATTCAATCTTGAGACTGTCCTATAACTACAACGGTGTGCCGCTCAGGGTTGGAGATCGTTGATAGTGTAAAAGGGCAGGAAAAGATCCAATTAGTTGTCCGGCAATAGGTATATTTGCCTACGTTCAATAAAAACAATACTTTTGTGTTGTTACTGATGTGTAAAGTAACGTAAATGCAACATAAACCTTATAGATGCACCTATAAAACAGTGATTTCTGACTTTTTTTTTCACTTGAATGGAACGTCTTGTAGCTTTAGGGATGTTTTGTGAAGATGGCCACAGATGGAAAGCCATCATTTCCGGGCGCTGAAACCTTAAATAATTAATTTTAACGTCATCCTCATCTGCTGTGAAGCAGGATAGTCTATGTTTCTCCTACAGCTTAGTTTAATCCCACAGATTCCCACACTCTGACACTGTTATCATTGGGTAAGTATTTTTTTTTTTCAAATCATGCAAGGATGCAGAGAAAACAAGACGCTTCAGGACTTTCACACGGACAGAAACACCGCCTCTGAAGTTATTGTTTTATCCAGTGTCTGTCTGCTGCCTGTGAGCTGATCTGCTGATTTATACAACGCTGCATTTAAAATGGCCTCATTAGAGATGATTCCTCCCTGGCAGAGACATTTTTCTCCTCACACCAGCTCACCAGATCTTTTTTTTTTTTTACTGAAGAGATGAGACGTGTGATTCACCGCCTGCCCTCGTTCCTGCCACACCTCCTCTCGGTATCGAGGAGCTGACCTGAGAACATGGTGAACTGAGACAGATCGCCGCCCCTACCAACTGTTATCATCCTCCCCTGTCTCTTTTACCCTCTCGGCGGGGTTGGCCTGGCGGAGCCTATATTTATGCGAGCAGGCAGCTGTCAACAGGACGGGGCTGACAGACTGCAGAGGAGCCTGAAACGTGAAGAAGAAAAGCTATTTCTAGGACTCCGTAGAATACAAAATACCACAAAGCAATGAAACTCGGGAGAGGACACGTTGTAATCAGGTCACGCTGCTGTGTTACATTCACAAACAAGCCACTTTTTTTACCTCCTTAAAAGCATTACCATGATCATACTTTCATTACAGACATCCATTTTCATGCATTTTCCTCTTTTTCTGCTCGGCTTAAATCAAATGTAAAAAAAAGATAAATAGGAGGAGGAGGAGGAAGAGTGTGTCGACGTGTGCTGTACTGTGTTTACAAGTGCGTTCATGAGAGAGAGATACGGCGACACAGCGAGACAGAAGAGGGGGGAAAAAAGGGAGAGTGGGTGAGAGTGGGAGCTAGAGAGAGAGGGAGGACTCGACGGTGACGACAGAACGAGGCGTGAGTCATGTTGGAAATGTGACGTAATCTTGGCGAATGGGTCAGGTAAGCAGCAACCATGTTATCTCATCTCCCCTCGACAGACTTTATCTGAATTTGCTGAAAGCGTTTTGCATTTCACCGCTCTCTCAAAGCTCGTTTAAAGCAAACACTAACGTTTTGGCCACCGTAACTCGGAAAGAGCGGAGTCCACTTCCTCCAAACTCTTCTGACTTCTTCCTCCACAGCTTCAGGTTTTCCAGAACCATAACTTTACACTTTACAGTCACTCATACTCTATCTCAGCTGCTGTTGACGGGCTTTTAACGCTACATTTACACGAGCGGCAGAGGGGTTGATGACTTTTATAAATGTAATTGAGCATTTTACAGCGAAGGACAGAAAATTAGGGATGGGAATCGCTATCGGTCAGTATCGGTATCGGTCAGTATCGATATCGGTCAGTATCGGTATCGGTCCAATACTGGTCAAAATCACTGGATCGGATATCGGACAGATAGAAATGTCGAATCCGATACCGTCCAAAAATCCTATATATCGCATGCTTCACTATGCACAGACTGTAAAAACGTAAATAAATATCAGCAAAAGCGTTTTAGCGGAGTCATGTTTGGGCTGTTTATTTCTTCTTTTGGGGAGAGCAATATTGGAGAATTATATCTTTGAACAGACTTGGCACAAATGTGTTGTTAACAGCTTCAAAGCTCATAAATAATCGGAATAATATCGGTATATACTAGAGTTTTTGATATCGATATCGGACACAAAAAAGGGGTATCGGGACATCCCTACAGAAAATCCTCAACTGGAAGCTGTTGGAGCGGGATACTAAACCCTGTGGTGGAATAAAGTGCACAACAAACATCTGTATCTGTATCTTTTTGCAACCATTTTCTCATTTTCCATTAAAAAAAACCCAAAAAGGATTACGTGGAAAAAGTGAAGAGGTAGTAGAATCAGTGGAAATGGGTAAAAATAAGTCTTTGATTGCAGCTGACTCATGCCCTGGGTTTAATGTACTGACTCACAGGCTTAAATAGCGTAATAACCCCCTTGTTCCTGAAGCAGTTATTGTTTGAATTCCCCGTGAAGACTGATGAATCAGAATCCTTAATTTTCCAAAATAGACTCACATTAACGTCTCCGTCTGGATGTTAATATTTTGACCTCCTACACTGAGAGAAGAATAACAATAAAATGTAATAATAATAATAATAATATGGATGATGATTTTGCTACTGATAATAAGAGGTGGATGATTAATAATGCTGAGTCTGGAGATTATGGTTAAATGCGTTATCTTCTCCGTGCAGCTCTTCCGTGTTCCTATTGTGCATGTTTTCATGCATCAGATAAGAAAACCTGGTGCAAAGGAGGCTGAGAAGTGGGGAATAGTACGTGTGAAATGTAATCAAATGAGGTTTCTGTGTATTTGATTTGGTTTAGATATGAAATCTTTACATTTTATATTCAATAAAACGCATCAGTCTGAGAGCAACTTAACGGGAGGACGATCGATCCAACCACGGCACAATTAACAGCGGCGGCCACCTCATTTATAGAGATCAGAGATCTTAAGACGTCGGCTGCATGCAAAGATGAAATATTTGTAAAAAAAAAACAAGTCCAATTTCCCAGAAGCCATCACTTGCAAATCAATCTCACTTAACCCTTATTTTCATCAATTGATTGCTTCTGAAAGCAGGCCGTGTTCAGAGAAGAGGGGGAGGAGCTGTGACAGCGGTTCGATAACAAAACGTGGTTATGGATTGGATAACATACGCAATATATGCGCGCTATTCACCGTATTTTGAGGGGATGCCGTCTTTCATTTGATTCCCACATTTGCAGGAGGGCACAGAGAGGGCGCCGTGATTTTGGAGGAAATGGATTTTATTTAATCAACTCATAGAAGGAAATCTGAAGGAAATTGACATGTAATGTAACAATCTGATATGTGTCCTGGATTATTTAAAAGAATTTAAATAGAACACGCCCTCAAAGTGTGGTAACTACTACACACGGTTGTATTAACCAAAGCTGTGGATTTCATTTCCACATCTCTTCACCGAGATCGGCACGCAGCCCCAAATGTCATGTAGGCTCGAGGAAATGACAGCGAGAAAGAGAAGAGAAGAAGAATCAGCTGCTGCTGCTGCTGCTGCTGCTGCAGCCTGGAGAACTTGAGGGTACGCTGCTGTAGTCACGCCTACATGCAGAGTAGTAATATGGTGTTACAGGGAGGGGGGGGGGGGGGGTTTGGTGGGGAATAGAAAGACAGAAGCTTTAATCAAATGTCTCTGCACTGCAGGAACACACACATCCAGCTCCTGACCCCCGTGACAGGGCTGGTATTTACGAAATGCTGTGCACTTAGAGCTGCTTTAACCGGCTGCTCAAATATCCACAGATCAAGTCAGTGTAACAAAGTGTTACACGAACAAAAAGAAAAAAAAGAAAAGAGGCACATAAAAGTGGCAATTCCATTATTTTTTTGAAGCACGGTGCTGCGCCCAGTAATTATCTCCTTCACGGTGATTTGCGGTTGCCATAGAGACAGAGACAATAAAATCAATTAGGGCGACACTGTCTTGGTCTGCATTAAAATGTTCACAGAATTGAGGTCGAAAATGTGACAAAATAACGATTATTATCATGTTTGTTTGCACTTTGGCTGAACAATTAATATTAATGCAATTTCTTAAGTCAACGTTCAGTTCAATATTGTGCCGATTGTGGTTCAAATAGCCATTTAGATTTGGAAATGATGACGTGTTCAGCCCTGCACTTCATTTATGTAACACACAGTTGTTAAAGGGCAAAAATACAGTTTTCTTTTACTGATTTCTAGAGATGAGCGCGTTATTCAATCTGTCTCATTGTCTCATTCCCACAACAACGGGAGAACGTTGGGATTTAAAGAGTTAATGAATACAATTGACAAAAAGTCGGCATCAAAGTCACCTCCTTTATAGAAAATAAAAGCCCTACACGACACTGCTCTTTACTGTGTTTCTGTCACGTTTTACGTGTAAAAAGATCTGAAAAAAAATCTAATAAATGAATAAATAAATAAAAACTGGTCAAATTCAATCCGACTCTGTGACAGAAAGTGAATTAAACAAAAACAGAAGAATCATCATGATTTTCTTCATTTGACCAAATGGGAAAAAATATGGGTAATACTGCTTAGCATTTAGCTTTGTATTAGGACCAAGTGTCACTGGTAACCAAGAAAAGAATGAAGATAATTCTCAACTCAGGGAAAACTGAGGTTTGGAAGCACAACTTTTCAAAAATGCTAGCCCAATTCTAGTAATACAAAGATAAATGCCAATCGGTGACGTATTCCTTTAAGTTTTACAGAACCAACCGTTTGAGTTCCTGCCTGAAACTGTATGACAAGACACAGTGACGACTAATAAAGATGCAAAGAGATTAATTAACCGGCTGTAAAGCCCTCAATATGTGCCGGCGGTGGACAGAGTACATGCAGGGAACGCAGTGTACAGAGGGGCAAATTAAGATCTCAGTCAGTCAGTCCGGAGCTTCTCTCTTTGCCGTGCGACTTCATCAACGTCGTTGTGTAACACGTGTGTGTGTCTGCAGGCAGAGCTGCGAAAACCGAAGAAGCACATGGTCAGAGGACGATGAGGGTGGAAACTTGCCATCAGCACCGCGATAACCTCCCACACACACACACGTGGCCGAGGCCCCTCACCCATCACACACACACACACACACACACACGTCCAGATGCGTGCGCGCATACGCACCGCTGCCTCCGACTCCTGCATTTGATGGAATTGTGTTGACAGAAGCACCGATGACTCACCCGGGCCCTGATAAGTGATCGACCAAGCCTCTCTCTGAGTCACCTGAGCGTTCTGATCCCCCCCCATTTATCACAAACACCGCCGTCACAGGTGGAGGAAGCAGCGGACTGGGCCCCACCACCACCTGCCTGTCTCTGTTTGCCTCTCACTCAAGGTAAATAAAGTCTTCATTTCATGTGTGAGCTCTGTTCCTTCCTCTCCCACCACCCCACACCCCACACCCACCCGTGGACATGGTGTTCCTGCCTCCTGGTGCAAAGTCTGCCCATTCATACGATCACTGCAATTATGATGGATGACAAACGCCACCGAGAGAGAGCGCTTTACATCAGCTCAATGAATGAGCAGCAATTAAAAATAGCCAGATTTTCATTCACTGTGCCCCATTTAAGGATGTACTACCACCTCCCCCCTGCTACTCACACACACACACACACACATATGTATGTTTCAGGTAGAGCTGCAACTAACAAATATTTTCATAATCGATTCATCTGTAGATTATTTTCTCGATTAATTGAGTAATCGTTTGGTCCATAAAATGTCCGAAAACGTTAAAAAACGTGGATCAGTGTTCGTCAAACCTGGAAATGATGACGTTCCCAAATGTCTTGTTTTGTGAATTGGCGTTAATCAAGTTCCCTGAGTGAGTGAGGAAGTTTAAACATGTGACCTTTGACCCACGCTGACTGATCCATTGTGTGTTTACATATCTTATTTTGTCAGCACTTTCATTTGTTAAAGGTTTGCCTTTAATTAAAAACAGTTCATGTGAGTTCATGTGTGTCCCCTTGTCCTTTTAGCACGACACAAGAAAGAACCTTGTTATTAAAGTAACCAGGTCATTTTTACACTAAGTACATTTTAAACAAGCTGCTTTTTTTTACTTTAACTTGATTACATTTTTAGACCAGTACTTTTACTTTACAGAGGCCATAGCATGGTCCTATCTCACTTATAGGTACTTACAAACATGAAGTCGTTTATTATGGTCAAAAACGTCCTAGTCGCTACAAACGAGCCGATGTAAATGTCTCATCACTGACGCTCTCGTCAGCCGCGCTGTTTCAGACCAAAACCACACCCACAGAACAGGGACGGTCTTGTGATTGGCCAGTTACCTGGAAGTGACGTAATTGGCACGTCTGTTCTCAGACCCGCAGCTCCCCCTCTGGGAAGGCAGACGCGCCGCTAGCAATTATCAAAACATTGAGTAATCCCTTACACATTTGATCAGAGTCAGAAGACACTGTGACAAGTGAAAGACTGCTGCAGGACGCCTGTAGCTTGGATAACGTTGTGGTTACCGAGATGATAAACACACATGCAAATGAAACACAAGCGTAGCGCGTAGCTTAGCCTGTAGCCGGCTATCGCTAATGCTAAACGACAAAACAAGCACACAAAGACAGTAATATACGTATTGTTGGCACTGCTCCTTCCTTTAGGTTAAGTTTGGTGCTGTGTCCCGCTTTATATTGCTACTTTCAACCGTAGAAGAAGAAGAACTACTCTCGTTGTAGCTCTGTGAGCTCCGTACAACCGATACACTCAGCAGCTACAACGAGAGTAGTTCTTCTTCTTCTTCTACGGTTGAAAGTACGTCACCGGATGTGCCCGGACTAGGAGGCGCTGCTGTTTAGAGGAGTGGTGAAATTCGCCAGTGACATAACGAGTCAACGGAAGTGCCATTCCGCTTCGTAGAGCTCTGGAAAACAAAACTGAGTGTCCATAACTGAGTGTTATGGACTTTTAGGGCTTTATAAACGAGGTAATGACGCAGATACGCACAAAAACACAGCGTTTATTGGCACTTCCGGGCTATGTCCTCTTTAAATGTTATCAAAACAGCAGTACTTTTACTTGAGTAGAATATTTCAGTACTGTTTCTTTCCACCTCCGCTTTAAAGATGCACAAACAAGAACACACACACACACAAATGCCCCCACTCCTGCAAAGCCCCACACAAAAAAATGGAATCTCGAGGGGAGGCTCTGTGTTTGTGCAGCTCAGCTGTTATTGGGGAATGTGGATCTGGACTAAACTGATAACAGCACATTTTCACTTAAGCACACACATGCAGCACTCAACACTCAGCCCACACACACACACACACACATAATTCTCCACGCCCTTATTCTGGAAAGTTGAAGGCAGTAACTTTTACTTTTTCTCCTTGACACCATATTTTTGCATCTGTAGTAAATGTGATTTTGTCTTGGCTGAATCGTTGGACACCTGGAAACAAAAAATCTACTATAGAGTGCCTAAAACATGACAAATTACCTGATTCCTGACAAATAAACTACAGTTTGAAGCCCCCAGAATCATTTTGCAATGGCCAAATTGGCCAAAACCAGCTAACAATCACACTGGTGTTCACACAAGACCTGAAACTAGTGACTGAGAACATTAACTCCGCAAGAAAATGTTTAGTTGCATTATAAATCAGATGATTTAAAGTGTGTTTATTTCAGCTTTACCTCCAGTTTCTCACATCAGCTCACCTCCAGCAGCTCGACAGGCTCATTTTGCCACATTTTACCTTTGTCTACCCTGCGTCACTGCTTCCTCTAATCCCCTCTCTGTGTCTCTGTGGTGCCATAAGACGGTGCCTCCTCCATTTTGCTCTGATAAGCTATCACAGGCTCACTCCCCTCCGCCATACTGGCGGTGCCACCCCTGCAGAAACACACGTCTTCAGCTCCAGGGTGGATCAAAATGGAGAGGAGCTAAAAGAGACGCACACACACACACACACACGCAGTACAACACAAGCACAGCTGCGCTAAAGCTGATTGAAGATGCTACAATTGGAAATAAGTGTAGCTGGTTAAGCTAATGATGAATCAAGTGAAGGAGGATTTTCCTGCAAAAAAACAAAACATTTGTATTCAGCCAATATTTATATTTCATGATTTGGGCGTTTGAATGTGAAGCAGTTGGCTTTAAAACTAAGATTGATGCAAATTAGAAAGGATGGTTAAATAATCTGCACTGCAGCTGCGATGTTTAGAAAACTGCAGACAGCTGACAGTGACTGCAAAAAGCTCATGCATCTCATGATTTCTGGGGTTATTTAGTGCACGTTAACTCCCCATCCAGTCAAAACCAAGCCTGATATCACAGCAGAAATGTCACATATGCAGGAAAACATCAGGGATCAGTGTTGAGTCATGTTTCTCAATCCAGTCGTATCCATCCCGGGAGACTAAGCCAAACCTTTATCCCCCTGTCTCATCTGCTGCTTCTCACCACAACAAATGAGGTGTCCTCACCAGCCAGACACAGTCAAATGTAAGAAAACTGGAGGTAAAAACATGTCAGACCTTATAAAGCTGGATCACCTGACAAAACGATGCCTCAAAAAGAAGCAGAAAACTTGCTACCAGATGACTGAGGAAAGGAAAAAACAGCACATGCCTCATCAGTGAATCCATAATGTCGATGTATATTATTGAAGTAATCTGTTAAGAGAGAGGAGGAGCAAAGAGGAGCGGACACATTGTGCCACAGTGTCAAGATGACCCTGCGGGAGTCGAGTGTGTGCCGTCTTGTGAGGCGAGCTCCTCACCCCTGCCGAGTGCCAATTAGAATTGGAAATTAAGCGGGGCCACTGGGCATTTAACCTCTGCATCGGATTCACCACCTCATCTCCTGCTCTGTTTTCAGCAGTTTTGCGGCTCATTTGGAGAGTTTTTAGAGAGTGAGAGGTGACAAAGGTCCCAGATAAAGGGCGTAATAAAGTCGCATTTTACGGATAATAACAGCAACATGGCTTTTATAAAGCAGTGTGGGCAGATCAGGCATCCACTTTCCAGACTATAGCCGTGACATTAAAACAATTTTATGGCACCCAATAAAACCTAAGGACTAATGCTGTCACATTTCCTGCAGTGAACCATCCCAACACCTAGCCTACATGGAGAATGTATCATGCATCAAAAGGGTTGCAATGCAACTTACTTTGGACAATTTGTTTCCCTCACTATGGTCATGTGTTGTCAATCATGTCAGAAGTTAGAAATGTCCAGTATTGTTATATCTACAGCTACAAAACTTTTGCTTTCCAGTTGTAGAACGGTTAGCATGTTAATAAGCACAACTAAGATGGGGAATTATCGGCCTAGCAACCGAACTTGAACACATAAGCGTGATGCAAACACGCTCAAGTGTTGCTATTAGAAGTTAGCATCAACATAGTTCAGTGCTTTAACTCTTCATGAATGTTGGACATATACTTGGATCTGCTAACACTCAAACAAACAGTAACTAAAGCTCCTCTTCTGAAGCTAACGACGCCCAATGCCAGATTTGGAAAAATGCCAAGAAGTGGGCTGTGGGCTGAGTGAGGGAGAGGAGGAGATACTGTAGGTTTGCGCTGTGCCCGATGTCCGTGTCAGTGAGATAGCATTACGTTGTACCGGTTGCGCCGGCAACGGCTTCGGACACAACGGACAACAACGGACAGAAGCTCATGGTTTCCTGCTCAGTTTGTGGCTGTTTGTCATCGGGCATTGAAGTAACAGTAGTCGCAGGGGAGGAGCGTTTCCTGTTGCCCAATCAGCTGACTGTCGTGGGTCTAGCTCCACCTGTACTGCACCGTACCATTACTCTGGAAGGAGACAGAAAAATGGAACAGCTGGGGCCGGTCATTTTGGTATTATTCCTAATAGAAATGCAAAAAAATATGTACTGAACTGAATCATTCGACTCGGTGGAAACACAGTAGTGAAATCTGACACCTAGTTACAGCTGTGTGAGGTGCGGTACAGTATCTGGTGTCTTAACCAAAGAGACAGTAGAGACGCCGATTTTTATCACAACACAGAGTATATAATTGCAATACTTTGACACTAAACTGTGAAGATTTGCACCTGGATTACAAATGGTTACATTTGAAGTGGCACAAACGCAGAAGTTGGGGTACACGATTGGACTTACAATATTTGCCTCTTATTGAAATTGATTTACAGCTAATTCTGCAATGTCTTAAGAATATTTGCCACATAAAGTTTGCCACTTTATCTCACCGGCAACA
Source organism: Solea solea (assembly GCF_958295425.1). NCBI lineage: Eukaryota > Metazoa > Chordata > Actinopteri > Pleuronectiformes > Soleidae > Solea > Solea solea. The sequence goes on along the minus strand of NC_081134.1, from coordinate 33,484,148 downwards.
TTCTCCATGTGGAAAGTGAGGTTTGGAAGCTTTGGAAGTTTGTGTCTTTCAAACAGATATGAAAGATATGAAAACACTGGTTGTTTTTAAGGTCGCACAATATTCAATCTGTAAATACTGCATCATATTCTAAAAGGGGGACATACAAAAATGAAATGGATAATTAAGAGGAAAGATCAATGAACATACAGAAGAAGCAAGTGAAGAATAGGAAGCAGCAGCTGTTAATGAGGAGATGAAAGCATCTTTTCTAACAAGTTCAGGTTTCCTCAGTGTGGGCAGAGCTCTTTCATTGCAATTATGGTCTGTTTATTAGCGGTCTGACACAGGCGGGCACTTCTCCGGGATTATTCCCTGGCTCCTGTGTGCACACAATGACGAAACACTGCAGAACGCTCGCATGCAAATAGCACCTCCATCCCAGCACCTCCAAATTAGGCCAACTTACAGCGAGTGTATCTGTGATTAAGGTGGGAAGGTAGAAGAAGGGTGTGAGAAGTATTTGTGTTCACACATGCACACAGAACTGTGGATGCCACCGAGGAGCTATATTTAACTTCCTTTCACACGAGCGTCCACATATGCCAGCCTATCTTTTCCCCCAAAAGGAGTCAAACGGGCAACTGTGATTTGAAGAAATTACTTGCTCATTTTTTTTTTTTTTTTTTAATACAACACTTCCAATTTTTTTCCCACCCATTCATTCATTCATTCATTCCAGGGATGCCTCCCTTCTCTCTTTCCTTACACTTATTCTATTTCACAATTTGTCATGCTGCAGTGACAGGCTGAAGCACAGGGCACTATGCTGGCGCCTGTGAATCGAGCCTCTCCGGGGGTTTGACGTAGAGCCAGGCTGACAGGAGGGTTCAGCTGCGTCACAGTGTCCTTTGAAAATGTTCTCAGGAAAGGGAGGAAAATGAAGGCAGGGCATGTTTCCTTCAGAGGTGAACCCCCTTTTATGCAGCTTCACCCCCTCGGCTCCTCCTGGCACGCAAGCTGCTGGCGTTTGCCTCGGGATGCTTTCCTAAAACGATGCTGTGACTGGAACACGGAAGGCTCTGAAACAGCATATTTACGCCCAGGGTCTCTGGCAGGAAAATAGGTGATAGGTGTAGATTTAATAAACCTGGGGATCTAAATCTATTTCAGTGTTGGGCAGAACACATATATTCATGTGAGACAGACGCAGACAGGTACACAGGTGTGCCAGAGGAGAGTGTCCTTAAGTGTACCTCTCACTCTCTGGTGGATAAAGACAAATCCATCTTCCTCTCACAGTGTTTTCTCTCCCATAATGCCCATCCCCCCCCCTTCATCTGAAGAGTAGCCTGGTAAATAATTGAGACATATCCCCCCCCCCCCCCTTCTGTTACTGCAGCCTCCATACTTAGTTTTTTTTTTTTTTGCATTTTCTGGGTCTCACAGATATTTGTGTAATCTGATGTAAAATGTGCACAGTGATCAATTGTCCAAACAAAGGGATTCTCAGCGCTGGATCAAAAAGAGTGCAAAGGGCAAATACAATCGTCATGATATCTTATATACTGCATCTTTTTGTTGACATCATTATGAACATCTAAGTAGCATTACTTGCTTCTGGATACAACACTATGTTGTGGCCATTTCTGGAAATAATATGATACTATGATATGTTTCCAGTGTCTTAATATGCAGCTCTAGATTATATCAATAAAAGGATTTATTTTCAGTTTCCTCTGCTCACGGAAACTACTCCCACTCTCATTGATGAATTCCCATCATTTGTAGTGAAAAGGCCAAAGAGGAAATAGGATTTTTGCAAAAAAATGCCAAATGGAAACATTTTCATGTCTCCATTAATCCCTGAAAATATGATAAAGGAGGCAGAGACTCTGCTCGCTCTCATTTTTAGGCTGCAATAGATGTTCACGTTGGAATCTATAAAGAGGATTTTGCTGACACCTGCTGTCTGAACCATGATTATACTGATTTAGACTTAAACAGATATACTCAGAAAAGAGCCATGACAACCACATAACATTTCACAGTGCAGTTCTTACTTGTCTGGAGGATTGTTACTGATTTGATTAATTTCCTTCATGTTGCTCATATTAAACAGATTATTGTCCACACAAGTCTTTTTTACACATTGAAATACCCATAAAGGTCAATAACAACTGGTTAAATCCAGGTTTTCGATTTCATTAAGCTGTGGAAAAGATTCTGTTTCTGCCTTAAAATGACTGATTGTGTTCTATGGGATTATATCTGACAGATTATGGCCAGCTCACTCCTTTTGTAAAGTGGTAAAACACCTGTAAAAGGCTAATAGAATAAAAAAAATGCAGTATTTCACTTGCCAAAAAATTAGCTCCCAAACGAAAATACTGACACTTTACTGCAGTAACGCACGTCTCCTAGAATAAAGACCATGACAGATGCAGGTTCATCTTTTTCTTTTTTTTCTTTTTTAATAAATATTTAAATATTTACACCCATCCATAAAAATCATAAACAATCAAATTTACTTAAAATCTACAAGTCAATCAAACGTGCTGTCATTCGCACCGATTCAAAGTCAAACATGAGACAAAAAGGCTTTAAATGGTTGATGCCTGAGATTAAAATCATATAAATATATATATATTAATTTTTTTTACGTGCACCCGGATCAAAATTCATCCCAAAAACTGAAAATACCCACATTTTAAAATTGTAAACAATAAAATCAAACAATGGATCTACGTGAACACCACCTCAAGCGTTTTAGAAGGTGATTATTGGAAGAGCATTATTCACCTTAGTCTTTTTTTTTTTTTGTGCAAATTGTGGTGACTTTTAACAGCGACTACTCAACTAAGGCTTCATTCTGCTCCATGTTGAGACACACACACACTAAAGTCTAAATTATACATTGATACATTCATATTGTTATAGCTTTCGACCAGCTCTCCACTCCAGTGTGCCGTCTTTCCTAAATGTGCAATTCAGCATGCAGCAGTGGCACTTGGATATAAATAAAACTCTTGTGAATCAAAAATAATTTCCAGTGAAGCAACTTACAATCACGTGAGGAAGCTTTTTCCGTATAATGTGCTCGTAATCGTCTATGCGTAATGAGATGAAAGGTAACTTATTCTCTGGGCATCTTAAGTGTCTGTAGCAGTAGCAGCAGCAGCCTCTGTCATCTCCTCCTCCTCCATGATACTGGCGGAGTGCGATGGTGCAGAGACAGTATCTTGCATACCTGGGTTATTTGTGTCACACAGGCTTTCTATGGCCACTTCAAGGACGACGGAGTCACCGTCTACCGGCTCTCGGCTCAGAGAGGTCGCAGTGATCGGGTCAACGGCAGGCTCCTGCTCAGTTTTCTGCATATCAGATTCTGCTTCCTGCGTCTCTGGAGATGAAGGTCTTAGGAACGATGAGGTATCTGTAAGGAAGGAAAGTGTAATCACTGTAACTGTCTGTTAAATTTAAACTAATGTCAAATAACGTTAATTAGGCCCATCAGCTACACGTGATTCTCTTTGTATTTTTCAGTAAAGCAGTAGTTCGCTCTCATGACATTTAGTAACATTCCCACGCAGCACAGGAAGTAGAGCTGCAACTAACGATTATTTCCATAATCGATTCATTCCATAAAATATCAGAAAACCTTACAAAAGTTGATCGGTGTTTGTCAAACCTGGAAATGATGATGACCAAAATGATTAACTTTTAATGATTTCTTTGTTATCCAGAGCAAAAACATTTAAGAAGCTTAAACAATCGTAAATTATGTTTTAATCATGAAAAAAGCTTCAAACCGATTAATCGATTATCAACATAGTTGTCGATTAATTTAGTAATCGATTAATAATCGATTTATCGATTAATTGTTTCAGCTCTAACAGGAAGTGATTTGTTTCATATCAAGACAGACGGAGGCAAGAGCAACGTTGCCTTAATAAAGTGAGACAGCAGCAAACAGGTTGGAGTTTGACTGAAAACACAACTAAAACATTTCATTGTGTCACTTATAGAGGTTGTACAGGTACTTACCCAAAAGAGACCGATCACCAGAGTCGTAATTATTAAACATGGAGCTCTGGCTTATGTCGATGTTGGAAACTATATCCGATAAGTCTGGAGTCACTGTTTCAGGGAGGTCAGAAATACCTGCAATTTGCATAAAAATGGGCGAATGTTTGGTGAGGAAAATACACATTCAAAGACGTACGTCAGACGCTGAGGGTTAAGTACATTTATGCTTTGTGAAATGTGATTACTTAGGTCAAGAGGTGGATGTGTGGGTGAGGTCAGCAACATTTCCTGCACTTCATTTTTAATCAAGTCTGCGTTGCTAATGCTGGGAGGGACACTTTCGGCCACAGAAGGCACCTAAAGAGAGAGAAAATCTGTGTTCACTTAAGTCTTCACCAGAGAATAAGTTAAGATAAACAAAGATATGATCATCTGTACCTCAGTGTGGTCACTTGCAACTGGCTCTTCACTGCTGACAGTGATAGTGGACTCCAAAACACTTTTATTCTGGTTGTTAGGTTGAATCGGACGAGTTGGGATCCTGTGCAAATATCCATAGCCGATCCCACAGCCCAAGCTGAGATATAACACAAAGACGGCATAGGTTATGCATGTTTATTGCATCTCTATAAAAGCGACACAGTGACACAAATGTGATAAATGCTTAATTATTTACCAAAGCCTACCTTCCTTCTCCTCCCCATGCGCCGTTGGGAGTCACCACAACCTCCCTGCATTGATCCGTGTTTGTGTTGTACACCAGCAGCTTCAGTGGCTTCCCCTCGCTGGCCTCAATCATTGAGAAGAAATCTTCAGACTGCATGGGTTACAAAATTTAATTTGAAACGTTGTAACACAATTTCTACGTGGGCAGATGTCTTTAAATATATTGATTTGTGTTGAACCAGAGCAGACCACAGGAAAAACGTACGTCTTGTAACACTTGGTCAGCTCCCACAATGAAGTCGTCATGTGCAATAAGGCCGGCCAGTGCCGCAGGAGAATTAGGTTCTAGATCCTGAATAGGAAAAGAATATTATGAGGACATTTTATTTAAAAATAAATAGATCGGTTAGTTTGTCATTAGGTCTCGGTCACACTTTCTGTGTGTCCAGAGCTCTGCTAAGGTCTGTGCGACTTAAAATCTGTCACCCTCCCTCTTCTATGTTGGTCCAAACGGACCCTATGTGGATAAATCTGAGCATTTCTTCAGTTTGATTTCTCAGGGACCGTATTCTGCATTGTACAAGTTCAATTGGTGGCTCACTTAAGTTTTGGTTAAAAGAAACCATGGAAGCAAATTGGAGAGCAATTTCCAGGTGAGAAATCGCCACTACTTAAATTGAATATGAGATTGAATCTACATGTATGGACACTAGATTGATGGTGACCCTCGTTTATGTATGAACCGAAATGCGGGCTTGTGATGTTAAGCAGAGTGAGGTAAATGTGAACCAGCCCTTATAACCGTTGAGCCAAAAATTAAATGGTAACAACGACCTCTTAATAAGAGTATGATGTTGAAAGTTCAAGTAAAATTGGGCATGAAATTGAAGTAGCTTTAGTTTGGCTACCTGCCACTCTTTTGCCTTCAGACTAACTAAAACAAATTGTGCTGCCTATTACCTCAGAGAAAACAGGTTGCTATTGCATTAAGGTCAGCAAAATGTCAATAGATAAAGATTAAACAAAGAGAGACAGATTTGACTTACCAGGACGTGCCACACGTTCTCATTGGCTCCTTCAAAGTTGCAGAAGCGGACACTGGCCCCCAGCAGGCCCTGACCACCCCACATGTTACTGGGCGTCACCTCCAGTTCCCTAACCCGCTGCGTCTTAGAGTTGTACACTTCGAGTCTGACCTCTTTTTCGACATTGGCCTTTAGAAGGTCTTTTAGCAAGTCGCTCTCTTTATTCTGGAGGAAACAGAGAGGTTTTGAACAACCCAGCTGAGAGAGAGCACAGATAACGGCAAACCAAATGACATGCACAGGAACATTAAAATTAGACTATGGCAGCAGACCTTTACCTTATGAGGCTATAATGAAGGTCTGATGTTTAAATGTTATAATAAGGAGACCATCAATTTGTTGTCATTGTCATAGGTTGTTTGGTTTTTGGTGAAACACAGCACAGAAGCATGCACAGAATAACATTCTACAACACACAAACTGTCTGAAAAGAAGTTAATAGGTGTTTAGTGTTGTCTTATAAGATAAACCACTTGCTGTGCTTAAAATACAACCGCTGACCCTCATCTAATGTATTAAACTCACAATTCACCTCATAAATGTAAGAATTTATTAATTCAAATCCCATCCAGATAAATCTGATGATTACCATTTAATAATATTTTTGGAATTTGGCCTGGGTACTTGTTAATTAAAGCACCTCGTCTTGAATTCAGAGTCACAAATGTCTACTTACCAGTCGGGTGTTTCCTATCGAGAGGATAAAGTCAAAAAACGGCTCCAGACCGGCCTTCAGAGCAGGTGAGTCCTTCTGAATCTGAAAGAATGGCAGTAAAAATAGTCAGAAACTTTGTGGCGATATTGGCTTCCATCACCATTACATTGCAATTAGGGTCAGCCAAATTCTCAGGGCTGAAAAAAATGAATCGACGACTACGTTTTCTGATTTGTCAACTTCTTAAATGTGAATATTTTTTTGGTTACATGGACAAAACAGGATTGTTTCCAGGTTTGAGAAACACTGATCCACATTTTCTGAAATATTATGGACCAAATGATTAATCAAGGAAATTAATCGATGGTGATAATAATCGTTAGTTGCAGCTCTACATATTATATCGAGTTTAAAAGGTGGGTGTCCACAATATAAAAAGTTTGGGACACACGTATAAGCATAAAGAATAAATACTGTAGCTATAGTCGCCCCCATGTGTCGATTTAAGAAACTGCAGCTGTCAGATTATCGTTGCTGTAAAACAATATTTCACAGCAGCAGATGTTCCCTCCTCATGATGATGAGCCTGACATGTAACCATGATCGGTGCTAGCATTAAACGGTGTTTTTCAGCGGTGTGAACTGAGCAGTTGTTACAGCAAACCGCGGTAACTTGGGTTTGTTCCAAATGCCACCTCATCATGGGCGGACGCTGTGAACCGCGGTCACTGTACGAGCGACTACAATTATATAGAATTACAATTACAGCCTGTCACTTATTAACAACCTACTACACTTGCTTCTTCTCACATAAATATAGCTACTCAGTTCAGTAAAGTTGGCAAAGGCATAAGACTGTGAGTGAGCAAAATGGGACACTCTGCAGCTGTGTGTGTGTGTGTGTGTGTGTGTGTAACCTTGCGTCACATCACAACTTACCCCGTGTACATGATATCCACTGTTACTTCCACCGTCCGACAAAAACGAGCTCTGCGGAAGCCCCATGGCCTTTAACGGTCACGTTTGACGAGCACTAACTCAATGTCACTGAGGTAGAGCCACGTTAGAAGGCATATTACTGGAAGCTACACGGCTACTGCTGCTGCTGCCTGCTTCAGGCTAAAGGCTAGCGCTAACAGCCGAGGACAGGCTGACACAGCAGCAGCAGGCGGCGCGCGCTGCTGACTGCACGGCTAGGCCAAACTAATAAATAAAGATGGCAGAAAAATCGATCTCAAGGATAACATCGAGCGATTCGGCTGCTCTCGACTTGACTCTGTGCTGTTGCCAGGAAACGGACAACAGTGGTTGTCATTTCATTCATGAAAAGTTGACGTTCCTCAGAGAGTAGTGAAATATTGGGACCACTATTTTTTTAATAAACGTTTACTTAAGTACAAGTAAAAGTACTTGTCTAAACTGCATATCTGACTATGCTTAAAATCAATAAAGAAATTGTTTAAAAAAAAAAAAGTACTTTAATACTTTAATTTACAAGTTACTTAGTTAATTTATACACACACATTATACACAGTTACCTTTAAACATTGTGAAAAACACATTATTTTGGTTGGAATCTGTCCCCTCATTTGGACACAAGTCTTATCTGTCCCGGCTGACCTTTAATCGCTCACCCACTACTGAGAACAAGCACCACATTTCCACGAAAAACTAAAAATAAGTACATTTTGGTACATGTATTTACATATTATTTTTAGATTTTATAAGAAATAAATGGTTTTGAATGAAGTCAAGTCTGGATTTAGTTTGAGACACTTATCGGGAGTAGAATGTGTGTTTGAGCCTTTCACCTGTGCATGAATACAGCTGCTCTCTTCTCACTATGATAAGATGTACAAGCTTTTGAGTGATATTCTTTCAATGTTTGATCACAACATGTTGCAGTGCAACAAAACATTCACCCACTCCTGACTGGTTATGTCCTGTTCGTAATTCACTAAACATTGTTGGGTTGTATTTATGTCTGGAAGGTGTTTGGTTGTATTTCTTAATTCAGCCAGTAGGTGGCAGAAGTTCCTCATGTCTACACTGAGAAGCGATCAGGCTTTGATGGACAGTGTTTCTGTGCTTTTCTTCACAGTTTCAGGAACATGTTGGTTATTTGATGGATTTTAAAATCCTAACACATTGAAGAAAAACTCCATTTGCCAAAGAGGCTTTCATGGGAATGTGTTTTGATGTGTTCAAGAAAACCACAAAGTTCTCCAAACATCAAGCATCGTCAAGGCTTTTGTCCAGACGAGAACTGAATTTTCTTTCATCGTGGCCAAATGTGAGCTGTATGCACTCACGAGTGTGACATTTCCTCCTTGTCTGGAATCTGCAGCCATATGTTGTGGTGGTCGTCAGGAGGCTCACAGCATGACATCACCTACACAGGACAGAGCGTGGCTGTTTTTCTCTTAACCATGGAGACCAGAAACCATAGATGAATTCCAGTGGTTACACAGAGAAGACAAAAAAAGTGTGAAGTGTACATTGTCTTTAATCTTATATGAATTATAATTATTCTGATATTTCAGACCAGTGAGTCAACCACAACTACAGTAACATAATTATAGTAATATTATTTAGTACTATTACAGCACCGGCCATTTACTGTCACTATGCTGTTATTTATTTGACAGCTGAAGTTGTTTCATTCAATCTTCAGGGTTAGATACTTTAAATACCAAAATAAATGCAGATCTATTATTTCAGTTGTTAGCAGTACGACAAAATGAGGATTTACAACATTGGGGGTTAATTTACAGTTCACATTTCACACAAAACATCGAAAGTTAAAGTTGAAATATTTTTTCACGACACAAGAACGAACCCCAACCGTGTTCAAAAACTAACTATGTAACTTTTACATTTTAAACAAGCTACTTTTTACTTTAACTTGAGTACTTAGGTCAAATGTTATCAAAATAGTGGTACTTTAACTTGAGTAGAATATTTCAGTACTCTTTCCACCTCTGGTAAAAAATAAAGCGTTCCATCGACCACTTCCTGTTGACCTCTTGCAGGGACGCTTTAAAGGGACGCGACTTGTAGGTTGGAAACAGCTGGAATACAAACGCACAAACTGTACAAGCTATAGCTCCATCTTGATCGGCTACAATTAGAAGCTTTTGCACACTTAATAAAACATTCATTCTGCCTCACAGGGAGGCCAGGGCCAATCCCAGCTGACACCGGGTTAGAGATTTGGGTTCTCTAAGAAACCCAGAGAAATCCTGTGTAACAATGCTCTAACATCAGTCACACCATAACACACGTACACTTTTTACACTTTGAGTATATGTAACCATTTAGACGTGCAGGTAGTGGAACATTTTCTTGTATTAACAGACTGTTGCTGGATCCAGACATTTATCTGGAAATAAATTTGTGTTTTCACAGGTGCTCTTTTCTCACTATGATAAGATAACTGGTTTTAAAATGTATTCCTATTTTAACGTAGATGTGAATACACTGACCCCACAACTACACATATACATATATATGTATGCTTTACTGTATATGTTTGCAGACTACGTGGAAAATAAATCTAAAATGACACTATTTTCTATAAAAACTCAGTGTACTTTAGATATTAAATGACACTTGTGTTGATTGTAGGTGTTGATGTTGGCAGATGTCTTGATGGTTGACTCATACATGCTGGAGTTGTCCCAGGCTCAAACTAATATAAATAGTTAACGGCAAATGTGTGCCTTACCCTGCTCCATCATGATTTGGCTCGTGCCTCTTTTGTCCTGCCTCGGTAAGTTTTCCAAGCACAACACCGCCACACTCTTCAACTCGCGTACTTTGTTGAAACACTGTGTGTGTTCCCTGTGTCTGCGTCACAGGGCTGATTTATGCCGAGGAATCTTTCAACCATAAGGTCCACAATGAGAGAGTCATAGGAGGCAACAATGCCAGTCCCAACACCTGGAAATGGCAGGTAAAATCAAACAAATGCAGCTGATTTAACAGTAGTTCTTCATAATTAAAATATGATGCTTTTCATGTTCTATGTTCTTTCTATCTCTGTGTCCTCTCAGGTCTCTCTCCAGTATGACTCGAGCAACCAGGACTCGTTTTACCACCTGTGTGGAGGCAGTCTTATTAGCAGCACGTTCGTCATGACTGCTGCCCACTGTATCATCAGGTTGGGGCCCTGAACTCTCTTAATATGCGGTATCGTGGTTTCACTTGCACGTTTGGGGCTGGGTCATGTCGTCAAAAACATTCATATTATCATTTAAAACAGTTTATTGGCACTGTGAGTCGACCACACCCGCATTAAAACGGACCTCAATAAACGGTGCACTCCCTGTGCAAATTATACTGTAATTTGCACAGGGAGTGCACCGTTTATACTGTGTATATTGTGTATAGTGAAGCTATTGTTGTATTTAATAGTCTTTATTTCCTCACCTTATTTCTACTTTTCTACCTTGCTGTGATTATTGGCTGCTGTAACACTGCAAATGTCCCCTTGTGGGACGAATAAAGGATTATCTTATTTTATAATGAAAGATTTTAGAAGTTTAGCCCCTGATTTAAATGCAAAGAAGCCAGATAATTGTGGTTAGAGCTGCAGCTAACGATTATATTTATAAATCGATAAATCTGTCGAGTGTTTTCTCGATTAATCGATTAATAATCGATAATTCGAGTCATTGTTTCAGCCCTAATTGTGGTTTTCAAGCACTTGTGTGTCAGTGTGTTTTTAAAGTGAATTAACATGACTGTGATATATAATGAACCTTGCCCAGCCCTAAGTTGCACATTTTGAACCTGAAACATCTAAAAGTCTATATTTATCTTGTGTTAATGTTTATGTCCCTGTCCCCAGTTTTGACGCTGGTCATTACCGTGTCGTGGTGGGCGAGTACAACCTGGACGAGTACGAGGGCAGCGAGCAGTTCGTACGCGTGGAGGCGATTGTTGTCCATCCTGGCTGGAACGGACAACTTGGCAATGGGTAAAATAACAACAACAACAAGAAAGACGATTTAGCCCAGCTGCTGAAAAAACAAACAAAAACACATGTTAAAGGGGTGTTTTTGTGTTTTGTTTACACTCTTCTGCATTCTCTTTCCTCAGAAATGATATTGCTCTCTTGAAACTGACCAGTCACATATATGACAACGGCTACGTGGCCATCGCCGAACTTCCCGCTCCAGGAGAGATGCTGCCTCATGATTTCAACTGTTATATCACCGGCTGGGGGCTCATGGACTGTAGGGATTGGCTTAGATTGGCACATTAATATACAATTAACAACAACAACATAAAATAATTTTTTCTTCACAGACTATGGGGGCGTTCCTTCCATCATGCAGGAGGCTCCCATCAGAGTGGTGGAGCATAAAGTCTGTTCATCGCCCAACTGGTGGGGCTCCATTGCCCTGAGGAGCATGGTGTGTGCTGGAGGGGACGGAGTCATATCAGGTTGCCAGGTAATCAGATGACCTCAACCTCACACGTAATATATACCTGTACATTCACGAGTTAACCTTCATATAACCAGGATAACCATCCCTATGGTAGGACTGCTCACCAGTTACAGTTCATTTAAAGTATTAAAGGGCGGTTTCACCCAACGAAGAATACACTTAAAATCGATTCGATTCGATTAAATTTGTCCAGTTTTTTTAATTTATTAATTAATTTATTAGTTTTTTTTATATCTTTTACTATAAAACTTGACGGAAACACGAGCACAGCAGGGCTTTTATTTTCTTTGAAGGAAGTGACTTTGACGTCGACTTTTTGTCAAATTGAAACTGAAGGAGTTCTTCTTTTTCCTCGAAATAAATCGCGTAGTCTGGTGAACATGAATCGAAAATTGAAAATGGGAGGAGCAAATAACTGCTCCGCCCCCCAAAAAAGAGTCTGGATCCTAACAAGTGTGCAGCCGTGGGAGGAGACGACTTCGTAAGCTGCTCACTCAGGAGGAGGTGGAAGTCCTTCACTGTGTGAAATGAGACTGTCTATTATTAGTTTTGATGGAGTCTCCGGTTAATGTTATTTTTCGTAAATATTTCATGTCACACTGGAGTAAAATGTGACGCGTTTCATACCGAGAGACACAAGGCAGAAATAAGACATTAATAGTTGAACAACAATATTATGTACGTCCACGCTATAATGATCGATTATTCACAGCAGACGATTTTGGACATGAAATATTAGCACATACACAGGTTTGACCAGGTCAAAGGTCAAATAAACCTGGTTCGGCTTCTTAAAACAAAAAATTCAATAATATGAAGAATCAGCTGAAATTGTTTGGATAAAAAGCTCTGATTTAATGATATCTAATTAAATCATGATCATATCTTATTTTTGTAATGTTATTTTTTGGGGGGTTTATTTGTTGTAATACAGTGTTACAAAAAGCGTGCAAAGACTTCTGGGATAGCCTCCGCTGTGAAGAACAAACAAAATGTGTCCTTCTAAAACGGGCACACGTTGCACGAGAAGGAGTCGATGATTTGCGTGCCAAATGGGACATGCCCACGGCGTGGCACTGTGACCCTTTTTCCACACTTCAGAGGATCCAGATCCTGAAATGATACATGGCCACAATGTTAGAGGAGTTTCCCCAAAATGGCCTAAAAATGTAAAGCAGGGAAGAAGGTAAACACAATCTAGAAGGTTGAAATTGTCGATTTCATGACAACATATCAGCTTCATCAGAAACAAATCTTGATAAAAGGGTCTGAATACACTGCACCATGGTTTCAAAGTGTCTTCTCCTGTGTCTCAGGGCGACTCCGGTGGACCCCTGAGCTGCCACACCAACGGAGCCTGGAGAGTCCACGGTGTGGTCAGCTACGGTCCGGCTGGTTACTGCAACCAGGTCACCAAACCCACCGTCTTCACCAGGGTGTCGTCCTTCATGGACTGGATCCGTGACGTAAGCCTCCTGCGACTTTTTTTTTTTTTGTAATCACCTGATTCAGAATCTGTTTCACTTGTTTAATTTCTCCTTTCATTTGTTTTACGTTTGCAGGTTTTGGGCAGTTATTAGACGGCAAACGGCCCGAGCTGTCAAATGACACGACAACGTTAATAAAGTCATGTGCATCTCAAAGATGCTTGTTGGTTGTAGTTCTTGATTCAGCCAGAGGGTGGAGAGAGTTCCTCATGTTTAGACTTTGATGGACAGGGTTTCAGGAACATGTTATGTGGTTATTTGATTGAAATCTCTGCTGTACTCAGTTTTAAAACACTCTGATTTACACATGAAGGGAAAACCCTATGAGACTGGACCTCCAAAGAGGCTCGAGCAGGAATGTGTTTTATTGTATTAAAGAAAAACCACAAAGTTCTCCAAACATCCGCTTCGAGGCTTTTGTCCAGACGAGGACTGGGATTTTTCTTCAGTGGTGAGCCGTATGCACTCACGTGTGTGACATTTCCTCCTCGTCTGGAATCTGCAGCCATATGTTGTGGTGGTCGTCAGGAGGCTCACAGCATGACATCACCTACAGCCGAGGAGAGCGCGGCTGTTTTTCTTTTCACCATGGAGACCAGAAACCATAGATGAATTCCAGTGGTTACACAGAGAAGACAAAAAAAGACAAGGTCATTTCCGTGTGAAGTGTACATTGTCTTTAGTTTTATATGAAATATAATGATTCTGGTATTTCAGACCAGTGAGTCAACCACAACTACAGTAACATAATTATAGGAATATTACTTAGTACTATTACAGGACCGGCCATTTACTGTCACTATGCTGTTATTTATGTGACAGCTGAAGTTGTTTCATTCAATCTTCAGGGTTAGATACTTTAAATACCAAAATAAATGCAGATCTATTATTTCAGTTGTTAGCAGTACGACGAAACGAGGATTTACAACATTGGGGGTTAATTTCTATATATATCGAAATATCGAAAGTTAAAGTTAAAATATTTTTTCCCGACACAAGAACGAACCGCAACCGTGTTCAAAAACTAACTATGTAACTTTTACATTTTAAACAAGCTACTTTTTACTTTAACTTGAGTACTTAGGTCAAATGTTATCAAAATAGTGGTACTTTAACTTGAGTAGAATATTTCAGTACTCTTTCCACCTCTGGTAAAAATAAAGCGTTCCATCGACCACTTCCTGTTGACCTCTTGCAGTCCTTTAAAGGGACGCGACTTGTAGGTTGGAAACAGCTGGAATACAAACGCACAAACTGTACAAGCTATAGCTCCATCTTGATCGGCTACAATTAGAAGCTTTTGCACACTTAATAAAACATTCATTCTGCCTCACAGGGAGGCCAGGGCCAATCCCAGCTGACACCGGGTTAGAGATTTGGGTTCTCCAGTCTGTCACGGACAGAAACCCAGAGAAATCATGTGTAACAATGCTCTAACATCAGTCACACCATAACACACGTACACTTTTTACACTTTGAGTATATGTAACCATTTAGACGTGCAGGTAGTGGAACATTTTCTTGTATTAACAGACTGTTGCTGGATCCAGACATTTATCTGTAAATAAATGTGTGTTTTCACAGGTGCTCTTTTCTCACTATGATAAGATAACTGGTTTTAAACTGTATTCCTATTTTAACGTAGATGTGAATACACTGACCCCACAACTACACATATACATATACAGTTAGGCCCAGAAATATTTGGACAGTGACTCAAGTTTTGTTATTTTAGCTGTTTACGAAAACATATTCAGGATACAAATATATAACACATATGGGCTTAAAGTGCAGACTCTCAGCTGTAATTTGAGAATATTCACATCCAAATCGGACCAAGGGTTTAGGAATTACAGCTCTCTAATACGTAGCCGCCTCTTTTTCAAGGGACCAAAAGTAATTGGACAATTGACTCAGAAGGCTGCAAAAAAAAAACAAACAAGGCTGCATGGGCTATTCCATCGTTAACTTGTCATCTATTAAGCAGTTAAAAGGTCTGGAGTTGATTCCAGGTGTGGTGTTTGCATTTGGAAGCTGTTGCTGTGAACACACAACATGTGGTCAAAGGAGCTCTCAATGGAGGTGAAACAGACCATCCTAAGGCTGAAAAAAAAGAAGAAATCCATCAGTGGCCAACCAAATCAACAGTTTGGTACAAAAAGAGTGCACTGGTGAGCTTGGGAACTCAAAAAGGCCTGGACGTCCACGGAAGACAACAGTGGTCGATGATCGCAGAATCCTTTTCATGGTGAAGAAAAACCCCTTCACAACATCCACTCAAGTGAAGAACACTCTCCAGGAAGTAGGTGTATCAATATCTAAGTCTACCATAAAGAGAAGACTTCATGAGAGTAAATACAAAGGATTCACCACAAGGTGCAAACCATTAATCAGCCTCAAAAATAGAAAGGCCAGAAATGACTTTGCCAAAAAACACCTGAAGAAGCCAGCCCAGTTCTGGAACAGCATTCTTTGGACAGATGAGACTAAGATCATGTGCCAGAATGATGGGAAGATGAAAGTTTGGAGAAGAATTGGAACAGCTCATGATCCAAAGCACACCACATCTTCTGTAAAACATGGTGGAGGCAGTGATGGCATGAGCATGCATGGCTTCCAATGGCACTGGGTCACTTGTGTTTATTGATGATGTGACAAAAGACAGAAGCAGCCGGATGAATTCTGAAGTGTATAGGGATATACTTTCTGCTCAGATTCAGCCAAATGCAGCAAAGTTGATCGGACGGCGCTTCACAGTACAGATGGACAATGATCCAAAACATACTGCAAGAGCAACCCAGGAGTTTTTTTAAAGCAAAGAAGTGGAATATTCTGCAATGGCCTAGTCAATCACCAGATCTCAACCCAATCGAGCATGCATTTCACTTGCTCAAGACAAAACTTAAGGCAGAAAGACCCACAAACAAGCAACAACTGAAGACAGCTGCAGTAAAGGCCTGGCAAAGCATCACAAAGGAGAAAACCCAGCGTTTGGTGATGTCCATGGGTTCCAGACTTCAGGCAGTCATTGCCTGCAAAGGATTCTCAACAAAATATTGAAAAGTAACATTTTACTTAGGGTTATGTTTATTTGTCCAATTACTTTGAGCCCCTGAAATGAGGAGTGTTTGTATAACAATAGCTACAATTCCTACATGTTTAATCATATATTTTTGTTCAACCCCATGAATTAAACCTTAAATTCTGCACTTCAATTCCATTGTAGTTTCATTTCAAATCCAATGTGGTGGCATTCAGAGCCTAAATCATGAAGATTGTGTCACTGTCCAAATATTTCTGGGCCTAACTGTATATGTATGCTTTACTGTATACTGTTTGCAGAGTACGTGGAACAGAAAAACTCAGTGTACTTTAGATATTAAATGACACTTGTGTTGATTGTAGGTGTTGATGTTGGCAGATGTCTTGACGGTTGACTCATACGTGCTGGAGTCGTCCCAGGCTCAAACTAATATAAATAGTTAACGGCAAATGTGCGCCTTACCCTGCTCCATCATGATTTGGCTCGTGCCTCTTCTGTCCTGCCTCGGTAAGTTTTCCAAGCACAACGCCGCCACACTCTTCAACTCGCGTACTTTGTTGAAACACTGTGTGTGTTCCCTGTGTCTGCGTCACAGGGCTGATTTATGCCGAGGAATCTTTCAACCATAAGGTCCACAATGAGAGAGTCGTAGGAGGCAACAATGCCAGTCCCAACACCTGGAAATGGCAGGTAAAATCAAACAAATGCAGCTGATTTAACAGTAGTTCTTCATAATTAAAATATGATGCTTTTCATGTTCTTTGTTCTTTCTATCTCTGTGTCCTCTCAGGTCTCTCTCCAGTATGACTCGAGCAACCAGCACTCGTTTTACCACCTGTGTGGAGGCAGTCTTATTACCAGCACGTTCGTCATGACTGCTGCCCACTGTATCATCAGGTTGGGGCCCTGAACTCTCTTAATATGCGGTATCTTGGTTTCACTTGCACGTTTGGTGCTGGGTCATGTCGCCAAAAACAATCATATTATCATTTAAAACAGTTTATTGGCACTGTGAGTCGACCACACCCGCATTAAAACGGACCTCAATCCCTGTGCAAATTACAGTCTAATTTGCACAGGGAGTGCACCGTTTATATTGTGTATAGTGAAGCTATTGTATTTAATAGTCTTAATTTCCTCACCTTATTTCTACTTTTCTACCTTGCTGTGATTGTTGGCTGCTGTAACACTGCAAATGTCCCCTTGTGGGACGAATAAAGGATTATCTTATTTTATAATGAAAGATTTTAGAAGTTTAGCCCCTGATTTAAATGCAAAGAAGCCAGATAATTGTGGTTAGAGCTGCAGCTAACGATTATATTTATAAATCGATAAATCTGTCGAGTATTTTCTCGATTAATCGATTTGTCAGAAAATGAGTAATCGATTAATAATTGATTATTCGAGTCATTGTTTCAGCCCTAATTGTGGTTTTCAAGCACTTGTTTTTAAAGTGCATTAACATGACTGTGATATATAATGAACCTTGCCCAGCCCTAAGTTGCACATTTTGAACCTGAAACATCTAAAAGTCTATATTTATCTGTGTTAATGTTTATGTCCCTGTCCCCAGTTTTGACGCTGGTCATTACCGTGTCGTGGTGGGCGAGTACAACCTGGACGAGTACGAGGGCAGCGAGCAGTTTGTAGGCGTGGAGACAATTGTTGTCCATCCTGGCTGGAATGGACAACTTGGCAATGGGTAAAATAACAACAACAAGAAAGACGATTTAGCCCAGCTGCTGAAAAAACAAACAAAAACACATGTTAAAGGGGTGTTTTTGTGTTTTGTTTACACTCTTCTGCATTCTCTTTCCTCAGAAATGATATTGCTCTCTTGAAACTGACCAGTCACATATATGAAAACGGCTACGTGGCCCTCGCCGACATTCCCGCTCCAGGAGAGACGCTGCCTCATGATTTCAGCTGTTTTATCACCGGCTGGGGGCTCATGGACTGTAGGGATTGGCTTAGATTGGCACATTAATATACAATTAACAACAACAACAACATAAAATCATTTTATCTTCACAGACAATGGGGGCGTTACTCCCATCATGCAGGAGGCTCTCATCAAAGTGGTGGAGCATAAAGTCTGTTCATTGCCCAACTGGTGGGGCGCCATTGCCCTGAGGAGCATGGTGTGTGCTGGAGGGGACGAAGTCATATCAGGTTGCCAGGTAATCAGATGACCTCAACCTCACACGTAATATATACCTGTACATTCACGAGTTAACCTTCATATAAACCAGGACAACCATCCATGTGGTAGGACTTCTCACCAGTTATTTTTATATCTTTTACTATAAAACTTGTCGGAAACACACTAACGAGCACAGCAGGGCTTTTATTTTCTTTGAAGGAAGTGACTTTGACGTCGACTTTATGTCAAATTGAAACTGAAGGAGTTCTTCTAATTTTTCCTCGAAATAAATCGCGTAGTTTGGTGAACATGAATCGTAAATTGAAAATGGGAGGAGCAAATAACTGCTCCGCCCCCCAAAAAAGAGTCTGGATCCTAACAAGTGTGCAGCAGAGGGAGGAGACGACTTCGTAGGCTGCTCACTCAGGAGGAGGTGGAAGCCCTTCGCTGTGTGAAATGAGACTGTCTATTATTAGTTTTGATGGAGCCTCCGGTTAATGTTATTTTTTGTAAATATTTCATGTCACACTGGAGTAAAATGTGACGCGTTTCATACCGAGAGACACAAGGCAGAAATAAGACATTAATAGTTGAACAACAATATTATGTACGTCCACGCTATAATGATCGATTATTCACAGCAGACGATTTTGGACTTGAAATATTAGCACATACACAGGTTTGACCAGGTCAAAGGTCAAATAAACCTGGTTCGGCTTCTTAAAACAAAAAATTCAATAATATGAAGAATCAGCTGAAATTGTTTGGATAAAAAGCTCTGATTTAATGATATCTAATTAAATCATGATCATATCTTATTTTTGTAATGTTATTTTTTGGGGGGTTTATTTGTTGTAATACAGTGTTACAAAAAGCGTGCAAAGACTTCTGGGATAGCCTCCGCTGTGAAGAACAAACAAAATGTGTCCTTCTAAAACGGGCACACGTTGCACGAGAAGGAGTCGATGATTTGCGTGCCAAATGGGACATGCCCACGGCGTGGCACTGTGACCCTTTTTCCACACTTCAGAGGATCCAGATCCTGAAATGATACATGGCCACAATGTTAGAGGAGTTTCCCCAAAATGGCCTAAAAATGTAAAGCAGGGAAGAAGGTAAACACAATCTAGAAGGTTGAAATTGTCGATTTCATGACAACATATCAGCTTCATCAGAAACAAATCTTGATAAAAGGGTCTGAATACACTGCACCATGGTTTCAAAGTGTCTTCTCCTGTGTCTCAGGGCGACTCCGGTGGACCCCTGAGCTGCCACACCAACGGAGCCTGGAGAGTCCACGGTGTGGTCAGCTACGGTCCGGCTGGTTACTGCAACCAGGTCACCAAACCCACCGTCTTCACCAGGGTGTCGTCCTTCATGGACTGGATCCGTGACGTAAGCCTCCTGCGACTTTTTTTTTTTTTGTAATCACCTGATTCAGAATCTGTTTCACTTGTTTAATTTCTCCTTTCATTTGTTTTACGTTTGCAGGTTTTGGGCAGTTATTAGACGGCAAACGGCCCGAGCTGTCAAATGACACGACAACGTTAATAAAGTCATGTGCATCTCAAAGATGCTTGTTGGTTGTAGTTCTTGATTCAGCCAGAGGGTGGAGAGAGTTCCTCATGTTTAGACTTTGATGGACAGGGTTTCAGGAACATGTTATGTGGTTATTTGATTGAAATCTCTGCTGTACTCAGTTTTAAAACACTCTGATTTACACATGAAGGGAAAACCCTATGAGACTGGACCTCCAAAGAGGCTCGAGCAGGAATGTGTTTTATTGTATTAAAGAAAAACCACAAAGTTCTCCAAACATCCGCTTCGAGGCTTTTGTCCAGACGAGGACTGGGATTTTTCTTCAGTGGTGAGCCGTATGCACTCACGTGTGTGACATTTCCTCCTCGTCTGGAATCTGCAGCCATATGTTGTGGTGGTCGTCAGGAGGCTCACAGCATGACATCACCTACAGCCGAGGAGAGCGCGGCTGTTTTTCTTTTCACCATGGAGACCAGAAACCATAGATGAATTCCAGTGGTTACACAGAGAAGACAAAAAAAGACAAGGTCATTTCCGTGTGAAGTGTACATTGTCTTTAGTTTTATATGAAATATAATGATTCTGGTATTTCAGACCAGTGAGTCAACCACAACTACAGTAACATAATTATAGGAATATTACTTAGTACTATTACAGGACCGGCCATTTACTGTCACTATGCTGTTATTTATGTGACAGCTGAAGTTGTTTCATTCAATCTTCAGGGTTAGATACTTTAAATACCAAAATAAATGCAGATCTATTATTTCAGTTGTTAGCAGTACGACGAAACGAGGATTTACAACATTGGGGGTTAATTTCTATATATATCGAAATATCGAAAGTTAAAGTTAAAATATTTTTTCCCGACACAAGAACGAACCGCAACCGTGTTCAAAAACTAACTATGTAACTTTTACATTTTAAACAAGCTACTTTTTACTTTAACTTGAGTACTTAGGTCAAATGTTATCAAAATAGTGGTACTTTAACTTGAGTAGAATATTTCAGTACTCTTTCCACCTCTGGTAAAAATAAAGCGTTCCATCGACCACTTCCTGTTGACCTCTTGCAGTCCTTTAAAGGGACGCGACTTGTAGGTTGGAAACAGCTGGAATACAAACGCACAAACTGTACAAGCTATAGCTCCATCTTGATCGGCTACAATTAGAAGCTTTTGCACACTTAATAAAACATTCATTCTGCCTCACAGGGAGGCCAGGGCCAATCCCAGCTGACACCGGGTTAGAGATTTGGGTTCTCCAGTCTGTCACGGACAGAAACCCAGAGAAATCATGTGTAACAATGCTCTAACATCAGTCACACCATAACACACGTACACTTTTTACACTTTGAGTATATGTAACCATTTAGACGTGCAGGTAGTGGAACATTTTCTTGTATTAACAGACTGTTGCTGGATCCAGACATTTATCTGTAAATAAATGTGTGTTTTCACAGGTGCTCTTTTCTCACTATGATAAGATAACTGGTTTTAAACTGTATTCCTATTTTAACGTAGATGTGAATACACTGACCCCACAACTACACATATACATATACAGTTAGGCCCAGAAATATTTGGACAGTGACTCAAGTTTTGTTATTTTAGCTGTTTACGAAAACATATTCAGGATACAAATATATAACACATATGGGCTTAAAGTGCAGACTCTCAGCTGTAATTTGAGAGTATTCACATCCAAATCGGACCAAGGGTTTAGGAATTACAGCTCTCTAATACGTAGCCGCCTCTTTTTCAAGGGACCAAAAGTAATTGGACAATTGACTCAGAAGGCTACAAAAAAAAAAAAACAAGGCTGCATGGGCTATTCCATCGTTAACCTGTCATCAATTAAGCAGTTAAAAGGTCTGGAGTTGATTCCAGGTGTGGTGTTTGCATTTGGAAGCTGTTGCTGTGAACACACAACATGTGGTCAAAGGAGCTCTCAATGGAGGTGAAACAGACCATCCTAAGGCTGAAAAAAAAGAAGAAATCCATCAGTGGCCAACCAAATCAACAGTTTGGTACAAAAAGAGTGCACTGGTGAGCTTGGGAACTCAAAAAGGCCTGGACGTCCACGGAAGACAACAGTGGTCGATGATCGCAGAATCCTTTTCATGGTGAAGGAAAAACCCCTTCACAACATCCACTCAAGTGAAGAACACTCTCCAGGAAGTAGGTGTATCAATATGTAAGTCTACCATAAAGAGAAGACTTCATGAAAGTAAATACAAAGGATTCACCACAAGGTGCAAACCCTTAATCAGCCTCAAAAATAGAAAGGCCAGAAATGACTTTGCCAAAAAACACCTGAAGAAGCCAGCCCAGTTCTGGAACAGCGTTCTTTGGACAGATGAGACTAAGATCATGTACCAGAATGATGGGAAGATGAAAGTTTGGAGAAGAATTGGAACAGCTCATGATCCAAAGCACACCACATCTTCTGTAAAACATGGTGGAGGCAGTGATGGCATGAGCATGCGTGGCTTCCAATGGCACTGGGTCACTTGTGTTTATTGATGATGTGACAAAAGACAGAAGCAGCCGGATGAATTCTGAAGTGTATAGGGATATACTTTCTGCTCAGATTCAGCCAAATGCAGCAAAGTTGATCGGACAGCGCTTCACAGTACAGATGGACAATGATCCAAAAATACTGCAAGAGCAACCCAGGAGTTTTTTTAAAGCAAAGAAGTGTAATATTCTGCAATGGCCTAGTCAATCACCAGATCTCAACCCAATCGAGCATGCATTTCACTTGCTCAAGACAAAACTTAAGGCAGAAAGACCCACAAACAAGCAACAACTGAAGACAGCTGCAGTAAAGGCCTGGCAAAGCATCACAAAGGAGAAAACCCAGCGTTTGGTGATGTCCATGGGTTCCAGACTTCAGGCAGTCATTGCCTGCAAAGGATTCTCAACAAAATATTGAAAAGTAACATTTTACTTAGGGTTATGTTTATTTGTCCAATTACTTTTGAGCCCCTGAAATGAGGAGTGTTTGTATAACAATAGCTACAATTCCTACATGTTCAATCATATATTTTTGTTCAACCCCTTGAATTAAACCTTAAATTCTGCACTTCAATTCCATTGTAGTTGTTTCATTTCAAATCCAATGTGGTGGCATTCAGAGCCTAAATCATGAAGATTGTGTCACTGTCCAAATATTTCTGGGCCTAACTGTATATGTATGCTTTACTGTATATGTTTGCAGAGTACGTGGAACAGAAAAACTCAGTGTACTTTAGATATTAAATGACACTTGTGTTGATTGTAGGTGTTGATGTTGGCAGATGTCTTGACGGTTGACTCATACGTGCTGGAGTCGTCCCAGGCTCAAACTAATATAAATAGTTAACGACAAATGTGCGCCTTACCCTGCTCCATCATGATTTGGCTCGTGCCTCTTCTGTCCTGCCTCGGTAAGTTTTCCAAGCACAACGCCGCCACACTCTTCAACTCGCGTACTTTGTTGAAACACTGTGTGTTCCCTGTGTCTGCGTCACAGGGCTGATTTATGCCGAGGAATCTTTCAACCATAAGGTCCACAATGAGAGAGTCGTAGGAGGCAACAATGCCAGTCCCAACACCTGGAAATGGCAGGTAAAATCAAACAAATGCAGCTGATTTAACAGTAGTTCTTCATAATTAAAATATGATGCTTTTCATGTTCTTTGTTCTTTCTATCTCTGTGTCCTCTCAGGTCTCTCTCCAGTATGACTCGAGCAACCAGCACTCGTTTTACCACTTGTGTGGAGGCAGTCTTATTACCAGCACGTTCGTCATGACTGCTGCCCACTGTATCATCAGGTTGGGGCCCTGAACTCTCTTAATATGCGGTATCTTGGTTTCACTTGCACGTTTGGTGCTGGGTCATGTCGCCAAAAACAATCATATTATCATTTAAAACAGTTTATTGGCACTGTGAGTCGACCACACCCGCATTAAAACGGACCTCAATCCCTGTGCAAATTACAGTCTAATTTGCACAGGGAGTGCACCGTTTATATTGTGTATAGTGAAGCTATTGTATTTAATAGTCTTAATTTCCTCACCTTATTTCTACTTTTCTACCTTGCTGTGATTGTTGGCTGCTGTAACACTGCAAATGTCCCCTTGTGGGACGAATAAAGGATTATCTTATTTTATAATGAAAGATTTTAGAAGTTTAGCCCCTGATTTAAATGCAAAGAAGCCAGATAATTGTGGTTAGAGCTGCAGCTAACGATTCTATTTATAAATCGATAAACCTGTCGAGTATTTTCTCGATTAATCGGTTTGTCAGAAAATGAGTAATCGATTAATAATTGATTATTCGAGTCATTGTTTCAGCCCTAATTGTGGTTTTCAAGCACTTGTTTTTAAAGTGCATTAACATGACTGTGATATATAATGAACCTTGCCCAGCCCTAAGTTGCACATTTTGAACCTGAAACATCTAAAAGTCTATATTTATCTTGTGTTAATGTTTATGTCCCTGTCCCCAGTTTTGACGCTGGTCATTACCTTGTCGTGGTGGGCGAGTACAACCTGGACGAGTACGAGGGCAGCGAGCAGCTCGTAGGCGTGAAGACAATTGTTGTCCATCCTGGCTGGAATGGACAACTTGGCAATGGGTAAAATAACAACAACAAGAAAGACGATTTAGCCCAGCTGCTAAAAAAAAAAAAAAAAAAAAAAAAAAACACATGTTAAAGGGGTGTTTTTGTGTTTTGTTTACACTCTTCTGCATTCTCTTTCCTCAGAAATGATATTGCTCTCTTGAAACTGACCAGTCACATATATGACAACGGCTACGTGGCCCTCGCCGTCCTTCCCGCTCCAGGAGAGACGCTGCCTCATGATTTCAGCTGTTATGTCACCGGCTGGGGGCTCATGGACTGTAGGGATTGGCTTAGATTGGCACATTAATATACAATTAACAACAACATAAAATCATTTTATCTTCACAGACTATGGGGGCGTTCCTCCCATCATGCAGGAGGCTCTCATCAAAGTGGTGGAGCATAAAGTCTGTTCATCGCCCGACTGGTGGGGCGCCATTGCCCTGAGGAGCATGGTGTGTGCTGGAGGGGACGAAGTCATATCAGGTTGCCAGGTAATCAGATGACCTCAACCTCACACGTAATATATACCTGTACATTCACGAGTTAACCTTCATATAAACCAGGACAACCATCCCTGTGGTAGGACTGCTCACCAGTTATTTTTATATCTTTTACTATAAAACTTGTCGGAAACACACTAACGAGCACAGCAGGGCTTTTATTTTCTTTGAAGGAAGTGACTTTGACGTCGACTTTATGTCAAATTGAAACTGAAGGAGTTCTTCTAATTTTTCCTCGAAATAAATCGCGTAGTTTGGTGAACATGAATCGAAAATTGAAAATGGGAGGAGCAAATAACTGCTCCGCCCCCCAAAAAAGAGTCTGGAGCCTAACAAGTGTGCAGCTGAGGGAGGAGACGACTTCGTAGGCTGCTCACTCAGGAGGAGGTGGAAGTCCTTCGCTGTGTGAAATGAGACTGTCTATTATTAGTTTTGATGGAGTCTCCGGTTAATGTTATTTTTTGTAAATATTTCATGTCACACTGGAGTAAAATGTGACGCGTTTCATACCGAGAGACACAAGGCAGAAATAAGACATTAATAGTTGAACAACAATATTATGTACGTCCACGCTATAATGATCGATTATTCACAGCAGACGATTTTGGACATGAAATATTAGCACATACACAGGTTTGACCAGGTCAAAGGTCAAATAAACCTGGTTCAGCTTCTTAAAACAAAAAATTCAATAATATGAAGAATCAGCTGAAATTGTTTGGATTAAAAGCTCTGATTTAATGATATCTAATTAAATCATGATCATATCTTATTTTTGTAATGTTATTTTTTGGGGGGTTTATTTGTTGTAATACAGTGTTACAAAAAGCATGCAAAGACTTCTGGGATAGCCTCCGCTGTGAAGGACACACAAAATGTGTCCTTCAAAAACGGGCACACGCCGCACGAGAAGGAGGTGCCAATTGGGACATGCCCACGGTGTGGCACTGTGACCCTTTTTCCACACTTCAGAGGATCCAGATCCTGAAATGATACATGGCCACAATGTTAGAGGAGTTTCCCCAAAATGGCCTAAAATGTAAAGCAGGGAAGAAGGTAAACACAATCTAGAAGGTTGAAATTGTCGATTTCATGACAACATATCAGCTTCATCAGAAACAAACCTTGATAAAAGGGTCTGAATACACTGTACCATGGTTTCAAAGTGTCTTCTCGTGTGTCTCAGGCCGACTCCGGTGGACCCCTGAGCTGCCACACCAACGGAGCCTGGAGAGTCCACGGTGTGGTCAGCTACGGTCCGTCTGGTTACTGCAACCAGGTCACCAAACCCACCGTCTTCACCAGGGTGTCGTCCTTCATGGACTGGATCGGTGACGTAAGCCTCCTGCGACTTTTTCTTTTTTTTTTGTAATCACCTGATTCAGAATCTGTTTCACTTGTTTAATTTCTCCTTTCATTTTTTTTTCGTTTGCAGGTTTTGGGCAGTTATTAGACGGCAAACGGCCCGAGCTGTCAAATGACACGCCGACGTTAATAAAGTCATGTGCATCTCAAAGATGCTTGTTGGTTGTAGTTCTTGATTCAGCCAGAGGGTGGAGAGAGTTCCTCATGTTTAGACTTTGATGGACAGGGTTTCAGGAACATGTTATGTGGTTATTTGATTGGATTCTCTGCTGTGCTCAGTTTTAAAACACTCTGATTTACACATGAAGGGAAAACCCTATGAGACTGGACCTCCAAAGAGGCTCGAGCAGGAATGTGTTTTATTGTATTAAAGACAAACCACAAAGTTCTCCAAACATCCACTTCGAGGCTTTTGTCCAGACGAGGACTGGGATTTTTCTTCAGTCGTGAGCTGTATGCACTCACGTGTGTGACATTTCCTCCTCGTCTGGAATCTGCAGCCATATGTTGTGGTGGTCGTCAGGAGGCTCACAGCATGACATCACCTACAGTCGAGGAGAGCGCGGCTGTTTTTCTTTTCACCATGGAGACCAGAAACCATAGATGAATTCCAGCGGTTACACAGAGAAGACAAAAAAAACAAAACAAGGGCCAGTTCTATGTGAACTGTATATTGTCTTTAACTTTATAGAGAAGACAATGGTCTCGCTGTTTCAGACCAGTTAGTCTGTACAGGAAAATAAAGCAACTCTGTGGGCCTTTTATTCTAAACTTCACTAATGCAGAAGAGTTCATATTTATTGTTCTATACGTTTCATCGTCAGTTGGAGACGCTATTTATTCTTCACATGTAGGCGATTCATACCAGAACAACAAAAGAACAAAATAAAAGTTTAATTAAATGATATCTCGTCTCAAAGACGTTAAACGATCCAACCTATAGCTCAAATTTAGCCAGTGTGACACTTACACTGCCTTACCTGCTCTGTTAGAGATTGTCCTGTAAAAAAAAACAAGAACTTGCAGCAGGATTGCTATTATTCAATGGTAAAATTAACATTATTTTCCAGTTTTCTGCTGTTAATGAAAAAGACTAGTACTGAATTAGGTCTCATATCATTGATTAAAGGTTATAATACTGTACACTTTCCTGGTTGACAGTCTTCACACAATCTCCGGCCAAAGTTGCACGGACAGAATTCAAACCACAACTATAGCAAGTGTTTGTGAACAAAGGACCGAGTCAAAACCACTGATTTCCATGACTTTCAAACGTGTTATTTACCGTATAAGACAAACAGAATTACTTAAAAACTGCACCAGTTCAGCCAAAGTTCAAACCTCTGTGTGTGTGTAGTTTCATGAATATAAATCCAAGAACAGAATGAATACAAGGTGTGCATTAAGATACCCATCCATCCATCATCTACGGCTTAATCCTCTACACGAGGGTCGCACTGGTGCCAATGTGAACGGCGGGGTCAATTCAGAGCGTCTAATCCCTCAAATCTACATGATTTTGGCAGGAAAGCAACTACGCCAACCGTGTTAAGATATGCCATGAGTAAAATCATTGAGACCATAAAGAATTCATATCAACGTGAGAGAGTGGAAGGGATTCAGACTTTCTAAAGGAGAGTGAATAAGGGAAACGATTGAGAGGAATGAGAGAAACTGATGTTTTTTTTTATGAATATCTATTGTGTTTGAGTAATGGGATTGAGTTATCTCACCATTTTAAATGAAAGTTGTCAGTTGTCTTTAATAAGACTCTGCTCCGTTCAGCCTCAGTGCCTCTGCCTGCGCGGGGGGGTTTATTTCCGTGAAAAAGCGCCCTGAAAAAAACCCAAAGTGTAACTCACTCAGATTAACAATGCATTCCCTGTGTCAATTATGTCATGTGACAAGTACTTACTCCGATCAGCGGGGCAGCGGTGGGATCGTCTCCTGCGTGTGTGTGCGCGTGTGACGTCAGAGGAACGACATGTTGCTAAACACGCAGTGTTGTAATGTAACAAAGTACAAATACGTTGTTACTGTACTTAAGTACAACATTCACGTGCCTGTCCTTGACATTGTTATTAACATTTCTAGAAACTCTTACTTGTACTCCACTACATTTCCTCTCACTGTCTTTGTTACTCGTTACTACCGAATAAAAATCAGAAGTAGTGATATTATGGTCTGTATTTATATAGAGCTTTTCTAATCTTGATGAACTGCTTTACGCTACACCTTTCACCCATTCACATGCTGCAACATGGAGTTAAGTGTGTTTTCTTTCAGGATCCAGGAATTGAACTCACAACCTTCCAATTGAAAGACAACTCACCCTACCACTGATCCACCATGGCTCAATCCTTACACCTCACTTTTTTTTTTACTTCCAAAACTTGTCAGAAAAATGACTTTAGATACTTCAGTACAGTAAATGTCGCATACACATGGACACATGAAAAGTCAGACTGTAAATATGTTAAAAAAAAAATCGGCAAAAGCATTTTAGCCGAGTCATGTTTGGGCTGTTTAATTCTTCTTTTTGGGAGGAGAATATTTGTAGTGAATTATGTCTTTGAAATGACTCATATCAGCATCGGTACCTGCACATACAATAAATATGACAAAGAACAAAGAACAAAGTGGAGGATTTTTTTTTAGAAAATGTTGTTTTTTTTTTATTATGATTTGGAGGGACAGGCTGTCAAAATGGCTTAGATGAAAGAAACTGTAGTTAAACAGCAGGTTAAAGTGTGAATATGTAAAAAATAAAGCAGCTTTTGTTTGCTCTGCAGGACCAATCAAGCAGAAATATGTACAACAAAAAGGCAAAAAAGTAAGTAAGACACGTTTTTTTCTTTCTGAAAATGAAATGAGAAAAAAAAAGCAAAAAGAGGCAAAAAAAAAGCCATACTGTAATACATTACACTGATAAACACTCACTGTTGCAATTTCTTTATGACAATCGATGTTGATTTTATACAAGAGAAAGAAATCAGTGCCGACTTCATGGCATGAGAAAATAATAACAATAATAATAATAATAATAATAATAATATTGGATGGACGTCAAAGTAATCATCAAAAAGAAAATTAAAAAAAAAAAAAAGAGCGAATAATACATTTCCCGATGTGTGCAGGCTGCACTTTTCAAAGTATACAGTTAATTAATTAGAACAAGGTTGTTCTTACTTCTTCCTCTTCTTAACAAACAAGGACCGGCATGCATAACTTTTCTAAAGGGTCCAGAAAAGGCTGTTGAAACAGTTGTAGAAAGGGTGTGAGATATGTACATAAAGTCTCTCTCGTGTCCCTCAACGACCACGTTTTTTAAATGTCTTCAACTGTCGTGGGGGGTGGGGGGAGGAGGGGGGGGGTTGTGTTTGCGCGCGATAAAAAATCTGTATAATATATGCAGTTTTGAATCCACAAACCCCCCCCATTTATAAACATGTTGTAACCCAAGTCACAGACTTCCAAAAAGATTCAAGCGTACAATCAAATTGATTCTTTGCAATTTACTTTTTCCTTTTTTAGTGGCATTTCGCTAAAATATCTAACCCCCCCCCCCCCCCAATAAAAGGCTTGCCTATGAAAAATACTTCAGAACGCTAGATTAGCAATTACCTTCATAACGTATACATACATTTCCTCTTATAATTCATATATTACAAATGTCGTCCGTCCACCGGATTGGAAAATGACTCGTTTTTTTTTTGTTTGTTCTCTTTTAATAAAATATTCAAATTTTGACAGTGATTAGAATTCATTTGTCGAACCTAACATAAAGTAGTTACAAAATATTAGTGTAATTTTTCTACGCTTACATTATAGGCAGCAATACAAGAGACCCATAATTTAGTTTCAGTGATTAGGGAGATTTCCACAGTTTTCATTCCCAAAGCTTAAATGGAAGCACTGTGCACACACACGCACGCACGCACGCACGCACGCACGCACGCACGCACGCACGCACGCACGCACGCACGCACGCACGCACGCACGCACGCACGCACGCACGCACGCACGCACGCACGCACACACACACACACACACACACACACACACACACACTGTTGGCAAGCACGGCTCCCCCCCCTTCCCTCCGGATAAGCAGGCACATCCAGTAAACCTCACAACAGCCCCATTTTTTATTGCCAAAACATCTTTAAATTAAATAACTAATGAAAAATAATGAAATAATAAGTTACCAAAAATATAAAAAAAATAAAAAAAATTGTTAAATGTATAAGATAATAATAGATATTAAATACTTTCCGATGGAACTCGTGGTCCTGTTTCCCATAGCGACGCCTAAAGGTGTCGCTATGGGAAAGAAAACAAAAGGGAAGGAAGGAAGATTGCACTTTCGGGTGGAAAATATCAAACCACAGTGCTTCTCGAGAGAACGTAGGCTTTGTCTGAAATAAATAAGAAATTAAATCGTAAAAAGGAAAATAATTTAAAACAAAAAAGAGGAGGAAAAAAAGAAAAGAAAAAGAAGATAATACAGCTACAGATTGTAATGGTATGAGCCATTATTTTCTAGATACCCAGCTCATAAATAAGAAACTCCATAATTTAGCGTTTGAACTGTTGAATCGACCCCGTACAGCCAAAACAATGCCTATTCATACATAACTATTCTTCACAGATAAAGTGCTGATCAAGGAGCTTTTTAGAGGGATTTTTTGTTTTTTGTTTTGTACCGTGAGACCTTTGGGGAGAGAGAGACGTCGAGGAGGACAGGAGTCCACGAGCTTCAAGATGCAGGGACTCCTGACCTCCTCAGGTCATGTGGATGTCTGAGCCCAAAGGGAGGACAAGAAACTATGTTGTGATTCGACTCTGGTTTCATGTGAAGGTCATCACAGCAATGGTCACCATACATTGCCTCCAAAAGCTAGAAAGCTAGAAAAAAAATCCCTGAGGTGCACATTCAGCTGTGTTGAGATATCCAACC
The DNA here is from genome assembly GCF_958295425.1 of Solea solea. NCBI lineage: Eukaryota > Metazoa > Chordata > Actinopteri > Pleuronectiformes > Soleidae > Solea > Solea solea. The sequence continues at coordinate 33,452,627 of NC_081134.1, read as the reverse complement.
TGGCCCCCATTAAAGGTTGATTCCTGTTTAGCATATGGTTGGTGATCTTGGTTTGGTTAAAAGAGCTTTCTTAGGAAAAACGAGAGCCGTCATTGGTTTCCTTTCTTTTTTTGTGTGGTTTTTTTTGTTACGTGGGCCCCGGGCCAAATTGACCTCTTGTTTCGCATCTTTCCACTTTTAACACTAGCTGCCGTCTCACACAGCGTTAATCCCAAACTGCTTTGCTAACATTTTGAAGGCAAGTCTGGAATTTAAAACGTTTTTTAGGCAAAAAAAAAAAAAAAAAAAAAGGGAAATCACAGCTTCCTCTGAAATCAAACATGTTTGACGTTGACATCTTGTGTGCATGTTCGGCCTCCTCCCAAAGCTCCGCCTCCTCCTTTTTCTTTTTTTTTTTCCTTGCACCGTCCGACAAATTTGCATGTTTCGTTAAACTTTCACAGACTCCATCACAGACAATTTCATGGCTTCCTCCAACAGCTGATTGTCTGTAAATGTGGCGGGGGGTTCGGGGACGGACTCTGAAAGGCCAATGAGTGACTCTAGGAAACAGGTGCCGGGGTCGCCCGCCGCGGGGAAGCTGGGGTAGCTAGGCAACTGAAAGTGAAAGGAGTTGTCCATGTGTTCGTACTCCTTCAGGGAGTTGTAAAGCGAGCTGGAGCCCAGACACGGGAAGCCGTCGAAGAACTCCAAGTCCGACTCCGACGAGAGGCTCAGGTCCATGTTGTAGCTCGCGGAGCGGTCGATGGTGGGGGAGGGCGTGTGTGGCACGCTACTGCTGTGGAACAGGGCGTTCCCCTGGTTGGCGTTCTCATCCAAGAGTTCCGAAATGGCTGTTAATCGATTGTCCGTGTGGCTGCAGTCCGCCGAATCTAACAGCGCGATGTCTATATTGTCATTCTCGTCGGCAAAGTCCACCATGCTGAAGCTCCGGAACGCCTCCACCTCTTGCCTCTGATCTTGGCAGCACGTGCCTTTGCCGTTCTTGTTCGCGCCGTCCCCGCTGCTTCTCGAGCAGTTCTCGGCGTCGCTGAAGCAGAGGATGCGGCTCAGCCCCTGCTCGTCCACGTCCAGCTGGGTCCGGTGGTCACATGGGTTGCCGCCGGCCTCCGAGTCCTCGCTCTGCCCCGAGGAGTCCGACAAGTCTGTCATGTCGCTGCTGCAACTGTTCTCTCCAGCTGCCGTCAGTTCCGAGCTGAAGGCGAAGGAGGGCACAGCTGGCACGGACGCGAGACCCCTCGCGCTCTCCTCCTCCTCCGTGCCCGACTGCTCCTCTAGCCTCTTCTCCAGCTCCAGCTTCATGATCGTGTGAATGTAATGCGTGTGTACCCTGGTAGAGTTGAACTCGATGCGACCTTCCGTGTTACCGCAGCCGTCCTTGGTGCAGCCACATGGGAAAGAGGAATGATCCATCTGCAAGGAACACGTTGAAAAACACTCAAATAAACTGTCAAGTACATGAAACACAACCCCAGCCCCAGCAGCTGTGCTGTGTTAGGATTTTCCTATTATTAAATCTCAAAAAAATTCAAATGAGCAGATATTCTGTGCGGGGATTTTCAGGTCTTACCTGACATTTGATGCCTGCGAGGCTGCAGCTACATGTCTCCGGCTCGCAAAAGCCCTGGCAGTCGCAACCGCAGTTTTCCCTGGAGAGCCTCAGCTCGTGCAGCTGCCTCTTCTCCTCCTTGTCGATCTTCTTCACGCCGGCCGATTTGAGCAGCGTGTAGCGGCTTCTTGACGGGTAAGGCTGGAGGAAGGAGCCCTCGTCCAGGTTGGCTCCGCCGATGTCGACGTCCTGCTCGGGGATGTCGTCCACCGTCAGCCGCTCTGCCTCCTCGCTCTCCTGGGTTCCGTTATTAGTCAGCTGGAAAGAACAACGGGGAGCGTTTAATTGCTGTTCTCAAAAATTAAAAAAAATAAATAAAGACTTTCATCAACTTACCTTAAACCTAAGAGTTTCTAGCTTCTCCTCCCTGAGTCTGTTAAGGAATTTTTCCCGGCGTAAAAGCCGCTGTTCCACGGCAAACTCGGCGAGCGTGTACGTGCGGAGCGCGCTGTGGCGCTGCATCATGCCTAGCGTGCATCCTCCTCGACTGGGAACGCTGGTGAAGCCCTGGCACCGAGGGAAGAAGAACACGGTCACCTGGTCAAAGGTGACGTTCCCCCGTCGCGGCCTCTTGGCTTTCTTAAGGATGGACGTGGCTGTGGATGAAGAAGACATGAAATGAGGATGTGTGGTATTGGTGCAGTCTTTTGAAGTGTCTTTATGGACCACTAGATGGCACAGTGCCCCATCGCTTGAAAACCTCCCCTGTGTGCAAACTGCTGAACAGCCTGTAAAAGGACACCTCTCTGATTCATGGCCCTCGTCCTCCACCAAGCCTTATCATGTAGCCAATTAAAAAACACAGCTAACAAAAGTCCAACACACTTGCATCCTGTGAAGTGAAACCTAAAACTCCAAGAATGCTTTCAGCCTCGTTTCTTCTCTCCTATTGTGTGACACACACAAAAAAAAACAACCCAGCCCAGGAATTTTCCTTTGGTGGCCAACACAGTGGAGGAAGCAGAACTGCCAGGATCACAGAGCGAGTGAGTTAATGCTTGAGGCTTCCGGACGGGGCGGCGGGTGGAAGCACCGCTCTCAGGACAGGAATAAAAAAAGCGGCCTGCTCTGGTCTCGGGACAATCCCCCACACATGGCCCAATAACTGGCAGCAGTCAAATATAAAGGCTCTTTTCTCTGTTAGAAACATTGAAGAACAACAGCGTCCCCGCCATTTTTAGTCTATACCTAGACAAAAACCCATATGGGAATCAAAGTAGAACCATATGTGGGGAACAAGCCCAACAATTATTGAAGCTTTATTATAAATTCCACTTCCTCCGCCCACAACACAAACGCTCACAGACAAACTTTTTCCTCCGTTGAAGCCAGCAGAGCTTTTTTTTTTTTCCTTTGTGTCTGTGTTTGTGAACAGAAACGGATGATAATACTCAGCATGTGTTGGGCATTATTACCTTTATTATTTCTTGGCCACGCGGCTTTATTGTAACACACCCTGAACGACGTCACGGCAGCCAAATGTGGAAATTGTGTACTACTACTACTACTAACGCATGATGATTACTGCACACTCAGGGGAAGAAAAAAAAAAAAAGACACCTCATCTGTCGCTATAGGGGTGATGTAGATGAAATAAACTGCCCGGTTGAGCCTTGCATCCATCATATCCAGCCATGCTTATGACACCTGCAGAAGACAAACGACACCTTCTCCTCCACATCTATAAGGGACGGCTTTTACCGGTGATTTATACCCATTCACTTCACGGTGGCAAACAACTTTTCTGTGCAACGCAAACACAGGATCGCGACGCTCCGCCCAGACCGCTCTTCTAGATGATGTGCCTCCTTCTCTCGATTGTCCTACCCCCCCCTTCTCTGTTTCTTATCCTTTCACTCAGCCTTTTTCAGCACCTGTGCTGGGAGCATGCCCAGGCCTCAGACAAGGCTCTGTGTGTTCCCCAGCCTTGGCATGCCGCCACACTTCTCCTTCCTGGCTCGCTGCCCCACCATCCTGGAAACCTCACAAATGTTTGCCCTTCTCCCCCTACACTACAATCCCTCTCCATCTCCACTGCCTCCCCCCCCACCCCCAAAGGCCAGCAGACGTGCCCGGGTCCAGACGGAAACACCCCGGCGCTGCTGGACCCCACATCTCTTTCCAAGGAAAGGCGATGCTCTCGTCGCTCCTTGCAAGGTTCTGGGAAGACGGTGGAAGCGGAGCCAAGGTGAGCAGCCGCTGCATAATGCGATTAGCCATTTTTTTGCAGCTTTAGGGCATGAAATCAAAAGGGGTATTCATTGCAGAAGTCTGAAATCATTTCTGTGAAGTGTTTCATGGGCTGCCAGCAGCCTAAATTCCTTAATCTCTCCCCCCATTTTTATGGGTTTGTTATCAGAGCCTCCATGGAGCAGTAAAGACAAGGCAAGAGAACACATTAAAAAGTATGTACCATCAGCTCTTTCTATGATTTATTATCGCCGAACGAGGACACTCACTGTTGAAATTTGTTGCCGGGGAGCTGGGGTTGCTGGGAGTGGAATCCAGGGTGTCTGAGTAGCAGCTCTCCCCCTCTGAGTCCCAGGCTGAGCAGGCCGAGGAGAGGGAGGAGGGCGAGGGTGAGGAGTAACACTGGTCCTCATCCACCTCCTCAAACTTCCTCTTGAGAAGCCCACTCATGGCGTTAGTGTGAGCAATCTGCGGGAAGGATCAGAGGGAAAGCGGTTATTAGCAAATTACTCATACTTGTTTTAACAGCTCTGATCACCAAGGAATAGAATTTTTATCTTATGAACAAAAGTAAATCAACATTATCCCCGTTTCCCTTTTTCCTGCCAGTGAGGAAGATATTGTGCACACGCAGGCTTTTTATAGCGTTATTGGCACAAGCGAGTCCTGTGGTTAACCATGTGAGACCGAATCACAACTGCTCGCTGTACTCGAGCCGAGTGTGGGAGTTCACCATGTCACAGGAAGCAATCAATCACGCCGATTCGCATAAGCCAACAATTACCAGACCCCACACCTTCTTCCAAATCCCATCAGCTCTGCAAATGGATTGATTAGGGACAAAGGGAACGAGCAGAGGTGACATTATTTGAACCATTCCCCCCCCTTCTTTAGGCGGACATCACTAACAAACACGCAGGCCAAGGCCAGGGCAATTTGCAACTTGTTCACATGGCTCTCAGAGTGAATATGTGCAGCTATGCATTGTCGAGATGTTCTGTAATGCAACTCCTCAATGCATTCTTTCAGAGCTCCTTCAAGAGATGCTGCTGCTGCTGGTTCAGCAATAAAAACAATCAATCTCCTGAGGGAGACAGACAGGATGACAGACAGAGAGAGAGAGAGAGAGAAAAAAAAAAAGAGATGATCACCGGTTAAAGCTCTCGAGAAGAGCCACTTATGCTCTAATGCTCAATTATGCCGCTTCATGAGTTCTGCTGATTTATTTGAATCAGATCTTAGTCTAGGAGTAATACCCATTAAAAGTCAAAATCCTGTCTCCTCTGAGACCAGAGACCACAAACATGAAAAATTTACATGTCGGATTAGAGGGGAAGGTTAACCGCTGAGGAATGTTATGGTTATCGGACATAAATGAGTCACATCATTCTGAAGAAACAACAGACAGTGTTCCTCACAACTTCTGGGAAGGCTGCGAGACAAGACAGGTCGTCATCGCTGTCTGCGACCAAACTCCTGCTAAGTCAAACAAGGAGGGGACATACGGGTGGAGGGAAGAAGGAAGGAAAGGGAAGGAAAGGAAAGGAGTGGAGAGGAGAGGAGAGGGAATACATGACTGGGCTCTACTCCAGCATAGACACTCCCTACAATGATGTGGATTTTTTTTTTTTACTTTTACCCAAAAAGAGATCATTTCACCATCCGCTGTTTACCGTCTTCACAATCGCAGCCAAATGACTAACAGCTGCTGTGGCTCGAGCGTGTCATCTATGCACTTCAGCCTTTGGTTATTTTTAGCCCGTGTTTGTCCAAATATTTGCGTGGTGACACCTATAATTTAGTAAGAGAGAGAGAGAAAGAAAAAAAAGGCTTTTTTTGCTTCTTTTTTTGGCCTCGTTTTGAAAAAGTGCAGCGCAGGGATCTTTAAAACTAACACATGTCAATTATTAAACAGAACACGACTCCAAAAAACAAGCTGTTCTGCCAAAATAGGCAAAACTTTAACAAATCGCCAGTTTTACAAAGCGAGACTGTCAAACGAGACTCTCCGGGGACTTCAAGTGAACTTTAACGTCACGTGACACCTGCATGCCTTTTCTGTCTTATCAGGACATTATGTAAGATCAAGCCGTGCTAGAAGAGAGAGAGAGAGAGAGGACGTAAGCATGTACGCAAGAGGAGGAGGAGGAGGAAGGAGGAGTGGGGGGGGGTCATGCAACAGGGAGCAATTATGCAAAACCAGTTCTTGCTCTGACAAGGATAAAGAATAAGTCAGAATCAAGGGCAAGAGGCTGACACCTTTGTACATGCAGTGGGGGGCAGCGTTGCAGCTGCACAGGGAGTTATTGTTATAGCTGCAGTCAGATATCGTCGTCCCCAGTGAGCGCATGATGAATGAATCACCTTGCGATAGGTCAAGCCCGCTCGCGCCGTATCTCTGCAACAACACACAAAAAGGCTTCCCCGCGCGCACACGCCGTGGCCACCTCTCGTGCTTCTAGACTGTGTGTGTGTGTGTGTGTTTTACACTACGCAAGTCGCGTAAATTCCCATCCAGCGGCTTCTCTAAGCAGGAAGTTATAATCTCTACTGTACTAGTATAACCCTATCGTGGCGTTGACCTCCACGGTGTTTGCTACAACCTGGGTGCAGCATCTGTGGATCAGACATGTGCAGCTCTGAAACACCACAGCATATGTATACAGTACAAACGCGAGTATGAGAGAGAGAGAGAGAGAGAAAAGAGGAGCACAGAGAGGGTTTCACCTTACATTTTTGCTGTCACTCCCACCTCCAATTCGTTGTAAAAAAAAAAAAATGAAAACTAAGCTGTGAGGCATCCTCAAGGGAGTGTATAGCGCCAGCTAAGCAAAGTCTTTTTAATTAAAAGCTGCAGTGAGGCAGAAGGGGAAGGAGGGAGAGAGAGAGAGAGAGAGAGAGAGAGAGAGAGAGAGAGAGAGAGAGAGGGGCAGTGGTGTCAGAAGTGGGTCATTGTCTCTTGACTGCAGTCTACCTGACACATTGATTTGTTAATCCTGTTCAACGGGCAGAAACAATGGCGAGAGGTTAATCCTGGCAAGGGGACGGCTTGTAGTCAATCTGGAGCTTCTCAGGCTGCTCAGTGGCTGCACCCACAGAACAAGAGCAAGAACAAGAGAGCAGGGAGAGCGCATGGAACAAGGGACTGAGGGTGAAAAGACAACAATCGTGCAATGACTCATTTGCAAAAAGGCTGGATGGGAGAAGAGGTGTTGGGGGGTGGAGAAAAAGAACAAAGATTAAAGAGAAGAATTCAGAGCTGGCTCTTCAGGAAAGCACTGTCTGTGCGAGTGTCTTGCTCGGAGGGGAGAATGGATTTGATCGGACAGCCGAGCCAGTAAAAGGAGCATAACATGTTTTCAACGCCCACTAAATTATGCATCACTGTCATTCCATCAACCACACACACACACACACAGGCAAGCAGATAAGGAATGCATCCGCCGAGGTGCTCCCCAGCCAGTTGTCAGAGAGTTGGGAAGATAAATCTGCAGCGGGGAGATTTGTCACCCAGAGCACTACACGGCTCGTGTCAGGTGCATAACTATGTCAGACAAATAACGTTATCTTCATACATGCAGATACGGCAGACTTTTAATATGACTTCAGATTCCCTGGGCATTTCTATTTCATCTACAGACAAACACCTTTAGTCCTCGACAAGCAATTTTTTAAATCAGGTATAAAAAGGTAGGTTTAAATAATGCCTCATTAAGAGCATTTCATACTCAACTGCTGTAGGAATCCCTACTTTCATCTGTACTTTGACAGCAACCAAAAACAAAAACCTGTAACGAGATGTGCTCGTGTGCGTGAACTAGCCTGTCTGAACTGCCCCAGAGCCACCGACAGGACGTGTCACAGTTGACTTTGCCCCCTAACGCTGTCTGTCCAGCCTCTGCAGCTGATAACAGCCCAGGGTGGGAGTGACAAGTCGCACTAATCTCAGCCAGCTGAGAGCATTTACATGGCACACTGACAACCCATGTGCAGTGTGTCTGAATGAGTGACGGACGGGAGTTGAGTGCTCATAAAATGTGATAATGATGAGCCATGGAGTCAGCCTGTGTGTGTGTGTGTGTGGAAGCATGTCTGAGCAGGACAACCCCCCCCCCACACCTCCTCCCCCTCCAGGCTTTAAAAAGGTACTGCACCTCTCACTTCCGGCTCCGTCACTGAGAAGATGGAGGCAATTGATTGGGAGTCATCGACATGACACCGAGCTGGAATCCAGCTCCCTGCACAGCTGGGAGAGACACTGGCTCGAGTCTTAAACTCAGCTGTTCACTCAGAAGCACTCCACCTGCTGGAACAAAGCGGCGAGGGCTCCTGCCGTCTCCTCTATGAGCCTGTTGTTCCCACTGAAGCGCGGCGCTGGCTGGGGAGACCGTGCCACAGAAACATTCTGTTCCTCTGCCTCGACCCGTGTGCGCACACACACACACACACACACTCACACACTCACTGATTCCAAAAAGGAGAGGTAGTGGGAAGGAGGAGGGAGAATCGTACAAAACAAATAAATAATGTCATGTCTCCAAGCCGCAGGAATTCCTTTCTGGCAGAGCTACCCTGGCTGTAATAGTGGGAGAAGAACACAGGCTCTATCTAACCCAGATGTGTTTTCTGCTGCTAACCACTGGAAAGTCCTGCTCCCCCAAGGAAGTGAAGAGTGAACGAGCTACCTTTCCAGGCCACACCTGACAGGGTATTAGCTTGCATGTGGACCTCACATGCCCTCAGCTGTCATCAATCTGGCACGCAGGACAAACTTGAATAGCCAGACTATGCCCTCTGGAATCTGCATTAAAGACTATTACTGATGAGCAAAGCCATCCTGTGTATAATTGTTTTTACATATTTGAGCAAGTTGAGAAAGTCTGATTGGGAAAATTGTGTTTGCATTCACAAGCTGCAGCTTTGTGTGTGTGTGTGTGTGTGTGCGTGTGTGTGTGGAAGAAGGGAGGAGGTGGATTTAGGTTCAGGGGTCACGCTCCAGTCTGGGACACTTGCAGTGAGGAATGCTGGGAGAGGACAAAGCAGATGGGAGCTGTGCACTGCTGTGTGGGAGACTGTCGGCAGCAAAGTCCCTAAAACACCCCCACTCTCTGCACTCACTCTCCCCCTCCTCCTCCTCCTCCTCCTCCCCAGTCTCTGTGCACAAAAGAGTGGGGCTGTCCTGCGTGACCAAAATGTAGCAGGCACAGACAACCTTGTCTGAACCCAGCACTGCTGCTGCTGTTACTACTACTGCTGCTGCTGCATCTCCCAGCTGGGCAGATAGATACTTAAAGTGTGTACGAGTTTCCTGAGGTTGTGAAACATACACTGCAGCACAGGAAGTAGCCATTCACATTATCTATGCTGTGTCTAACAGCTGCAGGCACCACAAGGTTAGCCGAATACAGGATCATATGATGGAGAGGAGAGGAGGGAGTCAGGGGGAGGGGGGCATGGACGGTATTTGTCATGGTTGCTGGAACTCCAAAGAGCTCTCTCAGTGTCTTTGGCTGTCAAAGTGTTAGAGTGTGGCGGCGAAGCAGACAGCGATCATTAATAATTGTGATACAGGCACAAGAGGTTATTTAACATCACTGCACATTCCTTGCAAATGCATGGCCCCAGTGTGGAAGCATGCAGCATCACACTGGCTCTCAGTAAACAAAGGATCATTCAGTTCCGTCTGTGTAGCCTAATTCCAGAAAACATGATTCCAAAAATGATCCGGGTGAGGTCGCGCTGGAGACAAATCCAGTGATTCAGTCGCTTTTTAACAACAACAGCAGCAGCAGATACCGTCTGGTTCTGTGATAATAATAATAATAATAATAATAATAAGAAGAAGAACAATTAGAGCCTGTGGACTCGCAAACACACAGCTTCCTTCCCTTTAAATCTAAAATTAAATCATCTCAATCTGTGGCCATTTAGGTGCCACACTGACTGATTGTGATAATAAACTCACACATATGCTGTTGTGTTGAAAAGGGGAATTGTGCACACAAGGAAGGAGGTAAACCAACAAGGCTCAGCAATCATCAATAATAATTAAAAAAAACAGTTATTAAATCTGGTGCAGGTCGTGTGCATGCAGTCTCTCTCTCTCTGTGAGTGTGTATGTGTGTGTGAGTGAGTCCCCCCCCCCCACACATCATTCCTTGAGATTAATGCTAATTGTAATGACAGCAGCACTGTCAGCTGTGCGCTCACATGTAGTGCCTTCAGGAGTCGCTCTAGTTACAAGAGGCGCACCAGCACCGCTGAGGTGACCGAGAACAACTCTCCACACACACACACACAAAGCCGACCTCATCAACAGTTCACGCAGAAAAGAAAAGAATCCACGCAGCTCACAGTGAACACGCAGACATGTAGTGACCCACGTTTCAAGCCGCCACCACAAAACCCTGATCAAGCAGCGATCGATTAAAAAAAAAAAAAAAAAAAATCAATGGGATGAATGAAAACGGGCTGTTGGGAGTCTCGCCTGAATCAACACATCTTCTTGTCATTCGCCTCTTATCAGACTGTGTGATCACCAGCGCCTCAAACTAACCGGGGATAAGAAACTCACTTTAAAGAAAGCGGCTCATCGTGTCAATATTTACAATGTAACGTCAAGTTAAACGGACGCCTTTTAAACGGTCAAGTCAAATGAATGCACATGCAAATGAACCGCAGACACAAATCAACTCTACAACACCATCTTATCATTATAATACACACTCAGTTAACATTTTAAATGACGCAAATGAAACAGGGCAAACTATTGCCTCCTCGGATGAGGTTAACACACATAAATGACAATGTTCCATAAACCCAGCTGCGAACTGTTAGTGTGTGTACTCACCACCAATTCAAGTATCCGATCACCATTAGTGACAAAATAGCGCTGGACGAACCGCCGGTTAGAGGAGGTAAATGTGAAGGTAATCCGAATGGCACAGCTAATAAATAAAGCGCGTATCCGCGCATGTATAGATATATAGATTTATGTATATATATATATATGTATATATATATAAATAAAAAATACGCACAGCTATCGGTGCTATTGTCTGAGTGTGCCGCTGCCGTACGGAGCTCCGCCGCAGCTCAAGCGCTTCCCTTGTCTGTAGCAGTCTGCCGAGAAGCGCAGCCTTTTTCGTCAGTGGAAAACTCCCTCCTGGCGTCTGCTGTGACGCAGGCGGTGACACAGGGAGGCAGCCCACGCCGCTTCCTGCATGTTGTGTGTGTGTGCGTGTGTGTGTGCTGCACGCCCGTCCACTCCTCCTCCTCCTCTGCGTTACACACCGTACCCACAGGACACTCACCTGACTTGCGTGAGGAAATAACACGAGCCCGGCCACCACCTCACTGTATCAATGAAATAATAAAACGTCACATAATGTGAATAAGATGTACTGAGCTTTCAGATAGATGGATACATACATAGATAGATAGTGTTTTTCGTTCATGTCAATAAAGCTACTTCAAATTTGGAAATGGCAGCTAGCATAATCGAGCTAACTAGCTAGCTAGAGAGACAGAACTTCAAAGCACACTCTTTAAAGCACACGTTGAAGTAAAAACAGCATTTAAAATATATATATAGCGTGTTAAGTGTAAATAGATTATATTAGATATATAGATAGAGTGTTTTTGTTTGTGTCAATAACACTTCAAATTTGAAATGGCTACCAATGTAGCTAAAGAGTACCTTTGAAGTAACAGATTTAAAAAATAAATAAAATAGCAGACAGATAGGCTACTTGAAATTTAAAATGGCTAGCATAATCTAGCTTAACTAGCTAGATAGACAGAACTTCAAAGCGTACTCTTTAAGCAGAGGTCTAATGCATATTATCAACTTAATATCATAATATTGATAGAATTAGTTATTTCTGTATTTTTTTATGAATAGATTCGATTTGAATTATATACGTTTTTATTATGAGCTATATATAGTTTCATATTCAAATTTCATTTTGAAATTCTCTGAAATACCGTCACTATTACTGTTATTGTGATACAATTAAAGATTATATTTCCTTTTCAAAAAAAGACTAGATGCTCAGTGGCCCCCAGGTTATTTTAGTTTGAGTCCCCTACTTTGAAGGGTTCAATGAAGAAATGTATACTCATTTATTAATTCATTAAAATCCACTTCATCCTCCACATGAAGATCATTGGGGCCACTCCCATCTGACATAGGTTAAAGGGTGGGGTACACCCTGAACAGGTTGCCAGTCCTTTTTTCTTCCACAAACAGGGCTGTTTCACATAAAAGCACTATTAACATCTTGTAGATGCATATTCTTTCATGAGAGAGAGAGAACCCATCTACACTGAAGTCTCAGATCTCTCGAATCCCCGCAAAACATCTCTGATCATTTTTTAGTATTTCTGTAATTACATTTTTTAAAATCCTCATCAGATTTCTCTCTCTACGTGAGCAAAGTGGTGAACGGTTAGAAGCCGTGTCATCACTGGACCGATAACATCATCTCTAATTTTGAAGTCATGTAGGAGGTGCTATCGTGTGGTGTGGCGTATTTACAGTCAAAGGAAAACACTGACTAAGCTGAAATGATGAGTCACTTTCTTTTTCATGGAACATAGTCTCAGAGTTTGGTTTCAGGGGAAACAAGAGCTTTACTATAACAAAACAATCACTAATACATTTTTAATGTGATGCATAGCACCCATATAAACCCTTTCTCTAAAGTGGTGTTTGCTGAGAATCTGGGCAAACTCCAAACACCAAGGAATGTCATGAAATATGGATGAAAGGTCCAGAAACAGTAAATGGATGTTGAGTTACAGTATGTCCTTTGTGTTTATCAGGAGGTTTTAGCAATGGTGTGTGAATTAAACTTTACTAATGGTGGATTATTCTCTTGTATTTTAAGACTTGTACTTTTATTTAAAGGAATAGTTAAACCTTTGGGGGGAAATAAGATAATAATAATTTTTTGAGTTTAATTTTTTTCATATATTTAGTAAAAATCAAGATTTTTTTATATTTGATAAAAACATACAAAGAACCATGTGAACACCATCAACTAACCATTTTCCATGGATTGTGTACTGGATAAATGTAGACTACTTTAAAACAGTTAAACCAACAACAAATACAATATTCTTGAAAGTTTTAAAGAGTTCTTCAAAAGTGTTTTAATCCTTTAGTTTACAACTGAAAATCTATATTTCACAAATTGTTAAACAAGTTCCTTAGAAATGTAATGAAGCAAACCATGACAGATTAGTCATTGCAGGTCTTCATAGGAACTTCCATTCAATAAGTAATTTAAAGTCAACAGGAGATAGAAACAGCTCATTCATCTAATAAAAAAGTGAAAAATCTAACTGTACCGTTTCTAAAACTCACAATGTCTATGTTATGATTTCACATCAACATACAAATGACGAAATAACACAATTTTAAGTCAGACTACAAGAATAACTTTGTTTTCTTAATGTCATGTAAACATATTAGTCTGACTAAAATCGAGCTAGTCTTAGTCGGACTAACATACCTGGATAATGCCGTTCATAGTCCGATTACTCCTGCACTTCATTAGACTGGAGTCAGACTTGGTGTTCTGTGCGTGTATGTAAATTTCTGCCCCGGTCTTTGACCCGGAAGTAGAAAACTGTACTGTGGCGGCGTCTTACTTTGGACAACACAGCAACCACAAGAGCCATGCTCGATCTAATTTTTATCACGATTAACATGTACAGCAGGTCCGAAACATACAGAACCACAGCACAAAACATCTCACTGTCCATCTCCCTGTTGTGGTTGTTTTTCTGTGACGTAAAGGTCATCAGGAAAATGATTCAGTACACACTAGCTTATAGAGAGATACAGCGCCACCTATGGAGACAGACGTACACGACGATTTTCTTCTCCGCATGTATACCCTGACTCAGCAAGTTGTTCAATTGCCCGTGTTAGTTGGACTATGGACTTGGCTCAATTAAACTGTGCATGTAAACTTACTCACTGTTGCTTTAAATTACAGAGTACTTTGAAAACAGCTAAACGAGCAACAAATAAAAGATTCTTGAACGCTTGTAGAGTGCTTAAAAAGTTTATTAATCCTTTACAACTGAGAATCTGCATTTCACCATTTGAAATGCAATGACACAAACGATGACAGATTATCTTCATAGGAAATTCCATTCCATAATAAGAGTGCCAGTCATTTGAAGTTAACAGGAGACAGAAGCAGCTCATTCATTTCACTAAAAGAAGGGAAAAATGGAAAACCTCACAATGCAAAGTAGTGACTTCACATCAGCATACAAATGATGCAATTACAGTCCTGTAATCACTGATGTGATCAGTCTGCAGTGCTTACTCACACACACACACACCCTTCCCTCTTCCACTCTCCACCTCTCAGGTATTTAGTCGTCTCGCTGCCCGTGGCAAGCGCGCTGAGATGCTTTGCTTTCACTCTCAGCTGGACCTGAACACCGACACAGAGTGTTCTGCCAATGTCAATACAGGTGCTTGACTAAGATGTTTGGATAGAAGTCTTGTAAAAAGCTGTGTGCACAGAGCTATGCTAATTGTCTCCTGCTAACAGAGGGGCCCTTTTTTCTCACCAGCCTGCTGAGCCTCAGGGTGTCAGCTACGGAGGCAAAACAAGACCGTCAGGCTGGAATGATAGCAACCGTCATCCCATTATTGCTCCTATCGTGCCTCGCGGTGCTTTTGTGTTGAAATTCATATCTGTTTTTCAAGCGTAGCTAATGAAAATAACACGGCGCGGCGTAATGGTTTGCGGAGTTACTCGAGGTGGTAGTTTCAGTGGAGCCATAGATTAACATTTAAAGATTACAGAGGTTTTAGCATCAGTTGCTGCAGCGACAAGTGATCAGTCTGAGGGTAAACGTCATTAAAAATGCAACACAAAACAGCAAATGCAACACAAAACAACGGCAACCTGGCGTTAGCAAAGTGAGATGCCTGCAAACGGGATGGAACGCGACAGAAATCACAGAGAAACGGCCAGAAAAAGGTTAAAAAATAAACCCTACTGCTCGACATATACAAAAGCTCCATTCGTCAGGTCTGATAGTAGCATTTCTCTTCACAGAGACTAAAACGGAGGCAGAATAAGAACACCGCCAACTTACAGAAAGCACAGAAGCCATGCAGCTCTAAAAGCACGGATATCTAAAATGCTTAAAAATCCACTCTTAACTCACGACAAACAACCACTTATAAAAAAAAGGAGGCCAAGGTTCACATAAAAGATAAAGTAAACATGAAAGTGTGCAGATAGATAAACACTAAGCTGTGTTACCTTGTTATCATCTCTATTCAAACCGCACACGCTCTTAATACGATGCTGTCTAGGGTTTTGTTTTTGTTTTCTTTGTGTCCAAGGTGTGTACTACGGCAGGTGAGGAGGGCGTGTGTGTGTGTGTGTGTGTGTGTGAGAGATGTGTTAATGCCGCAGTGCGAGCCTGTGAGTCTGTAAGTCCAGACGGACTCCACCCGGTTAACTTCCCCGTCACCCTGGAACTACTGGAGAGACAACAATGAAGCAGCCGTGGCCTAAAAGAAGGGAGTCACATGAGCGGCAGAAGCAGTCACAGACATTACTGAAGTATTTTTGCTCTTTTCACACAAACACAAAAAAAACCACACACACACACACACACACACAGTTCTACTAAAAGTAAAAATCACCAAGTGTAACAATTAGCCCTGTGTCTGACAAGTCCCAGAGAGCCTGGAGACGTTCTCGCACTGCCACTTTTGTAATTCGCCTGCGAGTAAAGCCTAATTATAGCGGCGTCCCTGGTAAATATCAGCTCGCTGACACAAGTTCAACAACGCTGTTTTGAGTGACAGACATTATGTAACACTCAGGTCTGACTCGGCGACCGGTTCCTGCATTTGAGTGCTGGTCTTTTGACGAACCGCCTGTCATGACGTGCTCTCTCGCTCTCTCTCTCTCTCTCTCTCTCTCTAGATAAACAGGAAATGTCTTTTAGTGGTGGACCTCATACTCTTGGGTGCCGGCCCTTTGAAATCGTGTTTCAAGCCCATCGGTTCCACCTTTTTTGATAAACAAGGAAAAGTTCCAGGGAGCAGTGCAACTCACACATGTTAACCTCTCTTCTGAGAAAAAAGAAGTCTCTGTGTGTGTGTGTGTGTGTGTGTTTGGGGGGGGGGGGATGGTAGCCTAAGTGCCAAAGCCACTGTGAATCAGTCCTGAATACATTAAGGCCACTCTCTTTAAAAGTGTGCCAAAGAGTTCATGGTGGAAGACGCCCCTCCAAGAACACAATAATGGGCTTCAATGCTTTCCATCTGCGGAGGGAGAATGGCCTGTGACTGCACGTGCTGCGTGGAGTGGGCTCCACAACG
Organism: Solea solea; assembly: GCF_958295425.1. Classification (NCBI taxonomy): domain Eukaryota; kingdom Metazoa; phylum Chordata; class Actinopteri; order Pleuronectiformes; family Soleidae; genus Solea; species Solea solea. The sequence goes on along the minus strand of NC_081134.1, from coordinate 33,436,455 downwards.
CATCAAGGTGCGGCTAAACTACTCCACGAGGTGCGGGACCGACCGCGAGGCTTTGGAGCGAAATGCCGATGCCGTCGACAAAATTAAAAAAACGCACTCGCGGCGTGAATCTGTCACATGAGATTTAAGCTGAGGGGGAGGCCTGGAATATAAGCAAAGTATAAATTCACAACAGTGGCGTGTTAGTCGGAGAAGAAGTGTCACGCCACATGAGACGTGGTGGTCAGAGCGGGCAGACGGACACAACGGTGCTCCGGGGGGGGGGGGAGAAGGAGATGATTGATGGCTCCAGCTGTCCCAGAGGAGAGGAACACAGGCAGACAGCTGGTCACCTGTAGCCCCAGACATGACTGTGATAGAGAGGCACATGGTATTGTGTTTCACTGCGGAGGGCAACCAGTGCAATGCTGAGTTCAGTGGAGAGTTCAGAGCGCCATTAGACACTGTCAAGAAAACAAGTGGCAGAGCTCCAGGGGATGAGGAATCAAAAGAATTACCTCGAAAGTAAAGCATGCAAGAGGCTAATTTAATAATTTTTTTTAAATTGGAGCAGGTCAACAAGTTGGTTTTTTTTATTTGTGAGATTAGATACGCAGAAAAACACCCCAATCACGTTTTATGCCTCGTCGTCTTGTGTTGACAACACAAAACCACTAAACCATCATGTTTGCCATTCTGGATGAGTTTATACTTGGACATGACTGCATTGAGAGTAATTGTTGTTTTGACACAAGTTACATGAGAGAGAGAGCGAGACAGAGAGAGAAAGAGAGAGAGAGAGAGGGAGAGGGGGGAAAAGAAAAGAGCAGAGGAGATGAGCTCACTCAGGCACAAGGATTAATCCAGAAACAAGAGGCAAAGAAAAGAAGAAAAAAGAAAAAACACCCTCCCCCTCTCGCAGCTGGTCAGCCAATCAGCACGCAGAGGAGCTGGTTTACTTGGAGACCAAAGAATTCTGTGTGTAGTGATGTGACATCATCAGCCGCCCATTAAAGGAGAGGTCACTTTTTTGTACGTTGTTAAAACCCTCCTTTATTATGAAGCAGTTTTTCCAAGAATATGTACACATATATATATATACATATATATTTATATCTATCTATCTCTATGACCTGTGAATGACCTGTTTGATTGAAGTGCCGGTGTTTGGCGTGGATCGGCTCTGAGGCAGGCACGATTCATAAACTCAGCTCCTTGCCACGGCTGTTTTCCTTTGTCACTGCAACACAAGAAATGTGGACTTTTCAATGCTCCCATTCATTCACAAACAAACAAGCCCTATGTTTGGGCTGCCCTCACTGCATACAGTACGTGTGTTTGCTCTTACTGGTTCTCTGTGCTCTGTGTCTTTCGCTTCAGGGGGAAGAGAAGCTGCCAGTTGGGGTTTTTCTTTATTTGGCAGTGTCACAGCACTGTCTGACTAATGCATTCTGGATCATCTCTCCCAGGACGTTTGTTCTATGTTTTATTCATCGGTGTGATGTGTTATAGACTCCCCCTTACATAACAGTATTGATTGATTGCCTAATAGACTGTCAAAAGAATTGGCTCACTCAGGGCATCAAGTGATTTCATATATTTTCATGATTTTCATATATATGTGTACATATACAGTATATGTATATGTATATATATACACATACATACATATACATGTATATATATATATATATACACATACATACATATACATGTATATATATATACACATACATACATACACACACACACATACATATATACACATATATGTATATATGTACAAATATACACATATATGTACATATATGTATATGTATACACACACACATACATACATACATATATACACATTTATTTATATATATTTTTTTTTACATATATTTATATTAAAACATGTATATATATATAAAAAAAATTAAATGATTGTACTCAATTATTTTGATAATTGACGATGTTTTACGTTCATTTGCTTGTTGTATTTATCTCATTTTAACTCGGTATCCTGATTTTGAAGTTAAATTTGCAATGATACACAACAACGTTATATACAAATGATAGAAATATTAAATGATTAAATATTAACATGATAGAAATAGAATTATATACACACACAGTGTTCCTACAGCTTCAATTTAAGGCTTTTTAAGACTTTTTAATTGACACGAGTGAAATTTAAGACCAATTTTACAATAAACAAAAACAACAAAGCTGCCCAAAACACATTCGTTCAGGACACTTTTTTCCAAAATGTTTATTTCAACATAAAACATGACTTTTTTGGTCCAGTGCATCTACTTCGAAAACTATTTTATTGGTTCGACAGCTACCGCTATTACTTTTTAAATAACCGTTACCAATCATGTATTTTGACTTTCACTTAATAATAAAAAAAATATATATAAAAGCCTACTTCCTATGTGTTAACACTTTTGAAAGAGGGATTTAAGACATCTTAATACAAATTAAAGGCCTTGTTTTTTGATGTATGAACATTTAAATGCCTTTTTAAGACTTTTTAAGGAGCCGCGGGATTTAACAAGAAGCAGGGGAAAAAAAGGTGTGTGTGTGTGTGTGTGTGTGTGAAAATCTGCGACTGAAAGGGTTAATGATGAGGCACACAGGTATGAGTGTGAGGGTCCCTGGCTCGAAGCGTATCGCCCCGTCCAATCACATCACTCAGCAATACTCGCAGGCCCATTTCTCACATGACTGAGCTAAACCCTACTTCCCCGGCGGACCCTACAATTGGCCCGCAGCTTCGGCCACTCCATCACAAAGACTCTGTGATCATCGTGGACCTCTAAGCTGCCATCACACCCTCCTCCAATTGCTCAGGAGCGACCGTCGGGGCCCGGGCGGCGGCGTTGTCGGGACACATGTCTCCCACAATTTACGGCTCCTGACGGCTCCCTGCATTGCCCAGAAATCAATACGTGGCAACCCGTGCTTTATGGCTACATAACAGTTCTAAAAGATGTAGTGTTAGAGTGCACACTGAGATATTAGCTCTGTTAAGAGCTTCGACAACAAAAGCAGAACACCCCCCCACCATCAGCTTATTTTCCTCTGACTGCAGTGCTTCCCCGTTGAAGTGTTTACATGCAGCACATGCTTTCAAAGAAAGACAGAGGCTTCTTTCTGAAGCACAGGAAGCTCTGCTGCAAGCTCTGCTGCAACCGACTTCCCAGATACTGATAATATGAGGTCACACACACACACACACACACACACACACATGCTATGATTTCACTTCCACGTACACGTATGTGGCACTCAAATCTACGAGTGGATTCACATAAAACTGTAAAACTCCACCCACGGGTGAGACTGCGGTAGGTTTATTGTCATACATACATACAAACGTGTGATTAGCAGGCTATATCCATCCGCGCATGCTGTCATGCCATCATAATGTTACTAATCAGGGAAAGGAGCCAAGTGGCTCATAAAGGCAGAGGGTGAGAATCTGCCTCCTGAATGCGATGGAAGCCCCTTCACCACGTCACACTCTCACTGCGTCTCCCGTCACATGATCAGCACTTCCTCCTCTCTTGTGTGTGTTCTCATCGCCTGTGTAACCATTTCAAAGTGTGCATCATATCACCGCACCGACACAGGCGGTGATCAGGAACTACTCAGGTGCATGTCAGCAGCTCACACGCTCGTCTTACTGCGACCGAAACTTGACAGTTGGCGTGAGACTTCCTACTTTTTTCAAAACAGTAGTCTTTTGAGTTTCCGTTGCAGTGAAGCAAAAGTGAAAGTCGCTCTGATATTACAGTGAAAAGGCAGCTAATGTTTGAGGTCCTGGGAAACACCAAGTGGCAAGAATTTAAGGAAACTGGGTTTAGACGCCGCCCAGAGTGGGAAAACCTCAAAAATACCTGCTAGGCTCGTGTATTTCCGCGTAGAATCCGGTACTTTAGGAAAACGATGACGTCATATTCCCAGCTCTCTCTCTCTCGCGCTGTCCTTCATTGTCTTTTGTTTGGAGATTGTTTGACAGTTTTTACCGACTACTGTCAATTAAACGTAACTCAAGTCAGTGTGAGAAGACACTAGATATCACGAGAACACGTCCCGTCTTTAGAGATTTCACACACGCGGTTGAGAAAAGTGATTGTTTCACACACCTTTGGCTGCACTGCGCATGCACAGCTCGTTCTTGTCTTCTCGCCTGTTTTTGGGGTGACGTTACAGCACATGTTACACGTGCTGGCATATGTACAACAGGAGTTTTGAGTCGTTTCCGTGCGAACAGAGATATTTTCTGAAACTAAGCTGTCTTTTTTTTTTTTTTTTTTTTTTTAACGTGGCAACTTTTTGAAAACGGCAAAGAAAAAGATAATTTACGTTTCCATCGGGATTCCGTTTAGATACCGTGTAGAGGTTTTGCAAGTGGAAGTTCACAGATGTCAGCTGTCAATCACATGGAGTCCACTCTAGTTTCCTATAAATGGGAACATAGTTTAAAAAAAAAGACATGATTCTCCATTGAAGAAGACCTGAAACTAATGACTGAGATATTAACTCCTCAGGAAAACATAAATCATTACAAATACAAATAATTACAAATAAACTGAGAATTCGGCTCAAAATACACTTAACTTGAATCTTTCTAGTCTTATTTCTAAAAATAGCCTTATTTTTGTATGATGTGATTTTTTCCACATTCAAGTCTCTCGCATTTAGCCTGACCTGACCTTTCATGACATCATACGCTGGAAACATCACGAGAGGCGTTCTCGAGTTGTGACATTGTTTTTACTGATGTTTTAGAAAAGTTTCCCTTCCCTCCATCTCATTCAAACTGGTAAAGAGTTCTAACCTGTTTGTGTGTAAAAGTTTCCAGATGGACCATTTTCTCCTTTCGCCTACATTCCTTGCATTAACCTAATGTAATCCCCGTGCAAGTCAACGTTCGCCGTTACCTAGCGACACAGTGTGCCATGTGAACGACAAACTCGTCGTCGTGTTCAAAAACGCGGAATAATACGGAGATTCCTGCCAAAGCAAAGTAACCCAGTTTCTTTAATGTTTGCTTGTTTAAAATTTAGAATCAATCGTTGCTTTTAACTGTGGACAGAAAAGTAATGAGTGCATTTCCCAAAACACCTATTAGTTATCTTATCTTTTACACATCAACATAATTGAACAACTACAGTACGCACAGGGAGAACAAGGTTACTGTAACCCACGTAAATGCAATAATCAGATTGACTGTATGTTATATAATCCAATTAGTTCATGTTCATGTACACATGCCCTGTCCGTCAAACACGGCACCGAGCTGTAGTTACAGTCTTTAGGTGCCGCACAAACAAAACCGCCATGTAACGTCTAATGAGTGGCATTTTTCCACTTGGGGCTATGGAGGACTATACACCGCTGGTAATGGGGGGAACAGCAGGGGTGGAGTCAGGTGGGGGTGGCTGCGTGTGTGTGTGTGTGTGTGTGGGGGGGGGGGGGGGGGGGGGAGAAGCTCGGAGAATCAGCATCACAGCATGCCGCCGTTACCACGGCTACAGTGACATGCGGGGCGACTGCAGGTGCCAGGCCCACAACAGTGAGGCCCAATTAGAGACCCTGGGAGGGAAGGTAATGAAATCCAGCCCCGCACTGACGCGGGTTAACAAAATGAGTCAACCATCTTTTAGCGTTAACACACACACACACACACACACGCACACACGCACACACGCACACACGCACACACACACAAATGGCTGGGTGGAGGTTAAGGCGTGGAACACGGTCGCAGAACCCCCCGGAGACGAGTCGTTCAAATTTTATTGACTGACACACTGAGAAGTATATTGGACTTGGCGCACGCGGCGTTACGTCAGATTTTGAGATTTAATTTAATCAGCTGTCCTTGATTTGATTGCTTTACAACACTTTTCTTCCCCTCCTCTCCCCTTTAGCTTTTCTTGGCGACATTCACACGACTCCATTTTTGTTTGTGCTCTGGATACGCTTGTCGCGCCACACTCTGCCAGAGGTCTGGAGTCCAAGTTTTGAAAACGGCGGGCTACATTTCAGTCTGGACGTGCAGACACAGGTGGTGCATTTACATATAGTCGCTTCCTGATGGGTTCTTCTCCGTCATGAGCCCTTAACTTTCAGTTTCATGTTATCGTCGGTCTGACGGTAACAGAAATACCTGCTCTTACTAAAGCCGTGCTTTCTGGCATGAATCTGCTTCCTGTTCACGCTCGGTTCACCTGAACGGTCACATGACAAGCGCTTTCAGCTGTGTTGTCGTGCAGGCAGAGCTGAAATGCTCATCTGAAAACACTGTTTCTGAATGAAAACGTGGTAGTGTGGCCTCCGTCTCTCACACTCAGACAGACATCACCTCCCCCAATACACACACACAGACACATTGTCCATGGGTGCACACAAACTACTGCTTGAACCTCCGGACTGGCCGGTGCGGGACGGCCTCAGAATGTGAGAAAGGGACAAGTAGCAGTGTTTACCGAGCGCCACTGTCCACACATCCGTTCCCACAATGGCCCCATTGAGGGTGGGCCCAGGTTAAAGCCTATTTAAAAGGCTTGTTTAACACTGAGAAGAGGGGCCACATACCCGAACCACAGGGAGGAGAGGGAAGGGGGGGGGAGGGAGAGAGAGAGAGAGATTCACAGCAGGCTCCTCACCCTCCACCCCGGCGTTCTCTTCAAAGCTGCACTGGTGTTGTGCCGACTCTTCACTTTATCTTTTTCTCTCACTGCACTTCTGCTTTTTTCCTTTCCTGTCTCTCTCTCTCTGTGTGTGTGTGTGTGTGTGTGTGATTTAAATGTTCTTCACACATGTGCACGTGTGAAAGTAAAGTTTGGGTTGAACAGGCCGACAGCAAGGGAGGGGAGGGAGTAGCCGTAGAAAGTGGGAAAAGCAGGACGGATGGGCAGGAGAGGGTAAAGGACAGCAAGGGAATATTTCCCCTCCACCCCCTCCCTGCCTCCCGCCCTCCCCTCCTTCCCGCCTTTCTCTTCTCCTCATGTGAAGGACAAGCCTGGTGGGACTGCGGTCTGGCCCAGTGATTGTGGACGGCGCCTCGCAGCGCCTCACACAGGAACCCCATTAATCACCAGAGCAAGTCTCTCACTCCTGGACACAAAGACCCCACACGCTGGCTGCGCGGCGCACAAGCAAACACGTAAACACGATGCATGCAGAAGGAGGAGGGCCCATGCAATTATTTCTAAAATGTCTTGGTGGCGCTGAGCAGAGAAAGGAATGCCAAAGAGTTTGGCCTCGAAACCAAGAAGTGAAAACAGTCTTGAATGTGTTTAGTATCAAGTCGAGCAACACGGAATCCACGTTTTTCCCCTCACGCTGCATAATTTGATAGCCGATTTAATTAAGGACACAAACAAACACAAACTAGTCGGCGTCCCGAGAAATTAAAGACGTGCAGGCGATACACGCACATAATCCCACAAGTCGCGCAAGGAATGCTTTCCAGGTCATTTGGTGGAGAAATCCCTGCAGCAATTCTATTTCTATCGGCCGCCTTGAGCGCGAGTCCATGTGTGCACAGTCTGCCTATAGTAGGAGCTGAGGAAAGGACACTGCTGAGGTCATCCCCTATATTAAGACTACAGGCTCCTCTTACCCACTGCATGCACTGAAAAAACAACAACCGTAGCACATGCAGGTTAGAAGAGAATGTGTAAATGACGTCACTGGGTGAACCGGTCGCTCATATTTCTAATATTTGCATGTGTCATTTATTATCATGGTGATTAAAAGTTGGTTTAAATAGCAGTAGATCAACATAATTAACTACAGTACAGGAAAAACAAGGCTATACTGTAACCCATGTAAATGCAACAATCAGATTAGTCGTCGCGTAATCCAATTATTTATGTTCACGTATACATAACCTGTCCATCAAAGCGGCGCTGAGCTGCAGTTACAATGTTTTGATGCTGCCATGTAAAGGTCTAATGAGGACGACTATAAAACAAATGTGTAAATGATGTCATTGGGTGAACCAGACCAAGTGTCATTTATTATAAATAGTAATAGTTAAGGAAATTGACAACTATGTACAGGAAAAACAAGGCTATACTGTAATCCATGTAAACGCAATCATCAGATTTGTCGTTGTGTAATCCAATTATTCATGTTCACGTTCACATAACCTGTCCATCAAAGCGGCGCTGAGCTGTAGTCACAGCGTTTTGATGCCGTGTAAGTGTCATGTATGATCATTACTAACCCTTAAACACACCTGGACACATTTGACCATAAAATGAAGATGCATCATGACAAAAACCTGTCGATTTAAGGGTTAACATTTTATATTAGATATATACGGAAGAATATTAGGGCCACATGTACAAAAATGAAACAGCATGAATTCTGAGATTAAAGTCAGAAGTCAAAATTCTGACTTTTTCTTTAAATCTCAGAATTCTGACTTTTTCTTAAACCTCAATATTCAGATTTTTTTTTTCCAGAATTCTGAGAATAAAGTCAGAATTCAGAGTTTTTGTTTAATCTCAGAATTTGGACTTTAATCTCAGAATTCGGAGATTAAAGTCAAAATTCTGACTTTTTCCCTCTGAATATTTTTCAGAGGAAATTCTGACTTTTTCTTTAATCTCCGAATTCAAAGTTTCTTTAATTAAAGTTCTCTGATTAAAGATTCAGAGAACTTTAATCTCTGAATTCTGAGTTTTTCTTTAATCTCACAATTCCTGCTGTTTTTTTGTTTTGTTTGTTTACATGTGGCCCTAATACACATCCATACATACGTATGGAAAGGACAGACGTTGGTTTATTTTATGAACACATGTTGGTGCTCAAGGTGTGTTAACGTAACTTTTTAGAAGGCGCATCTAAGAGTTAATATTTAAGGCAATACAATAAAATCTAGTAAAAAAAGTAGGTAAAAAAAGGCGTTTTTATTGCAATAGATACACAACATATCTGAATTTTTGTGTCCAGTGTTGGATGTGTATTCAAACGGGTGCATGTGCAAGCATAAAAACAGGAGAAATTGGATTAATTGATAGCATAATCTGCAGGTGGAGGAGGCGGAGGGGGCAGTAAAAATGTGGAGTTGTCTGGCACATGAAGAGACAATCATCTGTGAGGGTATGTGTGCACTTGTGTTTGTGCAAGCCTCTCAGACATCCCCCCCCCCCCCCCCCATACCTAATCCCAACCCAGCCATTATAATTTACTGCCCCATCGGTAACTAGCCATGGACAGGGAGGAGATGAGAACGAGAGAAAGGGGGGGGGGGGGGGGGAGGCAGGAGCCAGAGGCAGGCTGAGGGTCAATGGCTATATTGAGCACATAAACCCCATGTAATGAGCAATATTTGTGTACCAGGAGGAAGGTTGTCTGGCTGCGATGGACGTCTGCACGTCACACGCACACTTAACTCCATTAGCCTTATAAGAGCTCATATATACATAATGTGTTTATTAGTAAATAATAAGAAACAAAAAGCAAACAAGCCCTTTCCCTTTCCCTTATTTTTTCCCCTCTCCTTTTATTGAGCATCATTTATTGTGTATTGTTTTTCTTTTTTCTTCTTCGCCTTCTGCTGTGCTCTGTGTGTGTAATAAAGATCTCTGATCTTAATGAGACTAATCTCGACAAGCAGAGTTGAAACTGACAACAAAAGCCATACTATAAAAGGGAGCCATTTGTTTCCTTTATGAACACGGGCGCTAACTGTCATCAGCAGCCGAGTGAATCATCGGCCTAATTATGTGTTATTGCGTAACCGGCGTGTTTATCGTGATGAAGCAGATTACTTTTTTTTTTTGTTTTTTTTATCTAAAATCCCGCGTGTGGTGAGGTAGAAATGCAAATGAAGGCTGACACCTCAGAGTATAACTGCCCATCAGTGCTGTTAATACTTCTGCCTTTGCTCGTGTGAGATTAAAAACACACACACACACCAGAGGAAATCCAATCCGCGCCGCACGTGTAAACAGATTTTCACTTCACTATGTTGTTATTTTTTTGTTGTTCATGGAAAAGCGGAGGCTTTCTGGAGAGATTAGAGCCACAGATTTGGAGATTTGATGTAAATTGTGGCTTCTTTAACACCCGCGCACTTTGTGTTACCGTAATTACGCGATTGTTTGTGCCATCGGAAAAAAATCCAGCAGTTTCTGAAAGCTGAGAAGTTGCACGTCAAAGCCAACGTGTGGTTATTACGGTAAATTTCACTCACGCCGTCACAGGAAGCCGGAGAATCTGTGTCTTTTGGCTTGTTTTTGGACATTTGAGACGAACACTCAAACAAATGTTCTATATATGTTGTCAAGAAAACTTTTTGCTTTTCATTTTAAATTGTTAAAACAGTATTTTAGCATGCAGCAAATTGTGAATTACTGCCAGATATTGAAAAAAAATGTGCAAAAGCACTTCATTTTCTGGCCCTTTTATGGTTATTATGGACATTTTGAGGCTTAGGTATTAAAGGGTTAATCAATCTCAGCGCTGATGTGACATCACACTGTACCAGCGTGTTTTCCCTTGTGTGTTTGTGTGTGTGGTGAAAGGCCTCACCAGTGTAAAAGTGATGGCACTCTGGAGCACGCAGTGACAGCCCCAGTTTCATGATGATTGAACGCTGAGTGAGGATCTCACAAGTGACCAGGTGTCACAGCTCCAGGTGCTGTTAATCATCTCAACAATACACTCCTCACATCTCACACACACACACACACACACAGTGGACGCACATCTATGGCCAATCAGCCACAAATCAAACATCTGTTGATAACAAAGACACAGAAGAGCACATCTGTAACTCCTTGTATATCGAATGACGGGAAGATGGTACACAAATAAAAAAAAAACTGACTCAAAAAATTGAGAGAAAAGAACAGAAATAACAATGAACAAGTTTTGAGTAAATAGACTTCAAGGTCTTAATATAATCCTCGAACTCGACAAAATCAAAATGACTTTCATTAGGCATAAACTACATATGATTTGTCAGATGAGGCCAAAAAAGAATTGTACAATGTGCAAGAGAGTCTGGTTCTACGTTTGGGTACGTGGTCGAGTGTGTGCATATAATGTAATTCTTTAACTTAGTTATTGATATAAACGTCCGTACAGTAAAAGCCATGCCTTCTGTCAAACAATATCATCAAAAATGTTGTTCCAGAAAGCCTACTTTAAGCGTACTTAAAATATGGATGCCACAAAATGTCTGTCTGTACTTTTAGACTTAGCCAGAAAATGTCCTGTGAGTAAGTTGTTTGTGTCAATTTTTCCAGAATAACTTTCTGGCAGTTATTTACAGTTTACTGCAATTTAAAATGAATTTTGAAATGTCAACAGTAGAAACACATAATATTTAAAAAAACATTTGTTTGAGTCTTTTTTTGTCTCAATGTGCAAAAACAGGCCAAAAAATGGAAACTATGTACGGGTATATTTTTCAAACTCTCTCCTCTCGGATGACAAAGACACTGATTCGCCGGCTTCCTGCAACAGTGCGAGTGAAATTACCGTAATAACCACACGTCAGCTTTGACGTGCTGGAATTTTTCCGACAGCACAAACCGTTGCGTAACTACGGTGATGCAAAGTGCATCAAAGGGTTCTACTCTCAGAGCTTCTTTGAAACTGGAGACGACGTTTCATTAAATGGATCACACGAGTAGGAACGGCCCTCATCACATCTTATCTTTGCTTGTGATTGGAAAGGATTTTAAAAAAGTAGTAATCAGTCATAACTAAGTAACAAGCCACAGGCATCAAAAAGACCACTCATAGGTCCGTCAACATTTGCAGTAACGACTGTGATACCACTGATGACGAGCGATTGTTTGTTTGGTGTGAATAGGTGTAACGACCAGGTCAATTAGAGTCGCCCTGATCTCCATCAATGCGCTAACGGAGCCCCCGATACTCTCATTAACTGAACTCGCACAAAGCAAGAAACCACTTCTACTTACTCAAGGCTTCCCGGAGTTATCTCAGCACTGCGATTAGCGAGCAACACGAGAGTCGTTGGAATCCGACGCCTCAGCACCGCGAGCGAAATAAGTGTCGAAACAAGGGTGTCGTTGTAGCAGCGGGACACGTGCAGATAATGAAATAATGGAGCAAAAGGCATGGGATAATACAGCCTGTAAATCTTTTACAATCTAATTACAAGCAGTTTACCAAACGTTTATGGGCGTAGTAGTGTAGTTCTGACCAAAGTCATCAGCTAAATCAGGGGTGTCAAACAAACGGCCCGCGGGCCAGAACTGGCCCACCGGAGGGTCCGATCTGGCCCGAAGGATGACTAACTTTTCAGTTTCAGTTACCTGTGAATTTAAGTTACCTAAATGTTTTGATCCACTGTGATCTGTAAGTTGGAAAAGTAAATGGTAAATTTAAGCATAATATTGTTAAAATTGCACTTATTTTTCCACCTTATTTCCGGTTGTTTGTGAGCTAAATGATCATAATCTTGCGTAATCTATTAAAATCTGCAATTTCTGAGTCATTTCTGCCGTTTCTCCATGAGTGTTGTGTGACCCGTGTCTGAAATTCAACAGCAGAGGATTTAGATGAGAGGAGGGAGGCATTACAGAATAACATGTTTCCTTTCTGTCTGATTAATGCATCGGTGACAGATGCTGACGGGATTAGGTCTAGATTAGTGTCCTTTCCTGTGACTCTGTTTTCCCCCCCCCGTTTGCCACATTGCCCTTCCATTGGTCCTTTTTTTAATATATAAAGAAACAAACAGGATCAGCTTTCCCCCTGTTTTTCTATTTATTAAACCGACTGTTATTGTTTTGTCATTTGTGCCTCGTAGGTGAGATTATTCCCCCCCCCCCACACACACACACTTTCACAAATTGACCACTTGACCTCAGTTACATATTGAAATGTCAAATTCCTCGAGCAGGTAACAGCGTCAAACAAAGCACCTTCCTGTGCAGCGTAATCCGTCTCACTCCGCTGCTCTGGCACTCTCTGTACCCTGTGTTTTTCAGGCGTGACTCATCATTTGGTCTTTTATAAACCGGACCCGTCCGTGTCGCTGACCGTATCACAGCAGGATACAGGAAGTTAAAGGTTTTTGATGTTTTTTTTTGGCTTCTTCGCTGCAGATGGCGATGGGATGGATGGCTTCTGGGTGGATTGTGGTGCTTGTTTAACCAGAGATAAAGCTATCAGCAGCAGGGCTTGTCCTTCATTGCGGAGAAGAACACCCAGACCCTAATGAAGTGTGTGTGAGCAACACAAGCAGGCACCAGGGTGTGTCTCTTCCCTTCCGACATAAGGAACGCCAGTTTTTCCCTCACTGCTCCCCTGAAACTGCATTCACAAGCAGATGTCTGTTGGCAGAGGCCGTCAGATAATGACAAAGGATTAAATCGCCTGAGTCCCACACCACCACCACCGGCGGCCCACTGTTTGTCTACCCTCTTTAACCACAATTTATGGGCCCTGCAGAGCCGAGATAGATCGACTTCAGGAGTGTAAGCCTCGGAGGAATAAAGGGTGGCAATAATCGTCGGAGCGTAATTCCCAATTCTGCTCCGTGATTTGGGATTAATAAAAATGCTAATTCACGGAGATGTGATGGAATTATGTTTTTTTTGCTGTTGTGGTAGAGAAAGATGACCAGTTCATCTTATATACTCTCTCTCTGTGTGTGTGTGTATATATATATATACTGTATATATATATTTTTTTATTTTTTATTTAATCAATGACAATTTGGGAAAAATGATTCTTCAGTTTCTTGCTAAAAGTTAAACAAGTAGTATCCTTTATTCTCTATGACTTGCGACAGAATTGTTAATTTCACCAACCGTATCGTCGACGAACACTCTATTTCAAGAGAGACTAAAGTAAAAGAGAGCTTTCAAAGTGAATAAGGTATGATTCAGATGACGTAAACCTTAATAAACACGTAATAAAATGTTAACTTTATATGGCATTGTGACAAGATCTCCCGCATAAAAGTAAAACATGATAAAGGCTCATGTCTTGCCGGCTACAGTTCCAACTGCTTTAAAATAGTTCCAAGTTATAATTAGCTGGGATTATGCCAATCATTTTAAATTTACTTTCAGCACAGCATGGTCCTGGCACAACACGATTTGCCTCAGCATGTTTTTTTTTTTTGCTTTTCCATTAGCGATAGCACCTGGTACTTTTTTTAGTACCTTCTCTGTCGAGGTTCCAACGAGTTGAGCTGATACTATGTGTGACGTCGTCAGACTGTCGGCCACTGATTGGTCAGAGAGTGTCGTCACTGGAAGAGTCGTGAGTGACAAGAGTCAAGCCGAACGATGCCGAACTGTCGATCAGTTAAAAAGCCATAAAAATCCTGAAAATGTACGTTAATCTCCACCATTTAGCAAAGGAAATGTCTAAAATTGCAATATTTAACAAAGGAGTCTGGTGTACGTAGTGACAGCACTGCTGAAAGCCTGCGAGCTTATATACTCTACATACAGCATGTAAATTGATTTATATTTTATCCTTACAACCTTAATGAGGGCGAGCAGGTCATGTCATGTCATGTCCTCGGCAGTCTACATTATTTGCTTAGAATAGCACGGCACTGGAAAACAAATGTAAACAGAAGCAGGTCATCAGTGAGGACACACAGAGCTGGTGTGGTGTGGCGTCACGATTAAAGAAAACATACATGAAAGCTATCTCTTCATCGTTTTGGACTCATCATATTTCCACGGAAACTCCAGCGCTGACGGCCAAGGGAATAACAGTGAACGAGAGGCTCATAGGGGATCAGTGTGAAAGGTAGACGGTGTAATCTTTCCATCCCCGTTACACCGCGCAGTCACTTTTAACATCCTAATCACACACTGAAGTCAGAAGTGAGACTTAAGACAATCCTATCAGCGTTTTTTTTTTTTTTTTTTTAAAAAAAAGGTATATCAATGCAAAAAAAACTCCATTTGTGCCATGAGATTTTTTAATAAGAGGTTTTTTTTATTCCTTTTCATTTCACTGTAACTTCCTGAAATTAACTTTTAAGCGGATTGGACCGCGAACACATAAAAGTGACTAAAATAAACCGATCAAACCCGCGGCGCACGCACGATAACCTACAATTTCAAATCAAAACAGAGATTTTTTTTACCGTTTTATTGGTAAAATACAGGAGGCAATTCCGTCTCCTTGAGCACACGGACACTTTGGACACACACTGCTTATTTCTGGCGGATGATTTGTGCGCCCGACCTGGCAGACTATCATTTGCGTGTGTTTTAATGCGGAGTCTGACTGACTGCTGCAGTTCTGCGGATCGCCCGAAATAACACGGTGTGTGTTTGTCATTTAGGGATAATGTAGCAGAGGAGAGCGGAGCGGCAAGGCATCAATTAGAAGAAGTGTTCTCGCCGGGCTTGTGAACAGGAGACGAGGGGAGGTCACCGTGTTCGTTTTGGTCAGCTTGTGTTCAGCCACAGTGTAATAATCAGGTGGAGGAAAACGGTCTCACTGTGAACAAGCAGCAGCGCGGAGAGTTGAAAGCAGGACACACACACACACACACACACACACACACACACACACACACACACACACACACACACAACAACCTCGGCTCTTAATCCGACGGCGGCAAATGTAGTGTGAAATGTAAGAGTCACACTTGATTTTTTTTTTTTTTTTCCCAGCAGCAGCAGTTTTACAGTCTCGATTGTGTCCATGTGCATTTCTATTCATGATCTCTTAATGCAGGAATGTCTCCTTTGAAGAGGCAACAGTTTAACACAGTCGGGACTTTTACACTAAACCAGACTTTTAAAAAATGTTACTAAATTAAAATTGCTGGAAATCCAAACATAACCAAAGATAACACGATTGGGAGTTTACCGCATGTACATGTTTTAATCAAAACTCCAGCTGGCCTGGGTGGTCTACATGTGCTCCACAGGTTCCACCACCCACAGCTTTGACCCTTAAATAACAACAGAAGAAGAAGCAGCAGCCAGCACTTGAAAGAAGACGACGACAGCTGCAAGAAAATGTGGCCAATCCAGGCCATATCACTTCTTGGACTGATAAGGAATGGAATTTATGCTCTTCTGGTTTAAATAATTGAATGTTTTGAAAGTTCATGGATGGTAGGGAGACTTGAAATGGCTCTTTTGACGAGGGTAGGAAAACAGTAAACCGGTGTCAAACGTACAGGCCGCGGGCCAGAATCGGAACCACCAGTGGGTCCAATCCGGCCTGCGGGAGGAATTTGTGAAAACGTACATTCATTTTTTTCAGTTCCAGATACCTTTGACTAAACGTTATGTGCCTTTTATGCATCATTTTGCACCAAGAACACATTGTTATTGTTAGCGATACATCGTTGCATAGCAACACAGACACTTTTATTTTGAAATTCTGTGAACTACCTCTCAATGTGGGATTTTGCGACATAATTTAAAGCTCAAATTCACCCTCCCTCGTACTGAATAGTTGCTCGCTTCCAAAAACGTTTTGGCCAGACTAGATGCTCAGTGGCCCCAAGGTCATTTGAGTTTGAGAGCCCTGCTTTATGTGATGTGTAAAGTTGTAATGCACATGTGTAAGCGGTAAATTAAGCATCAAATATTGTTGTTATTACTCAGGAAATGTCAGATTTAAATCACCTGAAAATTCAAGGTATTAGACCATTTTGTTTTGTTTAAACGTCTTTACCAAGGCATGACGCAGAGAACTTATAAGATAAGTTGATCTGAAAATTATTATCATTAAAGCCCCTACTCTTGACGACTTAATCCAGAAACAGCCTGACATGAACAAGCTGAAGGGGGGGGGGGGGATTATTGCCACTGGACTGGGACGAGAGCAGCGGTGCAAGGAAAATGGTGTCGTCGAGCTTCCTGCGCGTGGAAACGTACTGCAACTCACGTGAAGGGAAAAATCATCCCAACAATCCCTGTCTTTGTTTTGAGTAAACTGCAGCACTCACCTGTGACTGCAGTGGCATTGGCAGCGATCCAGAGATCCAGAGTGTGTGTGTGTGTGTCGGTGCATGTACGACTAAGTGTTCAAAAGTCAGAGACAGAGAGAGAGAGAGAGAGAGAGGGGGCCAGTCAGGTGCCTGTGCATTGGGTTTGCCTGTTTCCACACAGTCTGGGCCCCAGAGGAGGATTTGCAGTCCAGCTAGGATTAGGCTCCCTCTCTTTACACAACAGCGATGGGGATAAGGAGTCCACAGAGCTCAGGATCTCTCCAAAGCCCCATTAATACACAGCAGCAGAACTCGCACAGATGAGTACCGTAACCAGCTGAGCCCCTCTGTCCATGTTTGGTGATCAATGCTCCGCTGCTGGACAATTATGCCCGCAACCAGGAGCGGCCATTGGAGAATTCACTGAATGCCCCAATTATCGGGGACATCTTCCTTCCATCTGCGCTGCGACTGCTTCTCATCAGCTCACTCAGAGGCTGAATAAGCCTCGAGTGACTCTGATCCTGGTTGTCATATCATCGTAGCTCGTAATAAAAAGTTGGAGAGACTCTTAATACTGGGTGCGTTTATATAATTATTCGGTACCAATAGAGCCAGCAGAATGCTCTAACGGCGTATTAATCTGCCTCTCTGAGCAAACCTTCGCTATTGACAGAAGACGTCTTTTCTGTCCCGTTTACGATACATCGATTTACTCACATAGAGGTTTGGATCAGAACCTTTTTTTAATGTCTTAAGAAGTTGGGAAAGGGATGGAATCTTTTAAATGTCTGTTCTGTTTTAACATCGTCACACAAATTGATCCCAGTCTTGTATAAAGTACTTAAAAGGGATAGTATCTTACCAGAAAATGACTTTGGTAGAAGTTGAAGTCACTTTTGATAATATTACTTAGGAAAAAGTCTTAAAGTATAACATTTACTGTACTAAGTATCAAAAGTCATTTATTTTCTGAAATATAAAGTAAAAGTATTAACAAAGTGAGGAGTTAGGATTGAGCCATGGTGGCTCAGTGGTTGGGCGAGTTGTCATTCAACTGGAAGGCTGTGGGTTCAATTCCTGACTCTTGAGCAAGACACTTAACCCCATGTTGCAGCGTGTGAATGGGTATGAAAGATGTGTGAATGGTTGAAAAGTGTAGTGTAAACGCAGCTCATCAAGGCCGAGAAAAGCTCTATATAAATACAGACCATAATACCAACTCTTCTTCTTCTGATTTTATTTGGTAGTAACGAGTAACAAAGATAGTTAAGAGGAAATGTAGTGGAGTAAAAGTTGTTATAAGTGATATAAATGACAAGTATTTGTACTTTTTTTACACACCGGTTGTAGGTTGTAACTTGTGCTTTAGTTTTGTAGTGTTCATTTTTTTTGCATTTTATATCGCGTAAGAGGTTTGTCCTAATTCAATGAATACATTTCACAATGCACACAACAAAGCGTGTAAAGATGCAATTTGTCTTTGCACAATCTGCCGCTTGCAGTTCTTTCATTATTATATTTACAGTTCTAATTCGACAATAATCCCTGCAACACAAGCATACTCACATTCTAAATATTAAACAATCTCACTAACATCGATTCACCTGATTGTGACCACTTTCAGACCCACATTGGAAAACCTACAGGAGACACTGACACAAGTGAAGGGGTCCTTGTGGCACTGTCACCGTAAACCCTCGCTCTCTCTCCCTGAGCTCAGATCAGACGATCACATATTTCTGCTACATGAAAGTTTACGGCACGTCACTTATTTAGTTCCAGACACAGTCACTTATGAAGGTGTGATTTCAGCACTTCCCCGTCGACCACCGAGAGTTGTATTACACCATTCACTCTAAAAGTCTCCTCTGCTCATCTCACTCGTTTGCGACCCTGTAGAGATTATTAATCTCCTCACAATCTGCCGGCGACATGTCGTACTATACTGTACAGTGCTGGAAGTTAGAACAGGACCGTGACCTATTTTCTGCATACTGCTCCTTTAATTTGAAAATTTTATTATTTATTATTTTATTATTAATTTGGAGTTTCCTCTAACAAAGATAGTTAGAGGACATGTAGTGGAGTAAAAGTTGCTCGAAATATAAATAAAGTAAAGTTACTTAAGTACAGTAACTTTGTTACATTACAACACTGAGTGTAACTGACCTCAACGACCTGCACTGGTGGCTGCAAAACACTGATGCCCAGCACTTTAATTGATTCAAAAAGGTGAGAGAAAGATCGACAGGCAGCCAGTTAGACAGCACTCTGTGGAGATGACTACAGTGCTTTTTTAAATAACCAGCTGTAGGAAAGTGAGGACGTTATTAACCGAGCTGGTGCTCCAAAGACGAGCTCGTGGGCTTAGTTTCACTATCGGTGTGTTCAAAGCTGATGAGCAAAACCATGAAGCGGTGACGGCGACGCGCGAAAGTCAGAATGAATCCTGTTTCTGACTTTCTTTCTTTTTTTAACCTGGTCTCTGCCACAGAGAAGTCCGTGTATCGGCAGACACGGCTCAGACATTTACAGACAGAAGACGAAATGACGAGTTACAACAAAGCCCAAAGAAATTAGAGCCTGTTCAAAAGTCACATCTGTGGAGGGACGGTGACTCATGGGAGAAAGACTTCCACTCTTACTGTCGGCTCTCTGCTCAGCGGTCAGTGTGCAGACCTGGAGATGGAGAAAAGGAGGGGAAGGGGAGGAGGAGGAGGTGGTGGTGGTGGTGGTGTGGTGTGGTGGTGGTGGTGGTGGTGGGGGGGTTTCAGCTGTATTTAGCAGGAGAAGCTTCCTGTGCGTGGGCCTCATGGCGCCGGACGGGGTATGGGATTCACAATCCAACTTGCTGTCTCCACAAAACACCCTTTGCAACAAAACACACACACGCACACACACATACACGTGTACACACACACACACACACCCTCTGGCATCAACTCTGCTCTCAATTTCCTGCCAGTGATTCTGGCTGCTGGTCAGAGAAAAAAAAAAAAAGCGACTTCCTGACAGTTAAAGAGCCGGGACAATGACTCTGCTTAGATCACGAGTAAATAATCGCGCTTCCTGGTACAACAGCTATGGTGTAAGAGCAGGGGACGAGAGGAGGAGGAGGAGGAGGAGGAGGAGGAGGAGGAACTCACTGATCTAAAGCCACGAGTGAGCACTGACTGATGGATCACGTGAAACAATTACGACTCTCTTTGTCATTAGGCGACAAATAAATTAAAAGGTAGATGGCACAAAAATGAAAGCCCCCCTTTTATGTCTGCGTTGTCACTTCTCTGCACGGCCGCGGTTATTGATGTTTTCCGCATTATGTGATCGATAGGCAATCAATAAAAGGAATTCCCTGAAGGCGTAGAAAGCATTTTACAAACAGACTCTGTCAGAGGGAAGGCTGAGCAAAGGTTTTTACAAATGAGATGCCACTTTTACAGTATGTATAATTTAAATAACATCATTCTAACGGCGTCTCAAGCATGTTTGAATTTGCGATTACAGGAAAACGACTAATCACTCCCTACTGTAGTTTGTTCTTTCGCGACTATGGACGCCAAACGGTGATTTATTAGACTTTGACGTGTTGTCATGTGAAGAATTAAAAAAGTTACGTACAGTTATTGTATGAAGTTGAACATGGTGCTACAGGAAAGGTAGGATCATTTCCACAAAGACAGTAGGATTCATCCTCTGTCAGACAAACTGAAGAACTGGCTGTTATTCCGAAATACACCATTTCAGGGCCCCTTAAACGCTGACGCGATAAAAAACACTCACCTAGACTTTGTTTGTGTGCACAGCCCTTAAGTAAATCGTCTGCCACGAGTAGAGCAACCGTGCTCTGCAGACTGTATTTAAATCAGTGATCTATAGTCACATCTAATACCACATGTAGACCTAAACATTAACACTGCCACAAGGTACCCAACCTCTAATTAACTTGACCTTTAGTTTTCACCCGTGACAAACAATCCCGAGTTGTAATTAAAAGCCGGAGAAACCCTGCGTCCACAACGCCGTAAAACAAACGTTTATTTCTTTCGCCGTCTTCAACCGGCCATCTCCTCACAAAGCAAATTTCAGAATTCATGGACATTACAAGGCTCAGAGGATGTTCCTAATTACAGGGCACATGTAAACCAAGTCTGGTTAACCCCTGGAGGGGTAAAGAACACAGAACACATCAGGCCGGAGCCAGTTTTACGGTTGTTGCCAAGGCTGGAGGAGAAGAGCGTGGAGGAGGAAGTCCTAAATCAATCCCTCTCACTGAGGGGCTCACAGTAGGAAAGAGGCTGTCATCAACAGGAGGTGGATCTGTCATGATCAATTACAAAACCACGGGGAATAGCCCTAATGAATTGTGAAGCCAGCCTTTGTCTTTCTTTTGTTTCAATTAAAGGCAGTTTCAATTAATTTCCTCATAAAAAAAAAAAAAAAAAAAAAAAAAAAAATGCATATTGAGGACAATTGATACTAAATAAAAGTCTCTTTACTATGGCAACTACATTTTCTGGTACGATTCATTATTCATTTTAATTATGCAACTTATCCCACACTGTAAAGATAAATTAAACAAGTTATTCCTTTTCATTTCTCACTCATTATTTAAACTTAAATACATAAACCCCCGCGAATCATCATCTGCTATAGAGCAGCTGCAACTCCGCCAGCCACTCTGTCAGCATTTCTTTCTTTTTTATCAGCCACCAGTGCTTATCTGCAGGCACAGATACCATCTCCGTCTCGGAGAGATGTAATCTCTGCCACAGCATCTTTATTCTGCTCCACGCACGGCTCTCAGAAGGAGGACAGGGAGACAGATGAGCGCGGCGGGTAAACCACACACACACACACACCCACACTACACGCCGACAAGTCAATGAAACCGAATCGGCTGAGGGAAGCGCATATTGTGGAGAGCCTAAATAGGTCAAAAGTGAAACTTGACACGATAGAGACATACGGTTCTCTTAAATACAGGCGGCACACACCCGAAGGGGGACAACCTGTACTGTAAGTGGTGATTTAAGGTTAAACAGAGCGGTACAAGTCGCCTAAAGTGTGTTTATTATCACTGCACACAGCAAACTCTCACATAACATAACCCCAGAGTCAAGTGTTGTATTGATTCCTGCAAAAAAAATAAAAAAAATTTAAATAAAAACATTAACCAATGTTCGCCTCATATGTAGGTCAATGAGGCTGCAGACTCACACAAGTGCTCCCGCCTGATATTTAGGTCACACCCTAATTACAGCGAGGCAGAGAGATGAGCTCTGCAGGGTAAATATCTTTGTGGATTACAGCCATTTCTTTTGAATAGTATTTGTCGCTGTCATTGTGCGACCGGGTCCTGGCAGGAGCTCAGAGCAACAAACGGCAGTGGCAGAGAGAGATGACAGTCTGGGTGATTGGGTTTGAAAGTGGACCTGTCTAGCCTCTATGCTAATGCTCTGGCTGCTGCTGGCGACGCTCTCCAGTGAGCTGCGACCCTTTTTCTTTTTCAGATGACATCACCATTTTACACAAGCACGTTAACATCATTGTGCGTTTGCAGCAGCAGCAGCAACATGACAGCATAGCTTAGGCACTTTTGTTCTGCAGCTTCTCCACCAGCCTCTCCACCAACTCTATAGTCACCACAGCTGTATTCAAACCTCAAAACAAATTCAGAAAATCCATCCTGCATGCCAAGAAAATCACTGTGGAGGTTTTACAGGAGGCAAAAAAAAACCACTGTTGCCAAACCTTATTTTACCTCTCCAGGGGAGTCCTGGGAGAATAAGCACGCTGAATGTAAAGTCAATACCAACATACACAAGCTCTGCATGTGGTCTGCATCAGATCAGCCCCGGGAGTGATTCTCACTCAGTGAGGAAGGACTCATTTGAAATCCTCCGAATACACAACAGAATTGAAGCGCATACCGATGCCGGAGTCTGAAGTGGAAATGATAAACATGCAACTGCAGGTGGTGGGAACAAAAACAAACTCCCGTTTCTTTTTTTTCTAAACGAGAAGAAATGGGAAAACAGACAGTTGTCAAGGGGAAGGAGGCAGGAGACAGAGTTCACCTCATTCACCAGACTGTGAATAGTGTGACAGATTTAGTGCACGGCGACAAGAGGAGGTTTGCCCTCTAATTGAAGGGGGGGGGGGGGGGGATTTTCTTTTTTTTTTTAAACGAATTTAAGATGATCATGGCAAAGTGACACTCAACTCCCACACATGCTGCTGGCAAAATCTTGACAGATTATGCTTAAAAAAAAAAAAAATGTAAATCACGCTTGCAACATGTGCACTGAATAACATAAAGCGCCATTTTACAGCAACCCATTTATCAGTTTAAAATGTACCTGGGTGATGAAGGATGAGAGGAAAAATAAAAATCACAAGATGAATTAGAAAACATTTTTTTAAGTGTCCCCGCAGCACATCGTGTATCTATGCGTCAGCAGCATTTTACCAAGAGTGAGTGCTTGTAGGTTAACTGTGGGTTTCCCAGTTGCTTCATTACCACCTGGCACTCTACATCACATAAACTGGCCCAGCTGCAGGGTGAGGTCCTTCAGCAGAAATCCCCTGTGAAGTGTAGCGCATGAATGTACTGCTAAATAAAACAAATAACATCCTACGACAAGGAGGCACTTTAATAAGACAAGATAGCTTTCTCACAGACCTGAGAGTTGAACAGTCAAACTTGTTATGTATATATAAAAAAAATTAATGTGGGGGCTTCATGCATCATTTATGACTGCAAAACAAGTTAGCAGAGTTTATTATTTAACAACAGAGGAGTCGTTTTTTCCAACCCTGCTGTTCCAACAACGAGTTCCAAACACATAAATCTGAGCTTTAATGGGCCACAACTAGCATTGTATGCTAGTAGCATGTGAATGCTAGCCTGTTCATTTGTTCTTAAAATTGTTTTTTAAAACACTATAAAATATTTGGCAGCTTTGTTTTAAAGGTTGTGTAAAGGTAGTTGTGAATTTCCCTGTCGTGTAACGTCGTGTGAAAGATGATGAGAAATTGTGTTAGCATTGTCTTTGGGAATATGCTAGCATGCTAACATTTAGCTTGAAGCAGAACTGGTCGTAGACTCTCTCTCTCTCTCGCTCTCGTTTGTCTCTTTTAAGTGAGCTTCAAAGCAGGAAACGATAGTTTAATGACAGCTGGTAGTTTCTGTTCAATCCAGCTGCTTACACGGGCTGAACAGTGGTTTGCATTTTCCTTATATTTTACTAATCTCACATGTATGTTCTCCACACTTCAAATAAAAAGCCAATTTCAGGCATTTTCCCATCAACTGCTTTGGAGCAAATAACCATAAGGGGTTGTGAGAACAGAAAAAGGAACAAAGACAAACTATCAAGAAGGAATCCAGAAATTGTTGTAGCCATTATTTTTTATGCCAGGCTCAGAAACAATTTGTTCTTTTTTTATTTTAGAAACAGCTTATTAAGACGATTTGTTTGTTACATACTTATCCAGAAAGTGTTTGGACCGAGCGTTAAACACATTAACTCAACTCACCTCACGCCAGTACAAACACTTTCCTTTTAGATTTTGCCATTTCCATCAATCATTTTCACCGCTATTACTCGCAATGTGCATGAAAACACTTTAATGGCCGCACAGCTGTTGTGCGATGGAGTACGAGCGGTTCAATACCAACACATACTGTGAAAACGGTTTGAACCACTGAACAGTTTGATTTGATTTTCACGTTTTAAAACATGAAATTGACTTCTTTTCCCAAGACAATTAATAATGACTGTATAACACTTGGGTGGTACACATGAAGCCTTCACTGGGGTTTCTAATTACACCTGCTTCACCTGGTATGACACGTCCCAGTCATGAGAAGTTCTTAGTTGTGTTGAGAACACAAAGTTCCCTGTTTTTCTCTCTTGGCTGAGGAGAGAGATCATCTTACAGCCTGGGAAGGCAGCACTGTCACTCAGCTTCTTTTTGGAAATCTTTTTCTTGTTACCCATCACCATCAGCCACATTGAATATCTTGACTCCTTTCCCACTGCAAAATTCTTGTGAGCTGTCCTAACAGTGAGCGAAAGCAGAAAATATTTCCTCCTTAATCTTAAGCCTGTTATTCTAAGGCTCTTTCCCCTGGCAGAAAAGACACAGTGGATGGCTTTCCCAGTGTTATCCCTTAAATCTTCCCCAAGTTATTGCTGGCATTAGTCTGGGTATTTCAGCTGTGATATCAAAGCAACACAATGGATGCATCAGAACACAATGTCCTATGAAAATGCATGAAGGGGGAAACCGTATCGCCTGTTACACACACAATTTATTCTCAGTAGAGGCAAACACGGGACAAGGTCTTAAAAATAAAAAGCCTGAATTACGTCATGTGGCTCTAACGCGCGATGAGCGTCAGGGTTTCTAACAACCAGACCTGTGTCTCCAACACAGTGCAGTGTGTGTCGATAGCAGATAATTGCACGGTTTACATCATACACACACACACCGATGCAAGTATGTCTGCTTCAGGAGGTGATTTTCTCAAAAGGAATGTATGATGTCAGTGTGTAAAACCATGGGCTGGAAAATACAAGACCAAGCCCTTAAAATTAGCGAGGAGTCAACAGCACGGCAAATGGGGAAGGCGGGGTTTCCTGATCAACCCTGCCTTATGTTTTTTCTTCTCTTTTTTTCCCCCCTTTTCCATTTCTGCTGATGCTGTGGAAACTTCAAAGAAGTCAGAAACCGAGGAGACGGGGGGGAGTCTGTTTTGTTTTCCCGCCGCCGACTACTAGGTAACTTGGCAAAGGACCAGGGGAAAACTAGGAGGAGGCGTCACCTCATCTACAACTCCTGTCGTGATCTTATCTCCCGACACCTGGTCAGCAGCAGAATGACTGCAGACAAATCACGATTTCAGATCAAATGTCCGACCAAGTGTTGCCACACAAACACCATTCGTCATGTGTCTGTAATGTATGCTCAAGTAAATTAGAACAATATGTGTTCTCTCTTTCTCTCTGAGAGCAACTCCCCCTTTCTTTGTCCCCCGCCAAAAAAAAAACCCCTTTCACAAAAGAACATTAAACTCATATGAATATTACACTGTGCATATTAAGGCAGCAGCCAATATCTTGGAAACAGTGATGTCATGAGTCCACACTCCCTCATTACTGATCCCCCCCCCCTTAAAACCTGACAAGCCACAAACCGAACGCAATAAATCAATATCGTGAGTGCATTATGAGCTAAATGTTACCCTTAAACGGTCAAATAAGGGCATTTTCACTGGAGCCACTGCAAAAGTAACCATCACATGTAACACCATATTTAGTATTGGAGAAGAACGTTGTCTTCAATAAGAATTTATCACATGAAGACATCCACATTGTGCTGTAGTAATGCGTTTCATCTCATTAAATTAATAAAAGAGGGAGCATGGATCGATGCGTGCAACAGCGTATCACATCCCATGGCCTTTAACCAGTGGAGATTTTGCCCCAAGATGTAATTCAGGGCTTTCTACCCCCATTATCCAAGTGTAAAATAAAGGAAAGAGACAAATAATTTGTTATCTTTCAATCAAATCTGCTTTTTTTTTTCCATGTATTACGTGACCTCCGTTTTACATGGTGCCTTGAATCGGACGGCGCATTGCTTACAATGACGGTAAAGACTCATCGATCTAATCCCCGTCGACAAATATGAGTCGCGAGTGTTAATTCAAGGACACCGCCGCATCATTACAGAGAAGAGGGATTTTTCTGTAGGTCTGTGTCGCACCTCAACACAGAGGGAAGGTAACTATTTATTATTAATATTTTTATATTAATATGACACAGAGAGCACTTTCAATTACAGAGGGGGAAATGGGAGCAGTCTTGGCTGCAACACTCACACTCACGCTGTGTGAAGCAGCCTTGCTCGAGCATGTTCTGCAGCAGTGAAAATGGTGAAATGGTGAAATGGTGAAATGGTGTGGCATTTGAGGCAAAGCATAATGGCTACCTTAACCATAGTGGCTGGTAATTATTAAAATGTTAGGGTGGTAATTTATTTAGGAGGGTGGCACATATCCGTCTGCAGCAGTACTGTGTATTTAACCGTGTTCCTTACGATGAAATTACTCCCCATTCATTACTCCTTTTCTCTCTCTCCCTCACACACACACAGACAGACACAGACCCTCCATTTCCTTTGATGCCTCTCTATTCACAGAGATCAGAAGGAGGAGACTCCTGCACATCCATACATTAGGAGGAAATAAGCTCCTGCACACCGTCTCCAGAGTGACTGCATTACCAGGTCAGTTATTTTAATGAACCCTTCAGCGCCGCCACCTCTCACCTGCTTTCAGTATTCCGCTCAATTGTAAGTCGTTACGATCAACATTTAGTTTTCAAAGATATGATCCTGCTGACTCTCAGTTCTGAGGAGGGTTTTTTTTTTGTGAGCAAAGTGATTATTGACTCTTCCGCCAGGCTATCTATATCAAACCCTCTTATCTTGTTCGTTGGTCACGACAGCTGATTGTCCCTGCAGAGGAGCAGCAGTTAAGGACCACAGGGAAGGCATGTGCATGTCATAAATGGTGAGTCAGCCGTTTGGAGCCAGGTGGATCTCTGTGCCTAAAGGACAACAGCCGGCCAGAGGTCACTGAAATGTTGACCTTAAATTACATAACAATTACAAAGTTTGCTTTCTGTGACGGGCCAGCAGGGTTTTTACTGCATATAAGTATATGTACACAACAGAGGTGGAAAGTAACAGATTGTGTTTACTCGCGTTACTGTAATTAAACAGGAGAATGATGAGAAAATGATGAGGACAGGTGAGTGATGACAGGTGAATGATGAGTACAGGTGAACGTTGAGGACAGGAGAAAGGTGAATTGGTGCTAATTAAGGTCCCTGAGTGAGTGGTAAAGTTAAAGCATTTGTGACCTTTGACCCATTTTGACTGATACATTATGTGTTTACATGTTTTATTTTGTCAGCACTTTAATTTGTAGAGTTAAACAAGCTACTTGTTTAAAATGTGTTCTTTCCCACCTCTAGTATACAAGTGTTGCCACAATGCCACCTGGAGATTTTCAGAAACTGAAACTAACCACAAGCTGTCCAAATATGACAGAGTTGACAGAAACTAAGCAAATGAATGTAAATTCACAACCAAAAAAAAAATATGCAAAAGCAAAATTAACAGCAGATTACACAAACAAGTGTGCTTTTAAAATGAATTGCACACGTGGCACATTCACAAATTGTACAACAGGCCTGAGCTGCAAAGAGCACAAAGAGGGAAACCTGAATGCAAAAAACAAGGACCAGGAAAATAAACAGAGCCAAAACAGCAGCCAAATCCAGGCTGTGATGATGAACTGCACCATCACTGGAGCCTATCTCACTCTGCCAAGCTGCAAAACAGGGGCCTCACACTCAAATGACCCGAGGGCCACCGAACATCTAGTCTGGTTCATTAAAAAAAAAAGCAATTTTCAAAAAGTGTTGTGTTTTGATATGGAACAATATACAGCTCAAAATAAAAATAAAAAATACTGTGCAACGTGACTCAGTAAATAACTGCAGCAATAACACATTAACTTGATTTTAAGTGGCAGGCCGCACGAAATTGACAAGGATTTGGAGACCCCTGCTCCAAAGGCAACCACACTGATATACAACAGATAACGGGGAGCTCGATGACAAACAGAAGAGCAAGAAAACGCCGACTTACCTTCCAGATACTAGACTGCACCCAGGAGAGGAGAAGCTCCATTCACGCTACAACAAGTGGACACCACGTTACCGATGCGCATTTTGCGCATACGAAAGGAGGAGATGACCAGGCAAGGTGTATTACCTGTGCGAGTGCGCGATGGATGGCGCAAACACATGGGCAGATCACGCCAAACAAACAACCACTCAGGCTGCGGCCATCACAGGTGAAAGGAAGTGGAAGGGGAGGAAGTGCGCAATGACCGCACCTGTACGTATAACTGCGCACACAAGCAGTGAGGTGCGCGAGGTTGAGCTGGCGCAGTGGCGCACCTCAGCAAGGAGAGAGAGGGGACCAGGGGGGTGACATCATTTCAAAATAAAAGTGTTTGTTTTGATATGAAACAATGTATTTCTCTAATAAAAACATCTATTCATTAAAAAATACAGAAATAAGTCATGATAAATTGATTTTTAATCCATCGTGGGCCGTGGATTTGAGGCCTCTGTCTTAAAGAGTTACTCTACACTTGTATATAAGGACATCTCATGTGGAACAAATGTGTGTTTTGTAAATAAAAAAGACAAAAATTGCGAGAAAAGTGGTGCAGCTGTGTGACATTCACCTCCACTGACCTCACTGTCCCTGCTCAGATTCATTGATAAGCGTGGAGAGAGAGTATCAGTGTCCGTTGCTCGCAGAGCCAGAGTGTCTCTCCTTTTCATATTGACTGCGGGACGTTTCCCAAGACAGAAATATTCTCGGGCAACGATTAGCCCAACTGCCCTATCAATAAAGGCCCCAATGCTTAAAAAGTATCCATTAAAGAGGCAACGGAGAACTTTCGTGTCCCTATAGCAGTTCCTGTTCGGTCTCTATTCGAAAGATGCTGCAGTGGCAAGACACCGGTATAAGGACCACTTCATTGGATCAAGGATAATTTATATTCCCTTCCCTACTGCCGAGTCGTACTGGGAGGTTTTTCTGGAGGTTTCTTCCATGCTAGAGTCAAATATTATCAATTATTTTACATTTTCCCACCTATTGCATCCCTTATAGGAGTTTATCGCAACACGCATTGGACAAATAACAAGTCAAGGACACATCCCAGACAGGTGGGTCTTCTGTCACGAGGATAAGGTCGTGTTAAGCCAAGTCAAAATCCCTGAGTGGGAAGAAAAAACCAAGAAGCTCCCTCATTCATTTCAATTAGCCCTCTGTATCGATGCAGCTGCGGTGCCAGTGCAGAGAGAGCTCTGCAAAAGAAAAAAAAAAAAGAAAACATAATGCAGTGTCATCCTGTAAGGTGCTGCGATGGCAATTCATCTCACAGATGCGACGGCGTGTGCCGTCCTGTCAGAAATAATGATGAATCGTCAGTCCTGAGTGGATGAAATATTCACGAATGAAAATAGGAACGTTTGTGGCGCTGAAACAGACTCATTCCACGTTTACATTTTTTTTTTTTGTAAAAAAACAGACACAAGCACAGTCACTTCCCTTCCCACAGCTGCAGCTCTGAGATTATGGCTGGGACTGCAGAGAGGGGGACGTCTGGCATCAATAGTCCTGATCTACGACCACCTCACTGGTCCTCACACGGCGGCGTCTGACGCTGGTGTGACATTCCACGTCGAGGTTACCGCAGGGTCTGGGCTTTCTCATTGATGTTTGGGGAACATTTTTAAAGAATTTTTATTGTGCTTTGTCGGCCTTCCCGCTCTCCACACACACAATAGGGAGGCATGGTAAGGAATGTGTGGATCATTAAAGGGTCAGTTCACCCATATCAAAGGAAAACATATTTCCCCAGTTACTCCGACAATAGCTCCAGGGAATTTTTACTTTTCGCTCAGGTTGAAAAATGTACAAAAGTCTAAAAAATGGTCATTTATGGTTTGTTTCCAGTCCATAACAGTCTATTAATTAATATTATTGATTTTTTTTTTAAATAATCCCCCAAGTGCTTTGTGAATAACACAAAGGCCAGGATGTTTTCATAAGACAATAAAGACAAATATAGCCTTTTTAAACAGCTGACATAGGGCAATTGGCAGTGGGTCACACCCTGGACACATTGCCAGTCCATCACAGGGACACATATAGAGACAAACAACCATCCACTCTCACACTCGTGGTCAATTTAGAGTGTCCAATTTGCCTAATCCCCAAATCTGCATGTCTTTGGACTGTGGGAGGAAACCGAAGAACCTGGAGGAAATGCGTACACACACACACAGGGTGAACATGCAACTCCATGTAGAAAGACTCTTGTATTTGGACCTTTCTGGTTGTTCTATAGTTCTCATTTTCTTACCAGATCAGATGTACTTGTTTGTCTGCTCTGCAAATATTTGTGTGCTCAGCTTTGCGTCTTATGCCCCTCAAGGAAAGCAAAAAAAAAACAAAAAAAAACACCAGACACCAGATTTTTTTTGTGTCTGATATCAGATGGGACCAATTTGAAATTTTTCCTTAGAAGACAGACACTCAATGGCATGCCCTCCCCTTTGTCTTTCCGTCTCCGCCGGGCTTTTTGGCGCCGATTGCGAGGCGCGAGGGCAGGAGGAGCCCCACTTGGCGCTGGGGAAGGATGATTCCCAAGCAGCCTGTCGACATCACTCCCTAATGCTCTTTCGCCTGCCCCACTGACTGAGTTTTTAATAAATGATGAGATGTGGTATAAATAAACCACAAGGCAGCGCAACCGCCAAAAGGCAGAGAGAGGGAGAGATACCAAGGTAACACACAAGAGGTGATAAATAAGTCAACAAAGACTCATTTGCACAACTTGGTTTCTATCGGTGTCATTGTGGCACTACGTTGTATTGGACTGAGAGGCTGTGAGAGTGCTGCTGGAGCGAGTTGTGCAACACTTATACATGATTCCTAAATATCATAATATAAAATGTATCATGTCATTTCCTAAATTTGTGATATATTTATATCAATGAATTTAGAATGTACGGAAGAGTATTTGGGCCACATGTAAAAAAAATAAAATAAAACAGTATGAATTCTGAGATTAAAGTCAGAATTCTGAGCTCATGCTGAGTTTAATCTCAGAATTCATGCTTGGGTTTTTTTTTTTTACATGTGGCCCTAATACTCTTCCGTACATTCCAAATTCTGAGATTAAAGTCAGAATTATTTATTTATGTGTTTATTTTGGTCATGTCAGTTAGATCACTCATCATCACACATCATCTTAGTGTAGTTCACACAATACACATAACCGAAAGGGAAAGCGGGAGAAGCAAAAGTTTATCTAGTCCCGCCCCCATTACCCACAGAATACATATTTTCATCGTACAATACATCATTTTTATTTTTCTTATGACATTTTGACAAAAACAGCATCAGGTAGCAGTCAGAATTATGAGTTCATGCTGACTATAATCTCAGAATTCATGCTTGGGTTTTTTATTTTTTTTACATGTGGCCCTAATACTCTTCCGTACCTTCCAAATTCTGAGATTAAAGTCTGAATTATGGGTTCATGCTGGCTTTAATCTCAGAATTCAGGCTGTTTTTTTTTTTTACATGTGACGCTAATACTCTTCCATACTTTCCGAATTCTGAGATTAAAGTCTGAGAAAAGTGCTGTTTTATTTTTTCTTTCTTTCAATTTTAATTCTCTTCTGTCAGAAAGCATACGCCTTAAAGTCTTATTATATGTATTAACTAAATAAAATAAAAAGCATCATTATCAATCTACTGTACAATCTACTGCACTGTTGCTTTTATGTTATCATGTTAATGCAACAAGTAAAACAACTCAAAATAACCACATTTTTTTACACCTCGTCAGCACAGACAAGAGCCTGGTTTCATGAGCATTGATTGGTCATGGATTAATAATCCATAAATCAGGATGTGGAGAGTTCATAACAACAGGGTGGGCTTCTTTCTCTTACACCAACCTTTGGGAGAAAACAACTGCATTTTGCAAGAGAACATCAGACCCTCTCCAACTCTGTCACTGCCACTTTTGCTCCACTTATGGTCTGCAGATAAAGACAAACCTTGTCCTAGATTCTGCTGGAACTCAAGCCAGCACAAAGTGAACTTTAAAACTAGGTGAATTTATGTTACTTTTCATTCTTTTCCCCGGCCTCCACTGGAACACAGCTAAACGCACGCGTTAAGTGGTGTACAGCTGTCGAACGCTTAAAGCCGTGTCAAGAATTGTGTAAAGACAAAATAGACTGGCGTGTGTGGCATCAGGAAACCCTATCAACATTTCATGGTGAGTGTGAGAGCAAACAGCATCCAGCAGACACAGAGACAAAGACACTTTATAAATATCACAAAACACATCCAAGGAAAAAAAGAAAGAAGAAAGAATACATTCAGATCATTGGTAATTTTCATCTTTATAACGTAGACAAAGCCACAGGCAGAGACGGAGTGAAACAGGGTGAGGAAAAGGCTGAAAGGTTGCAAATGACGTGCCGTATCAGGATCTAGCAGCAGTCAGCGGAGCTGGAATGATGAAAAGAAGAATGAAAGGCAGGGGTGAGACTCTGAAATGCAGTAGGGGTGGGGGGGGCTGTTTAAAATGTCCTCCATTTCATCAAAGTGATTATTGGTGGTACTTAACAGCTTTCGTATTAAAATGATTAAGAACCCTTTGAAAGTCGGCCGTCGGTGGGAGGCCGCGTGGTAAAAGAAGAGGGAGGTTTCAGTAAAGTTCCAGGAGAGAGGAGCAGCTCTTGTTCTTCTTCTGGAGCTTCTTCTGTTGTTGTCCAGGTAGCTTCTGATCTCATGATGCAGTGAAGACAACAATAAAGCAACGTTATTAGCATAATTAGCTCAACCCACGCACCGGGATCGTACTATGTGGCCACTGTACGTGTGCAGAAACATACAATGGTGTGCAAGCTCGTGTTTCTGAAGCACAATTACATTACGTAATTCATGGGTCTCAAGCTCAAATGACTTGGGGTGTGTGTGGGGGGGGCAATGAACATCTAGTCAGGTCAGTAGGGGGCCGGACAATTGAAAAAGGGCAAAAACAAAAAGGTCATACGCCAACATTTCCATACAGGTTGGTGATATAATCTTAAAATTCTAAATAGAAGTGCTTGTTTTGATAAGGAACAGCATGTAATTCACAATAAAAACATACAGCAATAACATGTTGACTTGATTTTAAGTGGCTGGCCGCATGAAATTGACTGCGGGGTCAAAAATGGCCCACGGGCCGCGGGTTTGAGCCCCCTGACTTAACTGCATCCCGACAGATGTACACGTCAGTGTTTTTTTTTTACCTCTCGTGTTAACACCCTGGGGCGTGAATTGAAGGTGATAATAACCATCACAACACAACGTATCAAGTTCACACTGTATATTTAGAAACCTGATGAGTTAAATACTGAATTCTTTCCCCTGCATCACAACATCCTCTCCATGTAAAACACACAAGAAAAATTTTTACACTTTCACTTTAAAATACGAGAACATTTTAAAGAACGCTCCCATTCAAACACCCAGCGATTCAAAGGACATGAGAAAAGTTGCTATGCAGTATGGAGGGCTCGTAAAACTGCAGCATGTTCCCGTGGTTTCTGTTTCTCTCTGTTTGTGCCCGGTTGATATCACTCTCGGCCATTCGCTTTATGGCAGTTAAGTTAGCAACAGATTCACAACACTAATCCTGTTATCAAAAGAATTGTAAAAGCTCGTCCTTTCAACAGATGGCCGGCACAAAGCAAACAGGTGAGCACTGTCTGTTCCGGGCCACTTTCTTGTCGTTCTCAGGAAACCTGCTCTGCATCTGACCTGAAATGCCCATCGAAACAAAGAGACGAGGAGACATTACTCATTTCTGCGTCACTGTCGGACCTTTGAGGACAAACTGTGCACATCAGCACACGCAGCAGTCGGCTGCATTATGAATTGTTAGACTCACTTGGCAGTAAATGCAACAGAGGAGCAAATATTGATCGATTGATTAGCGTCTGAATGTGACTTTGCTCGGCTGAATGTTAATGGCAGTGAACAGATGCCTGGAGAGGCGCTGGCTACAAACAACAACAACAACAACAACAACAACAACAACCGCTGTCCAGTTTGTCTGGATTAAAGGACTGTGTCACAAAATCACTGACCTGCGTGAGCAGCAGAGAGGTCGTCACCTATGGAGCAGCTAGTGTGGTTTTTCAACTTGAAGTTGCAACTGGACAACAGGTTCTTTTATTTTTTTTGGGGGGGTAAATCTTGTGAAAAGATCAGACTGTTTCCCAGAAATGTTGTTAAAAGATCGTGCCGTCATAAGGCCCCCGTATTCGTCTGCACACAGCGCGTGTGGCCCCAATGCATAGACGTGCAGCCCAGATTTTGCATGTGCAAGCTGAACTTCCGCCCCACCACTAGGTGGAGTATTAAGCCCCGCTCACCAAGCAGGAAAAAACAAACAAAAACAAGGAAAGTCATCCGAACCTCGACCTGACGACCCTCGAACCTCGACTCCCCTGCCCGACACAGCCACTCGAACCAGACGTGTCCGAGGGAGCTGTAGCATCGTTCTCTACTTCTTTGGAAGGAATGCGTCCAATTCCCTGCGTCCAGACTTGTACCGCCACCCGATGGTGACGTGGGGTACTACAGTAACCTGACACGCGAGTATAACAGTGTTACACAGAACTTGACACCAGGTATAGTCGTTGGTTTTGATTGTGGTCAAATTTCCCTTCAATAACATGAAGCCAACTGACAGCTCTGAATTTGAATCCAGTGCTATTCATTCATATCAAGCACTGGACACAGTAGCTGTCGTTGGTTAAAGGTGTTTCGTTTTCTATATTTCTAACTACGGAACTGTCATTTCTCCTTTGTTTATCTCATACAAACAAGGTTTTTTGTTTCAGTTCAGTTTTTCCTTTTTAAAATGCAAAGATGATTTATTTACCTAAATGTGTTTCACCTTTTTCAAGTGGCATCAACAGCAACGTGGAAAAAATGCTGCATGCTCTAATTTTTAATGGAGAAAAGCACTTTTCATTATGACGTGTGTGTGTGTGTGTGTGTGTGTGTGTGTTTGTATTTAACACCTCTTTTGGACTTTTTTTTTCTGGCATAAACACTGACCTTGTCAGGACCAGTAGTCCTTATGGCGACCAAAAACCTGGTCCCAATGAGGCAGAACCTCATTTCTGAGTAGCAGGTTAAGTGTGGGGCTCAGATTTAAATTGTGCTTAGGTTAATTAGGGTTAGGAATGAACTGGTTAGGGATAGTGCTTTATCCAATGTATCCAAGTGAATGGGTTAGGGTTAATGCAGTGTTCTCAGAAGGATATATAAAATTCTGTGTGTGTGTGTGTGTAAGGAACTGTGTCGTAAAAGGTCATTGGCACCACTTCATTACATTTTAATGGAAACCTGTGCCCACTGGTTACAGCTGTTACAAAGTTCAGGCAGGTGGAAGCTTTCCTTGATTTCCCAATTAATAATTCATCTCATACAACCCTCCTTAAAAACATTTTTTATGCAGCAGCTCAGAACCGTAATTAAAGGGACAATACTTAGCGATAATGTTATTATTACAAGTGTCCGCCTGAGAGCCCAAAAAAAACTTTGGCAGCCACACAAGTACAAATAACTGGGAGATTTGATGTTGCTAACAAGGAGGCTACACATTTGCCACCCAGTCGCCAGATCACAGGAAGTCGGACTGTGGCTGCAGCAGCTCGAGGGGCGATACGCCGCGTATCATAAAGCTCTGGGAACCAGACGCACGCACA
Source organism: Solea solea (assembly GCF_958295425.1). Taxonomy (NCBI): domain Eukaryota; kingdom Metazoa; phylum Chordata; class Actinopteri; order Pleuronectiformes; family Soleidae; genus Solea; species Solea solea. Next base: position 33,400,092 of record NC_081134.1, on the reverse strand, counting down.
CACACACACACAGACACACACACTCCCAGGGGAGACAAACACAGTCAATCACTCCTAGCAACTAGGGCATCTTATCCTCGGCTCACCCCTGTTTGGTTGGACGCTGGCTCATCTGGCTGAGCATCACAAAAGAGAATGTATAGGGAGGGGTGTTGTCCTCACATCACACTAACCCGGAGGTAACGCCAGGACACAGAGAATATTATTCTCTCCACCTTTAGCGCGGCTCAGAGCTGCTCAGTCGCTGTTGTCACGGTCATCCTTCACAGAGTCCTTCAGTCTGGTCATTTGGAGACTATAAATTATTTATCTTTCGTCTGTGCTAATAGCTCTGCTTTACCAGATAGGGGCTGTTTTCTTATGGCACAAAAAACTTGATCCTTAATTTAACTCCATAACCCTTTTTCATTATAGTGTGATCTATGCGGTGCTGCTCCCCAGGCTCATCAATTAATCAGATGTTAGCGACAGAATGTAAAGACAGAAATTAATTATTATTTTTTTTTGCCACTTCCAGAAATCAGTTCATTCTCAGTGTTCAGAAACAAGGGGGGCAAAAAAAAAAAAAAAATTAATCTCTTAACATCTCATCTTTGCTACTTTTTCCACAGAGAGGAGCAGCATTGTCTGGAGACGGTGCAGAGATCTTCTTCTAAGGCTTATTAATTCACTGCTCTCATCTCCCCGAGCTGGCTATCATTACAGCCCTATATATAGAGTCGCGCGGGGAATAGTGAGGGATGCACACGCGCATTAACATTAATGACTTTAGGCTCTGCTCGAGAGCCGCGTGTGCTGACAGACTCACCCGCACATGCAACTGTAAAAAAAAAAAAAAATCCCCTCCATGAAATAAACATCCCTTTGTTTACAAACAAAAGGAAGACCGGGTTTTGTGCTCCCACATCTCGGGGCATCACGTCGCTCGGTTTCACTGCCGCGAACCTGCGTCAGGTTTGGCTGCAGGCAAAAGTCTGATCCAGGAGGTGCAGCGGGCTGGCCAAGTGCAAGCTCCCACTGAGTTTGCTAATGAACAATCATCAGTGCCTCCCCCGGTGGCTGTTGTAAAGGACCGGTGCACGCCTGCATTGTAAAAGCAGGATTACACTCTGTTGCCCCTTCCTCAGTAATTCTATCCCGCTCTCAGCGGGAGAGTACACAGCCCATTACGTTTTCCACATTGTGTTAATCAGGATCTAATGTCCAATATTGCAACTATACGCTTGCTCCCGGGTTTTGTGCACAGGTCTGAGCACAGCATAGTGGAGTGAATCGTGCAGGGTAGATTTGAAGGGAGACAGACAGACAGACAGACAGACAGTGCTGGGGCTACTTAAGTCCTTCTTTCCCTACAGCAACCCCCAGCTGCCCCTCCTCAGGCCCCATCCTGGGTGGCTCAGTGTTGGGCGGTAGCAGATGGTGCTTTGGGGGTGTGTGTGTGTACATGTGTGTGTGTGCACAGATACTCCTGTCCCTCTGCCGGAGCCTCGGGGGTGTTTGCAGCATGACAGGGGCAATCCAGTGGGCTTCTATCCAGCAGCAGCAGAATGTGACCCCACTCTCTCTCTCTTCAACTGGCCTTAGGCCCGAGTACAGTCAGCCACGCATACACCAACGACAAGACCAATACAAACACACACACACACACACATACACCCTCCCTTTAAAACCACACACACACACACAAACATGCAAGTACACACACACTCACCGGCTGCAAGGATGGGTCGATTCCCAGCTATAGCGAGGATCCATTAAGCGTCTTGTGCATGCACGTTATTTGCACGTTACATTAACTGACAGCGGGATGAATGATTTATTCGAGGGGCCAGAGATTGTCAGAGATGGATGGCATCAATAGGGGTTTTGTCCTTGCTGATGAATCAGGCAATTTGCCACTTTAAACAAATCTATCCCTATCTGCTGTTGTACAAGCACATCCTCCTCAGTGGAAGACTCGCGGGAACCTTGTCTGTTTGGAAAGCGGGGGGGGGGGGGAGAGAAACAGGTTAGAAGTAGAGAGTCGACCGCATATTTGCCAGCGCATGCACCCTAAGCCCTGCAGTGCTCTCCTTCAGTCTCGCTGATATCTTTATGCAAATAGGAGCCAGCTGATGTGGGAGTACGGAGAGGATTAATAGCTTTCTTTGTGGACTCAGTGTAACACAGTGGCAGAGGATTGCGGGTCAGGGTGCTGAGACCTCGGGGCACAGCGGGCATCAGCTGCAAATCTCCAGGTATAACGGTTTAGGGAAAGCTGACAGTGAGTAGATACAAACAGTGTTTGAACACTTTAACACCCATGCACCCTTGGTAAATTACTGTGGGAATAATACACAACTCCTTATATGGACATCCTGGGTGTGTGTGTGTTCATAGGTCGCACAAAAAAATGTGTTTTATTTTCGTCTTCTTATGTGCTGTTGAGTCATCTTTATATCGCATTTTAGTCGCGATATAATGTAGCGATAATTGCGCAGAAATCACACCAGAGACAGTTTTTTCTTTTCTTTTTGTTCATAAAAACGAGCCAAGTGAACTTTGAACGTTGACTTGTTCCAGACAGACAGCAACTCCAAGCCTGTGATGACTTCCGCTCGATTAAGCTCAGTAGCCAATCAGCAGGCAGCTTCCTAAGGCCCGCCCAGAAAAGAAAAACCACGGCACAAAGATCGAAAAAATAAAATACAATATTTTTGAATGATTACATATATATTTTGTTTGCTTCTTAAAAAGTGTTGGTTGAAAATATTGACACAAATCTAATTCCATAAATTCTTATAACCTCCGTACGTTTTAACATAATGGAAAAAAGCAGCCGGAATGCTCTGTGTTCTAAGGGCTGAAGACAGGGTTTATCAATCCAAACTAATTTACCCATTAATAATTCATGTATTCACTCATCCTCTGGTCTCACATGCAGACAATATTAACTGATAAATGAGCCTGGAAGCATTATTTTATATGCATTTTGAATGATCAGCCCCATTTAGATTATAAAGCCATGGGAATAGCAAAACACACACAGGACGGTAAACAATTAATGAGGAGATAGAGCAGCAATTAATGAAACCGAATCGAGTGGCGTATCACCCGAGGAGTGATATGATATAAACGTGCAGGGGTTGTTGTTTTTTTTGTTTGTTATTTTCACAATTTGATCTGCGTTATTCCCCGCGTGAGACAGTGGGGTGTTGCAGTGGGGACCGAGAGCTGCGAAAGAGGCACAATAGGCTGAGCTTGTGTTTTCCTGGAGGCACACTGCATGCTCTCGTGTCAGTCTCACTCACTGCTGCCAATGACCAAATCCATCATGACATGTGGACAACAAAGAGCTACAAGAATGCCTGCCTTAGTGAGTGCACACACACACACACACACACACACACACACACACACTGCATCTTAGAGAGGCAGTGCACTATCTCCCAGAACACAATCCTCATGCACAGGGAGCATTACATGTCACAGAACACAGTGGAGTCTTTAAGCACCGCATCCAAATGAAAAAGCCCCGTCAAACAGCTCCATCGTCCACATGAAATATACAGTAGAGGATTTCTGGTGGAAAATTGAGAGAGAGAGAGTGTCCAGGCATCAGTATGTTCCAGGCAATTCTTTAAATTAGCACGAGATTAGGGGGAGTGCATGGTGATTAAGCTCATTTGAAGTATTGAGGATCCCCCGTCTGGGCATTGGCAAAAGCCACACGTTAATTAATCTGGTAATGGATGAGGAAAAATAAGCACTCTTACGCACATGTCAGCATTTTTCCTTTTTTCTTTTTTCCTGAACAGGAGGAAGTAGAGGAGATGGATAAGGAGGAGGGGGTGTGTGCATGTGAGGGTGGGATGGATGGATGTGGTGGGGGGTTGGCTTTTTAAAAGCAGACACTGAGAGTGAAATGGAGCACGTTGCCTACAGGGAAATTAGCACTGAGTGTAGTCTGATGAATGCACCATTGTATCTATGCTATAATGGAAAAAATGGAGAATGCTTTTTTTTTCGCCTGCTTTTTATCACTCCCCATGCCCTTGTCCGGGGAGTTTTCCCTGGAAACAGAGGATGTGAGAGGATTTCTGATCATGATCAAGGACTGTGGCGTTCGTATAATTTGTGAGAGTGTCACTCTCTGTCCTGTTCTTTGAGTCAGAGGGACGCCGTGTCTGACCCTCCTCACACCTGGGTGACAAATGTTTGCACTCAGCACTGAGGCATGCGTGTTTTTAGGGCTCGGCAAAACAGCCATGCACTGCAGCGAGGGCAACATTTAGTCACACGGTCCCTGAACGGAGCTGGTGGTGCTTGTTAAATAATTGAACCCAGGGAGAAAAGCCCTGGATGAAGTTAAGTGAGTGAGTTACACTGGAGCTGCTGCTGCTCATGTACGGTGGTCGGCAGGAGGGCTTCACACCCAGGACTGTCCCAGGAGTGGACTTCTTCGCCTAATTAGGCTTACGCCTCTTTAACATTTAATAACGGCCAGCTGGATCTTCAGCTGAATATTTAATCCAAGTCGACACAGAGGGATTTCGCCAAGATTATCAGGATTATGAGACAAAAGACTGTCCTCTGCCGCTCGAAATTCCTTTTTTCCATTTTTTTCTTTTTGAACAACACGTACCGTTTCACACTCAGCTGATACGTGTTTTTCGGTCGTCGTCCTTTTGTTATCTCACAGCGGCTCGTGTGTCATACATGCATGCAACAGCGCGAATCTGAGCCGTGGACAGTATAATAGGCAGTGAATGAGTGAACTTCTGAAAGCCTCCGCTAAAAAGGCCTGATCATATATAAGGTCAGTGGACCACCTGTTGACTGATTGTTATCTTGAACGGCTCACACCATACCTGAACACCAGCAACACTGAAACTGACAATTCAGTAAACGGAAACGAAGACGTTGGTTAATCAGCGTCAGATAGAAATAATACGTTCCACGGGAATAAATCACTGTGAGATTAATACTTTAACTCATAACAAATACGGTGTAAGGATAACAATTTGCAAAACTGTAATTAAATTACAATCACAAGGCAAATGAACTAGCATAGCAGAAAAGTGTTAAGAGGCTTTAAGAGGCTTCTATGTTCGCAGTTATGCAGTCTGAGGATAGTTTTTGTTTCAAAAAAGTGGATTAACTTCCAAAAATACACCACTTTTGATTACAAAAGTAAGGAGTTGGTGCTTTTCCACTACATGGTCCCAGTAGTTCGAACGGCACGCTTTTGGTTTTTTTTGCTTTTCCACGAGCGATAGTACCTTGCACTTTTTTTAGTACCTGCTCTGAACCGATACTATGTGTGATGTCATCAGACTGCCGGCCACTGATTGGTCAGAGAGCAGCCCCACTGGAAGAGTCGTGAGAATCAAACCGAACAATGCCGAACTTTAGATCGGTTAAAAAGATTTTCCAACATTTAGCACAAGAAATGTCTAATATCTCAATATTTAACAGAGGGGAGTCTGGTGTATTTACCGACAGCAGTGCTGAAAGAGAGTCCGGAGTGGTCATACGAGCGTACTGAATTAACTGACTCTAATGATTCAGTTACACTAAAAAAACCACTGCTTTACTGCTTTGCAAGTCACTAGTTTGTGTGATTGTGTCACGTGTAAAACAAAGTCACGGCAGTTTCATGCAGCCGTGCTGTAAATGACCCCGCCCACATGAGGAGGTACTATATTATAATGGGAAAACCAAACCTCACCGCATCCATCAATAACTGATCAATAACATATACAATATCTCAACAAATCCGCTCCTTTGTCCTTGTGTCAATTCTTCAGCACAGCAGAGTGTGCATTAAGACACGCCACTGTCCATTTACCACCTCTGACGTCCCCCACTGGACACAAAACCCTCGTCAGCTTTGCCAACTTCATGGCATGAAAAACAGATAACGCCGGCGTGGCCTACTTATTTCCCCCCCTGCTTTTCCCCTCTGTGCCTGTGTGTGTGTGTGTGTGTGTGTGTAATGAGTAGTGATGGCACATCCTCTTAAGGGAACGTGTGGAGGAGCCTCCGAGGAGAGAGGGTCAGTCCACACAGACACTGTACTGTACGTCAATACAATAAAAATTTGTCAACTGTCAAAGAATTTGCTGTTTATGCCAAAGACTGTAATCCCTTAAATATCTCTGCCTGTATGAGGCCACTCTGGGAAATGCTGCTAATCAATAGTCAGGACTGCTTTATGGCTCTATTGGATTTAGGAGCGTTGCATCACTGCAATTGAGTAGATTTTTCTTCTTCTTTTTTTCTTTTTTTTGCATGAATAATTCATCGGATTAGGAAACATTCACATCCGTGTAAGTGTACACTATCACAAATTAGAATATGAGCGCTACAGAAGACTACTACAGAAAATATTTGATCTATATTTTATGAATTACAGCCACTGGATTTAGTATCTTGGATTAAGAGGCAGGAGAAAGCAAAGATGAGGACACTAATAACTTTTTAAAGAAAGTTCAAGTTGAAAGTCAGGTTCACAAGCTAATAAACAAAATTTACCTTAAACAAATGAAATGACTGAGCCAGTCTGGTGGCTTTGTGTGTACCTACACTCATGTTTACTTCTATCACTTTACAATTGACGCAACACTGGCAACTGTAGTCTCACTTTAAAGCAAATGACAGTTACCTACTGCAGAGGAAACCACATGAACTCCTTCAAACTCTACAATGTGTGATAATATCTCTCTCTATTATAATATGGCCATAAAGTCCAGGAGGAGCAAAAGCCTTTACAGCGTATATGTTTCATTCATAAGAGGGAGAATGTGTGTTTATTTTATATTGGATTATAAAGTGACAGTAAAAAAGTCATTATTATGATCATAGCCATGTGTAAGCTCATGCAATAGAAAGAAAAGTAAGTCAGGAGGGGAAATTTTGTGGGTCACCTCAGTAAATGCCTCAAAAGGTACATATTTTAACCATAAAAGGTGCTTTTGCCAATTTTTCCAGAATAACGTTCAATATTTGGCCGTCATTTGCAATTTACTGCATGTTAAAATAGTGTATTAACAAAAAACAAAAAGTTTTATGGAGGAAAAAAAACACTGTCGTTGTACATGACTGAGATTTGGTGTTAAATTTGAGATTTGAACAGTATGAACAGCTAAGTGCGCTTGGACAAATGCGATCAACTCGGTGTTAAAGGGTTAAGAAAATCAGACGGCTCTGGATAAGACAGTTACTGTCAAAACACACAAACGTACACACACACACACACACACACAAGATTAGATCTACTGACACACACGACATGAGCCACCTACATAAACACACCACAGTCGCGTTGTATAAAACATCTTCACATCCTATAACTGCTGTAACAGCTCCCTCTGTCCGCCTTCTCCCTGAATATAAAACGGCAGATTTTGATCTCGCTAAGTCTCAATAACAGTTGTGTTGAACACAAGTGGAAACCGTTCCTCTCCTGCTGAGAGCGAGGCATCATAATTCACGACGTGGATCTCAGTCAGCAGGTGAATGCTGGTCTAATCAGCCTGCCATATGTCCTCCTATCCCCTGGCTGATTAAGGTTTCCTCTCCCCCCCACACACACATTGATTGCTGTATGGTTTGATAAATCATATCCCCGGTGAAAAATGCTAATGATATGGTAATGCGCGTTTCAAACTGCTGTCCACCAAGATAAAGGCTTCCAGCGCATATGACCCTCATACCAAACTCCTGCCTACATCAGAGGGGGGGGAGACTAACAGAAGTCACTGTCAGTTCTGAGTAAAACCCCAGCCTTGTGGTTTTTTTCACAGATCTGTTGACCTCCCACATAGCCCATCTGCGTAGCCAGGTTAGTCACCGTGACTCCAAACGGCTCCCTCGATCCCCCTCAATCTCTTTGTGGGTTGCAGAAGCATCTTTACTTTGTAAATTGAGAGCGAGAGGAGACTCGGAGACACATAAAAAGCAGTCGCCTGCTATTAATGCCCCTCATCCTCATGTTTGAGAAATTGTGTGGTGGGTTTCAAACCTCTCTCCCCGCCCCGCTGTGGAACCAGGCATTGAATGTAGGTCATGACCGTTTACCTTGTTATCATGCGATTTTTACAACACGGACGGCAACAAAAGTGCAGTGACACCTTAATTCTGCTGAAGACCCCACCCCCGGGTGAAACCAGCCACCGCGCGGGAAGAGATCATCCCATTTCAGCGGCAGATGAACATCTGTTCGGCATTAGTGGTTACTGCTCTGTGGTCATGTGGGTTTAGAGCGGCGGGGATCAGCTGATAATGTCAAATTCTCAGGTGCAGCCGATTTCTCTGTATGGAGATTAAAAACACATTTCCGATAAATGAAACAAATACAGTATAATAGAGCGTCAATGTATACATTAAATGTGTCATGTTTAAATGCTATTTTCCATTACTATGTTTAGACGTACAGTATATACAGTATAGAGGCTATAAGAATGTGCAATAGAGTGTCTTATATCCTTTTTTTCAGCACAACCTAGGCATTTTATTTACTATAAAAACTATAAAAACACGCCTGTGCAAAAACTACTCAAAATGTTAAAAATCGGATTGAAATTGTGAAATTTTGAAATTTGGCTCGAAAAAGAAAGAAACGATATATATTGTGACTTCTGTACAATTATAACGACTACAAATGCGATATAAAATGAATCATAACTTTGACTAAACACAGTTATTAAAGCCTGAATACGTGACACGCACACGCCCAGGAAATGTCCCTTTAAGGATTTGTGTATTATTCCCATGGTAATTTACCAAGAGTGCACCTGGGTTAACCAGTTGCTCAGGAAATCTCAAAAAGAAATTCAAATTTTTTGATTTTATTTGAATTTCTGTTGTGTTTTTCACTTTTTACTTTTTTGAGTCAAACTTGTCAATATGATGGTCAAATATATGTATTGCACAGGATAATGCTAATAGAAACATGATTCAATCAGGTTTGCTGTCAGTATGATTTTCTCCTTGTTAATGTCTTTGACACAAAACAATACTACAGAAGAGTACTAGGGCCACATGGAAAAAAAACATTTGAAAGAAACAAAGAAACAATAAAACAGCTGACGTTAATCTCAGAATTCCAGAATTCTTACTTTAATCTCAGCATTCTGTCTTCAATCTCCACAGGGCAGACCAACAATACAAACAACATTAATGTCGGGGTTAAAAATAGTTTGCAGGTGTAATTTGTGATAGATTGGGTAGAGTGTGATAGATATTGAACAAAACTGAACAAAATACAACAAGAATAACATGTTTGTTGACTTCATTCCTGACAGTTACAGTTTCCAGAGTCCAAGATGATCTGTCCATGACTAACTTTAAACAACACAGTGAATAATCCTCAAAGCCCCAGAGCTGCTACTGTCTAGATTGTGTGTTTTTGTCAAATGTTTTTTTGTTGTTGTTGTTGTTGTCACAGGTTTTATGTTGCTGTTGTTGCATGGGTGCGTGTCCAGGGGTGTAGGTGCACATTCCTGTGTGTTTTGTATGATTCACACATTCCTCAGTGTTAAGGAGAGGTCATGATGAACATATTCCTCCAGTCTCGTGGGCACCGCTCTTTGTTTACATACCAGACGTGCTCCAGGGAGACAGAGCGACTGACACACTAAGCCTTTCCTGGACTGTCTGTACATCACAGTGTGCCTCCAACACAAATCAGCATTTTTTAAATAAACAGAGGCCAGTACTGCCAGCTTCTTTTTTTTTGACAGAGTTGATTAAAAAGATTTTGTTATGTTGTCACCAGAAACAGCAGCATGAACATCAGTGGCATTTTGACTCTGGAAGCTGATTTTCTTTCTGTTTTCGCTTGATTATCCTCACAGTCTATAAGTGTAATAAAAGACCGGTTGTCTCTAATCAAATAATCAGTTTAGGAAGCCAACCTTTTTTCCCCACATGATAGGGGTTATTGAAGAGGTGTAATAGACCTCGGTGGAGACGGACGACCTTTCCCCCGGAGCCTGACCCCTGACCCTCTTCCCTGTGATCAGCTAATTGTTTGAGCGAGGGGCCGAAAAAAAGCTCTCAGGGAGGAGACGAGTGGCTGCTGGAACCAGGAGGATGTGCCCACTGGGGGAAAGAGCTGGTCGAGTTGACGGGAAGGGACTGAATACAGTCTTTGTATGGATCCCTGGCTGTCTGTCTGTCTGTCTGTCTGTCTGTGTGTCTGTCTGTAGACATTTACTGCTGAAGAATACATTAACATTTTCCTCATTGGGAGGAAGAAGGATACTCTCCTACTCTTACTGTGCTGCGTGAAATGTTGTTATAATTGTCTGTAATGTTAATTCAGTGAGGATAAAAGGAGTATAAATAATTAAATAATTAAATGAATAATGAAATAATGAAATAATGAAATATACAATTAATCATTTTTTTTCTGGTTTACAGTCAATATGGCATATGGAATATGTCTCTTACTTAATAAAATGATCTGCAACTGACTAATCTGTCATTGTTTGCATATTTCAAATTGTGAAATAGTAGATTTTCTAACTAAATGATTAATAAACTTTTAAAGCACTCTACAGTGTTTCAAGAACATTTTATTTGTTGGTGGTTCAGTCAGTACTTTTACATGCACAGTTTAATCGAGCTAAGGCCATAGTCTGACTAAGGCAATCAGACAACCGTATTCCTCTATAAGCTAGTGAGTATTGAATCAGTTTCCTGTTGACCTTTACAACACAGAAAAACAAACAGTGAACAACAAGATGGACGGTGAGATGGATGTGTTAATCGTGATAGAAATTCGAGAATGGCTCTTGTGGTTGTGCCTGTGTTAGCCGCATGATATCTGGCAACAGTACTGCACATTATATACGTCGTCTCCTTCTACTTCCGGGGGTCAAAGACCGGGGAAGAAATTTTGTTGCATGCGCAGAACAACAAGTCTGACTCCAGTCCGACTAAGCGTATAGATGCAGGAGTAATCGGACTATGAATCACATTATCCAGGTATGCTATTCCGACTAAGACCACGCGGATTTTAGTCGGACTAACATGTTTACATGACATTAAGAAAACCAAATTGTTGTCTTAGTCTGACTAAAATTGGACTTTTAACATACTGTTCTTGTAAATCAAATGTCCTGTTATGTCACAGACCAAAACAACTTGGCTAGTTATTAGCATGTCGAGTGTTATCTTGTGTCTTTCAACCGTCTATTAATTAAAATTTTCAAGCTGACGGATCATGAATTCAGTCTCCAGTGTCAAGTCCAAACAAGTCAAGTCTTGTTTGGCAGCAGTAACACGACTCCCACTCACATTGTCCTGGTGTTTTAGTCCAACTTTGAGACTTTCAGTCCGACTAACATATTAAAATGTTTTAAAAGTCTGGTTTTAGTCCGACTAAGACAATGAGTCAGTCATTTGTCTCTTTGATATTTCAGGCACAAACCTGAGGAATACATCATAAGAATAGTCCAGTGCCCAGGTGTGTGTCGCCTCACACTGTACGTGACAAGCTAATAAAACAAACAGCTGGTTGAGTTTTAAACGAGCAGTCATCAGCGTACACACACACACACACGGTCTGTGCAGATTTATGAACCACACAAATGCGATACCTTTCACAAGCAGTTATCTCATGAATAATAATATGAGTAGGCCACGTTTGATGAGCCCCATCTACAGGTGGCCATAAACTTTAGTTTATTTGCAGTGCTGCATTTGGTGTGTGCGTGTGTATTCTTCGAAGAAACAGAACCATTTGGGTAATGGCACACTAATATTTCACATCAGCTCTGGGAGACCTGGTTTACTGCCGGGATGCTGGGGGAAAAAATCTTATGCAATCAAAGCATTTTTTTCACCTCCTACAGTGTTACTTGAAAGACGATTATGAAATCAGGAACCTTTAGCACTTGATGTAGAAAACCTTTTTTTTTTAAGTGCAGTACGAAGGAGGAGAATCACACAAATGTGCTTCAGTTACATATATATATATATATTTTTTTTTTTAACTATGTATGGAAGTGATATGACAATAATTTGTAAGAAAACTGTTTCTGACAGTGGCTCATTGCAAATTCACTAGTGTCACACTTGTCAGTAGCTGACGTATGAGATGTGAGAGAGAGTGAAACTCTGCTTTCGCTGGAAAAACAGTCTGTCTTCTCCCCCTGTTGCGTCATATTCAGCGTTTGTCCTTTTTGCTTTCATCAGCAAACGCGTCAATCTGAGTAGTGAGGCCTTGACACACACACACACACACGCACACACACACACGTTTGCACAGCAATATTTCTGAGGACACTGCATTGATTTCCATTCATTTAGACAGCCGAAACAAAGCCTTATCCATAACCTCGACCATAACCAGTTAATATCTAACCCTAACCTTAAGGAAATCACAATTCAGTTCCTCAGAAATGAGGTTCTACCTCATTAGGACCAGGGTTTTGGTCTCCATAAGGAAGACTAGTCCCAACAAGGTCAGTGTTTATGACAGAAAAGGTCCTAACAAGGTAAGAAAAACAAGAACCCACACACTGCTGATAATTGCCTATGTGTATTTAAGATAAACTCAGCCAAAAAAAGGCTCTGAATCACTTACGTAAAACAGCGAACAGGCTCCTTTGACATTCATTAACTTGACAAACCGGATCCTATTGTATACGTGTAGTACAGTGGTACGTGTGTGTGTGACGGCAGGGAAAGTGTGCGACTACAGTGTGTACAGCTCACCTCTGACCCAATGAACTCTGATCTCAACCCACGTAACATTCAGCCAAACCTGTCACCTGCATACACACGAGGATTCTGTGTCCATTTAAAAACACAACAAATGAGATTTAAGGTGTTTTTTTTCTCGGTTGCTCAGCAGTCGGTTTAAAAACATCTTATTTCCAGTCGGTCTGAAGAACATCTGACTCAACTGTAAAAAAAGAACCCACCCACAAGGGGGGAAAAAAGGCAGAATGCTGATTGTTTCAGCATTTGGTGGTCAGAAACTTTCGTGTGTGGCGACACAAATACAAAGAAGTTTATCAACGTGAGAATAATAACAAAAGGCCTAGAAATGCACAGTCTGCCCTGTCCTTGTCCCCTTTATTTCCTCTGATTGTATTGATGTTATATCTTAATCCAAGTCTACTTTTAACGCTTGAACACCGAAGCCTCAAAATGTCCGTCTGGACTTTTTTTTCTGGCTTATTTTGGCCAGAACTAAGTGCTTTTGTCCATTTTTCCAGAATAACTTTCAATTTCTGGCAGTTATTGACAATTTACTGCATGTTAAAATGGTGTAGTAACAGGAGGAAAAAACACTGTAGATTTTGCATGTGAAATTTGACATTTGAACAGTATAAAACGTGTCTAAAATAACATTGTGAGTTATTGTCTCCATGTGCAAAAACAGTCATTTTTCTAACTCTATCCTCTCTGGCGACAAAGACGCTGATTAGCCGGCTTCTTGCCACAGCGCGGGTGAAATGACCGTAATATCCACACGGTGGCTTTGACGTGCAACTTCTCAGCTTTCAGAAACCGTCTAATCACATATTACGGTAATGCAAAGTGCACTTTCGCAAACGTGTCGTCTCGGTGTTAAAGAGTTAAATTATGGGTTTGTTTACTGTCGTATAGTTATTATCTCTAACGTTGTGCCACAACAATGATTGTCATTCACATTTTGGTGAATGACTACAAAACAATCAAACCCCATTTACGTAGTTTTAATCATATGAATGTGCAGTACAGTACAGTACATTCAGGCACCAACACTTGCTGAGCCCACACCACTACGGAGGAGGAGGAGGCATGTGCCGAGGCTGACTCACGGCATAGCCAGAAATCATCAAGTCATGAATCTGTCTGTGTTTGGGCGTACAGAGGCACATGTGAGTCATGACAGAGAGAGAGAGAGACAGAGAGAGACGGGGGGGGGGGGGGGGGGGGGGAGAAGTAGCTGCATATAGGAAAAGACAAGAGTACAAGGAAGGAAGGAGTCCTGGTTCAGGCATACATTATTCCACACAGTCGACCGTGGTGACAGCCGGAGTGACAGTGGCTCTGAAATCAGCCTGAACTTGAAATAAACCCTGAGATCATCATCATCAGCAGCAGCAGCAGCAGGGTGACATAGTTTTACTGTTTTTCTATTGAAACACACAGATTATTCCCTTCCTTGTTCTTTGTTAAAATAAAAAAAAAAACTTTATTCCAGTCATTCCTTGTCCTTTATTTGGCAAGCTGACAATTTGGCTTTTCCCAACACTAAGCTGTTAGCAGTGTGCAAAAAACCTTGAACAACCCCCCCCCCCCCCCCCCCCCCCACAACAATATTTGTCAGTGCATACTCTATCACCATGGTGACAAACACTCTTGCCAGGCGGTGTTGTGCAACTCTCTGCTGATAGGGTGAAGGGGGAGGCTACTGTAGGTGAGGTAAGGAGACATTGCCACAATCAGGAGCCGACAACTTAGATTCCCTGCAGCCGGTGACTGTTTTCTTTTACTAATAAAGCAAACTAATTATACCCTTTAGCGGAGGTTGAAACAACATACTTTCTTAGGAATAATATTTACACTCAACGTGATTTTTCCAGTGTTCTGTGTCCCAAACAGAGACGAGGAGCCAAGCAAGAGACTGTTTTTGAGTCAGAGTTGCTGTTTTGGTTCCTAGAGTCCACCCCCCCCCACGCTGTCATGGCAACCAGCAGAAAGGGCAGTTGGCAGGATGGTACCGTAGTAAAGACAACAAGGCCGACATGCTGTTTGCTCTGCAGATGCAGCCCTCTGTTCCGGGGGGGGGGGAGTCCCTCGGTGGTGAAGACTGAGTGGTATATCCCGAGGGGCTATCGCGTTTCAGAGCGAAAACAAGCCGCCAGGGCCCTGGCAAAGTGACTCGCTCATTGCAAAAGCTTCAGTTTGCAAAGCGCTCTCTGTAGCTGCAGACTTAAAATTTGAAGAATTGTTTCAGACTTCCTGTGTCTGCCTTCTGGTATTTTGAGGGAGAAAGGTGACTAGTTTGTTAGAACATTCAACAAACCAAAGAGCAAAAAAAACAACATATTTATGAATCCTCTGCATTCATTACATGACACTATTTTATCTTTGGGGTCATGCGTTTGTGGTCGTCCATGTGAGTCACTGCGTTCCAGCCACATCAACTAATACTGCACTGTCTGTGGAGGATAAAAGGCCACTGTGGCTGGCACGACTATAAACGGCGACACTTCCTATAAATAGCCTCACCCGGGGCCATCGACATGACATCAGTTCGCCACAGGTTGGTTCCCATTTTAACTTCTCTTTATTTACCCATTACCACATATGGAGGAGAGCACGTGCTCCCATGTGCCTGTTTTTGTCCCAACGCAAACAGCTCAGACCACCAATATCAGAGCTCAAGGATGGGGGGAAATGGGTAACTTGCATCAGGTGTCAATACATGGATCATGATGTCAGGAGGTAACTTTTTATCCTAAATTCATACATATATGTTTGAACTTGAGGGCAAAGTTCAAACTTTATCCTTAAAAACCTGTTTGAGTTCACAATGTACAGCCTAGAAGCCCATCACATCGTCTGCTTGGCCTTCGACTGACTTTAAATCCATTAGAAAGTGAAGACAGTCAGGTTATGTTGTTCAGCGTATCTGAAAAACTCATTGTGAAGCACCCGCAAAACCATTTCTTGCTATATGCAGACAATGCCAACATATAGGACACCCCCAAGCCACCGGGGGTGCCTCCTCATCTGAGGAATTATCTTTATCTGTCACTGTCTAATGTATAAAAAATAAATGTCGGGTATTAATAAAATAAGCTGCACTGATGAGCTGTGGCTGGTGTTTTTGTGACATAATGAAGTCAAAATCGTTGGAGTGAGTGACGTCCGCCGGGTCCGACAGACAGCTAACGATGGGAGTGATTGACAGCTACCCATCATTTCCTTTTCCGTGAGGATATGAATGACAAACAGCATCACGGCATCAAAAGGAAATGATCCTAGTGGGGTTAGGAATCTCTCCATGGTAATTTGGCAAACTAGGGGCCCCCAAACAGCATCTTGCATAGGGCCCCTAAAAAGCAAGAAACGGCCCTGAGCACTTCCCATTTCAGTGGCAGTGGACTGAGTCTCCACTTTCACTGCATACAAGTGGGAATACGGCAGAAAGAAAGTGGATAGTGTTTAAAAATAAAGAAGTGAACAAACAGGCTCTACCTGCTAAGTTAACCTAGTTCATTTGGAAGAGATAACAAAGATGAATGTTGCGATTATTACCCAAACTGGCTGATTTAGTTTTGACCCACTAAACAGAACACACACACATTCACATGTCACAATAACTCATTAGCCCAACTTCAGATGACATCAAGTGAATTATGTAATCTGACTAGCAGAACCAGATTGTCTGCTCAGTGACAACGGAACTTTCTCAGATCTTAGCAGTTAACTGGAGACGAGACGCCAAAACGCAAAATGTATTTTTGTCTCGTTTAGAGTCCGTTCTGCTATTTTTATCTGGACTTAATTCGCTCTCACACTGTAAAATAGACACTGTAATCCACCGCCGAGAATAAAACGCAATTGCTGCAGCGGGAAGTCTCAAATGTCACAGTGCAACAAACACAGGGAAAAGACAGAAGGGAAAGAGGAGGTGATTATTCAATTAGAAAGTGACGCACATCAAGGGAAACAACATAGTTTTCATTCCTATATGACATGTTGAGAGTTTTCTGAGGTCATTTGCAGCTCAGCTCTTAAGCTTGATGTAAACAAGTGTTTCATGTGTTGCCTAAAATGTCAAATAAAGTAAAAAAAAAAAAAAAGGGGTTAAAGGTGATAGGAGTAGATAAGTGTAAATGTTGTCCTACTCATTTTCAGACATGTAAACTTAAGTGTCCATGAAGGGTCAAATAAAGACAGAGAAAGATCAAACATATTACGAGCTCAAGGTCGTGGCAGGGGAAATGGTTAACTTGAAGTTTGACATCAGAAGCTGAAGCACATATGAAATGTGGGGGATTTAAATGTTTTTCATTAACATCCTCCTGAAGCACCGTCCTGCGTCGCCTCTATTCAAACAGAATTCACTCGGAGTCTCCTGGGTGCTCCCACCGTCACTTTCATCATCTCCGAAACCGTTTAAAACTTTGTGAATGTGTGCATGATTCCCTTTTCTAATTAGCCTGATTATAGTGAGAGTGTGTGACAGGCTTCATTCATAATGGCACACATTTCCTGCAGCGTATGACTCATGCACTCTACCTGAGGGAGAGTGGGAGAGAGGAGAGAGAGAGAGAGAGAGAAGAGGGTACCTCTTCATCCATCTTCCATTGTGAGGGTGATCTCATCCTGAGTCATAATATTAGCACCGTGACACATTAAAGCTCATCTGCCACTCATAAATCCTACTCCTGCTGCCTCTTTGCTCCGTGAGCTTATCACAGGTCTTCTGAGAGTCGTGAGTAAGACTCAAGTTTAAGGCCACGGCCACATCAGACCTGTGTGTGTGATCTGCTCTGTATTGTTGTTCATACAGGGAGCGTGTCTGCTACGGAAACTGAAACACAACAACATTAACTAAAACACGTTAGCTAAAACAACAACATTAACTAAAACACAACTGAAACACAAGATTAACTGAAACACAAGATTAACTGAAACACAACATTAGCTAAAACACAACATTAACTAAAACACGTTAGTTAAAACACAACAAGATTAACTAAAACACAACTGAAACACAAGATTAACTGAAACACAAGATTAACTGAAATACAACATTAGCTAAAACACGTTAGCTAAAACACAACAACATTAACTAAAACACAACTGAAACACAAGATTAACTGAATCACAACAACATTAACTAAAACACGACTGAAACACAAGATTAACTGAAACACAACAACATTAGCTAAAACATGTTAGCTAAAACACAACAACATTAACCAAAACACAACAGTTAACGTCCTTGTGTTTTCCTATTTGTGTTGGTGATTTACTTTTACTTTTACTTTCAAAGAAAGACTTCAAATACTCCTCTGTACACTTTTAAGCACTAGTTTCGACCTACGTAAACTTGTTGTCTCTGTACAATGACTCAGTTAATCCAATTTGAGATTAGTGCACTTGATGAATAGAGTCAATTATCTGACCGGCAGAACCAGTCTGCTCAGTCACGTTCTCGAAGGTCAGCAATTAAGTGGTGTGATAATTGAGAGAGGTTGTGCCAAATGCAGTTAAAAAAAGGCAGCCACTTGATACTCTCTGATTCACTCTCCTATTTTTATTTTAAGACTGTTAATTCGCTCTCACCCTAAAATAGAAACTCCAACTCCGCCGCTGTGTATAAATACGACTACGGCTGCTGCAGCGTGGAACATCACGGTGTCACAAATGTCACAGTGCAGCGAACATGAGAGGAAAGAAGGAAGTGAAAGAGGAGGCACATGCGAGGTGACGTGACGTGAATCAGCAGAAATCACCTAATTCTCATTCCCGTGCGACCTGTTGACAGATTTCCCTCCAGTTCCAGTGAACAGCTTATCTCTCATGTCGCCTAAAATGTCAAATCGAGTTGTAAATCTTGTGATGGTGATGTTTTTTTTGCTCCTACAACATAGTGTTCCAAACTGTGTGCCACAAATACAGCGTTTTAAAACTGTAAACCACACGGAAGTTTCAGGTCGTCTTTAAGTCACATGACTTGTCACAGTGTGATTTGCGTCTTACTGGAAGTCATGTGACTGAAGTTCCCACCCCCTGTACTTGTGTACTATGTGTTTGTATCAGTCAAGTAATTATATCTTTGAATCCCTGATTATTGTTTCAATTAACTTAAGATACGTTAAGATAACAGTGTTTCCATTATTTATTTCCCTGAACTTAAAATTCCATAAATATACACACATGGTGGGAGGTGTGCACCATCATCATCTCCTGAGACATTTCTTTTTAGGTATTACTATATTTTCAGAGCAAACATATGAGCTATTTCCAGTATTTATTATATTTAAAGTGCAAAAATCTGTCATTAGGTCTGTTTGATCATATCAGCTTTTGCTTTCTCTTTCAATAAGGGAAAACCAGGGGGAAGTTGTTGTGAAATGTCCCATCGTTGGTTTTTAATCTACTTAATCTGCCTATTATTTATTTACATTTGATTTTATTTATCCTTTATTTAGCCAGGAAGGTCCCATTGAGATATATGATATCTTCTTCCAGTACAAATAATTATAGAAACGACATGATTTCAGATAGAAAACTCACAACAGAGTATTAAAGTTAAAAGGAGGTCATTAAAAGAGAGTAAAAAAGAGAGATATAATAAAGTAAAGTGCAGAAGTATACAGGCCATACCAACAAGATCCTAAATCCGAACCCCACAAAAAGGTTATATGTAAAACAACAACATGTTTCATTCATGACAGTCCATAAAATGGACGTTGATCCTGACTAATTTGTTCCTAGTGGCCAAAAATGTCACCTTCCCAAAAACTGCTGTAAAAATATTAAATATTAGCTCTACATTTTTCCAAAAATAAATATTTTCTGGCAAATTTGAGCTGTATTCATTCAACACTGACAAAATGGCTTGACAATAAAAAAAAAGAAAAAAAAAGGAAATGGCACAAAATGTCCCTATAGGAACTCTCTACTTAAAGAAGACTGCAGTGGCTGTAGATGGAGAAAGCAGTTTTACCAAATTCTGAGTGCAGCCTGGGAATAACCTGGTGCTGTAGTTGCTGATGCAGTACGAAAAATAGAAATATACATCGGAAGTTTACCTAACAAGGCCTTGATAGTAAAAATCTGCATTATGTTCCTGATGTTATTACAGTTCATCGTTTGTGAAACTTGTTGATTTATTTATTTATTTGTTTGTTTGAAAGATGTGAAATTCAAACATGTAGGTGGAGAAAGTGCGGTTCTAATAGTGTAGGTGTTTTTGCAGCTTCCAGCGTGAGTGTTTCATACTTGTGGAGGCTGACGGTGTCAAAGGGCAGCTTTGAAACACAAGTGCAGACTCTCTGGGTGCTTTTTAATGACTGGAGATAATTGCAGTGGAATTACAGGTCAAATTAACCCTTTAACACCAAGCGCATCGCCGACAACACGTTTGCACAAGTGCATTTGCATTACCGCTATTATGCAACGGTTGGTGCTATTGGAAAAATTCCAACAGTTTCTGAAAGCTGAGAAGTTGCACATCAAAATCAACGTGTGGTTATTACGGTGATTTCACTCATGCTGTTGCAGGAAGCCAGAGAATCAGAGTCACCAGAGAGGAAACTGTTGGATACGTTGTCTGTACATAGTTTCCATTTTTTGGCCTATTTTTGGACATTGCGACAATGACTCAGTTATTTTAAATATGTTTTATACTGTTGAAATTTCAAATTTACCATGCAAAATCTGGTTTTCATGTACAACTACAGTGGTTTTTTTTAAATAAAACTTTGTAAATTGTAAACTGCCTGATATTGAAAGTTATTCTGGAAAAATGGGCAATAGCACTTTCTCACAGGATATTTTCTGGCCCTTTAAGGTTAAAATAAGCAAGAAAAAGTCATTTTAAGGCTTAGGTGTTAAAGGGTTAAGTCTGCTTATGAAAGGCAAACTCATGCATTTGTCTCTCTCCTGTAGCTTCCAGCGTTTTTCACTCTGTTTTTGTTGTTTTTTGTGCAGGTAAAGAATGTTTGACTCCAGGGCTGCGGGATCCAGATCTGCAACTACTGCTTTTCTTTAAAACCCATTCTTTATTATTCACATTTATTACTCGCATTTAATGTGTAAAAATGTGGGTTGTTGATGGAAGTGCCTTGAGATAATGTATGTTATTATT
The DNA here is from genome assembly GCF_958295425.1 of Solea solea. Lineage (NCBI taxonomy): Eukaryota > Metazoa > Chordata > Actinopteri > Pleuronectiformes > Soleidae > Solea > Solea solea. The sequence continues at coordinate 33,379,271 of NC_081134.1, read as the reverse complement.
TGCTGTTGTCATTATTTTACAATTATTTTTACAACTTAAACTCAGCTAATGTGAAGCGTTGAAAGAGTCTTCAGTTTGTGAGGTGAGTGTTTTCCTCACATATCAAGGCCACACATTAAAGGGAAAATTAATCCCACTGTTCATCTGCTGAGCCCCCACTTCACCAGACTTTGGCCGTCTGCCCCGTGACTTCTTTGAGTTCAGGTCGCCTAGCAACCGGTCCCCCGCCACTGGCGTTCTCATGCATCACTATGTCTGCACTGATGTCACGGTTGCCCTAGCAACCATAGGACCGAAGCATCCCGACTACTGTTAACAATCCATAAACTAATTTTTCACTCACAGGCAACGTGGTTGTGGTGGAGAGCAATGTCACTTTAACTGCCTTTGTTTTGCATTTAAAAAGGAATTCTAAGCCTTAAATATGGGTCGAATTGGCAGTGACAATATGAACGTACGTCTGTGATTTTCATGGCTGAAAATAAGTAACACACGTGATCTACTGTAGATCGCAGCAGAGTGTTGTAATCTTTACCACTCGCTACCTCGAGGGAATCTGCTTCAAAAACCCCAGGGACAGAGCTTTATTTAGTTTAGAGCAGAGTCAATACTCCAGAGGGTTTCACTGATTTAGAGCAGGGGTCTCCAGCCTTTTTCTCCTCTGAGAGCGACTTTGGCTAAATGAAAGTGGCTTTTGTTCAAATCATATCACAAAACACTCAAAGTGATGTTCAAAGCAAGTGAGCTGATTAGGCTGCATTTTGTTTGTTTAAACATCAAGGCCGTAAACTAAGCACACAAGTGAGCGAAAGCTTTACTGATAACACTTTACATTACAGTACAGTAACATTATGGTAAAGTTCAATCAAAATATTAAGGTAATATCATTTTATTTCTTTTGTAATCATCGCCTAAAAGCTTGGCAATGACAATGGACAATGTGTGTGAGACATAAGGGAAGATGAATTAAAACTTTATAATCATCAATTTTAATTCGCAGACAGTTTCATGTGAAGGTATGACACAAATAACTCATAATCAAGCTATGTGGTTATTAATTTGAAAATAATATGCTATTATTGTAATATTATCTGCTTTTAATTGCATTAGAAATAAGATGCCATTACTATAATATTACCAAATTATTAACATGTTGTAACGTAAAGTGTTACCACTGTATTTTAAGTATTTGGAAAAAAAAAAATAGAACTATATTCAAAGCCCACATTGTTCCAAAGTGACTTAGTGTCAGTTTAGTGTCATATATTTCTAAACTTATGAATCTGTCAATTGTAATGAATCAAACTGTGTGTGGGAATCATCACATTTGGAAGTTTTTAAATGTTACAAACATGTAAGGAAACACCAGGGCTCATGTTGTAGGACGTGTCACAACTGTTTCTAGGAAGAGTTTAATTCAAGAGCGTTTACACAGACGAAGACCTTTGACCTTTAATGCAATCAGGAGTTGCTCACACATACAGAACAACAGACATAAACAAACTCAAACCCGCTTAAACCGACAACGCTTATCATAGTTGGTACAGCTCATTTGCTCGGAACTATTTGGCAAAGAATTACGCTCTTAAAATTGAATCTATTTACCACTGAATAATGTTGTAATGTAGTGTTCACCCTTAAAGGCATTAGAAGTGAGTCAGAATAGTAAGTCACAAAGAAGGCACAAACGTGACCATGTTATAAGTGTAACCCTACACAAAAGGGTCACAAGGGCCTGAAGGGGTCACAGGTTGTGAGTTCAAACCACCCTGAGGCTGTAACTGCTGTGACTGCCAATAATCGCCACCTCAATCCAAGCGTGTCTCTCCCTTTAAGACGGATGTGGCAATAAGCAGAAAAGGGGAAAAATGCTGACACCGCTCAAGATCTAAAAACAAAGCCAACAAAAGTCTGCACAAGCACAGATTGTTTTCCCAGTCACAGAGATTGTTGATGATGCCTTCATTTAAACTTTTATTTCCCCATTAAGTATTCATACTTTTTTTTGTCTCATTCTGGCAATTTTACGTCTGACAATGGGAAATTAGATTATCAGTGTGATTATGTCAGGGGTTTGTCAGCAGAGACGATCTCTGGTGTACGACATCTAAAAAGTGGGATAAACCCTTTTGTTGAGGCTCTTTCCTGGGAGCATCCAAATGAGCTGAGCACTGTTTTCTGCTGATATAAATCTGTATAAGTCAGAGACTCTTCTTCTTTTTTCTTTTTGGCTTCCCTGGAGGGAGTGAAATACTGATGGTGAGAACTGTTACGCGATAATCTGTCTCGATCTCTTCCCTCGACAAAGATAATCCGTCTAGTTCACTGTGTGCTGCTGCTGCCTGTTTGCCGGCGGTGGCACACTGGAGCAGAGCTTCAGGGAAGTCGGTGAAGGACAAGGAGGAATCGGCGTTCACTACACTTCTGGCGCTGCCAAGAGCGAGCTGCAGAGTGGGAGGCATGTCCAGAATATAGATTTAAAAAAAAAAAAAAAAAATGTGAAAGAGTTTTTCTCCACACTGCGGGAAAGGGAGGGTAATAGTGAATTATCTCTACAGGTGACAGGAGGCAATGCAGATGCAGGGCTGGATTAATTCAGTCTGGATGTGCTATTAAAGCCACTTTCTCGCCACAGACGGCGACGCACGGGTGCCAAGTCACGGCACGGCGGGCTGCCAGTGTCCTTCCAAGAGAAGGGAGGTGGATTCAGTCGCTCATGCACACGATTAGCCAATTAGTCAGCTGATTCAAAGAATATTAATTGGAAATTTTGATAAGCACGAGGGTAAAAATGAGTGAGTGAGTGAGGTCTGCCAAGTTTGGATAACAAATTATTTATTCATAGGAGCTTGATATTTTAGTATGGATTGTTTTTTGACTTCACTATTTTGACAGTTTCAGTTTCAGCAATAATGTGGTTTCAAAAGCAGCAATTAAAAGAAAATTTACTTCTGGTTTCGATTAATTTGTCAAAACACTGCAAATTCAATAACCTAAGCATTTAAAGTGATTTTCTTTTCATGAAAACATAAAACGTGAGATAATAATTCGCTTCCATTCATCATTAATCAGATTCTTAATGATCAGAATTAAAAATGTAATCATGTCAGTTAATATTTGATTGAGCAACAAGAAAAACAGATTTTGACTATGTACTGTATACAGTATATATATATATAATGTCAACAGACATTGTTGTATTTCTGCTCCTGGTCTCTACCTCACCTGCCTCTTGTCCTTTCTCTCCCCACTGTCTGCCTCCCTTTCACCACAACCTGTCTAGGCAGATGCCACACAGACACATTTTGAGTCTGGTTCTGTCAGAGATTTCTTCCTGTTAAAAGGGAGATTTATTTTCTCTCTCCACTGTATGAACTAGAGAGTAATACATTGCCTATAATCCCAACTGTTTTTGAACAAAAGGCAACATTTTGTGTTACAGTACGTCTCATATTTGCTTCCCGGCAGCCAGTTTATGTGTGAATGTTTTTCCGAGTCTGCTCTGCTTATTCCACACAGGCTGCTGCACGGGAGCCAACACAGTGAGCTGAAACTGTCTCTGTGACGTCATGTGGGTGGCCATTCTTATGTAGTCAGCACTTTTGAAACCCCCCTCCTCCTCCTCCTCCTCCTCCTCCTCACAGCTGCACATCACACACTGACCTCTGGTCATTCTCCATGAGGCCCAGGGGCGAGGGGGCCGCGAGCAGGAGCCCAGCGTACAGGTCAGGGGAGACAGGCACAAAAGCAAAAAGGTAATAACGAGTTAAGATTTAAAGGGAGAGGGTGGCAAGGTCACTTAGCCGCTCTCTACTCGGCAGACTCACTGGCCAGAGAGAAAGACAGGAGCAGGCTGATAAACGTGTGGAAGTCTGCTGTGGCGTCCAGACAGTGCGAGACAAAGGGGTGAGAAAGAGTGAAAGCGGCGGCAGCAGCAACACAGAGCGCCTGCATGTCTCACATGCTGCTCCATGTGAGCCAAAGCCAAGCAGGAATGGGAGCTGCTTTATGTAAGTGTGTCTCCCAGCAGCCTGGGGGTCTGCTGCATGGAGAGCCTCACATGTATGTGTTGTGATCATGAGGAGGCTGGCCGGACCTGACAAGACCAGCGTATCACATCTGGAGCGGCACATCATCTCCTTCCTGTCTCCTTTGACAATGTGCCATTTTGTGTGTGTGTGTGTGTGTGTGTGTCTAACTGCTGTGTGTCCCTGTTGATGACCCCTCCCATCATCATTTTCCTATTCCTGTGTAAATCCCTGCTGCTGCCGTAGCTCCCGGGTTCACCTCTGACTGCAGCTGGGACAGGGGAGGAAAAGGTGGAGACCAAGGAGGATGAGGACTAGGAGGACACATTGTTCATATCAGATTCAAATCTGATTCATAACAGATCCAATTTGACGGTTCGCATTCTTAACTACTAGAGTAGCGAGAGACTTCCCTCTCAAAAGGCAAGCATGTAGCATCGTCAAAAACAACACAAAACAACGCCAATTGTGAGACCGCTCGCTGTTGAAGCGGGAGATATGTACGATAAGATGTACAGAGGAAATTAAGAAACAGAAGCTATACCACAGCGGATCAATGGACGGATCAAGGACCACGTAGTAAAGTGACACAGATCTGATATGATCTGTGTCCTCAAACCATGAAGAAAAATCGATTCCCAAAAACCAGCTTATGAGTCATTTCAGCCTGGTCATTTAAACGTAGCCTCTGTTAACGTCCAGACACTATAAACAGGACTGAGCCCGAAACACAGAGCTGACACAGAAGACTTTACATTTCAGTGCATTAAAATGACAATTTAAAGGTAAAGCTGGGATTTTTAAGCCCATTAACGTCACTCCCATTGTCACTGGTTTGTCTTGTAGTTTTTTTCACTTGTGACAGTCACAATAATTTGGTTTACTTCATGTCATGTAAACACGTTAGTTTGACTAAAATCGAGCTAGTCTTTGTCGAACCACCTACGGAGGCGGAGTCAGACGTACATGGCCGATAAATCGATTTTCTCCTCCGCATGTATACTCGGACGCGGCAAGTTGTCTGTTTTAGTCAGACTACACTACAGCCTTAGCTTGATTAAACTTTGCATGTAAACGAACTGAATGTTACAGTGGTTAGTATTTTCTTTATCTTCTTTCAATCTATCTTTCATTTGATCTAAATGATGAAATCAAGCAAAATAGTGAGAATATTGAGTTAAAACGTAAGACTTGCTACAAACGTTGAATGCATGTCATAGCGTTGCAGTGGGTATGAGGAATCGCTGCCAAAAATGAACAAGAAGAAAATAATGTGTTTTTCTACATGCTGTGTTCCCACTAATGCTGTTTGAGCTGACGCCACTGGAATAAAAAAAACAAAAAACATTTAACCAAGGATTAAATTGATTTATGACAAGTGAGAATGGGGGTTTATATGTGTTATAATGCAAAAAGAAAAGAATATCTTTAAAAAAGCTCATTAATTCATAACTATTATGACCATTAATTGCACAACATCAACAAGATACTGTAGCTTATATGCACAGACACACACACACACATCCCTCATTAAACCTTGCAGCACTACCCCCCCCTTCTCTTAGGGCAGCTGGCAAAACACAAAGGAAAGAAGTGTGCAACTGGTGCGATAAAGCCGGGAACATCTTGCTATTCAAGCGTCAGCATAATAAACTGGAGGCACAATTAAGGAGGAAAAAGAAAAAAAATCCCCCCCAACCACAAGAAACAAGTGTTCAGTGCTGCCTCAGTGTTCAGCGCCTCAGTCCAGCTGCGGGTTGTCTTTAGGACACGGGAATAAAAAGGACAACAGAGCTCGCCTGTTCCCTGCACTCTTGCGGGAATGCAAATGACAGTGACACACTGAGGAGCCACAAAGCATGTGTGTTTTAACTTCACATGCGCTGCCGTGGTATTATTAGGGAGGCTTGATATATCGGAGAGTGCACACATTACTCGCTTTGTCTGAAATCACCAAGATTCCTCCGCAGCTCCAGCACACAGAGGGGAAATTCATGTGAAGTTAATTGTTAAAGGGTGTTTTAACAATTAACTTTATGGCTTAACAAAAAGGGGGAACAAAGAGGCATTATTAAAATGTGTTTTAAAAAAAGTTGCTGAAATCTAAAAAAATAAAAATAAAAATAAAACACACAAAAGTCTTGTAAAACTAACAGTGCTGAAATACATGCATACAGTTTTGAGGTTTTCCCCTCAAGCTTTTTCTTTCCCCAGAGTGACTCCTCACCCTTAAACCTCCTCTCTGTTCTCACAAACCCCCCAAGGATGGCTGGTGCAAAGTCTGCCGCCGTCTGGCTGTTCCCATGGCAACCACCAGGTGAGCAGACAGGCTTGGAAAGCACAGCGGAGAACATTTTGACTCTCCCTCCACATGCTCAGGCAGAGCGCACATGCTCTCAGACAACAGGAGGAGGAGGAGGAGGAGGACTCCCCTCCTTCATTCAAACTTGAAAGTACATGTAGTTGCAAGGAAAGGCAGTGTTTAAGACGCCTGGACGCAGACAGGCAGATGACCAGTCTGCCAGTCCGTCTGCTTGCCACTCTGTCTGTCTCTGTGACACACACACACACACACACATGAACAGGCAGACTGTATTGTGCAGTGCAGAAAAAGAGGAGCAGGTTATACCCTAGAGGGGGCAACTAACATGTGTCACAGCCACTGAACATGAAGGATGGTTCTCCTGCAGCAGCAAAACAATAAGGAGCAGCAGGTCGAGGTGAGCGTGATAAAAAAATAAATCTGGACACAGGAGTCCAGGTGTCTTTCTGCTGCAGGCAGTACAGGAGGACCCTGAGGGCTGCGGAAGCCCAGTCTTCTTCTTCTTATGGCTTCTCCCTTTTGAGGTCGCCACAGCGGATCATCTGCCTCCATCTCCTCCTTCACTAACACCCATGAACCTTCTCTGTCGTCTTCAGCATCCTTTGTCCAAGTATAATCTCCAAACCGTTCCACCTGAGCTGTCACCTCCAGCTCCACCTGCTGTTTTCTAGACAGCGCCCCTGTGTCCAAGCCATACATCACAGCAGGCCTCACTACCGTCTTGTAGACACTACCCCTTTCACTTCTGCTGCTATCTTTCTGTCACACGTCAGCCCTGACACTCGTCTCCACCCACTCCGCCCTGCCCGTACTCTCTCTTCTTCACCTCTCTTGCGCACCATCCATCACAGGTGTTTAAACTTCTCCACCTTCGCTACCTGTACTCCTTGTATCGTCACCGTTACCATCTGTCTCACTGTCATCACACGCAGGTTTCCTCTCCTCTCCAGCGCACACCTCCACCTCTCCAGGCTCTCTTCCACCTGTCCTCCTACTCTCACTACAGATTACAGCATCATCTGCAAACAACATAATCCATGGAGACCCCTGCCTGACCTCACCTGTCCACCCGTTCATCACCACTTCAAACAACGAGGAGCTAAGAGACGAGATAAGATGAGATGAGATAGCAGCAGACAGACATAAGCAAGAGAAACAAAATAGAATAAAAAATATAGGACAAATAAGACAAAACATAATAAAAATACTATACACGTGCTGTGTCGTCTGACAGTTGATGCCACTAATAACGTTCCGTCGTTGTGATTAAACGTGAACATAAAGCAAGTTTCACTCAACGGCAAGCGTTTGCATTTAAATCACTTGAAGGGAAAGACATGCGACGCCACCGTTAGGAAATATTAGCGCGCCGTAACACTGTTTATTATTGACTCTATTCATCACACTGTGAAATTGCCCGTGAGTGAATTGTGCTATCTCTGCTGTACCTCCTCCTCCCGCAGTGGGTGACACGCACTGATGGATCGCTCGCGTACGACGCCGGTGACAGGGCTTCAGCCTCTAGTTCATACCCAGCGACACAAACTATCACCGGGCTATAAAACTGCAGGCTGCCAAAAGCACAATAAAAATGCATGTGCTGTCTGGCAGCCACGTGTGATTAGGAGGGACTCATTTTGGAAGGGAGAGAAAGATTCCCAATTAGCCAAATCAGATTGTTTTGTTGTGACACAGGGACGAGCTCCAAACGCCAACTGCAAGCACCTTGTATTAACATGTCACCGGTGATGACTGAGGCTAAATCAGCCCTGTGAGGTCTCTACTGTAGATCTGAGGAGGGGCGGCGATGCTGCTGCCTCTCCGTCCTCGTGTCTCCGCTTCATCTGGGATTTGCATAATAAGGCAGGTGAAGGGGGTTCGACGCTCAGTCTGCTTGCGTTTCATTATTCATCCGTCCCCGCCGCTCTGTCCGCGTCCAAACTCTCAGAGTGACACAGGACGCCCAAGCCAAGTGAAGGTCAACTCACAAAGCCGACCCGGGCCTCGGACACTCGCAGCCTCTCGTGCTGCTGCTGATGCTGCTGCTGCTGCTGTGCGATTCATCTTTTATTCATGTCTGCTGAAAAATCTAACTGCGGAGTGTGATTAAAAAAGCTTAGCGCACTCCTACGGTAAACAAAGATTGTATCACTGTTGCAACATGTGCATGAAGTGGAACCTCGCACTTATCTGAAAAGGTTCAGGAGAGTGGCGGAGGAATGCAAACCTGCATGAATATTTCATGACGAGTGTGTTTGCTTTGACAGTCACACGTGTGCAGCATTCCCCACCCATGACTGACTGCCACTGGCATTTATTTAAAAAAAAACTCTTCCCCCCTGTTGTGCTCCCACTCCCGGGGCTCTTGCCTCTTCTTTCCGCCGAGGCGATTCCTGTGGAACACGACTCCAGAACAGTCTGGATCCCGCTGCTGTGGATTCCGCCTGTCCGCCTGCAGGGTCTATAAATAGTGGCTGTCAGATATTTTCACTCTTGTGCTGAGCACACTCCGTGGCAGAGAAGTGTATTAATATCCACGGTGACCAGAGTCGTGCCTTCGGGAGGGAGAGTATGGTGCGTAGGTGTGCGTGTGCGTGTGCGTGTGCGGGGACGCACAGACACAAGCGCAGCAGGACTTCACACAACCGGCAGGCTGACATCTTCCTCCCAAACCTCCCTCTGCAGACTGAGGCTCCAACAAAAGACCTCTTTATGTCTCACTCCGCACTCTGTGTGTGTACAGTTGACCTCAGCTTAAAAAAGAGGGACAAGATCTCAGTCCCATTTTCACCCCCGATTACGATTGCTGCCTCCCCGGAGCCACAGTATTCCAAGCGACGTCTCTATTACGCAATTAGACCATAGACCCACGCGAAAAAAAAAAGAGGAAGGCTTTTCATTTTTGATCATATGAGTAAACAACAGGTCACGTAGGTCATCGCTGCGTGAATCACATTACGGCAGACTAATATCCCAGGTGCACACTGCTAATCAGCCTTGAGAAAGCACAGATCTGCTCACATCCCCACATGAGCTTTGGCAATGTGAGGTTTTAACCTGGAGAATAAATCTGAATATTAGCTACAGGGGTTAAGGGGTTAAGGGGGGACCGCTGGGTGTGAGACAAGTCTCTACCTTTGCTCACCAGAGAATAAAGTCAGTTGATTAAAATGAGTGCAGCGGTAACAGATGTGCAAGTACAGTCCGTCCTCTGTCTGAATGTCTGTCTGAGTGTTCGAGCGGCCGTAGTTAATCATTTCTCGGCGGGTCATGTGCGCAGCCTCCATAGCAGTTTACACACACGCACACACACACACACACACACGCGCACACACACACATAAAACACATGCTCATTCAGTGACTGCCTTGTGTAACAGAGGGAGGACTCTGCATGTGCACTTGCAAAGCATCACATGTGCAGCCCGAGCAACATGGGGTCAGATTGTGCGCTCATAACAACAAGAGAAAAAACGAGATCAGCTGATCAGTTTGTCAAACTCCACACGTGAGTCGGGGCAATTACAGAATTATGTAAATAAATGATTTCTCTCTTTTATTGCACCTGCAGCTGTGCGTGGTTTTGGCCTCGATAAGTAAATACAGAAGACAAACAAAATCCAATGTCAGAAGCGCGTACATGCTGCAATAGTGTGAGGGCATACATCATGATTGCATCATGTGTTACAGGAGCACCCTACCTTTCCTGAACAAGCACACACAGGGTGCTGTGTTGTGTTGTGTTGAGAGCCTGCAGAACACTGCCTCTAGTGGAGAGGTCTGGTACTTGACAGCTGTGTGCTTCAAATAAAAACATGACTGAATAGCTCTCATTCAGAATATCTTATGAAGTGAGACTTGTAAGATACTTTATCAGCAGTTTAAAGACAATAAATACTGTTTCACTCTCTCTACACGTACTGTGCATTTAAAAAAATCACTATTTGAATTCATTTAGTTCTTTTTTTTGTTGTCCATTGTTAAAAAAAAGTAAGAGTAGATGACAGAAAACAGCATGTTTTTCTCCACGTGAATTGTTGAAAAGCGAGATAACAAAATGTCATTGTTGCAGATAAAAGGCACAGATATGTACACAAAACTATCTGGCGACGCTGCACCACAGAGAGCGTCAGAGATAAGAGATTACAGTTATACAGTTGGCCTCTGTCTGAGTTCGTGCCGTCTCTTTACAGGACATTCCAGGAGCTGCACCGTGTGACGTCTCACGCACAGGATCACATTTCAAAAGGAGCAGCCCCGACTGGCCCGCAGTCAAACCACAGGCCTCTTCTCCAGTGCAGCTGATTACTTACAAGCATTGAATAACTTCAGAGCCGGCTTATTAGATAAAAGCAAGCAAACCCACAGTAGCAATTCATTCCCCGGCAACTGATACAAACTCTTTTTCCGTTCTACTTTTGTGTTGGATTACACTGCGGTATTATGTGGCTGTGTGTTTGTGTGTTTTTTTTTTCTCCCAGAGCTTCATAAATTTACTCTAATATTCAATGTGTTCCTCCTCTACGCCCTCCTCCCCTTTCCTCCTCCTCCTCTTCCTCCTGTGCAGTGCCCAGCCTACACTGGCGCCACAGCAGGGTCATCTGGGGTTCCACAGCAGAAGGGGAATGCGCAGAAGAAACAATTGTACTTTTTTCTTTTTTTTTTTTTCACAGAATGAAACCATGAATGAACTGCACACAAAGCACAAACTATAGTCCGGCCAGGAACACACACCGGCAGGCTCTGACCGAGAGAGTCTCATTAAACACTTTTAGGATTCATTGTTGCTCATATGCTACCAATTATCCAAACCCATGCAAAGGCTGTTTTAAGGCCCCGTGATAATTATCTCCTGGCAACCCGAAATCAACTGGTGACAAGAGTTTGCAAGTGGCTCGCTTGGTGTGTCCTTAGAGAGTGCCCCGCTGCAGCGCTCCTGTGTGCTGACAGAGTGGGAACAAAGGTGAAGCTGTGAGTACAAACTGTGCACACAGACAGGAAACCTGATATTCCAGCTCTCCACATGGGCTGAATCTACGGGGAGGAAGAGAGTGTGCTTGTGTGTGACATCAACAGCAAAGAACGTGCAGTCCTGCAGGAGGCACTGGTCTCTACAGGCTGGTGCACACCGAATGCATGTGAGTGAAAAAAAAAAAAAAAAAGTGCATCTGCACCACAATTAATTACCCTCGACCAAAGTCGCCTGAGTAACTGTGTCGAGTTAAACCTGCTTTCTAATGCGCTCACAATTAAAGGTCCAAGGATTGTAGAGTAATGGAGAGGCTGCAGATTGTGTCAGTTTTACTAATGTGCCAGTGAACAACAGTGGCCTTCACATACAAGACAAAAAAAAACCCCACACAACTATACAGTTGTAGCACGACTCAACTGAGTTTTTTTCTTTTTTTCTTTTCCATTAGTGATAGTATCTGGTGCTTTTCCAAGTTCCAAGCGAGCTGGGCTGATACTAAAATGTCACGTCAACAGACTGCTGGACACTGAGTCATGAGCGCGAAGAACACTAAGTCCGACTTCAGTCTGACTAAGCGTATACATGCAGGAGTAATCAGACTATGAATCGCATCATCCATGTTAGACTAGCTCGATTTAAATTGGATTAATGTATTTACCTGGTCTTAGTCAGACTAAAATCAGACTTTTAACATGCATGTAAATGCTCTGACTTGAGAATACCGACTCCAGTCTGACTAAGTGTATCCATGCAGGAGTAATCAGACTATGAATCGTCATTATCCATGTATGTTAGTCCGACTAAGACTAGCTCGATTATTGTTGGATTAACGTGTTTACATGATATTAAGAAAACCGTATTATTGTCTTAGTCCGACTAAAATCGGACTTTTAACATGCATGTAAATGCTCTGACTTGTGAATTCTGACTCCAGTCTGACTAAGTATATCCATGCAGGCGTAATCAGACTATTAATCGCATCGTCTATGTATGTTAGTCCGACTAAAACTAGCTCGATTTTAGTCGAATTAACGTGTTTACACGACATTAAGAAAACCGTATTGTTGTCTTAGTCCGACTAAAATCGGACTTTTAACATGCATGTAAATGCACTGACTGGGGAATTCCACAACACTTCTTATTCTTGCCCCTCCTTACTCCTGCACTGCATGGTGAATGCACACAAAGGCTCCCTCAGTCAGGTGTGATAGTATTGCTTGGCGCAGCATACAAATAATGTTACACCGTTTTTTAAAAATCAGCACTGCAGCTTTAAATGTAACAGAGGCAACATAATTGGATGCACTTTTCCTGGAAAATCACTCTCACTCATTTATCAAACACCTCTTCTGTGACTGGTGAACAAGACTTGTGTTTGTCACCATGACCCAGCGTTGTCATGTGAAACCCTGGGCACCGTGCTCCACTGCTCTGCTATGCTGTCACCCCCGCCGGGCATGCAGCAAACGCAGCTCTGTGAGCGGCTGCCCTCCTAAGCCCCGCTAAAGCAGCTTAGAGCTCCGGCCGCCTCCACGGTGGCCACACGTGTGAAACATGCACTCTCACTGACACACACAAACGCATGCGGGGCCGGCCCTGTGTGTGGCCACAATGAGGTGGGCCGAGCTTGTGCCCCATTGTGTGGACAGAAGTGGGACGGGTTAGGTCACAGTCACTCCCACTCAGCTGTACTGAGGCACGTTGACCCTCAGGCACAACACAGAGCACACACACACACACACCTGCAGGAAAATATGCAGGACTTACACACACACTCCTGCTGCTCACCACTACTCATGTTCTTACTCAGAAAGAGGGAGGGACGACATTTCCAACAAATCATAGCCATGTGTTTTTGGAGAAGTGGAGAGTGAACTTTTCTCTTTTCCATGTGCTGGAAAGAAAACACTTGTAGCAGTGACACATACATTCTCACGTAGATCCTTCCACTGCACGTGAAGCACCGTGAACAGAGGAGCTTTAGTTTTGCTTCAGATTCCTCCCAAAGGCGTGATAGTGCCTGGATGAAGGTGTTTAAAACGCACATGTGTCTGCAGACGTTTGTCCAAATGACTTTAATAATCAAAGAGTTCAAGGTTTTTCATGCTCTTTCTTCATAAAACGATCCACTCATCACTGAAAAGTGAATTCCTCAAAGTGGAATTCGCTGGTTTGATTTATAACTCAGCTAAAAAGATTAAGTTGTACACCTTTATCTTCTTCCTTTCATGTTGCCTCCTCCTAACATAATTTATATAGAAATGATATTAGCAAATCCTCAAACCTGCAAGTTTGCAATGATCATTTATGAGATAAACTGCACAGATCATCAACATGTCTTTCTGATCACTAATATTACTAATATTAAATAAATGTCAATTTAGTGCATTAATAAAAGTAATATTGTTGAGGAAAACCAGAAATAACTTCTTGTTTTGGTAGATCTTTGTCTTTTTCTCTATATGTTCCAGTCAACGTCATCAATATCATGAACTTTATCACTGATCATAAGTGCCCAAAACTTGTGCGCTGCTCAAGGGCTCTATAGCGCCCCCCTTGGGTGAAAACCGAGCCAAAATTGAGGTCCACTGAATTTCCCGAAACTTGGTGTAAAGGTGTTTTGGTCCAAGACGAACAAAAAAGTCAATTGGAACCATGGCGTCAACTCAACAGGAAGTCAGCCTTTTTGGTCAGTTGTTTCTTGTCCAGTTTCATCAGCAAAATCGGCATTTACTATTATTACTGTCAGGCGCTAACACTGTCTGAAACTTTAACTCAAAGTTACACAACGCATGAAAGTCCAGAGGTCATCGGTCACTCGGGGAAACAAGTATTGTTAGTGTTGTGTTTTCCTCTTTTCAGTCCAATCACCATCCAAATAAATCTTCCATAAATGTGTCATTTGGCCCAACATTTCCAGGGCCTCCTGCCTCTGTCTTGGATTCGTGTGCGATGAACATTTGCTCTGACGTCAGACGCGCCGTGACGAGCAGATAAATGCACAAAGAGCGCATTCTGAACAGCTCGTGTATGGCGTACAGCGTCCAGGATGCTACGACAGCAATGCAAGAAAATATAATACTAGTGAAAAAATGTGTTGTTTGTGTGATGCATGTGTCATCATTACAGACTCATCGGCCCGACAAAAGCGATCAGACGTAAAGAGAGTTGACGCCAGACCAACAGAATGGAAATGGACAGTTTTGACTCGTATAAAAGAGTAAAGTAACTATAACATATGCTGCGTCTCTTTTGCAAGCTGTGTGTGTTTTTGCCTCGTCAAGGGTGGTCTGATTCTGCAACGGAGACCAGCTACAGATGGGACATTTTGAACTAATTCATCTTGGCATCAAAGCAAAGCCGACCCGAGAGACAGCTGACGAATAAATAAGACGTTACTGGACGGGGCCAGAAACTGTAAAGCAGTAAAAGAAGCCACAGTGTGTCTTCAAATGTGGGAGTCGAAAAAAGGGGGGGGAGGATCAACATGTTTTCCCCCTGGATTTACAGACGACAATGAACAACAACTGGGTAACATCACAGGTTTGTGCAGTGTCCTTAGAAGGACGCTGACCACAGCCTGATCCCTCCACCAATGGCCAGTTAATGCCTTAGCCCTGAACCTTAACTGCACCACAATTCAAATCTATAGCCTTAAACTTAACTAGATCACACAGCGGAGACACACGCTCCGTCTCTCTGTCTGAGTTGGACACATGTTGGACACCAACAGCAGGTCGTCCGACCCTTGTCATCGTCATCATCAGCCGCTTCACTCACAGACAAAGGAACGTTTTTTGAGGGAATAAATAAATAAATAAATAACAGAAATTTGTCTGGCACACGGTGACACACGTTCCGTCCACTATCTGCGCTCTGTTCTCGCTGCTGTGCATTCTGAGTTACTCTGGTGCACTAAAATAACCCAGTTTGGCCTTGAATAGCCCCGCTGTAATGTTCCCACAAAAACCACATGTGGGTAAAGGCAAACACAGAGAGCCCTGCTGTTGTAACGTCTGTCTTTACTGCCCTCTACTGGACGCCCACTGACAACACCCTGCAAGGAACAATGTAAAAATGTCAGTTCTTTTTGTTGATTTCAACAAAAATCACTAAGATTTCACAGGTGAATCTTTGAGTTCCAAGTGTAGTTTTTTTCTGTGTGTGTGTGTGTGTGTGTGTGTGTTCTTCATATCACCAGCTCTGTATCCTGTATCCTGCTAACAGCTGGCTGGTGTGAGTGAAGCGTGTTTTAAAAACACAGACAAGGCCTAGTAAACTTCCACTAATAACACTGCACAGTTCACAGTCAAAGGCGGCGCATTGTATATTCCCTTTCATCTCTCCAGTGCCTCTGAGACGGAGACAGGAGTGTGTGTGTGTGTGTGGGGGGGGGGGGGAGACAGCCAGGCTGAATCTCTCATTTTTGCCCCTGAGGGGTGTGTATGTGTGTGTGTGTGCTGCTGCTGCTGCTGCTGCTGCTGCTCTCTCTTTGTCTGAAGACTGATTAACAGAGAGCATGACGAAAGAGAGCAAAAATATGAATTGTGAGCACTGACAAAAGCTGCCATTGTCTCCGAACCTGCCGCTGCATTTTACAAGTGCGTGAAAACAGAGGGGAAACCCAGATGAACAGGCACCACATCTATGACTACAGAGATCTGTTTATGTGATTGCATTAAAAAACAAACACAAATGCCACAATGTGAAAGTTCTCTGTTTACAAGTAAAAGTCCTGTCCTCCAAAAATGTCCGTACAATAAAAGAATGAGTTTGTCTTTGATTAAATGAACTACGACTGTGACAAACTTAATGCAACACATAATAAACAGTATTAAAATGAATTACATATTTGTTTTCTAAATAAACAAATAAACAAACAAACTGATGCAAATGCAATTGAACTGAATTGAATAAGTAGGAAAATGAAGACAAGATGGCTTTTGCATCCTATAAAAGGGATTTAATGTAGTAGTGGGTACAAAATCTGGTTTATGAAACTATTAATGAGATACACAGAGAAATGCTGCCCTCTGCTGGAGGGTGGTCTGTAACAGCACCATGAAAACTCACAAGCTATGCAATATAGCGTGGGTGGAAATGGAAACAAGGGGATTTTGTTGATTTGTTTAAACATGACCTGAGTATTAGGGCCAAATCTTTAGAGAATAAAGTAATAATATTATAAGGATGACATTTGTATTACCTTTTTTTCTGGTAAAATAATGAGTTTTCTCATAATATTATGACTTTTTAATATTACCACCTTAATTCTTGTAATATTCCGACTTTATTCTTGTGATATTAAAACTTTATTCTCGTAATATTATGACTTTATTGTTGTTTTGCCTGAACAAAGAGCCAAAAAACATTCCATCTAATGACACAATAGACCTTCAGGAGTATATGCTGTTCATGGTGAGCTCTTTAGAAAACAGCTTCCTCTTGCATAGCAAACAATATGTTGCCATGACGATGAGGTTTCCTGGAATTTCCCGAAAAATTCTGGAAGGCTTCATTCAATCTATAGCATCATAAACACTTTATTTATGCAATTAAATGTGTGATTATTACTTAATTCCCTCATAGATAATTACCAGTCCTTTGCAATTCGGAATATTCAAGCTGAATTTTTACAGTGTTACGCTCAAGAAAAGCTGAGCTTAGAGCTGTACATATTTTTCTTTTTAGGGTCAGAGCTGGTGTCAGTGAGTGTTGTCAGCAAGATCACGCGGGAGGAGCACAGCTTCCTCCTGTTCTCACCTTTTGACCCATGAGGGTCAGTCAGTAGGTCCTGGAATTCCCTGGTAGAGACGAACTTCTCCAACACTTGCTCCTCGCTGTGCTGGCTGTTGCCGAACGCCTGCAGTTAAAACCTAAATAAAGAACGGGAAAAAAAAAAAGTGCAGTGAGAAGAAAAAAGGTTATTTGTGGTAACCGTGGCATTTAGACCTGCAAATGTCTGCAGTCAAGTGCAGCAGATCGTGTTCGTAACATCTCTTTATATTCAATTTCTCCCTTTTCTCGCTTACAAATGGGCCAAAATAAAGATACATATTATTCCTGTTGCGTTGATAAACTGTGAAACACAAATGACGTCCTGTCCTGTTACTGAAAACCTTAAATTTGCTTTAAATCCAACAATTCTTCTTCTGTTTTTGACCATCACACAGTAAACGACACAGGTTGTTTTCTGTATGTGTGTTATATAATTATAAAGTATTTATATGAATTAAGTGTTGTAAAAAATACACTTGTACCAATGAACCTGGTAACATCAACCTTGTGGGTCGTCTTTAAACACAGCAACTTATGTTCTATTAGTTATCTTTTGGGCGGTTACACAACATGCACCTTCTCTGGAAGCATCGTAAAAACATGTTAATGTGTAACTGTGTTATTTCGGCCTCGACACAAAACGCTCATCATGACATCATTCCATTTTCTAATATCGTTCTTCGTCTTGTTGTGTTGTGGTGTAATGACCCAGTTTCCCCCCTCAGGATCAGTACAGTTAATCTAATTTCCTCTTAATGCACAGTCTGCTTCTGCTCAAAGATCACAAGTGATTACATGTGAGCTTTGGAGGTTTAACCTGACATAAAAGCCTCGAGAGGCCAATACACACCTCCAGCACAAAACGCTGTTGATACAGAGTTAAATGGGGCTTATTGGATAAATGTTCCACTGGAGCGACTAAATTAGTATAAATATTCCAGGTGAAAGCAGCCGACGTGGCCTGTGTTCGCCTTTATAATCTCTCGACACTTTCACTTGACATTATCAGGGGGGTAATGAGGAAGAAAAGGGACTTTGCTCACGTCGTGTGCAAAGTCTTGTGATGCAGCTTCGGACTGTCGCAGAGAACAGACACTGGTTGACATCTGCAAGGTAATGATTCAGTTTAAAAGCTTGTTTTTTCCTCTTAGCTTACATTTAATTATAAAGCTATAGATTTTAATTTGCTGGTGTTTTCTAAATCATTTTTAAATTGCGTTACATGTCAAAAAATGTTAACTTGTGAAAAAAACAACTCATTGTAAACAGAACATGACAGATATTTCATTTGAGCTATAATGTATTACAGTAATAATGGAGATCATTTTCTTTCACGACTCCTGAAGTGAAAGAGTCGTTTGCGACGTGTGACGTAATTTATCATGGACTGGAAGAACAACCTGAGACGCACCCAGTCCCAGAAGAGTGTCACCTCGTCACGGGACAAGCCCACCAGGACGGACACAGCAGGACAGTGGGACAAGAAAGTGTCCGTGTCCCAACGAGTTTCTCGGTGAGAGAAAAAAAAGAAATCAATTATCATTTTGTCTGCTGTGTTGTGTGCTATGTTGTTGTTTTTTAGTTGTGTTACAACTAAAAAAACACTTTCATTAACATGGCTTTTATGTGCAACACAGGTATCAAACTGTGGTGAAAGTGACCTCATCTGTTCAAGCAGCTGCAGTCAATAATGATGACGTCATACCAAAGCCAAGGGTGCAAAAAGAGGTAAAGTCATTTTTGATTGTCTCTGTTTTCATTGCAAAGATCTGACGTCAATTCATGAAAATCCTGAGCCTAATATTAAAAAAATTGTCTTAAAGTTCGACATTTATGATGTACAACCAGAACAACGTCCCCTTGCCACCTTTCAGATGCTTTAGTGTCATGATTGTCTGCTCAAGAGGACAGTTAAACTGCACAGCATCACTGTTGTCCTCTGATGAGCAACAGCACCCTCTGCTGTACAACTAAGTAATGACTTCAAACAGTCAGTTATGCTTCAAGGCTGTACATTTTGAATTTAAACAGGGGTTTCTTTTACATTTTGAGTGTGAATTATCACCTATGACTGCACTAACTGTGTACTGTGTGGTCCTATTAAATAAAAAGTGCATTAATGTTATTACTTTGGGGGACTTTAATATTTTTAAAGACGTACAACGTTAGAAAGATCCACATTTTGCAGCATTAGTTGTGTGGAAACCTCTTTCATATCTAAATAAAATTGGTGTGAAAACTGAAATATCTCGAAAATGAATCAATACTCAATCGACTCGGAAAGTCCCGACCTTCTGAATCGGAATGGAATTGATTTAGGAAATCAAAAGTGATACAAACACGACAGCTTCAGTATGGTGATATAGATAACTGAATGCAAATAAATGATCAATTCATTTGTGTGTGTGTGCCACTGTCAGATTACACCATCTCTTCTGGAGAGTACAGAGATTAATCTGCCGAGGGAACAATCTCAAGTCTCCCAAGAATCTCCCAGACCCAGTTTAATGCGCGCCAAGTCAATGGGGGGCCTTCAGAGCAGCCCCAGCTCCATCAAGGATCTGAAAGCTCGGTTTGAGCTCAAGTCTGTCACAAACAGCCGAGCTGCAGATTTTACATCCTCAGCAGACGTCACGCCGGTGATGAACGGAAATGTCGAGGAGGGGAAACGGCTCATCGAGGTGCAGAAGACACACGTACCTGCCGGCGTGCCACTTAAAGCTGCTAAAACTGATGCTAAAGAAGATCACGTGACCAAGAAGGTAAACAAAATGAATACTCTTAGGTTAAAGCACCAGGATTGATTTGTGAAAAAAGTCATTTCTATCACTGATCAGAAATAAAGCAGAATCATCAGTGAAATTATCCGCTACAACCTTCTCAACTTTCAGAAACCGCTGGAGTTTTTCCGATAGCACAAGCGCTCGCATATTTACAGTGATGCGAAGTGCGCTTGTGGAAACGCGTCGTCTGCGATACGCTCGGTGTTAAAGGGTTAAGTTGGTTTGTCCATATGGCGTCCATTGTCGCCATTAAACTACACAACATCATTGTTGTCCTCTGGTGAGCAACAGGCAACAGCACCCTCTGCTGCACAACTCAGCAATGACTTCAAACAGTCAGTCATGCTTCAAGGCTGTATATTTTGAATTCAAACAGAGGTTTCTATTACATTTTGAGTTTGAATTATAACCTACGACTGCACTAACATGCATTGTGTGGCCACATTCAATAAAAAGTGCATTAATGTTACTACTTTGGGGGAAAGATCCACATTTTGCAGCATTTGTTGTGTGGAAACCTCATAACGCAACAAAATTGGTATGAAAACTGAAGTATCTCTGAGAATCAATACTCAATCAACTTGGAAAAATTTAGTCCAGACCTTCTGAATCAGAATGTAATTGATTCAGGAAATTTGAAACTGAATGCAAATTCATTATGTGCATGTGTGTGTGTGTGTAACTGTCAGATTACACCATCTCTTCTGGAGAGTACAGAGATTAATCTGCCGAGGGAACAATCTCAAGTCTCCCAAGAATCTCCCAGACCCAGTTTAATGCGCGCCAAGTCAATGGGGAGCCTTCAGAGCAGCCCCGGCTCCATCAAGGATCTGAAAGCTCGGTTTGAGCTCAAGTCTGTCACAAACAGCCGAGCTGCAGATTTTACATCCTCAGCAGACGTCACGCCAGTGATGAACGGACATGTCGAGGAGGGGAAACGGCTCATCGAGGTGCAGAAGACACACGTACCTGCCGGCGTGCCACTTAAAGCTGCTAAAACTGATGCTAAAGAGGATCACGTGACCAAGAAGGTAAACAAAATGAATACTCTTAGGTTAAAGCACCAGGATTGATTTGTGAAAAAAGTCATTTCTATCACTTATCAGAAATAAAGCAGAATCATCAGGGAATTACCGCTACAACCTTCTCAACTTTCAGAAACCGCTGGAGTTTTTTTCCTTCGCATATTTACAGTGATGCGAAGTGCGCTTGTGGAAACGTGTCGTCTGCGATACGCTCGGTGTTAAAGGGTTAAGTTGGTTTGTCCATTTGGCGTCCATTGTCGCCATTAAACTACACAACATCATTGTTGTCCTCTGGTGAGCAACAGGCAACAGCACCCTCTGCTGCACAACTCAGCAATGACTTCAAACAGTCAGTCATGCTTCAAGGCTGTATATTTTGAATTCAAACAGAGGTTTCTATTACATTTTGAGTTTGAATTATCACCTACGACTGCACTAACATGCATTGTGTGGCCACATTCAATAGAAAGTGCATTAATGTTACTACTTTGGGGGAAAGATTCACATTTTGCAGCATTTGTTGTGTGGAAACCTCATAACGCAACACAATTGGTATGAAAACTGAAGTATCTCTGAGAATCAACTTGGAAAAATTGAGTCCAGACCTTCTGAATCGGAATGGAATTGATTTAGGAAATTAGAAACTGAATGCAAAATTATTATGTGCATGTGTGTGTGTGTGTGTGTGTGTGTGTGTGTGTGTGTAACTGTCAGATTACACCACCTCTTCTGGAGAGTAAAGCGATTAATCTGCCGTCTCCGACAAGAAGACATGAGGAGAGGGAACAATCTCAAGTCTCCCAAGAATCTCCCAGGCCCAGTTTAATGCGCGCCAAGTCAATGGGGAGCCTTCAGAGCAGCCCCGGCTCCATCAAGGATCTGAAAGCTCGGTTTGAGCTCAAGTCTGTCACAAACAGCCGAGCTGCAGATTTTACATCCTCAGCAGACGTCACGCAGGTGATGAACGGACATGTCGAGGAGGGGAAACGGCTCATCGAGGTGCAGAAGACACACGTACCTGCCGGCGTGCCACTTAAAGCTGCTAAAACTGATGCTAAAGAGGATCACGTGACCAAGAAGGTAAAAAGCACCAGGATTGATTTGTGAAAAAAGTAATTTCTGTCACTGATCAGAAATAAAGCACCTGAAGGTTACCTGACTGTCAGCAGAATCATGTTAAACTAATATATTATTGTTTTTTTCCCCTCCAAGATTGTGAAAAAGCCCAACATCGTGAGGAGAAAAACAATCGGGGGGATTGACTTTGAGGAAATTGCAGCCTCTGAAGCTAGTGAGTACAACTTTATATCCTTCATCTAGGTTACGTGGGAGCTGGAACTGCTGTTTTGCAACTGCAAAAAAGGCTAAAAAGAAAGACATACTGTCTGAAGTTGAAATCCTAATTCAGCTGAAGAACACAAGCAAGTTAAGAGTTGTTTTCCGGGGGAAGCTGAGAACCTGTGACTCAGGTTGAAACTTTTACACAGTGACTCTGCACAAAGCCATGATTGACTCAGCCTGGTGTGGACCACTCCAAAGCTGGACAGAAATAGCCCCTCCGGCATACTACAGGTCCTAAATAAGAACAGGAGGGTGAAAGGGTCAGCTGTCACTGGGGCAAGAATGAGACGTAGAGAGGGAATGACCGACAGTGGTAGAGGCTGCAATACCAGACGCACTAACAACACCAGTCAGTGAGGCCATTAACCACACGTCCATACACTCGAAGGAAATAACCAGACTGGGATACAGAGGCTGTTGACCTGTGAGTAGAGATTTTGTGTGGAAGCTGACTGGAAATCAATTTATCTGCACGTTAGACGGCAGGTACGACCGTTTGTCTTTCTATGTGTGAGTGTTTTACTTTGTCGACTGAAGCTGCCGCGAGTTGTTGTCCATTTAACTCTGAGTGTCAGTGAAGTCAGGTGTCCCGCACAGCAACAAGTGCTATATTTATAACTCAACCACGTGGCAGTTGTTACTTATTAACTTTCTAAAGAGTTACTACTGACGACTCAAAATTCATAATGCGCTGTTTTAATTTAGTCTCATAATGTTGTGGCCAGAAATAAGCAACACTTCCTGTCTTTTTCGGGAAAACAAATAACTTGTAAACAAACCAACAATGTGTCGTCCCTCTCCTCTGTTCACTCCAGTTCCCACGTAAAGACTTTGATGGCATAATTTATACGACAGCATGCTGTTAACACATCAAAACTGTCCTTGCAGATGATAAGAGGAGGTCAATTGCAGATTTGAGAGACAGCTCCTTTGTCCAAAACAAGGAGGCACTCTGTGTTTCAGTCAAAGAGTTGTCTGCCCTCTATCTGTCAATGGTGGCACCAAAGGAAGCAACACAGAGCTTAAAACTGGTAAACATTTATATCTGTTACTTTGTTACTTTACGGACCCAAGAAAATAGAGTTAATTCTCTTGATGTTGCCCAGAAGTTATTGTTAGATATTTTATTACCAGAAAATAACATGTAATGCACAAAATACCATATATACGTGTAGCCATTTATTTTTATATTAATGTGTAAATACAATATAACTAAGCCACGGTCATGACAACATTGACTATTGAGGCAAAACTTGACCTGAAATACTTGTTTCCATTCAGGCACATCAGTCAACTGAATCTGGAAAAAGAGCTAAAATATTCAAGGTAAGTTTGAATTTTGCATTGTTTCAAAAACATCTACCACATTATCTCAACAACACCAAACAACAGTATGGGATACCATTTACTCTGTAGAGTTCTTATTTCAATGTGGTTGCATTTAGTGGTTGCTTTCATCTAACCCACTAACCCTCAGAACATGGAAGGCGAATCAGCTGGCATTGTTTGAGAGGTAACACATGGTCCTTGTTGCATGTGTGCACTAGGGGGCATGTTTTCCACTAATCAAGCTAATTTATGATGTAAAGAACTCAGTGATGAGAAAGTTGCTTTGCTCTTCTAAGATAAGATGGCAGAAGACGCCCAAACAAGGAAAGATGGCCTTATTCCACCTCCTTTAGCCAAACATCACCCAGGACCAGAAGACACCTCTGGGGAACATTCCCAAAAGTTAATGCCAGGCCAAGTAACCAGAGAAACGTTATACCAGCAGAGGCAGAAGTGTGAATTGAAAAGACTCCTGAAGCACACTCATCCAGAGTTGAAGAAGTTGGATGAAGTCGTGGACGACGAACTTGCCGAGGTTTTGAGCTCAGAGACCGGGATGACAGCTGGTGAAACCGGATACGAGGGAGAGGTCTTCTCGAGATGCCTGTTATTTGAGAACTGTGCTTCGAGCAACAGCGTGTCTCCTTACACTCCCAAGATGCACATGTCACACAGACAAGTGGATGAAGGTGATGGCAGTAAAAAATCTGCCATGTTTGAGAAACACGAGCAGGGGCCGTGTCATGAAAGTGTTAAAGAGGTTGTGCAGGATGACACAAGACTTACAGATCCTAATAGAGAGTGTGAGGAGATAAGAA
This sequence comes from Solea solea, assembly GCF_958295425.1. Lineage (NCBI taxonomy): Eukaryota > Metazoa > Chordata > Actinopteri > Pleuronectiformes > Soleidae > Solea > Solea solea. The sequence continues at coordinate 33,354,875 of NC_081134.1, read as the reverse complement.
TAGACTTTCAAGCTTCCCGAAGGATATTTGAGAGTCAGTCTGAGAAAACATTTAGGCCAAATTCAGATAATAGGTCACCGGGAAAAGTTTCTATTATTAGGGATGACAAGGGGGTCGTCCAAACACAAAAACATGAGTTTGAAACCTGCAGCAAAGATAATCTACATGGTCAAAACAAGATCAGTGCGTGTACCACAAGCTTTGATTTGACAAGTCCGCCACAGAAACAGGAGCCACATGTTTGTACTGTTGACCAAAGCACTGACCTCAACTTCTTTAGTAGTGAAGAAATGTTTTCTGGTGACGCAACCTCTGAAGATGACCCTTCAAGCCTCACAGATCTAGGAGGACCTGAGGAAATCATCCAAACACGTGTGGCTCTTTTCAGAAACAACCCGTTTATTTCATCAAACATAGAACGAGAAAAATCCCCAATCCCAGCAAATATCTGTGTGGCATATGAAGCCCCTTTGATAACTAATGTCAAAAACAGAGCCCATCTGTTTGAATCAATGCCCTTTGACCAAATTAAGCATCAGAATAAGGATGACATTGAGACAATGGTGGAGAACATCAAGGAGACACTGAATACCCTTTATCGTGCTAATGCCATACATTCAGATGGCTCAATCATTGAGGTTAATGAGACAATGATAGCAAAAAAGGCTAAATTTGTGCTCCTAGAGAGTCGGCCTGAGATAAAATACGACGAGGTGGCTGAAGGTGGTGCACAAAACTTTATAGTCCAGTTGTTGCCAAGGTCAAACCTGAAACCACAGATCACTTATCTCAAGGAGGATAGAACAGGAAATATGGATGCCACAGTCCTGAGTGTGCCTGTGCACCACTGGCATTCCACTACCAGCCAAGACATGGAGTGTAAAACTGCCAATGTAGTTCAGCTTGTCGAGGATATTCTCAATCAGGATAACTCTTTGAGGAAAGGAGTCATCATTCAGGAGGACGCTAACAAATGTGCAGAAGTCATTGTTTACTCCCTCTACTTTTATTTTGATGAGAAAGACGTGAAAGGTTATTGCGCTCCACAAGGAAATGATGCAAATTATAAAGAACCAGAAATAGTGGAAACTCATGACATTAAAACAGAGACTCAAGGTAAGAAAGGCATAATTGAATCTACCATAAGCTGCCTTCTAGATACTCCTCGAGACCAAACGTGCACTGGCTCAATCAGGCCTGAGGTCACTGAAAAAGGGAACGTGAAACTATTCAAGAGTTGTATTGAAAAGGGAGATTTGGAGTATTTGAAAACTCTGCAGATTGAAGCCACAGAGCAGGAACAAGAACTCACTCCAAACCAGACTGAGGTGGAACAAACAACACAGCTTCAAAGTGATCAGACAGAGGAGAGTTCTTCAGAGTGGGTCCCAGTGGATGTAAAGAAGCTGAAATGCTTGTTCTCTGTGGATCAAAGACAAAATCAACCAAAACACACTCAATCTACCACATATTCTAATGCAATTCAAGGTCAAAGAGTGGCAATTGGAAAGAGCCAGAACTCCACAGAGTGTGGTTTTATTGCACAAGAAGTGTGTAATTTCACAGCTGAAACATCTGGGTTTTATCTACATCCTGGTCCACAGGATGACAACGGGGTCCACCAAGCTCAGCTAGTTGAAGTGTTAGATGATGACGATGAGATATCAAACCTCAAATCTGCAATTGATAGCCTTCAGGAGGCCACAGCTGAGGCAAAATCTTTGTATCAGTCATCACAAAACAAACAGAAACGTCTTTTTCCGGAATCTATTGAACAATCCCCAGGACCAGAAGCTGAATTGCATCAAAAAGTGGACTTGCTTTCTTGTACTTCAGTTCAAAAAACACATAACCAAGACAAAAGTACAGCGATATGCAATGAAAAGGAACATTCAGAGGCTACCCCTTGCAAAAAGAATCCAAAGGACACAAATGTGGTCCAAAACAAATTTGAAACCATTGTTGACAGAACAGAGACAAAATGTGAACAACAAGAGGAGGAAATAGTTTTTCAGGGTAAATTTCAAGAAGCTTTGGATTCCTTGGGGAGATCCCATATTAATGTCTCAAGGGGAGATTTCAAAGCAGCTATGGTATATAAAAACTCTTCCAGAACTCAAAAAGACGGCTTCCAAAAAGTGGACAAAGCATCAGTTCAGCAGACTGACAACCACTGTGAAAAGGATGTGGTCCAAAACAAGATTGAAACTCTTGTGGATAGACCAGACACAAAGCATGAACAGCAAGAGGAGGATGAAGTTGTTTTTGAAGGAAAACTTCAAGAAGCTTTGGATTCCTTGGAGAGATCCAATATAAATGTCACAAGAGGAGATTTCAAAGCAGCTATGATATATAAAAAATCTTCCAGAACTCAAAAAGACAGCTTCCAAAAAGTGGACAAAACATCAGTTCAGCAGACTGAGAATCTCTGTCCTCAGAGTGAATCAAGATCAGCTCAAATGAAATCCATACAAGAAGATGTGGTCCAAAATAAAATCGAAACTCTTGTTGACAGCCCAGAAACAACACATGAACAGCAAGAGGATGAAGTTGTTTTTGAAGGTAAACTTCAAGGAGCTTTGGATTCCCTGGAGAGATCCAATATTAATGTCTCAAGGGGAGATTTCAAAGCAGCCATGATATATAAAAATTCTTCCAGAACTCAAAAAGGCAGATCTCAAAAAGTGGATAAGACATCTTTTCAGAGGCCCAATACTGAGGAGCTCTGTCCTGTGATTGAATCCAGATCAGCTCAAGTTAAATTGTTACAGGAGGTTTCTATGGAGCAGGTGAATGTGCCCAATGTGGAGTGCCATAACCAGAGTGAAACCCTCAATAAATCAGCTGCAAGTGCTGCCACGGAGGAAAACAAAAGACCAATTGTTTCAAAACCAGCCATCCCACCTAAACCAAAGCATCTGAAAAAGAAACAAAGAGATAGTCAATCAAGCGACACAAAAGAATTTGAGTCAAACCAAACAGACATTTTAAGATCTGAAACTAAACTGCAATCTCAAGAAAAAACTGTAGGCAAGGATGAAGATGTGTCAACCAAGAACCAACCAAATAAAATAAATGCCACACCTAAAGTGATAACCCCCGAGGAAAGAAACCAGGCCAAAGACACAATGAATGAAACAGATGAGAGTCATGTAGATTTCAGTGAAGCGTGCCAAAAATTTGGAGGTAAGAAGTCTTCGTCTATAAAAAATGCCCCTGTGAAGCCAAAACGGGTCAAACTCGCCCACCCCGACAACAAAAACCCAAAAGATACAATTGAAGCTAACAAATCCACCATTCTTTCACATATGGATTCTAAACCACAGCAAACTGTTACTGATCCATGTCACGCTGGCACACAAACCGTTGATGGCAAAGACCGGCACGAGACTGGGGGACAAATTAAACAAGAAAGTAAAGTTGAGATGAGAGAAAAGAGAGCGCGAACCGAGACAGAGGACGAGTGCCGGCAGCGTTTGTCAGTTCACATGGACGACATCATGAGAGGGAACATAACAGCAGCCATGGAAATTTTTGATAACTTGCAAAAGCAGGAGGAGCTGCAGAACATTCTGAGTCGCGTTGAAGAGATTGAGCAAGACACGAGCGAGGTGGATGTGAGATCTATGAGGAGGGTGTTTGAGAACGTGCCAGAGTGGGTCGTCACCTCCAACGACAAGAAACAAAAAAAGCTAGAAGTGGAACACAGAGAGGAGACGTCACCATTGATGGACAACCCTCAAAGCAAGTCATCGATGGCACATATTTTTGGTGATCTTGAAAGAGCCAGTGAGGAAATTATGAATCTGAAAGAGCAGACCTTAGCCAAACTTATAGACATAGAAGAAGCCATAAAGAAGGCTCTTTGCTCTGTCTCGACATTGAAATCTGACTCAGATATTGCTGGTTTATCGTGCTTGTTCAAAGAGTCCTTGGGTACGATGAAAGAAGCTCCATCTTCTGAAAATATTAGTAAAATTAGTATTGGGTCATGCAGAACAAAATCACAGGAAAGCCCTACCACAAAGGGAAACATGGCTAGACAAGGTGCGGCCACTGAAGTAGCCTCTGCAAAGCAACCACCAAGTCCCCCATCTTCACCTGCCTTCATCTCCATAGAGTCTGGCATTAAAAAAATGGATAAAACAGATACGGCACAGCCAGAGTCCGCAATTTGTCCCATGTGTCAGCACAGCCCAAAGACGGAAGAGAAATTCCGCACAACAAAGACCCTGACGTGCCACAGCCCAGCTCAAAAAGAAGGTCAAAAACAATCCACCTACAGTCCAGTTCACCCCAAACGAGAGTGCAGCGTGCTCGAGGTGCAAAACGACCAAGAGGGGAATCCCATTGTAGGAACCAAAACAGTCACACAAAACTATGAGCGTTCAGATCACATTGGTAATCGGTTTTACTCGTCCAAAACGGTTGTCACCACGCAACCAGAAACCATGCTAACAGCCACGAGTCCAACATCTGTCAGTGCGGCGACACATCAGGTCACAACATACCCAGAAGTCCACCTGCCAGTCAACCGTAATACTAAGATGGTTTAGCTGTAGTTATTGAGTGGCTAAATTTGGACTTTTTTTAGATTATCAGTGACAAATTGTCTATATTTAGCTTTTTTTGTTTATACATAAAAAGGTTGCCATTGCAGTACATGTTTTAATGTTTGACTAGTTTTTTTTTGTATTCTTGAAACGTACATTTGAAATTAAACACACTTTTTGGTTTTGAGTCATGTCACGTTGTTTTGTTGATGGTTTTTTTTCATGAAAATCTATCTTTTATCATCAGTTTCAAGCGACTTGTCAGGAGACGTGCTATGCCTGCCTGAAGCCGGTTTATCCCATGGAAAAAATAACGGCAGAAAAATACATTTTTCACAAAACGTGCTTCATTTGTAAACAGTGCAAGAAAAAGTTAAGGTGAGAATATTAAGCAGGAGATTCTGCTGTACTCTTTATTTTCAATTATCTCTCAATATTTGACCTATTTCTTCTTGTATTAGAATGAATCAATGAAATATTGGCCTGGATATAAGATAACTCCAAATACCCTATGCAACAAAAGAGTAATACGATATTATAATATTTAATATATTTGATAATAGATTTAATGCAAACAACTGCATGCATTTTCATAGTATGGTAATGCAAATCAATCATAACATACCTGTATAAAGTCTTCCACTATTTGGTTTTGCTCGTGCGACACAATTACAGTATAATATTTTGTATTTGGGCCAATATCTACAATTAAACTAAATTAAAGTACATTCATAATGTTATATTGATTAATTGGTTGATTAATTATGTTCAATGTACACTTTATACATACTGTTTGAAAGATATCAATCAAATTTTGTACAAATTTCACAAGACTTCTGATTTATCAACTAATAACATTGTTAACATTTGGATTGGATTGCAATCTTTTTATTGTTTTTCTCATGATAAATGACGGAACAGAACAATACTGCTAAAGGCACCGTATGTAAGTATTCACTGTTGCTACATAGCCAGTGTTAGCACTGTCAGCTACTTAATAACCATTTAAAATGATAATGAATATTCCAAGTTCAGCATCAAATGTCATTTATTTGCAAAAAAAACTTCCCCTCACAATAGAGAGCAACATTTACTTAACTGCCTCCTGAGGCACAACATGGTATTGCAAGAGAAGACGGGTATGTACCACTCGACTGTATTTAAAAAAAACTGCACAAAGTCTTCCAGCTATAAATCCCGTGCCAGTTTTAAACCTTAAGATTTGCAAAAAACAAACACCTGCAACACGTTGCCTATTTCTCTCTGAATTGGAATATCATTTACAAAACTGAAAATCTCAGCTGACATAGGTCAATAGGTGGGGGCCACATGGAGAACACATGGAACAACCATCCACTCACACTCTCACAGCTATGGTCAATTTACAGTGTCCAATTTAATTAATCCCCAAATCTGCATGTTTTTGGACTGTGAGAGGAAACCGGAGAACCTGTAGAAAACCCATGTAAAGTTGAACAGTTGTCAACATCTGCTGCATGCAACATGAGTAAGACAAGCAACAGATTCACAAAGTGGTTCAGTGTAACGCTGCCCCGTTCAAAATGAGACAGCATTTCAGTCTATATCTTCAGTTAGAATTTAAAATGGTGCAATACAATCTACATGATTAAAAATGAATAAATATGAATCATTTGCATTGGGACTTATGTGTGTTTTTTCCGTAGCATGCAAAATTACACACCTTTACACGGGGAGTTCTACTGCATATTTCATTACCAACAACTGTTCAGAAAGAAAGGGAACTACGACGAGGGCTTTGGATTTGCTCAACACAAGAACCAGTGGCTCCTGAAGAAAACTCCCAACGTGGTACGCGGCGAACTGGAAGCATAAATGCACACTGTAAATGTGAGTACCACGATCAGAAACATTGCTCATGCTAGGTTTTCGTGATTAGCTTTCATAAACTCTTCTGTTTCCGTCCACAGCCAATGAAACGGCGACCATGACAATAAAACACAAATCTATTTGATTTTTTAAAAGATATTTGGAGGACCATGTAATGAATCATCATTGTTTGTTTAGTTTTGTATTTTAGTGTGGTTATGACGACCAATTAGAGTCATTTCGCTCATGGGCTGATCTTCTACAACAGATATATGAAATAATTAATCAACCAATCGGAAAAACCATTTTGATTCAACCAGCAGATTGTTTTGTGATATATATTCAACTGTGTAATGTAATATCAACAAAAATCATACAATAGTTAAAGACGGTAATAAATAGTAGCATTTTTGTGACATCAACAACCACTGTTTATTTTCATACATGTCGGTATAATTTTGGTTGGTCTCTGTGCATTTTAGAGAAAAGCATAATATTGGTTTAGCCTTTTTGTCTGATCAGGTTCACGCTTCAGCATTTTATAATTTCCCGTTTATAACCTGAGCAATGGTAAATGTGAATTTAAGAGTAAAACCACCAACAACCTCAACCTAATTACAGACTGTCAACAATAATAATATTACTATGTCAGATACACACAATGAAATAAAAAAAATAAAAAGTATAAAACACCTGTTTTATATTTTTCTTTTCTTTTCTGCTGTGGATACAATCTTGGCAGTGCCACTCTCCTGTTTCCTGAAATAAAAAAAAGAAAAAAGAAAAGGTTTTTTACAATTGCATTGGTTATCCTGATAAATCCTGATGAGAGCTACTCACCCGAGTTCAGCGTAGTCCTGAAGTTCAACATTGCAGGTTTCAGGGAGTAATAAACACAAGCCTCCAGCAGCAATGGAGAGGATGCCGTAGATCAGCATGGGGATGGTGTAATGGTAGACCTGCAGGAGTGTGATCAGTGGCTGGAGGATGCCCGCAACGCGACCACACATGGTGTTCAGACCCATGCCACTCTGCCTACCAAAGCCAACTTATATGAGCTAACATGGACTTTACTATATCTCACTCCAATATAGGACCTACTTTACCTTAACACAGTCGGGTACAGTTCTGCAGTGTACACAAAGATTACGGCGAAACAGGCAGTGGCAGCAAATTTTCCTAGCACAGCTATGACTGTGATCACCACCGGAAGATCTGGAGAGGAAAAAAACCCAAGACAAAATCCCATTTAGGACAAACATAAATTAGAGTCATGTTAGAATGTGACACATTACCTTTTGGAATAACAAGTATCCCAAGACAAGCAAGACCTCCAAGAAATAGCACCCCCGCTTGACTTATTCTCCTCCCAAAGCGCTGGATAAATAGCAAAGAGCCCAGACGTGCGGGAATTTCTACTACACCAAAGACGAATTGTGTGACGTAGATGTCCACCCCAAAATTGTCAACACTCAGGCTCAGTCCGTAGTACAACAGATTTGTTGCAAACCTAATACGTGAGAGACTTATATCGTCAGTGCCACCATAAAGGTAGTGATGTTACATTACATCAATCTCTTGATGTAGAAGAGATTGGGATTGAAATGAACTCACCAGATGTAGCTCATGATGAGAGCCCGCTTTCTCAGATATGAGATTCTGAAGATGTCCAACATGCTTTGTCTTCTGGACGTTTCCACAAGCTCCACCTAAATATTTTAGGGTGTATTCACCACATTTTAAATATTGTGTTCGATTTTTGGCAGAAGTCAAAGATTCTTTTACATTGACTTTTAAGCAAAACAAGAGAGGAATAAGCTACATAGAAGAAGTCTTGGAAAGAACTCCACTACGGAGGAACAGATAGAGGGTGAGAGTGCCGTGGTGGATCCAAGTGCTGAAGGAGATGGTAAGGTAAGTGCTGGGACAGAAGATGCTCTTGGAAGAGCTGGGTTCTGGTAGTGTAGTGCTCGGTAGGTCATTCCACCAGCGTGGAACGACACATGAAAAGAGTCTGGATTGTCTGGTGTGGCGTGTTGGCACCACCAGATGACAATCATTTGATGGACGGAGTAGTCGAGGGGTAACATAAGCCTTTTAAAGTTGCTCACCTGATTCAATAAGTCTTCTGGGACCTTCCTCCCATTCATCTTAGCTGCCCTCTGGATCTCCTTTATGGCTTTCTTCTTCTTGCCGTTGGTGATGAGCCAGCGGGCCGACTCTGGCAGAATCCTAGGTGATGTGAAAATAAACTAGTAAATATTCATTCTTCTGCCTGCCGTTACACATTTTAAACATGAATGAAAAATGAATATGGTATGCTAACAAGTAAAAGAGTCCCAGGACGAGGACAAGAGGGCAGTAGAGCACCAGCTGCAGGATCCTCCAGTTACGGACCAAATAGGCAATGCCAGATATGATCATCAGTCCAAGAGAGAATGTAGATTGGCAGATAATGGTACACAGAGCAAACTTGGAAGAATCGCTCCATTCCCCAGCTTGAAAGCAATGGCACAGAATGTTTGTTTTGAGGAGTACAAGTTAATATTCATTATTAGTCATATAAAGCTATGATCAGTTGTGAATGTTGAGACTTACCGAGGACAAAAACAGTATTAAAAATACCAGAAACTGCGATGCCACACAAGAATCTGAAAACCATATAAACGTAGACGTTGGGTGAGAAAGCAGCGGCAACACCACACAGCAGCAGCTGAAGGTGTGAGAGGAGGACCACGAAACGTCGACCAAACCTGCAAAAAAAAAGGAGAGAACTGTTCCACATTTGATGTGTATTTATGATGCAAAATACACTTCAATAGGCTTCTAATGCACAATTAAAGACCTGTCAGCCATCGGTCCAAACACCACTGCTCCAAACAAGAGACCGGCCATGTAGACGGACTGCGAGTACTCAATGAAACTGCTCCTGTCACACACCAAGTCAAACTGATGACGGGGAAAAGGGAAACAGTTAAATGGTGAATGGAGATGGGGTTTTTTTTATCATGGAAATCATGAGCATATTTAAAGATTGCTGCTGGTGTCGTAACTAGACTTGATGCAACTGTTAGTGTGCAAAGATATTCCGCAACAAAATGATCTCACTTGTTTATTTTCATTTATTAGAGCAAAATTTACACTTCAATCAGTGACCAAGTGACCAACACAGCCACAATCCTTTTCAATAACCGTCCATGTAGTCTGTTAGTTTTTGTTGCCTTTTTTGTTGCAGCAGTAGCCAAGTTCTCAATAAGGTTTAGTTACAGCACATACTGAGATGACTTCATGTACCACAGCTGTTTTAACATAGTATAGCAAACATAATGAAGAGCAGTTTGGGTCACATTTACCTCGAATAACCAGAGAAACACGCAGCCTGTGAATAACCCTGTACTGGGTCTCAAAAGAGTGATTTATTTTTCTTTGTGTTGTCTACCACCTACACAATATTTGATCGACTGGCACAACAGAAGATCCAAAGATTGTGTACATGCAGAATGATGTTGTGATTCGCACAGAAACTGTAATAAAATTCAGTAATAAAACAGACATCTGCATTTACTGTCTCTTACCTCGGTGACAAGGCTGGAAGCACCTTTGGGTGTCTCATAAACTGATCCGTTTATGCATCCTGTCGTCGCGTTAACCCCATATGCTTCACTAGTTTCCAAATCCACTGGTGTGAACATTTCACAGCTCTCATATTTTCCATCGTCGTTCAGAGGAATGGTGAGATTTTTCTGTCTCTCCTCCGTCAGGTTGGTCGCTTGGGCCAAGATCCAGTCAGAGTTGCAGTGATGTGGGAAGTTCATACCTATGAACACCTGACCGATCAAATCAAAGGCTAAAAAAATGCTTGGGATGCATGATGCAGCGACTAAAAGTTTTTGAAATAAACCAAACTCCCCAATCTCCTTTAGGATCTGCTCAAAGTTGCTCATAATGGTACCTGTGTGTCCTCACAGTGGAACACAAAAATATCCGAATGACGTCTAACTGACACCAGTTGAAACCAGTTTCATCCTGATTATGATTAAAAAAACTAACCACAGGATCCCTCAGTACCTCAGGCGACTGAAGTCAAATATTTTCTTAGTACAATAGTACTTAGCACTAACAATGTTTACTGTAAAACCTGAACGTGGATGTTGGGGTGTTAGCTTCAAGAGGGACCAGGTGTGGAGATGGCTCAGGAAAGCAGCTCGACACAGCTGGTGCTGTGTGGCAATCAGAGACAGACAGACACCAGAGCTGGGCAGTGTGGGGACAACTTCAGTTTGTTTTAAATGTGGGCAGCAGTGGTGGCCCATCCATAGACGGCACGAGGGCACTGCCCCACCAGTCTCACATAAAGATGAAGATGAAGATTACTCTTCCTGTTTTTTTCTTTTGATTCGTGTAGTTAATACATAGCCTAGATCCACGGTTCCCAACCTGGGGTCCAAGCCCCGCTTGGGGGGCGCCAGAAATCACATGGGGGGGCGCAGAGCTTTGACCGCTCTGAGTTTGTGAGGTTAATATAATTATATTTGTGCATCCCAATCAAACACTCTACTGGATAATTAGAAGTCAGTATCACCCTAATAAAAACTATAATTTTTGATTTATTAAGCTATTTATCACCAACACCTGATCACGTTCCTGTTGTATAAGAAACATAAAAGTACCAAAGACTCACCGGTATCAATATAAGAAACCAAGGCAATACCTTGGTTTTATTTAATGAAAGCACATTATAGGAACAAAAACCTACAACTGCTGTTTATTTTTGCATATGAACTTTTTACTTTTTTGTGTGCGTCGGGTGGGCCTAGTTTGTCCTGGACACAAGCAAGGGGGGCTTCAAGGAAAAAAGGTTGGGAACCACTGGCCTAGATGATTCCATTTGGTATTTAAACATGGAGCATGATGAAAAAAAGTATTACTGAGTCAAAGTTATTTTCTTTTTTTTATGACTGCATGCTGTCAAGGTTACTAAAACAACAGGTGAACAGAAGCACACTGTAGGAAATGACTGTAAAAACCATTATGGCCATTTAAATTACATTTTTGTGCTCTTTTGTCGTTTGGATGGAATCTCGATAGTCTCATTGTCAGGTTTTCTGGAGAAAAAAAAAGAAAGAAAGAAAAACAACAAATAAAAATATTGCTTTGATTTTCTTCCGGCGATTTTCTTTTTTATATACATACGTTTCTTCAGTGTGGTCTTGAAGTCCAACATTGCAAGTTTCAGGAAGTAGTAAACAGAGGACTCCAGCAGTAATGGGGAAGATGCCGTACATCAGCATGGGGATGGTGTGATGGTAGACGCCCAGGAGTCTGATCAGTGGAGACAGGATGCCCGCGATACGAGCACACGTGGAGTTCAGACCTACACTATTCTGCCTACCAGTACAGGCACAGAGCTCATCAGCCATGCCAACTTATATGAGCAAACATATAAGGTAAGATATGGACCCATCTTACCTTAAAACAGTCGGGTACAGTTCTGCAGAATACACATACACTATGGTGAAAGTGACAGATGCCGCAAATTTTCCGAGTACAGCTAGGACTGTGACCACCGCCGGAAGATCTGGAGGAAAAAAATCTCCAAACACTTAAAAATCATAAACAAATATAATACATGTTGCATGATTATATTACAATAATAAATAATAATAATCCAACTGAATGACCCTGTGAACAACTGACGAAAGTGACTTTGACACTTTCATTGTATTGTCTGTGGTCAGAATAGAAATCAATTCAGCCACTATGGTAAAATAAACGTGCTTTGTTTGGGGTAAAATTAGTTAAACCTAGTTAAAAATACATGGAAGGCAGACAACACACCTGGACGATGAGAACAAGAATGCAAGAATGTTGTTTGTTGACTTCAATTCATCCCCTATACGTTAACCACTAAACTTGGAGACCTAGGCATCAACCTCTCCCCTCTGTATCTGGATCACAGCCTTTCTGACCAACAGACCTCAGAATCTTAGGTCAGGCCACATCTGCTCCACCACTACTATCCTCAACATTGATGTACCACAGGGCTGTGTGCTGAGCCCGCTCCTTTACTCCCTCTTCACTCATGACTGCAGACCGTTGCATGGATCCAACGCCATCATCAAGTTTGAAGACGACATCGCGGTGATCGGCCTCATCATTGACAACGACAGATGGTTTACCATCTGAACCAGTAAGCTCAGGAACAGCTTTGTCCCCACAGCTGTCGCCCTACTGAACTCTGTCCCTCGCTGAACCTCCCTCACCCCTTCTCACACCACTACACTCTCCTCATCAAGAATCTAGTATGTTCACAGTATTTATACTTCTGTACCATATCTGTGTATTCTCCAGAGGACTTCTGTACATAAACCATCTGTATATTTTGTTCAGAATACTACATCTGTATACCATGTATACTGCATCTATTTCATGTTATCTATACAGTTCTTACCTGTACATATTCCCACCCTATCTATACTGCTCTTACTACTTATCTATACTACTTAACTATACTGCTTTACATGGTGTATATACTGCACTTGCTGCTCTTTGCACTTCTGATTGGAAGCTAAACTGCATTTCGTGACCCTGTACTTTACATGTGTAATGAAAATAAAGTTGAATCTGATCTAAAGAAAAATCTAATTTAATCTAATCTAATCTAATCTGTGGAAGTCGGTGACTTTGACCCTTTCATTGCATTGACTGTGTTCAGAATACAAGTTAAATCTACAAAACAAAAACACATGGAACAGCATTCAACACCGCTTTGGCCATTTTCATGTCCAAAGCTTGCTCTAAGAAAAACCAAGAGAGCAAAGAAACAACACTAGACTCTCCATGCTGTCAGCTGGTAGATCTTCTACTTATGAATCTATTTGTGTTGTGGTAACAATAAAATAATGATACAGTCATGTTGGCATGTGACACGTTACCTTTTGGAATAACAAGTGTCCCAAGAGTAGCAGAACCTCCAAAAAATAGCGACACCACGACACACATTCTCCTCCCAAAGCGCTGGATTAGTGGCAAAGAGCCCAGACGTGCAGGAATTTCTACTAGACCAAAGATGAACTGTGTGAGGTAGATGTCCAACCCAAAGTTGCCAACATTCAGGCTCAGTCCGTAGTACAACAGACTTAGTGCAAACCTACGACATGGGAGACATGTGGTCAGTGTCACCAGAGAGGTAGTGATGTAGAAGAGACAGCAGATTGTGATTGAAATGAACTCACCAGATGTAGCACATTATGAGAACACGTTTCCTCAGATATGAGATTCTGAAGACGTCCACCATGCTTCTTCTCTCAGATGTTTCCTCAACCTCCAACTTTTAGATGTATTAGTTTATAATTCAGAGCATTGTTATTTTAGATTTCTTTCTTCTTATTCTTGAATGTCACTCACCTGATTCAATATGTCTTCTGGGACCTTCCTACCATTCACCTTAGCTGCCCTCTGGATCTCCTTTATGGCTTCCTCCTTCATGCCCTGGGTGATGAGCCAGCGAGCCGACTCTGGAAGAATCCTAGGTGTCGACGTGAAATATAAACATTCATTATTTTCCCACAGCTGCCATTTTAGAAACATGAATACGGTATGTGAGGCTGCTGACCAGTAAAAGACTCCCAGTAAGACGATAATAGGGCTGTAGAACACCAGCTGTAGGATCCTCCAGTTACGGATCAAATAGGCAATGCCAGACATTATCATCAGTCCAAGAGAGAACGTCAAAAGGCACATAATGGTAACCAAAGCAAATTTGGAAGAGTCAGTCCATTCTCCACCTTAAGAGCAAGAAGACAACAATGCTATTAGTGGGTGACAGAATCTTAAAATGGTGCTTTTGCTTCTCACAGTGGCAGAACCAGAAATGATACTGTTGTGGACAGCAGTTCTTGGTGATACCAGGTTTCAGTTGTGAATATTGAACTTACCAAGAACAAATCCACACAGAATAATGCCAGAAGTTGCGATGCCACTGAAGAATTTGAAAACTATATACACATAGATGTTGGGTGAGAAAGCAGAAGCAAGACCACTCAACATGAGCTGAAAGAATGCGATGAGGAGCACGAAGCGTCGACCGAACCTGTGAAAAAAGGAAAAACTATGAAACATTTTCATCCATTTCAATCCGTTTCTTCTCCACATCTACAGTAAAGTGGCGTCAGTACCTGTCAGCCATCGACCCAAACACCAGTGCTCCCACCAAAAGACCGGCCATGTGGATGGACTGTGAGATCTCAATGAAACTGACCGTGTCACACATCAGGTCAAACTGATGACGGGAAGGAAGAAAGAAAATATTAAAATGGTGAACAGAGATTTAGTTTAATTGTGCATAGAATGAGTCATCACAATGACAATGGCAGGGTGGTGAAATTAAATTCTTTGCCATTCAAAACGACATGTATTGAAATGGCTCTACGTCATTTCAGTCTTGGTCACAGAATAGAATAGAATAGAATAGAATAGAATAGAATAGAACTTTATTGTCCACCAAGGTGGAAATTCACCTTTGGCTCACTAGCATAAAAACATTGAATCTTAAAAGGAGACAGTACATAGTTAAAATAAAATAAGAGGTAGTCACAAAAATAAATAGAAATAAAAGACATTGTAAAAGACATTGAGAACGCCACAGACACTAAAAAATGCTTTTTGGTGGTCACTTTGTGGAATTTTACATACATATTGCATTTTTGGTTGTATGTATTCCCGTGTCTGGTCAAGAACTGGAGAATAAATGAGTGTCTTTTACCTCAGTGACAATGCTGGAAGCACCTTTGGGCGTCTCATAAATTGATCCGTTTATGCATCCTGTCGTCGCGTTAACCCCATATGCTTCACTAGTTTCCAAATCCACTGATGTGAACATTTCACAGCTTTCATATTTCCCTTCATTTTTCAGGGAAATGGTGAGATTTTTCTGTGTCTCCTCCATCAGGTTGGTCGCTTGGGCAAAGATCCAGTCAGTGTTGCAGTGATGTGGGAAGTTCATACCTGTGAACACCTGACCGATCAAATCAAAGGCTAAAAAAATGCTGGGGATGCATATTGCAGCGACTAAAAGTTTTTGAAATAAACCAAACTCCCCAATCTCCATCAGGATCTTCTCAAAGTTGCTCATATCGGTATCTGTGTGTCTTCACAGTGGAACACAAAAATATCCGAATGACGTCTAACTGCCACCAATTGAAACCAGTTTCATCCTGATTATGTTTAAAAAAAACTAACCACAGGATCCCTCAGTACCTCAGGCGACTGAAGTCTAAATTGCTAAAGTCAAATTTTTTCTTAGTTAACAATGTTTACTGTAAAACCTGAACGTGGATGTTGGTGTGTTAGCTTCAAGAGGGACCAGGTGTGGAGATGGCTCAGGAAAGCAGCTCGACACAGCTGGTGCTGTGTGGCAATCAGAGAGAGACAGACAGACAGACAGACAGACAGACACCAGAGCTGGGCAGTGTGGGGATAATTTCCGTTTGTTTTAAATGTGGGCAGCAGTGGCGGCCCATCCATAGAGGGCGCTAGGGCGCCATCGCACAAGTCTCACATAAAGAAGAACATAGGTGTCATCTATAATAATTTATAAAAACAATGAAATTTTAATAAAAGATCTACACATTTTACAGTTTAAAAATGATCCCTCGTTTGTTTACAGCGCGTCAAGTTACGTATTTCCAGTTCCTGTTTTTGATTTGTGTAGTTAATAAATAGCCTCGATCCATGGTTCCCAACCTGGGGTCCAATGCCCGCTTGGGGGGGCGCCAGAAATCACATGGGGAGGCACAGATCTTTGACCGCTCTGGGTTTGTGAGGTTAATATAATTATATTTGTGCAGCCCAATCAGACACTCTACTGGATAATTAGAAGTCAGTATCACCCTAATAAAAACTATAATTTTTGATTTATTAAGCTATTTATCACCAACACCTGATCACGTTCCTGTTGTATAAGAAACATAAAAGTACCAAAGACTCACCGGTATCAATATAAGAAACCAAGGCAATACCTTGGTTTTATTTAATGAAAGCACAGGACAGTTTTTATCTATATACACTGTGAGAATATAGGAACAAAAACCTACAACTGCTGTTTGTTTTTGCATATGAACTTTTTACTTTATTCTTTTTTGTGTGCGTGCCCTGGACAGGGGTTCAAGTCGGGTGGGCCTAGTTTGTCCTGGACACAAGCAAGGGGGGCTTCAAGGAAAAAAGGTTGGGAACCACTGGCCTAGATGATTCCATTTGCTATTTAAACATGGAACATGATGAAAAAATATATTACTGAGTCAAAGTTTTCTTCTTTTTTTATGACTGCATGCTGTCAAGGTTACTAAAACAACAGGTGAACAGAAGCACACTGTAGGAAATGACTGTAACAACCATTATGGTCATTTAAATTACATTTTTGTGCTCTTTTGTGGTTTGGATGGAATCTCGATAGTCTCATTGTCAGGTTTTCTGGAGAAAAAAAAAGAAAGAAACAAAAACAACAAATAAAAATATTGCTTTGATTTTCTTCCGGTGATTTTCTTTTTTATATACATACGTTTCTTCAGTGTGGTCTTGAAGTCCAACATTGCGAGTTTCAGGAAGTAGTAAACAGAGGACTCCAGCAGTAATGGGGAAGATGCCGTACATCAGCATGGGGATGGTGTGATGGTAGACGCCCAGGAGTCTGATCAGTGGAGACAGGATGCCCGCGATACGAGCACACGTGGAGTTCAGACCTACACCATTCTGCCTACCAGTACAGGCACAGAGCTCATCAGCCACGCCAACTTATATGAGCAAACATATTAGGTAAGATATGGACCCATCTTACCTTAAAACAGTCGGGTACAGTTCTGCAGAATACACAAAGACTATGGTGAAAGTGACAGATGCCGCAAATTTTCCGAGTACAGCTAGGACTGTGACCACCGCCGGAAGATCTGGAGGAAAAAAATCTCCAAACACTTAAAAATCATAAACAAATATAATACATGTTGCATGACAATATTACAATAATAAATAATAATAATAATCCAACTGAATGACCCCGTGAACAGCTGACGAAAGTGACTTTGACACTTTCATTGTATTGTCTGTGGTCAGAATAGAAATCAATTCAGCCACTATGGTAAAATAAACGTGCTTTGTTTGAGGTAAAATTAGTTAAACCTAGTTAAAAATACATGGAAGGCAGACAACACACCTGGACGATGAGCACAAGAATGCAAGAATGTTGTTTGTTGACTTCAATTCATCCCCTCTAAGTTAACCACTAAACTTGGAGACCTAGGCATCAACCTCTCCCCTCTGCATCTGGATCACAGCCTTTCTGACCAACAGACCTCAGAATCTTAGGTCAGGCCACATCTGCTCCACCACTACTACCCTCAACATTGATGTACCACAGGGCTGTGTGCTGAGCCCGCTCCTTTACTCCCTCTTCACTCATGACTGCAGACCTGTGCATGGATCCAACGCTAGGGCTGTAATCAACCAAAGAAATTCATGGTTGACTGAAGCCCTGAAATTTCAACTCAAAATCGACTAGTCGGGGGGGTGGGCTGATGGCTCTGAAAGCGTTTTGCATCTTGTGCATCTGCGCAAAATCATAGTGCATGATTTCCGAAGATATGCTATATACTATACTATAGTACGTTGATATCAGCGCGATATCAACTGTTGAGGAATATTTAGATTATTTGTCTCTGTGCATGTCCTCACACAGAGGGAGACTGAACATAGGAGCTCAGTTTCACGGCTGAGACACAAATAGATCGCTGCCGTTGTTGCGGGCGAGTGTGGCTGCAGTTATAAAACGAATCATTGATTAATGGACTAAAACATTGAAATATGCCAATTCTGATATGTTCATGTACTCAAAACGGACAGAGCAACATAACGAAGACAGACTGTAGCTCAAAATTAAATAAAACCACCGTAGTCTTTCTGATGCCTTTCTGTCACCGGTGGGTTGGGCTAATCCAAAATACTGAAAACAAGGGGGGTGTTCTCTGAAGACCCGCTGTTACCTGTGGAACATGGGTGCTCTGAAAACACCCCCATTAGCACTTGGTACATTCCTCCAGATGAAATCAAATTAACCATAGACTGTATGAAATTAACATGGCAAAAAGTCGATTCATCAGAATTTGAGTCGAACCAGAACAGATCGACTGATTAAAAGACCAGTCGACCGGGACTTTACAGCCCTATCCAACGATATCATCAAGTTTGCAGACGACACCGCGGTGATCGGCCTCATCAGTGACAATGACGAGGCCGACTACAGGGCGGAGGTACCGCATTTAGCTGCATGGTGCACTGACAACAACCGGCTCCTGAACACCAGTAAGACTAAGGAGCTCATTGTGGACTTCAGGAGGGAGCCAAGAGGCTCACACGACCCCATCCATATCAACGTTATGGCTGTTCAACGTGTCTCTAGCTTCAAGTTCCTGGGGACCCACATCTCTTGTCCTGGACAACTCCTGGACAACACCTCCAGCCTGGTCAAGAAGGCCCACCAGAGACTCTTCTTCCTGAGGACACTGAAGAAGAAGAACCACCTGTCCTCTCCCATCCTGGTGAACTTCTACCGCTACATACTACAATCTGTATACCATGTATACTACCTATCTATTTCATGTTATCTATACTGCTCTTACCTGTACATATTCCCACCTTATCTATACTGCTCTTACTACTTATCGATAGTGCTCTATAGTCCGAAAGTGCTTGCAGGCTGTGAAGAGGCCGTAAACAAAGGCGCACAACACAACTGGACAACAAGAACACTTATGCAAGAATGCTGTTTGTTGACTTCGGCTCAGCATTCAACACTGCTTTGGCCATTTTCATGTCAAAAGCTTGCTCTAAGAAAAACCAAGAGAGCAAAGAAACAACACTAAACTCTCCATACTTTCAGCTGGTAGATCTTCTACTTATTAATCTATTTGTGTTGTGTTAACAATAAAATAATGATGTTGGCATCTAACACATTACCTTTTGGAATAACAAGTGTCCCAAGAGTAGCAGAACCTCCAAAAAATAGCGACACCACGACACATATTCTCCTCCCAAAGCGCTGGATTAGTGGCAAAGAGCCCAGACGTGCAGGAATTTCTACTAGACCAAAGATGAACTGTGTGAGGTAGATGTCCAACCCAAAGTTGCCAACATTCAGGCTCAGTCCGTAGTACAACAGACTTATTGCAAACCTATGACATGGGAGACATGTGGTCAGTGTCACCACAGAGGTAGTGATGTAGAAGAGACAGCTGATTGTGATTGAAATGAACTCACCAGATGTAGCACATTATGAGAACACGTTTCCTCAGATATGAGATTCTGAAGATGTCCACCATGCTTCTTCTCTCAGATGTTTCTTCAACCTCCAACTTTTAGATGTATTAGTTTATAATTCAGAGCATTGTTATTTTAGATTTCTTTCTTCTTATTCTTGAATGTCACTCACCTGATTCAATATGTCTTCTGGGACCTTCCTACCATTCACCTTAGCTGCCCTCTGGATCTCCTTTATGGCTTCCTCCTTCTTGCCCTGGGTGATGAGCCAGCGAGCCGACTCTGGAAGAATCCTAGGTGATAACGTGAAATATAAACATTTAATATTTTCCCACAGCTGCCATTTTAGAAACATGAATACAGTATGTGAGGCTGCTGACCAGTAAAAGACTCCCAGGAAGACGATAATAGGGCTGTAGAACACCAGCTGTTGGATCCTCCAGTTACGGATCAAATAGGCAATGCCAGATGTTACCACCAGTCCAATCGAGAACGTCAAAAGGCACATAATGGTAACCAAAGCAAATTTGGAAGAGTCAGTCCATTCTCCACCTTTAAGAGCAAGAAGACAACAATGCTATTAGTGGGTGACAGAATCTTAAAATGGTGCTTTTGCTTCTCACAGTGGCAGAACCAGAAATGATACTGTTGTGGACAGCAGTTCTTGGTGATACTAGGTTTCAGTTGTGAAAATTGAACTTACCAAGAACAAATCCACACAGAATAATGCCAGAAGTTGCGATGCCACTGAAGAATTTGAAAACTATATACACATAGATGTTGGGTGAGAAAGCAGAAGCAAGACCACTCAACATGAGCTGAAAGAATGCGATGAGGAGCACGAAGCGTCGACCGAACCTGTGAAAAAAGGAAAAACTATGAAACATTTTCATCCATTTCAATCCGTTTCTTCTCCACATCTACAGTAAAGTGGCGTCAGTACCTGTCAGCCATCGACCCAAACACCAGTGCTCCCACCAAAAGACCGGCCATGTGGATGGACTGTGAGATCTCAATGAAACTGACCGTGTCACACATCAGGTCAAACTGATGACGGGAAGGAAGAAAGAAAATATTAAAATGGTGAACAGAGATTTAGTTTAATTGTGCATAGAATGAGTCATCACAATGACAATGGCAGGGTGGTGAAATTAAATTCTTTGCCATTCAAAACGACATGTATTGAAATGGCTCTACATTATTTCAATCTTGGTCACTGCATGGAATAGAATAGAATAGAACTTTATTGTCCACCAAGGTGGAAATTCACCTTCAGATAACCAGCATAAAAACATTGAACCTTAAAAGGAGACGTACAAAAAGTAATCAAAATAGTACATAGTTAAAATAAAACAAGAGGTTGTCACAAAACATAAATAGAAATAAAAGACATTGTAAAAGACATTGAGACTGCCACAGACACTAAAAACTGCTTTTTGCTACAGGTGTGGATTAAAAGCTTGGTGGTCACTTTGTGGAGTTTTACATACATATTGCATTTTTGGTTGTATGTATTCCCTTGTCTGGTCAAGAACTGGAGAATAAACAAGTGTCTCTTACCTCGGTGACAATGCTAGAAGCACCTTTGGGTGTTTCATAAACTTCTCCATTGATGCATACTGTTGTTGTGTTAATCCCATAAACTTCGATTGTTTCCAAATCCAAATCCACTGGCGTGTACATTTTACAGCTCTCGTACGTTCCATCACTGTTCACGGGAATTGTGAGATTCTTCTGTCTCTCCTCCGTCAGGTTGGGTCCTTGGGCCAAAATCCAGTCAGTGTTACAGTGATGTGGGAAGTTCATGCCTGTGAACACCTGACCGATCAAATCAAATGCTGTAAACATACTGGGGATGCATATTGCAACAACCAGAAGTCTTTGGAATAAACCAAATTCCCCAATCTCCTTCAGGATCTGCCCAAAGTTGCTCATATTGATGTCTGTGCGTCCTCGGAGTGCAGCAGGGGACACAGAAATACACAGAAAAACCAGTGCACAAACTCTAGGTTAACAGTTATAGTGATGTGAAGAGCTCTCAGTCTGAAGTCCAGCTGATTTACTATCTTTAGCTTGATAGACATCATCTTTGGGCTGGGCAAAAATGTATGTCCTGTCCATTGTTATGCAATAGGATTTCCTTCTGATGACTGACGTGTGAAAAAAAAATGTGTGGAGTTACTAACATTCATGTTTGATCACAGTACATAATTGTATGTCCTTGAGTATTATTCAAATATCAAAAGGCAGGTCATTTAAATATTAAACATGGTGAAACTTACACACAATCAGGTCTTTTTTATTAATTTATATCAGCATACTGTCAAATTACAACAGTGTCACTTACACAGAAGCACACAATAAGAAAGTATTGTAAAAATCGTGGCGTCCATTTGATTACATTTTGGTGCTCTTCTCTGATTTTGCTGAAACCTCAGCAATCCCCTGTTCAACGTGGTCCTGAAGTTCAACATTGCAGGTTTCAGGAAGTAGAAAACACAAGCCTCCAGCAGCAATGGGGAAGACGCCGTATATCAGCATGGGGATGGTGTGATGGAAGACCTGCAGGAGTGTGATCAGTGGAGTGAGGATGCCCGCTACACGACCACACATGGAGTTCAGACCGATGCCATTCTGTCTGCAGATAATGAGCACATCAGCAACATCAAGTCTAGAAAATATGGACATTTCTACACAATGACATTTATATTTGACCTCAGAGACGGGACCTACTTTACCTTAAAACAGTAGGGTATAGTTCCCCGGTATAAACATAGAGTATGGTGAAACAGACAGTGGCAGCAAATTTGCCTACTACAGCTATTACTGTGACCACCACAGGAAGATCTAGAGCAAAAAGGGGGTATTGATATTTTGCTTTTTTTTTAGCTACAGACAGATGTCAACACATTTCTGACTTCAGTACGTGACACATTTATTACCTTTTGGAATAACAAGTATCCCAAGACAAGCAGAACCTCCAAAAAATAGCGCCCCTGCTTGACATATTCTCCTCCCAAAGCGCTGGATTAGTGGCAAAGAGCCAAGAAATGCAGGAATTTCCACGAGACCAAAGATGAACTGTGTGAGGAAGATGTCCAACCCAAAATTGTCAACATTCAGGCTCAGTCCATAGTACAACAGATTTATTGCAAACCTATGACATGGGAGACATATATCGTCAGTGCCACCACAAAGCTAGTGATGTAGAAGAGACAGCAGATTGTGATTGAAATGAACTCACCAGATGTAGCACATCATGAGAGCCCGTTTTCTCAGATATGAGATTCTGAAGATGTCCACCATGCTTCTTCTTTCAAATGTCTCCACAATAACCAGCTTTTAGATGTATTAGTGTATATTTCAGATAATTGTTGTTTTTAATGTTATTATTATTATTATTATAATAGATAATAATAATAATAATAATAATAATAATAATAATAATAATAATGACAATAATAATAATAAATGTCACTCACCTGATTCAATACATCTTCTGGGACCTCCTTCCTCCCATTCACCTTAGCTGCCCTCTGGATCTCCTTTATGGCCTCCTTCTTCTTGCCCTGGGTGATGAGCCAGCGAGGCGACTCTGGAAGAATCCTGGGTGAAATTAAATATATATATATATATCATTTTTCTGCAACGGACATTTTAGAAACATGAATATGATATGCTGACCAGTAAAAGATTCCCAGGACGATGATAAGAGGGCTGAAGAGCACCAGCTGCAGGATCCTCCAGTTACGGACCAAATAGGCAATGCCAGACATTATCATCAATCCAACAGCAAAAGAAGAATGGCAGATCGTGGTACACCAAGCAAACTTGGAAGATTCAGTCCATTCTCCACCTTCAGAGCAATAGAACCGAAGTGTGCAACTTTAAATCCATTTTTTTATTCAGCAAAATTCACATGACTCACAGCATTTGTCATGTATGAAAAACTAGAATGACACGAAACACTGCAGAGACTTCATTTTCCCGTCTTAGGTACAGATAAGACATTTTGAGCCCAAACTGAAACAAATCACATTTTTGTCACGTATAATGTATCTGATTTCATTTTAAGCATTAGGTTTCTGTTGTGAATATCAGACTTACCGATGACAAAGGCAGTATTCAAAATACCAGATACTGCCATGCCACTTAAGAATTTGAGAACCATATAAACATAGATGTTGGGTGAGAAAGCAGCAGAAACACCGCACAGCAGCAGCTGAAGGTGTGAGAGGAGGACCACCAAGCGTCGACCAAACCTGTACAAAGGCACGAAATGTGTACATTTAATGTATATTTTTAATCAATTTGGATCAGTTTCTAATAC
Source organism: Solea solea (assembly GCF_958295425.1). Lineage (NCBI taxonomy): Eukaryota > Metazoa > Chordata > Actinopteri > Pleuronectiformes > Soleidae > Solea > Solea solea. Next base: position 33,330,839 of record NC_081134.1, on the reverse strand, counting down.
ACGGCTACAGCAGAATATAGTAATCAATACCTGTCGGCCATCGCCCCAAACACCAACGCTCCAACCAAAAGACCGGCCATGTAGATGGACTGTGAGACCTTGATCAAACTGCTCCTGTCACACACCAGGTCAAACTGAAGGACACAGGAAGGGGGGAAAAAGTGAAAGAGTTGTAGTTGGAGACGTTACATTTAGTACATTTACATTCATGACAACAACAAAAAACCTGACCCTGAGCTTTTAAAAGACATGTAAACGAGGTCGGACTAACACACCCAGATAATGCTACTCATGTTCAAGTTCAACCAGACCCAAACTGGCAGAGGTGCTATTGAAATAATATAAGAATAAAGAAGCTAGTACAAAGAAAAGCTAACTTATTAAGAACTTTCAGCTTGAAGAATTAACTTCAATATTTTATGGATGGTTAATGGTTGGTAAAGAGACACAAAATGGTTCTCAACACGCTAACAGCTAGTTGCTAGCTAAAGCTGTTTTGGTCTGGGATGTAAAAGGTGAACTTGAAAACACAAGCTGAAAAAGGGCATATCGCCACTTAGCATATAGCTATCTCGAGACAAGGAATATAAGCACAATCTCTTCCTGGTTTATAAAAAGCAACTTGACTATTACCGTTAACTTGTCAGCCAACGTCGCAGAGATGCTGTCTGTACAACTTATTGTTTAGCGACACATTCTAGCTTTTAGGCTTTTGCGTTTCGTTGGAGATTTGAATTTTTTTAAATTGTTACTTTAAAAGTTTCCCCTTAACGACCACTGACTGGAAGTTAAGGAGCAGGCTGATATTTGAGTGTAACTTCCTTAGATAGTCAATTACACAGCATAGAAAAAAGCTTGATTTAACTGTGGATGAAAATGTATAGAGTGTAAATATATTTTGGAGTGATGACCGTGGTCAACTTCAATCCCTTGTCATAAAATTTGCAAGTAGAAATGAACTTTACCAAATATCCCACATTTGAAAACCTAAGGTGCTACATATATATGCATATAAAGGGGCTTATTTTAAACCCAGAGAATAACACACAAACATTCTTATGGGTTGTATATTCAGTTTCTCTCCTAGATGTTCCACAAGGGACCTTGGACCTTTAATTTGTACTCATAGTGACGGGTCTCCCTGTAAGATTTGGCCGTCACACTCCCACCATGTTAACACCATGTTAACTCTTTAATTGGCTCAGGCCTCTTGTCAGTTATATTCTGTATGAATGTTGGTTTCATGAGCTGGATCATAACGGGTACACTGCACCTAAATTTCATAAATTTGGTAGGTGGACCTGTCAGATACCTACAGTACATGATCATCCATGATCCCTCTGAATCCAAAGGATTCCCAAACGATCAGATGTGCACAGAATCTGCAATTACACTGATCAGTGTACTGCCAAGTGTCTCTTACCTCAGTGACAATGCTGGAAGCACCTTTGGGTGTCTCATAAACTGATCCGTTTATGCATCCTGTCGTTGTGTTAACCCCGTATGCTTCACTAGTCTCCAAATCCACTGGTATGAACATTTCACAGCTTTCGTAATTCCTGTCATTGTTCAGGGGAATGCTGAGATTGTTCTGTCTCTCTTCCGTCAAGTTGGTCGCTTGGGCCAAGATCCAGTCATTGTTGCAGTGATGTGGGAAGTTCATACCTGTGAACACCTGACCGATCAAATCAAAGGATAAAAAAATGCTGGGGATGCATAATGCAGCGACTAAAAGTTTTTGAAATAAACCAAACTCCCCAATATCCTTCAGGATCTGCTCAAAGGTGCTCATATTGGTATATGTGTCCTCAGAGTGCAGCGAGGGAAGCAGTCATAGTCTCTTAAGGACAACATTGAGACAAGAACAATCCCTCAGTACCTCAGGCAACTGAACTCTAGCTATTGTGCAGTTCTCTTTTTACGATGTGTGTACTGTAAAACTGGAACTTCTGTATTTTCATTAACACGTTATTATCACATTTGTGCTCAATAGAACTGTGTGAAAACAGGAATGTTGTAGAGCTCTAGTGGTTTTGAGAAGATAGAAGTGAGACATGTCACATGATCAGATTTCTGACAGAGATGGGTACACCTACTCAAGGCCACCAAGCACATAGTAGCAACTATTATACTTAGGTATAGATGTAAACATCCTCAAGATGACAAACCAAGCACCAGAACGCGGAACTTTGGACTTCACATGGCTGTTGATGGCAGATGGGATGGTCTAAGGATTTCTGAAACCACAATGGTTTCTAGGGTTCACAAAGAGGCTGAAAAAGTGATCACAGAAAGTGAACTCCAGTTCTGTGAGGGAAATTTCCTTGTTGAGGTCAAAGGAGAATGGCCAGACAACCACGGTATGCAGAAGACCGTCTCGGAGAGCACTTCAAACCACAGACGACTTTTTTTAAAAGTAAAAAATAATACTTACCAGTGAGTGCAAGTTCAAAGCTCTTGCGTCTGTCCCAGTCAAAAAAAACCCATCTCAATTCAGTTTATAATTATGTAAATGTTTGCACTGTGGGACTAAAAAATAAGAACGAGAGCTGTCAAATATAATAAAAGTCCTAGAGTCACTCATCGTATGAGCATGATTTAAGATTGAAATGGGCGTGTTTGCCCTCAGTTAAACTTTTATATCCTTCTCAAATATTAACATTTTTCTTATTTCATATGAAATATTTCTGTCGTTTTGTGTCGTCTCAGAATAGAAACGGGCCGAAGGCCGATCGTGAACCAGAAAAGCACTTATGGCGTGTTTCCACCGGCTCGCCTCGCCACAGCACGGTTAAGTTGTGTTTCCACTACCGAGAGTACTTGATACCAGGTACTTTTTTTAGTACTTAGGTACTATATGCGGCGCCGCCAGACTGCCGGCCACCGATTGGTCAGAGTGGCGTACCAGGAAGAGATGTCCGACACAAGAATCAAGCCGAACTGTAGATCAGTTAGCAATCCTAAAAAATGACCAGGGAACTGTCTAAAATCTCAATATTTAACAGAGGAATCTGGTGTATTTAGCGACAGCTAATGATTGAGTTACACTGAAAACAACTGCTTTACAAGTCACTAGTTTGTGTGTGTCGGGTGTAAAACGAAGTCGTGCAGTGATGACTCCGCCCACGTTGAGTAGGTACCATTTCTGCAGTGGAAAACCAACCTAAACCGTGCCGTGGCGAGGCGAGGACGAGCTGGGACCATCGTGGAAAAGGGCCACTACAGTCGGCTCCTGACGATCTGCGACAGACAAGACAGCAGAAATGTTGATGGACGCACGCTGAGGAGACGACGCAATCGTGCTGAAAGACAGTGAGAATAATAGCAGTTGAAGGGAGAGCAGTAAAGGAACTAATTCTCATGTGTGCAACTGCAAAACACAGAGCAGGGTAAGGAAGACCGTACTGTGAAGTCAAAAAGCTGATATGCCCATTCTTTTATTGATTCAAAATAATCAAGAGGAACATGCTTTGAACGGGGGAACAATCAAAAAAAAAGAGAGCAAATGAAAGAATGCAAAAACCAAAAAGAGGTGGGGAATTCAAATATATTACAGCCTTGATGAGTTAATGTCTGGACTAAAGACCCCCCCCCCCCTCCTCCTCCTCATCCTCCTCCCCCCGTTTTTCTCCGTCATCTGTTCAGTTGTTCAGCTCGATGGACGACAATATAAGCAGTACAATGTTGGAGAAAAGGTGAGAACAAAGCCACAAGATCTTCAGCTCCATAAGAGTTCACTCACTCAAACTCTCACACACACCTATCCTGTCCGTTGTCCACTACAGACATTTAATGGCACCAAATACTGCATGGGGGGGGGTCATTGACGTTGTCAATCTGCTTTGAGGAGATGACAGGGCCAAAACACCTGTGTATCTTTATTTCAGGAATCTCCACGAGTGACACAAAGCACATGTCAAGTACACAGAAAATCTGAATCAAAACCAAAAAGAGAGAAAGAAACAAAACAAAAACAAAAACAAAAAACACTTGGTCATTTTCAAATTTAAGGCTAGCGTAAATTTTTACACATTTAACATCAAAAGACAAAAGATTTCCCCTCGACGTTTTTTTTGTCCGCAAGCAGAAAAACAAATCATTCGATATGGCATCTGGAGGGTTTCACGACGTCGTCACACCATCAAATCAAACAGTTTAAACGTTGCTGGCGCGTCAAGATCTACAGAGATCACTGCCGTCACTAACTGTGAGGTTCACATTCATGACATACAGTAAAGTGAAGGTTTGTCCTGCAATATGAGGGAAGTCAAAGCCAAAAGAATTTGCAGCGTTGCCATTGTCTTCCTTCACGCAAGCGCTACAACCCACATTCGTGTCATAGGACAGAGAGAAAAAAAAAGGCCAAGAGTGAAATTACCCAGTATAAAAACAAACCAATGCCAAATGTCACTTATTTACACACTAGAGGTTCAAGTCAAGTACTCTTCGTCCTCTTCATCCACATCCACAAATATGCACTGAAGTCTTTTTTCTGCTTTGTTTTTTTTTGTTTGCTAAGAATTTGAGTCGATGATTTCAAACACACGCAAAAACTAAGACCGACGGACACTGACATCTGCTCATACACGGCACGTGTGTGGTTTCAGCTGCTGTCAAACATTAAATCATTTTCACTTATTAGTCACAAGAAAAATAACTAAAACAGGCCTATTTTTTCCACTATATAGAAAAATTGCAAATCACAAAATTGAACAGAATTCTTTTTGTCCTCCCCTAAAAATTTTATTTTTATAGTCAAATCAGAACAACAAGCCTAATGATTTCTGTATTTTGTAATTATTTTTTAGTATATACTGATCAATGAGCCTCAATAATGTACTGCCTATCAATTTCCCTTCATAAAAAGGTCCCCGTAATTTAAATTGCTCATAAACCAATTTGAGGCCGTAAAAACGTTATATTGTTCCGAGTAAAATGTGTTAAGATTTGAATCCTCCTTAGGAACAAATACGATTGGAACAGCAGTTGACATTATTAATTATTCTTCATATTATTAATACTTATATTATCGACAATCAGAAGAAACTTATTCTTTACAGATTGCTAACTGTTGGGGGGAGTTTACACATTTCACACTTCAGCAAATTTGAAGTTGAAATCCTGCAGATCAAAATCAACCAACAAAAAATGTTTGCCACCAGCACCTGAGACCACAATTTGTACAAATCAGGGACAAATTAATGCTCCATGTCATGAGGAGGAGGAGGGAACTCCCCCATCACGTGCATTCAGTAGTTCTGATGAATATAAGGCATTCTTACACTGAACTGGGATTTAAGGGTGTTAGTTGAGATTGTGCAAATGCATCACACATGACGAAAGGGAAAAAGTGAGGGGAGACCAGAACGGGAAAGGAAAACTCTTACTCGCATCCTTCTACGTTCACACTGTAAACTTCTTTTGTTGTTTATCTTTGAGTGATTCTCATACTGTACGTTGTGATACTTCAGCCGACCACCGAATTCAAAGTGTAAGTCGACACTGTGTAATCCTATGGGTGATAAAAACGATACTGTTTCTTTGGCAGTAGTGGTTTCTTTACAGCCATAGAAAGGAAAAAATAATAATAATGCATTAAACTATATATAGATCTATTTTTTTTGTTTGTTTGTTTTTTTAATTTTCACATTTTTTAGGCAAGTCACGGTTCCAGGTAGAACGACAGTTTAACTAATGCTGAGCTGAGCGAAGCCCATCAGTTTGACGTCGTCGGGTATTTCAGATCCCTCGATTCCAGACGCCTGTGGAACAAAAAAACACAACTGTAATGACTCACACAGCGATTAACAGTCAATGATTTAGTTGTGTGACGTGAGTGTCACTGCGATTGTTACATAAGAAGGAATCACTCACCAGTTTAAAAGTGACGTTTTTATGGCCTTGAGGTTCATCGACTATTTTCTGCAAATTTGCAGCAACTGAAAAGGGGGAAAACAAAAATATTATTTATTATGTATATAGACATTTAACTACTTCATGTATGACATTGATTTCATATTACCTGTGGATGCACACATTATGTTTTTAAGGACTCTCATTGACTTCCATTCATCCCTAAGTTAACCCTAAACTTTACATTACATGTCATTTAGCAGACGCTTTTATCCAAGGGAACTGAGTACAACCTGCCAGGGGTGGAGTTGAACTTGTGACCATGATGTCTCTGCACACAGGGGTACCGGTCTAAACCACTGAGCCACCCCACCCCAAACTTCACCACAATTCAAATCTTAGGCCTACACTTAACCAGATACTCAGAAATGAGAGTCTGCTACATTCGGACCGGACTCTGTCTTGGCAGATGCTTCATTTAAAAAAGATCGGATTGGGTTTGGGGGCTTAAAAAAAGGGTGATTGGGACATCCCTAGTGTTTTATGGATACACAGCGTTTGTAACCTTAGCATGAATGTTCTAAACCACAAACATGTGTTGTTGTTTTTTTAAAATCACTGACCTATTACTAAGTCCCTCCCGTCCACCAGGCCTGCTGACACCAGCTCCTGGGACACACCGTCTGCTGTGTCTGAAAAACAAAAAACAAACTGTCAGGAGTGATGGCACATGGCACAATCCTAACTTAGAAAAGTATGGATAAGTGAGCTTAATGTGCTAGCGTCAAGAAGGCTGTTTGAGTTCACCGAGGACGTCTGCGCTCAGCGCTGATGAATACTCAGAATCAGATTCAAAACTCCCCACAGACACAAATAATGAACGCACAGCTTGGTTTTAGACTAATGAAAATAAGCAAATAATCCACTTACCTCTGCCTGGCATAAATTCAAAGCGGATGTCATTTAGCTCCTTCTTTGAATTTCTGAAGATGCAAAAAAAACAAAACAGATTTTTTACGATTTTTTATGGCTGTCTGTGACCTTGAGTGTAAAACGCTTACTCGATAAGACCTTAACAGAACAGCACTAAACTGCACAATAAAAACATTAAGTCATGTAACACAGCCTTTATAAAAAAGAGCTAGTGTTTGATTTGTATATGTAAACATACCTTAACCTTAATACCAAACTAATGGGAGCCTGAACATCTCCTGAAGTGGCTGGAGCCTGAAACATAGACAAACACCGCTATAGTTTGGGTTTTAAATGAGTTTAAAAATGAGAAACGTTGAGAGAATGACCTGCAGACTGACCTGTGAGGGTGCAGCACAAGCAGCAGTGGGTACACTAAGTGTGGGAGATGTAGCCTGTGCAGTGGATTGAGTGTTGACTGGTGTGGGCTGCAGTGGAACTTGTCCTGCAGCCTGAGGTAGCTCCACCTGACCTGCAGCCGGTAGCTGGAGTTGATTACTTGAGGGCTCAGGAGTCTGGAACACCTAAAAAGAGACATTTCTTTAAACCTTTCTCATTATTCATAAGAATGACTAATACTTAACAGCCTACAGGGCAGCGTGGCAATGGAAAGAAACATGGGCTCTGTTTAAATCTCCATTCATTCCATGTCACGTTTAAGCCTTAAAATAAGGCGGCTGATTTATTTAAGTTCATTGCAGGATAAAAATAAGGTTTGAAATGACTTGGAAAAACTGTGGCAGGAACAGGAAGTGTGCACCAGCTTCTGTATCCACATGCAGCGTGGTTGGTTTAGCGTTCCACCAAGCATAATTGCGCACTCTAGCTCAGATTAGTGGCATTTTCTCACCAGGAAATTTAGTTTCCTTGTATTCTATTTGCACCGAGTCGAGAAATAAAGATAAAGATAGATAAAGTGGTAGGCAATAGATGGATTAAATAACCTTTGAAGACTCACCTCTGAGTTCTGTGATCCCTCCTTCACTCTCGGTGACTGTCGGAAACAGATTAAAAAGGCAGTGACAGTCAGATGAGTTTTCTTTTGCGGTCACTCTTTTAGCAAAAAGCAAACTGTGCGCATGGATGCAAAGGACACAGGAAGCGAAAGAGGTATTTCAGGTGAAAACAGCTCTACTCATCTACTTGCCTCATTTGTCCTCCACTCAGTTGATTGTCATCTCTTTTCAGGTGATTGCAGTGATGTCAGTAATTCAGTAAGAAAAGAGATATGCTATGTAGAGTGATGCTAAAATGTCTTTAACGAGAAGCTATGCTATATGGTGTGTCTGCCATCAGGATGTCAGGTAAAATGATGTGCTGCTAACTGAGTGGTAAACAAGGCATAATCTGGAGTTAAATTTTCCCTTCAAAGTTTTAGATTTGAAAACCTTAGAAGCAGAGTAAGTCAGAGGAAAGTCACACGGTATTAAAAAAAAAACAGCAACATAGAGAAGAACAGATGCCAAAATGAAGACAAACTGACAAAAGTGACTGGCATTCAGGTCCAAATATTATAATATATCATAACAGTTTGAGAAACTGGAGTGATTTTAATTGTTGGAAATAGATTTGAGTTCAGTTTGCCAACATGTAGCCAGTAGAAAAGCAGCAGGAAAGCAGCACAGCTATTCAAAAAATTTGAATCCCTTCGACGATGATTGGGTCAAACATCAGAAAACTTAAAAGGGCCGATGGACAATTTGGCTTGTATTGATTAAAAGTCGATTTAGTAAAATACATGAATACAAAGCAATTTAGAAAAAGAAATTGAAATACAGATGGCTTCCAGGAAAGGTAACTCTCACTTTTATTAGTCAACAATTATAGACTTTAACATCCTAGTAAAGTATACAGCTTAATGTTATATGTTTTTGTTAAAACGACAACTACAAATGTGCTATTTTGTTCAGCGAAACCATGTCTTTGCTTCAAAGAAAACCTTTGCTGGGACTAACAGGCTCTCGTGACTCAGGGGTCAGATTCCACTCACATGTGATTTACTGCATGGACGAATGTCTTCTCGGACACGGCGCTGGGAACTTTTCTTGTCAACAATGATAAAATAAACGTGTAAGCTGGTTCTACAATGTCAGTAATGTCCGGAAGATAATATCTTCTCAGCGCACATATTAAACCAAGTTTATTTTCCGTACAACATTACATTTAAGGCGTTAGCCAAAAGAAGAAATGAGCGCACATAGTTTAGTGTATTATAATAGCGATGATACATTTAAACGTCTAAAATAACACAAACAAGCCTGCAGAGAGAGTACTTCCGTGTTAGGGGAATGCCATCTGTATTTATGAGACAAGTGAACAACCCTGGACGCAGGCAGCTCGAGTGGGTAGGAGAAGCGCACTTGACGCCTGGGGCCGCTAACAGGCTTCACCTGCTGCTCCTTGGCCATCAGACAGAACACATACACACACACAGGGGGGAGACTCAGTGGAAAGGCAATGGACAAACATGCTACAGCACAGACATGAAAATGACAGTTTTAAACAAGAGTACAGCGATTAAAAGGACAAGAACATGTGGGGTATACTACGTCAAAAACAGTGTTAAACTGTGCGTGTGTGTGTGTGTGTGTGTGTTTCCGGGTAACAAAGCTGTTGCGGGTGCATCTCACCCTTAAGGCAGCGACAGCAGCTTTGCCCTCTTCGCTTTCTTCGTCCAGCTCGTCGTCGCTCCATTCCCATTCTCCATCCTCCGTTTTATGTAGCCGGCCACTGGAACCTGGCACTCGACGTACCTGTCACACAAACACACACAGAGACATTATAAAAAAATAGTGTACTGATGTGAATAGAATAGAATAGAATAGAATGCCTTTATTGTCATTATACAAGTTGTACAACGAGATTTACTTGACTTCACCTTGAAAGTGCATACAGCTAACAACGAAGAACAATAACAACAACAACAACAACAACCAGTGTATGGGTCAAGGACATTAAAAAGAAAAAGTGACCCTAGTTAACGTGAGGTGGGTTTTCAGTTGCAGCGTACTACATTAAAAGGATATACAGCCATCAAATTCTTATTGCACAATATGAAATAGCAGGTCTGTAGCAGGGTTTAAATATAAAAAGTGCATTTCTATTAGACGTGACCCATAGCAGGGTATAAAAAATAATAAATAAGACTATTTCCACAGTATGAAGTGTATATGTGAGTGACTTTAATAGTTTAATAGTCCAGTCGGTAAGAATTAGTGACATCTAATGGCGAAACAACATGGAGGACTTCCCCAAGCATGTCAGAAAACTACCGTGGCCTCCGCATACAAGTATGGATGTAAGCTCTCTCCTCTTTCCCACTTTGCCACTCTCTCTCCGTCTTTTCCTCCTTCTTTGTTGGTTACCACATTGGGTTTATGTGGGCAGAGCAATTTATAATGCGAAAAACACAGGTTTGTTCAGGCTGCAGTAGAAACATGGCGACGCAAGATGGTGGCCTCCGCGAAGCAAGACCCCTTGGTCTTTTGCTTTAAAGTGATTATACACTTTAACACACACACACAAAATAATGGGTAGTACATTCAAATTCTCACAATAAACCACACACTGGACCTTTAAAGGTTTTTAAAACAACCACAACCAACTGCTTTTACGATTAACCTGTTTGGTCTTACCCTTTTTGACCTCTCCGTTATTGTAGGCGCCCTCTGAAGTAACTTCTCATTTAAATACTCGTGGGTCTGTCGGAGAGAGAAGGAGAAAAATGAAAGCCTGTCAAACCAAAAACACACTTTTTTATATTATATTCATAGGCAGGAAAAAGAAAAGCTGAAATCAGAGAAATTGATAAGCACATATTCATTAAAAGTGGTTAATTACTTAATCGATTAACCTACTTTGAAACCTACAGTCCGACTGTAAAGGTGACTTTAGTTCCGATATCAATCATACTTTCTTGATGAAGATCTAAAAGATTTCCTAGCCTGCCCCCTGCTGGACATACAGAGTATTCTGACCAGCATAAGCAACCAGGCTGTATTTGGGGCTGTGTGACTTGATCAGCCAGCAATGTGGTTGCTCCAGCTGCTCGAGTGCAAGGCAGCTGGAGGCTGGAGTGCGACTGCCTCACCCCTGCCTTTGTTAGAAACAGATCTGCACGGCCGATGATGAGAGGGCATTTAAATGCACTTATTGTAAGTCGCTTTGGATAAAAGCGTCTGCTAAATGACATGTAATGTCATGTAATGTAGAATGACCTCAGATTTGTATACCAAAGAAATCCATGAAATAAAGAATACACACACACAAGAAATGTCTCAGACAATCTCAGACAGTCTCAGACCCAGAGGGAGCACGAGTGCCTACCTTTGCTTTCTGAAAGAATTTATGCTTCAACAGCTCTGAGGATGTTGGCCTGGAAAACAAACAATGAATTAGTCCTGTCACAGTTTTTATATACCCAGAGACAGAAAAAGACTTAATGTTTAGCAGAACCACTGAAGCATTAAAGTGAAAGTGTTCAGATCAATAGCAAACAATTGTGTGCCGTTGTATCCACACTGTACATGTGCTGTTGTTTCATTAACTACACAGTAAGCATAATAATATACTAGAAGTTGAATTGATTGTTGTTATCAAAAGGCAAGTAGAGCTGGCACCTTTTTTCTGGGTCCTTTTGTAGACACATGGAGATCATCTTCCTGAAGGACTTCCCATATTTCTTCACCATCTCCTTGTCCGTGATGCCGGTCTCCAGGAGCGGGGGGTCGTTCTGCAGCGTCAGCATCAACACCTGGAAACACGCGATAAACAAGTATTGATCGGACATTGCATTACGTTTGAGCGGCATTATTTACTGCACGTTTCTGTTCGAGTTGAGATTAATTCTGGCGTTGTTTCCTCCTCACCTTCATTGGCGGGTATTTGTGATAAGGCGCGGCGCCCGTGGCGAGCTCGATGGCTGTGATGCCAAAACTCCAAATATCTGCTTTAAAGTCATAACCCTTCACCTGCAGAGACAGAAACCACATTATTGTATCAAGATACATTTGTTTTTAACACACGTGGAAAAGTTTAAAACAAATATTGGCTAATGTAAATAAATCTAACGGTGACAGATTTGGTGAATAAACAATGGCATTAAGCAATCATACGAGTGATCTGTATTGAACTGCTTTGAAAAACTAGAAGAAAGAGGGGACGAGAGGAGGTTTGTGCGAACATTTCTCCATGGGAAACAACAACATGCTTGTGTGTGTGTGGATGGAAACATTTATAGAAAAATTGCAATACATTTGAATGGAAATTTCTGTCGACACAGTTGTGTCGCGACTCTGTGGTGAAGAAAACAAACCTGCTCCATGACTTCTGGAGCCATCCAACATGGTGTTCCCACAAATGTCTTGCGCACTTTATTGCGAGTCATGTCACCACCTGTTGCTAGAAAGGCACTGACGCCAAAGTCTGAAAGAAGAAAAGGGAATAAAAAAAGAAAAGCGTTTAAACAACCCAGAGGAGTAGGTCAATAATACTACTGCCAAGAAGGTAAACTTTCCTCCTCGGTGCCTCCTGTGCATGAATACACATGGAGGAGTCAAGAGGGGGTGAATGAGATTGCAGCACTAAGCGCAAGTTTGAGTCAGAAGTGACAGATTTTGAAAGGTGGAGTTGCCTTGCAGCTAAATACCTGCAATTTGCACAGAGCCGTCATCCCCAAGGAGAATATTTCCGGCCTTGAGATCTCTGAAAGACAAACACATTCATTATACATAAGTGCCTCTCACAAGGAGCTGTCTGTTCTTCCAAGGAGGGAAATCAAAAAAGTAAAAGGCTACGGAAGAAATAAAAAGGACACTGAGATTTTGTGACTCAATTACACAGACACACGCACACGCACACACACACACACACACACACACACACAAGCACACACACACACACACTTATTTTAATTTGCTCTGTTCAGCCTCCTCTGGTGGTGATAAGAAGATTTAACAGGGAAAAATGTCTGACTGCCTGTCTGCCTCTATGCAAACGCACACACGGATGCACACACGCACGCACGCACACACGCACACACACCAGGGTTGTCATAGGGAAAGACATCCATAGATAAAGTCAAGTAAAATGTGAGAGATGTTCAGCTTTATCGGAAGAAAAAACATCAGCAGTGTGAGGGGATTGTAGGGCACTGTAGATTTAAATCATATTTTAAAAAAAAATTCACAACAGCCGAGTAGTTCACCTTGCTGCCAGACGGGGGCAGTGAAGTACAAAGCATGAAGCTTTCGTCCCATAGCATCACTGAAAAACATATATATCTACAGTAAGCTAGTCTTCAAGAGTATTGATGATACAGCTTCTAAGAAACAATGCCTCCTTTTATCACATTATTGAGCATATTATAATTTAATCCATACAACTCGTGGCTCAAATGCTGCAAAGGTAAAAGTAGTGGTTGGGAAGATTTAGCAGGTAATGCCCCATAAATTCTTAAATAATTCTTAAAAAAAATTAAGAATAAAAGTTGGCCATTTGGCTTGAGAACCCCTTTTTTTCCACAGCCACAAGCTAGAAGTAGAGTCGGTCTTAACCAGCAGCGGCCGACTCAGGGCACACAATGCACTGAGAGGACTCAAGAGTTTGCAGGTCAGAGTTCACATGTTTGTTTAAATGCTTCTGAAGGGCTGAGTGTAGAGGCCTCTTATGCCAAAAGTGTTCCCAGTAAAATACCACACGGCCAGCAGATCTCTTTAGAGCCAGGAGGCGGGGAGTGGTTAACAGTGAGCCTCAGAAGAAGAAATGGAACATATGTGACATATTGGAACCATAGGCTGCGAGCACAAAATGGGGATTGTAGTGAAATATTGACTGCGGGTAAAAGCAGTTGAAAAAAAGAGTTGAAACTATTTTTTCCCCACAGCTTATACTGTAGGGTCTGTACATGAGACACAGAGAAGTGGGATGTGCAGTTTCTAACTCCAGGACACTTGCAGTAGTTTAGATCTGAATAAAGTCAGTGCATCAGACAAGAGTTTTTTCTTCCCCGTGGTAATTTGAACTGTACACTTTCATAAGTGTAACCACATGACTGGCTGTTATTAAATGATATCATTCCTCTAATGTAATATCCCAGGTATTGGGTGTTTGTATAAGTGTCTAAGGCTGCACTCTCCCAATCAAAAGTGTGATTGATTTGTCAATATGTCAACATTAAGTGTATAATCAATAGCCCTCAAGCCCTCATATTCTATGGTTTTTGCCCATGAGGGAGGGACACACTAGCTGTGAAAACTTGTCCATGTCAAAAAACTGCATTTTCTTTCCCTCAACAGGTTAACAAATGGAGGTTTGCATAAAACAGCAGAAAATATCATCTACAAATTGAAACCATTAGGATGCTGCTCAGTCAACTGTGGGTTTCAACTCTGGAAGAACAGCCAGTATGTGGCCTTCCTTCTTTCTTGGTCCTTGTGTTAGGTCCAATAATCAAGTCAAATACGATATAAAGATATATAGAAAACAAGTTTTTCCTGTTGGACATAAAGCGTCTACCTTATAGAGTGAAGTCAGTGCACTATGGCAGATTCCCCCCCCCACCCCCGCAACAAATCTATTTGTTGCTGACTAAATACAAATTTGAACAGACCCAGATTTTCTTTGGTTGACTTATAGCACCGTCAGTGTCGTCTCTAAACTGCAGTTATCAGCTCAGAGGGAAAGGGAGAGAGACTGCTGCCCAATACATGTGGCATTTATGCATTAATGTCTCGTTGAGGTCAATTATGTAACTGCCAGACAAGGGAGGATGCAGAGGATGGGGAAGGGTGTATGAAAAAGGGACAAAACAGTCAAAACAAAAAAAAAAACCTGTCTGCTGCCATAGAGACAACTGTGCTCCGTGGCTCACCCCCACTGTCACTCTGATGCGCTCACATAACAGCGAGGTGACATCGGGTATCACAGTGTCTTCACCTCTTCTAGCACTCACTTCTTCTTCATTAAGAACACGATCATCCCCAACCTTTAGTGTTAGCGTGCACAATAGCGGCGATTTATAACTTTATAACTCTATGTCGGAGCGTCCAGTTGTGTCCACCGCTTGTGATTCAGGGTTTAGCATGGGCTAGAGGTACTTTGTGAGTAAAGCCTTGACCAATTACCCCAAGTTCTGCTAACTTATTATCTCACTTCTTTCATTTTCTTTTGCAGAAAGGGAAACAGCTGAAGTGAAGAACTGAGCTTGTATATCTATTGCAGCTATTTGATGAGAGTTTACACAATTATCTTAATGAGAGGGGACAATAAAAGTCAATATCTATTGATATTTAGGCCTCGAACACAACTCTCCAATAGTCAGGTATTGAGCAGGCGATGACTTTGCATAGCCCTCGTCAGGCGACGTGTGTGTGGCAACATTTGCCTTTGTCAGCATCAACAGGAGCCCTGTGGACGTCTTTACGGCCAATTCAGCAAGCTAAAATGCTAACAATGACAGTTCTAACACTCAATTAAGGAAAAAAACGTTAAAAACTACTACATAAAAAAAACTACATAAAATAAAAATAAAAGTGGGAACTAAATGAAAGAGAAACAATACGACTTCTTTAAATGTTGGATCGTGGGTTTACAGGTCAGCCATCACGCTCCACTATTTACCAAGAGTGATAAAGGCGATCTGATTGCCTCCCTCCTGCATTCATTCGAAGACTATGGTTCACTGCAGCACATTGTAATGCTCTGAGGGAAAAAAAGCTGCAAAGTGCAGACAGTCATTAACATTCACAAGAGAGGAGGAAGAGGAGGAAGAGGAGGAGGAGGAGGAGGAGGGAGGAGGAGGTGGTGACACAATGCACCATGTTCAAAGAAATACTGTAGTGGAGAGGGGGAAAAAAAAACAACCTGCAGTTAAAGTCTAAGCTCCTACTCGTCATCATATGCTCCAATATTAGGTGAGACATACATTCATATATTTCTTTGTAGTTAAGTGCTGTGAAACTGATCAAAAACACTTGCCAGAAAATCAGAGGTGCCCCGATAAGCAGAAATTCATTAAATTTAAACGACACCTGTGATCCCTTTATATTTATGACCAGCTGAAATGATATCCAGGCAGTAGCCAGGTGGGAATAGGCAGGCTATGAAACTGTCTAGGAGATTTAGCATTCTCATCTGGCAGCCCTCGCACCTTTTAGCTGCACCACCACCAAGTCACCTCCTGTGACATCACATCCTGGTGCCAGGCTCACGGTGCCTCTAAAAGGGCCGTAAAAGAGGGTTTATTGAGACGCCCTGTAGAGAGAAGAAATACTTTGTCCCTTTTAACCATGCCCCCTCTGACCACAGAAATATCTTCACTCCGTTTCTATACTTTGCTTTTTCCATACTGCTGAATTGCACTGTCATCCCTTTACCAAGCGTTTTATTTCCCATTTTCTTTTAATCCACAACAATTGCCTCTCAGCAGAAGCATAACCGAAGCCATTATCTGATTATTATTAAAACACATGGAAAAAAGTAATTTACCCTCAGAAGAAGATATTAGGTTTCAAAATGAGTGGGAGCATGCCACATGATTTTGATTCACTTTCTAATTATTAACATTGGAGATTTTACAAGATTCAACTGACAAAACCAAGGAGAGACCAGTATTCTTCTCCGTCATGTGGATCGTAACTACCTGCTGCTCAACTTAGAGGACTGGTGTCACCTTTGAATCACGGATTTTCCAAGACGCTGTGAACGTGGAGGTGGAGCAGTTTGCCGTCTTGTGGTAAATGTCTCCGCTCAAGTCTACAGCTCAAACTGCAAGACTCTAATTGCTTTCCTGCCATCCTGGGCTGGATGGAACGTGTCATGTGATGCATTTTTTCTCTCCCAACTTGTCTTCACCCACTTGACTGATCTCCATCGCCCCTGCCCCGGAGGCTCCGACTCATATGATCCAGCTTACACGGACGAAACGCACAGAGCCATATACGCAAAACAAGTTTTAACTGACCTCAGCCTCCCCCCAGCTCAGCATGTCATTGATTTTTAGTGCTCACTTTTCTCTCTTAGGTCACACCTTAGAAAATGTGGTTGGACAAACGTGATGAAGGAAATACCTTGTTATTCAACAGGCAGCAGAGCTATAGGCACATTAACCTAAGAATAATCATTTACCTCTCTCTGGCACTGACAGATAACCCTGTCAACAATATGCTGGAAGTGGACACTTAAATGCTGTGGCAGACATGTACTTTTAATTGATGCAGTAATACAAATAGTGTTTATTCTTCATTATCTAGTTCCAATTCTCATTTAAAGTTTCTTTTGGATAAAGCAGTTTTAATTAGAAGGTTAATGAGCCGATAATAGCATTGTCTCTCAGCTCCATTTACATGACCGATGACAATACATCCCTCTTACAAGCCTCGAGTCTTCAATCAAGCCTCTCTGTGTTTTCTCATTGGCACGCTATTCAGAAAGCTGCTCAGCACTTAACCAAGCCAAAAACCAATGCATTATTTACACATGTAGCCTATTCCAGGCTGTGTGTTTGTTTGCCAGTGGGAGAAAAACAGGAGGCATATGAAAAACTGAGTGATGAATATTAAATACAGAGGAGGTAGTGTGATGGCTTCAACAGTCAGTGTGTTGACTGGGTTCATTGTAACAGGGACTAAGCCAGGTCTTAGAAGGGGAACTTTCAGCTTCACATTTCCTGCAGCATGCAAAACCTGCCATTGACACATTCCACTTATATACATCAAAGTAACTTTTGAAGATTATCAGCTCTGAAGTGGTATGTGGTAATACTATTTACAGATGTCTTGCAGCCGTTTCTGACTTAAAGCTGGGGGTTTATGTTATGTAATAGTCAGGGGTCGACCAATCGTTTTAGCCGAATCGGCTCCAATATGACATTTTATCGACATCAGCTGACCCATCCATGGCTGGTTAGAGGCAAGTCTGGCTACATTTGCTCATTTAAGAGCCATTTTTTGTAAGTGTACATATGGTTTCTTTCTAGTGATTAATCAGAAAAATAACTGTTCAAAGTCTCCATCAAATGAAACGATGCAGCCTGCTAGTGTGAGTAATGTGTAGGTCACAGGGCATGGAGCTTAGAGGTGCATTCAAGGAACATTGTAAGTTTCATCATCTGCGAATACACATGCAGTCCACTTGACAAAAACTTACTGCTGTCATCACCTTGTGGTAATAGATACACAATAATGATAATGTTAATATTATTTTTTTATGTTCTTTTGCCAGAAGGAATGGGTAAGCTGATTAGTTATCTATCGGCTATTCATGCTTCAAACTATCATTATTACACCAGCCTTTAAAAATCCACTGTGTATTGACCTCTTGTAACGATAAAGATAATAAATGTGTTTCATTTAGAAGCCTTCTTTAGTGGTAAACCATAAACATATCATTAGTGCTTCTTCTTCTTCTGGAGCACTTGTCGCAGCTTAATTGGTGAAGTCTGCATAACTCGTCTCTTTACAGATCCCACTGATAGTGCTGACCTTTAGTGGAGTGGAAGAGGCTGTCTGAAATTGCCACTGGCTGGCTACAGATTGTATCTGTATTCATATATTCGTCAAAGTAAAGTAAAGTAAAATGGAAAACAAAACCAAGATGATAGATGCCACGTAAGGATAAGGTGCACATTAGAGTGCTCCCATCCATTAACTGACAATATTTGTGCTACATACAGTGCTTTGATTAGAAGTTCAGGACAATCAATCAGAGAAAACAAACCTCTCAAGACAACTATATTCACAGCTAGAATTAATTCACTGGTGTGATTATTGTTTTGATATCTGAAAAAGATATCAAGAAAAAAAGAGAAAGTGGAAGCAACCTATAAATAAACACCCCAAACTCATCTGATATTTAAAGGCTAATCTCAATTCAAGAGATAGCTACTTCTAAGGTAGGAACAGAAAGACCATGATGTGGCAACTTTGTTGTTACTCAGACACTGCAACCAAAACAACTGTACGGCAAAAGCAACAAGAAACATGAGGTATCAGCAGGAATAATGACATTCATTTGCCTTGAACATCAACTGCTGTCTGCTGTGGAGAATAAAGTGCTCGGGTGATTTGTGTCCTACTTGGATTCACACCCATACTCTGCCATAAATATTTCCCTGATTTATACCTGCTGAAGTTCTACTAAACAATGTATGTGGGTGTGTGTAGGACAACATCAAAGCCTTAAGGGCAGAGGGTCAATTCATTAAAACAAAAAAAGAGTCAAAAGTTCAAAAGCCACTGGAATTGTTCCATAACATACGGACTTATTTGGTCCATAGGTTTCACCGCTCAAATCTGTGAGCCTGTTATGCTGATCCAAGGTGAGAAAACCTAATTTACACATTTCTTTGTGCCTATTGTGGCTAAGGTATTTAGCTATTGGAACAAATTGAGACCAGAAAACAAGCAAATAAATATTGAATGTGTTTCAATTCAGAAGTGATATAAAACTAAATTCATATTGCATGTATATATCTCCCTTTGACTTTAATTATTTCACAAGGGAATGACAGTGAGCTGTCAATGATGCCGAGCCTGCAACTAACTAACTAACCAACTAACTAACTAAAATAGTCAAGCACCAAATACATATTCACTAACTAATAAAACATTTATTCTCATAATTTAAAGTAACATACTGTAGGATTTGCTCTCGGGGTCCCCCGTACTGTTGGGGAACAGTATTGTCTGTTAAATATATGTCGTGTTACACATGCATTTGTTTACAAGCCATAAATAGCCAACAAGTCGATGTAATATCAAAAAGACCTTGGAGGCATTGCTTGAGTGTCGAAATCCTACATTGTGTTGCTTTAACCATGTTGTCAATAGTTCTGAAAATAACAGTGTTGTTTGTGTCTGTGTATTAAAAAGCAATGACACTAATCACTAAGTAAATTTAATCTACAGCAATCAGGCATGTGGTCTGTGTTATTACTGCAATACTGACAAAATACACAAAGTTACACATTTCCGCTCCATAAACGCTGAAGGTGAAACCTAAAAAAAGCCTGCGTGCTTCACAGTCACGAAAGGTCCTGTGTCAGTTTTATTACGGCAACCAGAGTGGAGGACAACAAGCCTCGTTACCTGTGGATCTGTCCGTTCTTGTGTAGATACTCCAGGCCTTCAAGCACGTCTTTCAACACGGTGGCTATGCTGGCCTCGTCCAGGACGCCCGTCTTGTGTTCACCTCGGGAGATGATATGCTTGATCACGTCCAGCACGGAGCCTGGCAAGAGAAATAAAAGGGTACTTGAGAAGTGTTTCTTAATGTTTCTTTCTTGAAATCATCATCATGATTGTGAACATAGAATAACACTCCAACTATGCAGCAGTCAGACTCCTTAAGCTTCTGGTCTTGATTTTTGATCAAGCTCTCACATCACTGAGAGAGTCACTTTGAGTCAGCCTGGCCAATATCAATCGTTTACCCTCCTCTAAACCAAATGTCTTTATGAAAACACATACTTCCTGGTGGATTGGCAGACATTCACTCGACATAATTCCTGTATAATTGTATATTGTTTGGATAAATTAGATGGATGTGGATATACAAGACTTTTTCCCACAAGCAGTCCAAGCTCAAAGATGAATCTAACTGAAGGGGGGGAAAACGAATGATTCAGCTGCTTTAAATCGCTTATCCATAAACATCATCATAACCTTTCAATTTGGCCATGGCACAACAAAGGGAAGGATTTAGAACAATCATCACTACACACACTCTTTAAAGGGTAAAGCTGTCCTTGTTGTGCAGTCTATGTTTTAGGACAGCAATATGAGAGGAGCAGGAGAACAGGTTTTCTGGACTTTTTTGTTTTAAGTTTTTCATTTACACAAATTCCATTCAGATGTGAAGCTCACAGCTGGTTAATCAGATAACATGGCCAGTTAAAGTCACCATGGTGACTGCCAGAATCATTTCATTATTTGCTGTTTACAGTGCCGCAATGGGATATGACTCTCGATGACATCATCGTTACGGTGTCTCTCCCTGCCTGCAGTCAAACACACAAATACAAACTGGGCTCAACAGTGCTAGGAGATACATTGGGACTGTATACCGTGTGTGTGTGTGTGTGTGTGTATCTGCACTCAAAGCTTTCCTAAGTTAGTACAGAGCTGCAGTACAGATAAGTGTGCAGGTCTACTTTAGGGGCTAATGGTCAAACTGTTTTTGTCATCAGTGAATGGAGAACTTGTGTGGCTCTGTTAACCGACCTGGGCCAAAAAAAAAAAAAAAAGGTCACCATGTCTCCCTCAATCTGGCTCCTGGCGAATAAAGGAGTGCTACGGATGAAAAGTCAAAATGCTGCCAGTGTATGATTTCCTTTGTGCGACTGTCCAAAGAATAAAGAATCTCTGTGTGAAAAGAGGTTCAGTATTTGCATTGGGCACGACAGAAGATTGGGTGACACTGGTGAATGGGAACAAAGGAGAGAAGCAAATAGAATGCCACTTGCCTGACAAGCTTTATTGTGCTGCAGTGACACACAAGCACAAACATCACACCGCCTGCCACACTGTCTATCTGACCCTTCCTCTCTTGTTGCTCACACACACAGACAGACAGACAGACCCAGTGGCCAGAACTTGTGAACAAAAGCTGGAAATAGCCTTTTTCGAGGTCTTGAAAATGCCAATCGCAACTTTAATTGATTGTCTTTTAGCAACCGTGCCAAGCTAAGGGTGTAAAGATATTTATTTGCGTCTTCACTTCAGAATATCTTCGCCTACAGCACTCCGCTGAGCACTTGGTGCATTACCCAGAGAGGCCACCTGAGACGAGACAGTGTTATTGCAGAGAGTCGAGGCAGAGAAGGAAGGGAGAGAGAGAGAGAGAAGGTGGGTTCAACGAGTTCTTCGTGCAGTGACAGTAGAAAATGCGATTCAGCAGTGAGGACAGGAGACAAACCTGTTCAAAGAGGAGACAAGGCAGGAAAAGCAGCATGCGAGAGATAGTGATGCATATGTGAATGAGTGAATGGGGAAGAAGCAGGAGGACAGTGTGTAGCCTCGGCTCTCTGATGTGACAGCGCTTTGAAGCTCAATGAGAAAGGGCGAGCTTGATTTTCCTTCTCCTCTGTTCCGTTCCCTCCTCTCTCAGTGCTTCTACACTTGGTCTGATGTTCACCTGCTTGTCTGAGATAGCTGGAGGGAGGAGAAGAAGTGACAAGAAGTGACAAGAAGTGACAGGTGACAATGAGAAGAGTGCTCAGAAAGCCACTAAAAAGGAGCCAAGTCCCAATTACACGGGAGCTGCAGTCCTAATGGACCAACAAATGAAGTGATTAGAGGATGAAGTGTTGGCTAATGTGTTAGACCTAATTCTTGCTCACTCTGTTATGAAAGGGTCTTGCTCCATGATAACATGTCTAGCTTGGTCCTATCCAAGTAATGATAATCATTATTAAATATAGTTTACATCATTTGTTAAATCCATACAAAAGTGCAGCTTTCTTGTTCAGAAAATCTCAGCTAAAACATTTCTCCTGCGAAAAGATAAACTACTATTCTAAGAGGCTAGAAAAATACAGGTAAAAAAAAAAAAAAAAAAGGGTAAAGCAAGACAAATAGTGTACCATTTATCATTTACTTCAAATTATACACTGATGAGGCTCCTTTAAGATGAGATGGCACTGGAGGAAAAAGCTCCTCAAGTGCCATCACACACTCAGCATGATGCAGGCTTTGGAAGATGACTAAATGCCAGCCTTGTCAGCCTCTTTCAAATTCACCCGATTGAGCTCTTCATGCCTCATTAGGCTATTTCAACATGCTGACACTGACTGACATGTTAACAATCCAGAGGTTCACTTTGCATGTGAAAGACTGAAGTGTACGGCAAGTGACACCTGTTGGCTTTAGTTTGAACGGTGATAGTTCAAGGCTTAGAGTGAGACTCCATATCAAGAGGGAATAAATGTATTCTTGACAGCAGACTGCTGTGGAGCATACGAACACTCACGAAAATGTCAAACCGTTCTTTCAAATGAGTGCTACATTAAGCGCTCTTTCTCGGGATTTCTCGATTACACCGTTCAAGTCAGGGATATAACTCTCCTGTAAACGTATTTTATTTTATTTTACTTTACTGGGAGGCTCCAGACTGAGGGAGCAAAGGAAGGAGGAGGTGGGAGGGGGATGCGAGTGAAGGTGATGAGAGCTGTTGCCAACTGTGTTAAAGGACAATGGGGAATGCCAAGAAAAGAAGGAGATGGAAACAAGAGGGTGGGGCTGTGACAAGACATGGGTGGAGCAAAACCAAAGGTGTGAAGAGGGATTGTTGTGTTCATCAAAACCTTAAATATGTTAATAATTCTTTTAGGGAACGTACATTTAAACAGAAGTGAACGAAAGGTAATTCCGCATGATAGAATTTCATGGTATTGATTCTCGGAAAATGAAGATACTTTTCAGAAGTTCCTGTCAGTTTTTTTGGGGGGGCCTCAGCATGATGTGACAAATCACCTGGCTACAAACACGACAAAGTAAATTCAGGTGGCAATCAACTGAGCTCAGCAGCAGCGACTGCAGGTCAGGAAAGACTGCACATAAATCTCCCAGGACATTCCTCTGCTTGCTTTGGCGTGACTCATATTCTCTCCCTGTTGGTCTCAGTGGATGTCTCTTCAACGTGAAGTCCTCTAATGAACAGTTGTTCACATGTCACATTCAGAACAGGAATTTCCTGAAAAGTGCCGTGCCTACAGCGTGCAGAGCTAAGCTCTACAGGTTTGGCCTTGAATGAGTTGATCAAAGACCAAGTCTTACTCAGCTGGGTGAAAAACAGAACTACAAGCATATGATGTGAAGTCAAAGACACTGAGAAGTGGAATGTTTGGGCCCAAAAAGGCACTAGCAAATATATTAGCAATTGGTAATAATGTGCAAATGTGGTTCCAGAGCTTCAATGACAACTTGACACTAAAACGCTCAAGATCCCACATGTCATAACCTATACACCATGACATTAAAAATAATATTATGTCATGCCAATATGACAGATCTAACCTGCTGAAGGTACCCTGTCATATCAGTGACCAAGCATTATATCTTTCAAATCCTGTAGACCTCCAAGGACAATTATTCCATCACACCCCATAGATGCTTAAAGCAAGGGCTGGCAAGTCTGGAAGGTCTAGCAAAAGGAGGGTATATAATAATAATAATGCAAGTACATCCCACTGGCCCTCTCATCAAAGCACTGCCACCAAAGGTCATCGTCTGTAGATCAACAACGGAAAAGTATTGATTGCGCTTTGTCTGCCATTTTTCCGTTACTCATTGTAAACGTCTCGCTATCATCTCTTCTTCAGCAGTATGTGTGAGACTAGGGAGAAGGTAGGCAGTGATAAACAACTGCACAAGGCCAATGACTCCAAATAACATCCAATGTGTTTCAGAAACCCAACCCTACCAATGCAATATATACACACATTATTTAGACATAAATCAGACACGTGTGGAAGTCTACCCTGGGGTATATGAACCTCTAGCTTGCTAATAATGTGCTAGTGAACTGTGGTGTCTGCCAGTGGAACATACCATTTGTAAGTGCCCTAAGCCGGTAAAACAGCCGGGGGAAATACCAACATTCAGAAGTGACATAAGACCAAGAACTCGTACAAAAACAGAGGCGTCATCTCATAGGTTTGTCACTTGCTGAGTGACACATGGTCTTTCATAAGACGCAACTGTTCAAAGGCGGCTTTGGGAAGACTCAGCTCTCTATACCGACTCTCATGGGTCATTGTTAAGGAATGAGACCTGCAGACATTAATTACTCGGCTGCCTCATCGGTTGGCACTTTATTTACAAAACTTATCACTATATAAATGTCATTAAGGCCTTAGTCACATTGACCAGTGAGCTGGTATGACTCTTGTGAAAGCAAAAGATACCAGTTGCAGTGTGGAAGGATTTCTTACGCTCCATCAAACCAGACGAGCAGACTGGAGCTGGCCTTCTTCGGGGCTGGTAAACTCTGCCCTGTGGCGTGATGGTCTATAAACCTGACCTCATTTGAGCTTTGTCTCCACGCCAGACATTACCATGGCCATCATTCAATTACTCTACACAATAAAACTCAACATCAAGGGCCTCTGTTTAACTAGGATAAGAGGGAAGACGGAGGCCATCTTAAGTGGCGTCCACTCCTGCTGCGCGGCTCGCTGCCCGCTCAAGCATCGCTTGGCGGGCACTGTGCCCTGGGCCCAGCTGCAAGGTGGCTGCCAAGCAGCTTGTGACTTCAGTGTACTGAGAGCCAGGCATGCCACCTGTGCACTCTCTGCAGTGGGACGCTGTTTACACAGAGACAGAGGCCGTGAGAACATGGGAGAGTGCAAATGTTAAGTGTGTGGTTGTATCATGTGTACACTTGTGCTCGTTCAATTAACTGTGTGAGACTAAAAGCAGGATGCACAGGATGCAAATAAAACGTGTCTTGCCTCTTTGTAAAGAGATGACGTTACTTGACAAATGAGTTACAGGAGGCCGCGGTTCCTCTTATGTCAAATATCTGGCAAAATTAGAATGAACAACACAATCAGAAGGAGGTGCAACTGTTGCATTTTGGAGGTCTTTTACCTCCATTGTGGTCTCCTCATCGTGCTCCTCTCACTTGTTAATTGCAGCACTACCAGATGGATGCCATGACGCCAGCCTGTGGGCTGTTATTACCTCTGCCCTGTCATTAACTCCTGCACTCTACTATGTTAAAGCCCGGAAAGAGCAGAAGCTCACACAGGACACAGTGAGGATCAGCGCTGTCGCATTCCCCGCAATCACTCTTAACATCATCGATAGCAAGTGGACCGGCTCCTCCCGATGCCCATAACTCATCACAAGGGGGTCTGACCAAAGCATTCTGGACCCACGTCAACCTCCTGATTGTTCTCTGATGACTCTTTGTATTATTTAGTTTTCATTAGCATATGATTAAACCCTTTTTCACTTCAAGAATCAAGACAACCAATAGAGCATTTACGTACCACCACTGAGCAGCTTCATGACCAGCCAGAGTTCATCCTTTACCACAAACGAGGTGTAATAGGACACGATGTTGGGGTGGTGACACTGGCTCATGGCCTGAATCTCTTTCTGTTAGGGGGGGAAAAAACACGAGAGAGACAAAGTTAATCAGAATGGTACGAAGCACTCACAGTCTGCTAAACCCTGTGGAAATGAGTTGAAACTTTACATCAGCTCAAATGCATTTTCATTGATCACACTCACACTAAATTAGCTTCAGATGCTGAAAAATGGAAAAGCTTGGAAATGGGATGAGGCATGAGACACACGATTAATTTCATTTTCACTGAATGTAAACAGTGTCTGCGAGGTGTGAGGAAAAAAGTCTGAAGAGAATAAACTCAATGCAGTGACAATAAACTACCGCTGCTCTGACTTTGCAGCTATTTTTGAAATTTATAGTGATACTTAATATCTTAATGACATCGATAGTCAGAGGAGAAATAGATTAGGTCAACGTAATGCATATCCAATATGCACAAAACTGCTGGTATGTAGCCCTCAAAGGGATGCTCTCTCCGTTTCTCGCTCTTTGTGTGTGTGTGTGTGTGTGTGTGTGTGTATGTGTGTGTTTGTGTGTGTGTGTGTGTGCTCTGAAAGCAGGGGAGCTGAGGTAATGCTGGCAGAGAATCCATCACTTCAGCAGTACCAGACCCATGGTCATTTGAGGATAGACTTGCAAGGAAAAAGAAAATGCAGTCCAGTTTGGAGTAGGGAGAACAGATTCACATACTGTATGTCTGCTTTTTGGTTTCTGTAACTGCCATATTAATGCATGGCATTTCTGTTCTGTAAGATCACAATTCATTAGAAATAAGGTTATTATCAAAAGTTGAGTGTTTATGGATATTAATGCAAACAAACATATACTTTATCTTTAGGGAAATTATAGGCTTACAGCCCTGGGAGACTTTGACAAATCAGAAGGCAGTTTAGAGAAAGAGGTCGCTCCTAGTGGCTGCTCTACTAAACTGCTCTGCATGGCAAAACACAGGCAGCAACTGCCTACACAGCAAAGAAACCTCAAAGAAAGAGACAACAGTCTCAAACAATATTGGAAAATAAAGTAAATGGCTATGCATTGTGTATGACACAAATTTGTCAGACAAAGTTCTGTAGATGAAACTCAACAAGCAACTTATTTTCTAGTGATTCTGCCAACTGCAAATGTAACCAATTCAGAAAAATGTCCATCCTTAAATGTAAATATTGGGGTGAACATGTTTCAACCCTTGTCAGTCTTGGTGTAAGGACATGTGACGCATCTCTGAATTCTTGATGCGGAGCTGAACGAGGACCTCATCTGATTGTGGGTTAACCGCAAATAATCATATTCCCAACTCCATCATTTGAGAGGATATATTATGCCGTCATTGAGTGTTGCAATACAACGAGTGCCCGTCGAGCCCGTCAACTAAAAGAACTTAAACACTCAAGTGGAAAACATTTTCGTTGAAGACATCAATCAATAGATGTTTGTGAGTCAAACAGTAAGCAACCAAAGCCTTGCGGTCCCATGAGCTATAAATGCTTAGCTCACACAAAGTGCATTAGCTGCAGCGTGCCTCAGCTGCAGAGTCATCACTATTGAGCGCACAGCCTTCAGCGACTGCCTCTGCCAAGAGGAGGCAGGTGACATAACACTGCATGTACTGTAGAAAGCACTTGACATAAAAGGGTGGATACAGGCAGTGATTAAAACACACCGACTACCATGACAAGTTCAGACATGTTTGAATTAACAAAAAAAATAAAGTCTGACAAACGTTCAGGATGAACTGTTCCCAGACAGCAGGTGAACCCACATACCACTAGGGCTGGGGTTTGCACAGCTATTCTTTTTAAGACACTGCATTGATTTCCATTCATAACCAGTTAATACTTAACCTGAATCTGAACCACAATTCATATCTTAGCCCTAAACTTAACCAGTCCCTCAGAAATGAGTCTCTTTAGGACCAGGTTTTGTCTCCATGAGGACTACTGTTCCTCCTCTCCATTGGGGAATGAGCTCATCCCTGCTTTTATACTGAATGAGAAAACGTTTGTGATTGTACAATTCGGACACCCAGCTGATAACACAAAAGCACTGTAGTTTGATACCGACAGCCCTGCCTGTGAACTAACGTTGTTTTTAATTATCAAACAATCTCATAGTTTGCAGTCTGTTGGGCCAGACGGGTACTACAGGCCGAGAGAGCACTACAATGATATGGCGTGTTGGCTGCTAACTGGCTTCATTGGAGCACTCTGTTCTCAGCACAGTGGAAGAGGCAGGTCACCTCAGCGCTGTGGGCCAGCGTAACCCCAGAGAAGAAAAACAATTGGATAACAGGGAGGATATCGTGCTCTGGAAAGGTTT
Organism: Solea solea; assembly: GCF_958295425.1. Taxonomy (NCBI): domain Eukaryota; kingdom Metazoa; phylum Chordata; class Actinopteri; order Pleuronectiformes; family Soleidae; genus Solea; species Solea solea. Next base: position 33,302,621 of record NC_081134.1, on the reverse strand, counting down.
TCCCATCTTTTCCAGCAGACAATGTGAGATTCACAGGGTCTCTTTGTTGCAGGGATTAGGTCACTGCAAACCTATGCTGTAGCAAAGACACTGGAAATGTTCTCATGGTCATGCTTGCTTTCATCTGTGTCCCCTCTGGTGCTTAACCTTTGACGTTTGATGAAATGTTGCTTTGTGAAAATACGTCAGCGATGATGGTAAAACATTTTACATATGTCAGCATTATCTGCACAATAGAGCCGAACCGAACGGTTGTTTTCATTATCGATTCATCTGTCGATTATTTTCTCGATTAACCAAGTATTCGTTTGATTTGTAAGTTGTCAGAAAATATTGATCAGTGTTTACCAAAACCTAGAAATTATGATGTTCTCAAACGTCTTGTTTTGAACACAAACAAAAATGACTTACATCACAGCAATACATCTCTCAATTTAATTCTGCATCTGAGGCACTTAACGTGCACGAGTCATTATTGTAAAACACATTGTGATAATGGCCATCTGTGTTACAAGAGCTGCATGCTATTAGCATAGTATATTCTTACTTTCTTTCCACTTTATTTACGAGTTGGCTCTCAGCCATCTGTTAGGAGGAGTAGTTCATTCTTCACATTTAAGTACACCACAATGTGTGATCGCCATTCTTTTTTCCTGCTTGAGCTCGAAATAAATAAATTATTATTATTATTATTTAAATTATTGACCGTCTTACTGATAAACTGCCAAGAAATATATTGTTACAATGAATGTACTTCTTCTTTATACTTTAATTTTTCAATAATAAAGTCTTTAAAGAAAAAATATGGCTTCCCTCTATATTTGTGCGACGGACCAGCAACAGGCACAAAGTGGGGGCAAGCGTCCAAAAAAATAACATCAGACCGACTCTGTTCCCTGCAACGACCAATCTAATCAAACTGTTTTTCTCTCCCTAATGGAAATCACACTGGCAAACAGAGTCAGTAACCTTTGACTGAAATCTCACCAACACGACAACTCAGATTCCTGTTTTTTACAAAGACGTCAGTGACATCGTGGCATATCGCCGTGCCAGAAGTAACAGCACACCAACTCCTTTGAAAACAGGTTGTAAACAAGGAAATAGACAAGTCCGTGACAATTGTGTTATCCTAAATTTGGCCTGATCTCTTCACTTTTCTGTTCATCTGAGGACAAAAAACGGAACAAAAATAAATAAATGACCTATTGTCACAGACTGAAAACAGTGCAGGGTCACAAACTGGTGCCACCGAATCACACTGATGGCAGCCACACACAGAAGCCACTATAGAAGCAAAGTTGCGTCACCATCGGTTACTCAGAGCCTCACACACACGCACACATGCTCACCATGACCCGATCTCACTGCAGCTCACGCACACATGACTGAGGAACAGAGAAGCTGCTGATCTGCAGCTGATGGGGAAACTTACTGAAAGGTGAGGAAACACATGCACAACTCTGATTCACTTCCTGTGCCAGAAAATGCGAAGTTCACTTGAACACTTCTTAATAGCTGTCGAGTCAATGTGAAAATTGATTCCTACTATCGAGTGTAGTGAACCAAATATGACGAACGCAATCTAAAACAAGAGCTGTGACACTTTTATTGTTGTACATGTAGATAAAGGCAGTGCACTAAAAACGGGAAACAAACCTTCTCTTCATTTTATTGGGCCTGACTCACTCAAAAGCACCAACCCACCTTTGACTGGCTGTTTCACTACAATGACAAATGCACACTGAAATATGTGACAGGTTATTGCTCACTGACACTGAATAATTTCACAGGTAAGGATAAAGACATGCAGGCCTTTTAAGCTGCTTCTTTAGAGGAGCAATCCAAGTTCAATTTAATGCTTCCTCACCATTTAAGCGGGTACTCAGCAGGCTGTGGAATTGGTTTTGAGTTGGTGGGGGTTGTGGGGTGGTGGTGGGGGTTGTGGGGGGGTGGGGTTTGGCAGGAAATTCAACCTCACTGAAGTCCATGTGACCGCCTGCTCCGAGAATCCTGGAGTAACATTCTTCTGATTCATCCTGCAAATAACGCGGGGAGGAGGTGTTCCTGCACAGTTTAATGTTACCAGTGTGTAGTGAGAAACCTGCCAGCAATCTCGAATCACGATCTTCCCATGCACACACGTACAGTCTTACACAATATTTAGTTTCCAGACTTCTGGATGACAACTGGGGGTGAGGATTGGAAAAACCATCAATCAAGCTTGTGGTCTTGGTTCATAACAAGTGATTTCCTGGTGTCCACATTCGTACTAAGTGACAAAACATAACTCTGTCCAAGATTATTCTGAAGGTAGTGCGACACATTTTCTCATTCAAAGCTATATAAAAAAAAAACACTAAAACCAACCAATTAAAACAAGATGAATTGACAACTATATGCTAGATCATCTACAAAGTTAGAATACAGGCCACAAACAAGCACACGATCATCTCTATCTGCAGGGCAACGCCATGTAATCCTTCCACTTCTCGAGATAAATCAGATACCACATCATACAGCAAGCAATGTGCTGAGCATGATTGCATTGAGATGATAAAGACACAATGGAGCCCTCGGGAAGAAGTCGCATGGTGGTCTAATGGTTTCCTGGCAATAGACTTTCAAAATACAACCAGAGCAGTGTTTGAAGTGACAGGGATGATTGGATGGAGGCTTCGGAGGAAACCAGTAAATGAAAAGCAGAGGTGGCAATGACTCCTCACACATCCACACACTAACAGAACAGAAGAGGTGAAACCTTCAATGAAAGATGATATTGGAAACCAGAAGCTTCCTTTAATCAAACACGAGAAGTAAGAAATCCTCAGTGACGCTGCATTTTCTTACCAGGAGCTCGTCCATACTGGTTTGGCACTTCTCTAAGTTGATTCGTTTGATGGCCACCTTCTCTTTGCGTGGTACACAGTAGGCTGCTTGGACCACAGCTGTGGCTCCGCTCCCTGAAACAGACCAAACAAAATACCATCACATTAATTATGATTCAATATAATAAACCAGGGAATGCAAGACTTCCTGTTCTCATACAATCACATTGACAAGGCTTTAATGCATTACCTAAAAACCCTCCTGACTTCAAGAAGACCGAACAGTGCTCAGCTTCGACCATTCACGAGATTTTTTTCTGTGCTACAGCTCATCTGTCTGCTCATCAATCATGAATCAGCTTTTCCAAATCCTGGGCCGACAGAGCAGTCCGACAGGGACCAGTGGTTCAGCTAAACCGAGACTTTTCCCAAGTAGATGATCCTGCCCCCAAGGCTCAGGTCAGCATGTAATTTAGAAACACATTGTCTCCCGCCCCCCTTTTTGGGATTTTATGTTGTTGGTACATTCATCATTTGATGGTTGTGTTCACCGATGACAATTATTTCTCATAACAGTGAATATCACAAGACAGGAAATGCCAGTAGCTAATAAACAAAGATTACAGAAGTACTTACATATGAAAAGAAATGCAATATAGTTTGGCCCTGAAGTCAAAAGGCAAATGTAAAGACGAAGGAGAAAGGATTGCAGACACGATTTATGACCCCTAGAGAGGGAGAATTCATCAGATCTGAACAACGTAACAGTTAAATACTTTTTCAAATGTGAAGTCTTTTTCTGGAAACTATAAATCAGCCTAATTTTCCATGCTTCTAAGATGTTTAAGACTTGCTGAATGATGGCAACAGTTGAAGGAAGTTGAAGCTAAACGTGCAAACCGACCCTCTACTCGTGCCACTTGAGCACAAAATGAAATTTTAATGATTACAAAAAGAAAGCACAAGTTTATCAGCGTTAATATTGTGGCAGTGGTGACAGATATATTAGATTGGGTGCTGTTAAGTGTAAAGATAATGCTTCCTAAGGAAGCCACCCCCACTTGGGCCTGTGAGAGTGCAGCTCTGCTCTTCTCTCCACTGAAGAGATGCAAACACGTACAGCAGCACTATAAATGCTATTGTGTAATTCTATACCATAGTGTAATTTAACTGTACAGTGGTCATATTTAAAACCATGCACACATGGCCACTTCCATTACATCTCTGATGTATACGTGAAGCTGAGCTGCTGGGAGCACATTCTCCTCTGGCTACAACCGGCTCTGGTGAGAAAAATTGCCAGTGGATCTGGTTCCCCCTTCAGTAAGCTTTTCCTAACCTTCCATGCCCTCAACTTAGCTATGCCTAGATACAAAGTGCTCATTGTTTGTAGTTTTCACTGAGCCAGCAGTGTATGGTGGTTAAAAGTAAGGGCTACTTTAAAAAAGGGTGGTTTTCTGATTTTAATTAAAAAGTATAGCTCTCCCTGAAGATGAGGCCAACTTTTATTAAACCGTTTTAATTCAAGATAATTATGACCTCAGGCTGTACAAACCTTTTCAATTTCAGCACACACTGAGATTAAGAATACACTTTGCTCTAAAAGATAATCCAATAAAATTGCAATTTCCTTGTAATTTCCTGCAATTTACAGAAAGCCAGGGTCACTTGAATCATCGTACGTGCAAAAGTCTGCATCCAGCTGCTACGGCGGGTGCCATGTACTGACTGGCAACCTCTGATAACGTGCGGTTGGCCTTGCTCAACTCTCCAGCATCCAAGTAATCATGACTCCACCATTGCTCAAAACTAAGAGGCTGAACTTAGCTGTAAATATATCCTACATCCCCCTCTCATAACCACCACCACCAATGCCAAACAAACTCCTGGAGTCTCACCAGTGATGGGGAGTTCAGTCCTCAGAGGACCACTGGAGTGTAAATACCTCCACAAAAACAAACAGCCAGTCGTCAGGGGTGGCTGGACAAGTTAGAAAGCATATGTTCTTGTTAGAAAGCATGTGCACTGAGTGTGTGTGTGAAAGATGGGGAAAAAGGGGGTCATTGTTAGGTTTTCAGAGGGCCAGGTCAGGGGTCACAGAGACTCTATGAGCCGTTTTAGTCCCATAGAGGCTCAATCAAGCAGTCAGCTGGGATCTTGAGTTAATATGGTCCTGGTGCTCTTTGATATTTGGTACTTCCAAGTTTAGCACAAGGTTATTCTGCTCAGAGAAGTAACATCTCAACTATTTGTATCCAGTTACATGATAATACATCAACTGGCTTTTGACATTCCAAACAAAGCTGTGAATTTTGCAATTAGCCTAGATGCTAACAAGGTCGACCATTCTCGTCACCTTACGCCTCCTTTCCACCAAGCGGTGCAACACAGTTCAGCTCGACACCCTGATCCAAAGATGTGACCCTGAACTTCCGATTCTACCCGTGTGGGCCAGATGGCGATAGCTGCGTCAGCTATGTAAATAGCGCAATGTCATAACAGCACAACAGTGTCGCCCGCCAATAAAGTCAACGGAGAAGAACACGACACAGTTAACACAGGGTAACATAATGCTGACATTTATAAATGCAAGGAACATCTGTCCGAATGTTAAATCGCATAACTATCCAACGGGTCACTCGACAGGTTTCAAACTTGTCGGGGTGACTTACTGAGGGCACCGGTGTGTGCAGTGCTGACTTTGACATTGTTTGGATAAGAAATAAAATAGATATTGGCAAAAGGGTTAGGGTTTGTGTTTTTCCCTACCATCTCACAGAAGTGATGATTCTCCGTCCAATCAACGGAAACAGTGTGTCAAGGAACTCTACCACTGTGCTTGGTACCCACCAGAGGGGTGCCAAAAACTGGGACAGTATTGGTCATTATTTTGGCTACCTTCTCAATATTGTACACGGGAATAATTGGGTAACTTACCCACCTGAACCTTGGTAGCTACACACCGTCACATCTTTATTATTCAGATAAAATTATCACCGCACTCTCCATTGGAATGAGAGGACGTACAGGGTCAGCCTCACAAAGGGAAGCACTGAAACTGAAGCAGCAGCAGCAGCAGGGCTTTGAAAGACTCATGCCAAAATCTAATCTGCTAAATAGTCTGGCACAGACTTAAAGGCTGAAGATCAAGGAGTAGGTGTGTGTGTGTTTGAAATCAAAGTCAAATGCATTAATTGTTAAACCATTCAAATATTTAGCAAATACTTGGTTTGAAAGTTGTTCTGCTGACACTTTCCATTTCCAGAGGCACAACAACAACATTTGGCTTGTTTTGAAGTGGATGCCTAAATCAAATCTATATATTAAGTTACCAAATTAGACAAAATCAAATGAAGATGTTCCCACTGCCAGCTGAAAATGTGATGTGCTGGCATGGTTGAAGGACACCAAGTAAAGTAAACCGAGTCAGTTTGTTGATTTCCATTTTGTTTCTGAACTTTTCCTCCAACATTTCCATTACATTTTCTTTGTGTAAACATTTAAAAAAGGCTCATGAAAAATAGCCTGAAGCAAATGCAGGTTTGCCTGTTCTTCGGTGTGCCAAAGGAAACCTCACAACATCTAAAAGGACAACCTAACCTACAATATATTTCACCAATTTATCTGAGTCCCATTCTCACTCTAATCTGTGTTAAAATTAGACTTCAGTTTCAAAATCCTCATCCTTTTTTAAAAAAAATCTGAACTGCATGTGCTACAGTCAGCTCCAGCTCTGCATGTAAAGGTCTCCCCCGCTTGATCTTTAAACAAAATTGCAGACGGCATAAATCGACTTGATCTCTCCTGTGTGGGAAAATATTGACAAAATAATCATGATCTTTGAAATAGGTAGCCTGTGTTTTATGTAAGCATGTTTCCTCCAAACAAGTCAAGCTTAGCATGGGAAAGACTTGCGAGTACTATACATTATCCTGGCAATGTGTGAAGGGGACACACACAAGGCTGGCGCTTTCCCTTCATAAAAAGAATTTATTTAAGGGACTTAAGGTCACGCCATAATTTCCATGCAAAAACTTGCAGACCTGGAAAGTGTTGTGCTACATGGACAATGTGCAGTTGGTCTCCATGGTCAGAAAACATTGGGGTGCTTGTGTATGCACGATAAGAGTGCACACAATCCATTGCGGACATGGGCAGATGACCACATCTATGTCACACAGAACGTAGCAACAACTCGGTAATACAGACGTATGAATCCAGCCTTAAACATCTCCATCCAATAATGAGGGCGTGCCATTGCCCCTTTGATTAGGCGAGTTTCAAGACAGAACATCTGCTGTTCCCCAGGTTCATTATATACACAAAAAGGTGCACAGTGTACAGTAATCTCTTATCAGATTAGCTTGGCCATGAATTAGCTTCTTAATGGACTCGGTCACTGTGCAAGCCCTGTGTCAATGTCCTCCTTCATGCACTATGACCGACAGTGTGGCAGCAGCAGTTTGTCTTCCCTGCCCTCGCCAGGCACCTTTGCCGCCTGACGTCAGTCATCTTTCCTGTATTACATTTCCTCTGCATACCTGGCTGACATTCCACACATTATTCAAAGGTACTTTAAGAGATATCACATATGATAAGCCAGTGCTTTCATTTTCAACGCCCCGTTTCTCCGTTTTTGTAATATTGTCATCGTGAATGAGGCCTGGACATTGAAGATTACATTAAATTAAACAAATGTCCGCCTGCTGTTGTGGCACATTTCCTAGAGGATGATCACACCGACACCGAGGGACAAGCAACAGTGAGGAAACATGGTTGCTGTTGGATACAAACAGTGACAGCAGAAAGTTTCCAGCCCAGATTTGCCACCATTAATGATCCAAAGTTTATTCTAAAAATCAGAGAGCGAGAGAGAGAGAGAGAGAGAGAGAGGGAGAGAGAGAGGGGGAGAGGGAGAGCGAGAAAGAGAGGGAGAGAGCGAGAGAGAAAGAGAGGGAGAGAGAGAGAGAGAGAGAGAGCTGTACTCTTTTTGTTTTAAACATGGGCTCAGTCCAGTATGATCTGATGCTCGCTGGGGCAAAAAGAATGGGTGTGAACTGTGTACGTCCTCTATCGCTGGGGAAGTAACCAAAACAATAGCTCTGCTGGACATGCAGGGTATCCACAGTCGGTTCTCAGAACACCAACGTTTCAGCAGAGCTGCAGAGATGTAGAATGACACAGCTTATACAACAGTATCTCCCCAGCAGCGTCTGTAAAAAAAAAAAAGAGGGAGTTTCCACTGGGAAAGGAAACAGCTCGCGTTTCTGTAACAGCCTTCTAGGAATGTACAAGTCCAAGTTCTATACAGTATTAGGTAATACATTATTAACTGATGGCGAGAAAATTCACAGACCTAATAAAACGGGCTCTGCTGATTTACTCAGCAATCCCATTAGTATATAAAATGTGAGCAATGCCACAAGTCTAAGTAAAAAGGCAATGCATTTCACCTGCCGCAATGAGGAGAAGGCAAACTACGGACAGTAGCCTGTAATGACCAAAATTAATGTACTTTGCAGTACTCAAGTCACGACAGCCGACCTTGACAATTTCAACCATACACAATTCAAATGATGTCACTGTCACCATCTGTGCAGTTCTATAAAGTCATCAAATCCTCGTTATATGGCATCTATATGACAAGTTTCCAGAGAAAGTTAAACTGTTGACATGTTTTACAAGTGGGCGAAACGCAAGCAAACGTCAAGACCACACAGTGTGATGACAGGTCTACAGCTATTCAGTGCTGATTTACAGCGTAATAAAATGTCTAAAAGATAAAATCGCAGCAACTCAAACACAAAATTTAACTTTTTAAAAACTTCTGCTGGGAATGTGGTCACCAAGCAAAAACGGCTTAAGAGTTCCATGGGAGAGATGACTAGGTTTAATTTGAACAGAAACAGATGCCAAATAGGGGGAGTTTTCCTGTTTGATTATAAGGTCCCTTGAGAGAGAGAGCTTCACAGAGAGGCCTCTCCCAATTTAGATGATGTACAAGGTGAAACAGATCCTTTAAACTTTAAGAACACAACAAGACCCCACATTAATACATGTATAAAACAAGGGGGGAACTCATTTCTAAACCTAAGTTAAACCATTTGCTTAAATCCAAGTATGCATGCTGCAGTCCAGTCTTGAAATTGTCTGACCAGTTTTGTACTCATGTTGATGATTTATGTCAAACATTCTGTGAAAGAAAACGCCATAGAACTGGTTTCTGTACAAGAGGGGCTTTATCTCCGTGCATGCTAAACCCCCTGCTCAAAATTTTCAAGAAACTGAGAGGAAACGTAGAAATGGGTTAAAGTTAAATTAAAATCTTTTAAAAATACACAAAGAGGTCAATAGAGCCTGCAGAACGAACCTTCTATATACATGCAGATTCCCTGTAGAGGAAGCACTCATTACTCGGGTAAAGTAAACCAGAAGCACAAACTAACCGATTTGAGAGGACAATACTATGCTTATACATTACACAGTCCTTCTTATTCTCCTTCTTCTGTCTTAACAAAGTCTGCTAAAGGTAGGACAGGATCATCCATTAGGAGGGTGGGACATTTCAGAACTTCATCAAGAGTAAAAAAGGAGTCACTCAAGATTCGACACTGCACAGAGAAACGTGAAATGCACCTCCTGACACATGCTAAACTGAGAAAATCTGAGATACGTGCCAAGCAATTACTGGGATTTTAGACCGATTTGGCCTGGCAACAACTAACTTGACAGATTGAAAAAGAGAAGTGTTCGTGTTTATTTTCAGTATTTATGTAATTATTAAATGAGGTTTCCCCTTTGTTTATTTTAGGAATACCCAGAAAAACAGATACATCTCCAAAGAGTTCTAACAAAACTGGATTATTTAAGGCAGTAAATTGCCTCAATAGTAATAAGTAATAAGTAACAGTAATTGGTTTGGGGAAAAGAGTTCTTGGAAATGCAACTTAGTTACAGAAATAAGATGATATTCAGTATACATATTCAGTATACATACTTAACTGTTTTAATTGGTCTAAGTATCCTTTAAAGCACAGCATTAATATGCTTAATTATTACTAATATTATAACTTTGAGAAGGGGGTGATATCACTTGTGGAACCTTCCCTGCAGGTTAGGTTCTGTCATTGCCATGGGGACTGGTACAGTCAATACAATTAGTATTGTAATATTCTTGATATTTAACTGGTGTGACGCCCTCGGGCTAAATCACATGCTAACTGTTCACATAAATAATCGCCTGCACAATGAAAGTGGTTATTTTCCAGCACATAGTCAGAGCCTGCCTTGACAGTAACGTTATATGTTGCTCGTTTACTACTTCGGCATAGAGCCGGCGGGCGGAGTGACCGCTTGTAACGGCTCTGAGTCGCAACACCGCCCGGGTAGAATTTGCAAGTTAAAGAACGCAAATGAACCCAAACCGAACTGAACAAAAAGAAGATTCCCCCACTTCATATCGCTTGACAGAAAGTAGACGTACTGCTTGCTTATGCTTAGCCCCCTTCTCAAACACGGAGACAACCCCACACATTCACAGGCTGTTAGTGAACACAAACGTCAAGCTAACAAGCTAATGATCACATACCAATCACCTCGTGTAGCTCATAGTCATCTTTGTTGATGGACCATGGTTGGGAGCTCAAGTCCTCCGACATGGCTGAGGGATGCGCTGGCTGGGGCCGTGCTATCTGTAGAGACGTGGTGAATCCAAAGGCTGTGCGTAAAAAGAAGTCAAAGTAATCCAAACAGCAGCAACAAGGGCGACACTTCCCCTTCTTGGCGAATCCTGCAGCACTCCTGTCATTCCCAAAGTTTGACACTAGCCTAGCAGCCCCGCCTACCGCATTCCTACTGAGCTAATGTGGACCTTCCCGGCGGACATATTGGGTGTGGGCTGACAGACTGCAAAAGCTCCAGAATGAGCACGAGTCAATGGAGGAAATGATTGCTGCCGGTAGTTGGCGACTTGGCGGCCAATGAAGAGCTGAAGAGGTATAGCGGAACTTAAAAGCACCTGGCGTCCCCGCTGTTCAAAGCTCGCCGTACATAACCCCTCGTTAACTACTTTCCCACAAAATATGGCTGTTGTTTTAATCTTCAACACACACATAAGTCACAAAAGTGTGACTGAAAATGGGTAAAAAAATGTTCAGGTTCCGCCACACTTTCAATGGTGACCTGTCGTTGTGTATGTTTTAATTTCTGCCCCGAGCTTAGTTTTGCAGGCATAGTTTCTCCTCATATAGCTGTCAAACCCCACATTTAGTTGCTCAGATTTTACGTATAATCCCCAGTCTATCCACATTTTGAACCCTTAGATAGTTAAACCACGTTTAAGTATTAATCAGGCTGCCAACATTTTTCCTGAGAGTCAAAATGTAGGGCACGTACGGTTCCAAAATAAAACACAGTGAATGATGAGAGAGGCGTGTTGCAGATTAGAGGCATCCTGCCCTTCTGATTGGCCAGCACCACGTATGGTGCTCTGTGATTGGATGACGAACATGTGCACGTACCCTTCCTGGTTTATTGCAGCTTCCACTTAGCGACACCTGTGGTGGTGTGTTTTATTACGTGCAAGAAACAATCACGACATGAAGTGGAGATATTATATTATATTATATTATATTACATTATATTTATAAATGACAACTGTTGTTGCAAAATGCATTATATTTATTGTGAAAAAATATTCATACGAATTACATACATTATATTTTCCTTTTCTGAGACTGTTCGAAACACTGTTCTAAAAAATACAAGTCAAAGGTGAAGGCATCATGGTAAAAGAGAAAGTAAGGAAGAAAGGCAGCAGGAGTCAGTAACACTTAACACGTGGACGTATCACAATCACAGTATGGCTTCCTCTTTGTGCTTCAATCTTGTCTGAAAGTTGACTTAAGGGAGGAAGTAGCCCGGACAAAAGGAGGGGGAGAGAAAGAGGGAGAGCATTTACAGCGTGTTTGGTCCAAACAAATTCTCTTCTCTTCTACAACTCACATTAATCCAAAATAGTGGCACAATCTGTATTAACACAATAATGGCTTTGTGTTTTCAGAGAACTTTGCTGATATTTTGGCTCCTCCTGCAATCTTGGTGTCATCTTCAAAGGAAGCATGAATGTTGTCAGTGAAATATACAGTACAAGTGGTAAATTCTCTTCTCTTCTACAATTCGCATTAATCCAAAATAGTGGCACAATCTGTTTTAACACAATAATGGCTTTGTGTTTTTAGAGAACTTTGCTGATATTTTGGCTCCATCTTGGTGTCATATACAGAAATATACAGTATTTAAAATAGGGTTAAAATGCCAGCAGGACAAGAGAAATCACAGGCACATTCTTGAACTTGAAATGTTTGATGACATCATCTCTTAAGTGGAATAAAAAACCCATTTTCGCTGTTTGGTCCACAATTATGGGAGGGAAAGTGCTTTGGCCAGCCGCACCCAGAACCAGGTCTGTGTGCAAGGCCTGGTGTAGTCACACAACGTGAGGTAGCGCAGGATGCTGGGGAATGTCCTTTTCATTGACTTATAAACCACTGGGATAAGTCGTCTCTGTTGGGCTCCTGTCAGAGTGAATACAGGAGAAAGAAAATGTTATTTGTTTATAAAAAAAAAAAAACCCTAACCCTAACCCTTACCCGGAAGATAGGACAGAGGCTTACCAGGATTGAGGCTGAGAGCAAACTTAGTCTGAAAGTCACAGGCATCACTGTCAAGATATTCATCAGAAATCACCACAACCATCTTCCTACACCTGCACACATGGTCACATATGTTAGGGAACACAAAAAATGACAAAAAACCAACTACTAAGAGTCAGTTTTTCCAAGTTCAAATCAAAATAAAAAGTCAAATCAACAGAGCAGACCTGTCGTACAACCCACCTCTTCTCAATGAGTTCACTCGTGATGGTCCACACACAGGAGCCAGGGAGGACATCTCTGTCGAACACGCACAGTTTCAGTCTGTGTTCTGTTTGTTCGAGCTGGTGGATCATTTCATAGACGAAATTAAAGTCACTCTGGCAGTAGCAGATGAAGGCGTCAAACAGCTCGGGAGCACCTGCAATCAGTTAAGTGTGATGAAATGAGCAATAAGACAATTCCGTTCATTCCTTTAAAGGTCAATGTTGCTCAAGAGCTTCATACCCACATGTGATAAACATGGAAAAAACCTCACCATATACGTTCCATAGAAGTAAAACATTATATACAGTGCTTAACAAATGTATTAGAGCACCACCTAAATCCACAGCTAAATTAACAGCCTTGTGTTTCAGTAATGGTTAATAAACCAGTATGTAGAAGCTCTTTAACCTAAACGATATTTTTAATGCTAAAGTATAATTATTTTTTGTTATCCATTCATTTTCAAATGTACTGTTTTTATGACAGGTGATCTAATAATTAAATTACATTAAAAAACAACAACACAATGTGCAAAAGTGCAGAGTCGCAGATGTGTCATCAGACTCGCTTCAGCTTTATTTATCAGATCCGACGGAAGTTGAAGCTTTTCCTGTTTGACACCTGACCACAGAAAATTATGTTACTATAATATTACTATGTCAAGGAACAGCAAATACGCCGATTAGTAGAAGAGACAAATAAAATCCCAAATTTGCCAAATTGCTTAGTTTATGGGGCATTTCTATAGAGAGAAGAGAGGCAGATTGCGTGGACAATTCTACAGGAAGTCTGAAGCTGGTGAATGTAATCTGTATACGTTGTTAGAATTATTCAAGGTTCCTCTTTTTCACCAGTTTCACGTGACGTGTATGCATGCGTATGAATCTGTTCTCGTTGTGTGAATGAAGAGCAGTTGCATTAGCAAGTCATAAAAATAGCAGCAACCTCAAAAGTAAACAAATCACGGTTCAATAGCTCAGTTTCACGGATATCTTAGTGTCAACTGTTTCGCAGACATTTAATCTTAGTAGAGGTTTTAATACCGCAGTGTTACATTTACTCAGAAGGTTGTCATGATGCAAAAAAGTCCTAGTACACGGTCAGATTATGATTAATTTCACATAATTGGATCATTAGCACAGCTTCATTTACACATATGCTGTTGTAACTGGTTATATGAACTCTAGCTGCAGCAGAGTTCATATACTGTTGGGGACTTATCTCTTTTTCTTTGAGGCGTTTTAGTACAAAATCTTTATCTACAAAGTAACAAGTCTCAGATAAATGTATGACTCTAAAAACTACTGCAGTATTGGCTCTTTTAATGTCGTGAAGTAGACTTATCAAGCTAAGAACTGCGGTGGAGATATGATTCGTGATATCAGAGGGAATGGTCATTTTGACATCATTATTCTCATTTTCATTCAAAGAAACAAAGATGTTCACTGTCTGTAGAATAAGATGTGTATAGATCAAGACAATAATCAACCTAAAATGATGTTTGCACACACATTTTGGCTTTAACAAATATTCCATTTGAAAATTGCATGACTACTATTAAAAATGCACTTTAGTACAGCACTATGTACTGCCTATTATCTCTGACCAGCATGATTTAACATATTCTGGATTTTCATACTATGTAGCTGTGTAGGTGATGAACTGGTTTAGTCTGACATGTTAACAGCATGTTTATTAACCAATTGCACCGCCTTCTGTACGTTCTTTCATGTATTACAAAGAGGTATATACAGAATAAGTAGGGCTGATACTGACCCTCGGGGTTGTCCCTCAGGGTGATACCACTCTTCTCAGAAGTGGGTTGGACACAGCTGTCCACCACTGGAACCTGCACTGGGGGTTCAGCTGCCTTCTCGCGGTATCTCCTGACATTCTCATCTGGTAAAAGAAGGACGACAAAAATGAACGTGGTGTACACAAGTGCATGTGCACACGTGAACATTAACACGTAGAGGTACAGGTGTATGAACACGGAGAGCTGGGGTTAGAAGTGATAAGCATGATCTGAAACACCTGATGAATCACCTGGAATGAAAGCGTATTATGGGTTTTTTTGTGCTCATCAATGATGCTGCAACAACTTTTGTCAAATATTTTGATTAAATGTTTTGGGAAACAATGATTGACATTTTACACCATTTTTCTGTAAGTAATTATGAGCAAAACAGTTAAAACTGTACTTTTATTTTAATAATCCTTAATAATTACTGTCAAAACACTACTAATATTAACAGACATGACTGTGTCAAACTCATTTTTGTTCAGGAGCAGTAAAATAATAGCATAATAACCTTTAAACAACAAATGCATTCTTTTATAAAACATATCATGAACAACCTGACATTTCTTGCGAACAATTTTATGACTCAGTTTACCTTTTTTACGTGTGCATTACAACTTACAGATCACAGTGGATCAAAATCATTTGAACATAGCCCTCAGGTGGGCCAGTTCTGGCACGCGGGCAGTACGTTTGACGTTGCAAAAGCTGTAATTGATCAGTTGTAATCGAGATCATGTATAATATACATGATCTCGATGACAGTTTTTGCCTCAACGGAATTCACGCATGTGACTCACTTCCGGAAGTACAAACTGAATCAATAGATTGATCGACATCCATCATTTTTCCAGACCGACGTGAACGCACCAATCTGAGGGCGAAGATCCTCCAAAACGTCGTTTCTTTCCAGCTTCATCAGGATTGACAGCAACTTCCCCACGGTCGCGTCTTTGTTGCGAGCCTGCCAATTGTCCAGAATCGCGTCGGTGGGGTTTTTGGTCGTTTTGTAGTTCACGATCTCCAGGTACGTGAAGCCCATCTCCTCGGCCACAGCCATCCAGTCCGCGGCCACGGTGTTCCTGGGGTTCAGGTAGAGTGCCAGCTTCTTCCTCACCGTCACGTTCAGCGCGATGAGAGGAACCGTCTCCAGGTCGCATTCGGCATCAGAGCAGGCCATTTAGGGGGAAAAGACTGTTAGCGGAACCTCCGCGAGATGACGGTTAAATGAAAATGCGAAATCCGTGATTATAGTGAGGACAGACTGGGAGTTGTTGTGAAGTTCTGGGATCCACAGGCTGACCTGGCCTGACGACAGAACCCGGAAGTGATGACAGGTTGTTGTGCGTCACGCACAGGAGGAGTTACACCATGAAAACCAATGGGAAAGAAGTACACACGACATGTATTATTTTATTTATTATTATCTCTCTTGGGCAATGGGCATAAGTGAATGTGGTAGCCCGGCTCTTTTCAAACATTCGGTTCTGTTGGCTCGGCTCTTCCGGCTCCCTAACGGCTTTTCACTTATGCCGCTTTTCCACTTCCTGGTCCCGGCACGGCATGGTTGGTTTTGTGATATTTAATAATCAAAAAGCAAAGTATAACAAATGGTGGACCTCTTCGCTCATCCCTCTATTTACAAAGCACGCCAGGAAACTACGGTGGCCTTCAGAAAGGATGTTTTTTGTTTTTTTCTCGAAAATGAGAAACTCACTCTGTGGCAGATTTGTCCATTAGGGCTTCCGTAGAAACATGGCAGCCCTCTGTAAAGCAAGGACCTTGCTTACAGCACACAAAACACACCAATTTTATTTTTAAATAAAAGCCCTTTTTCTTCTTTTAATGCAATTATATACTTGCTAACTAGCCTTCCTAAATGTAACATATGAGGCCACTGTTTTGGTACGATGTTGTAACACCATTGCCCTCTGTGAATACATGCAATTTTGGAAACAAAGATTAAGATTAATGAATTTGCCTCGATTAGATCCAGTTTATTTGATTATTAGATGTTTTGCGCCTTTATTTAGAAATCTTCCCCACACAATCATTTAATACGTTGATTTTTTATTCCTCCTAAATTCAAACTATTTTAACATTTACGCGCTGCAGATTATGTATACTTTAGCTTGTCCATGGTTCTGAAAGAACAGCTTATCATTGTCACTTATATGGGGCAAATAATAGTGTTGTTATACTTATATATATATATAGCAGAAAACATTGCAGCTTACATGTTTTATTTTGTAAATAAATAAATTTAAAAACACACACACACACACACACACACTACACACGCAGCTCAATAGACATTAACAATGAAGAAAAGAATCAGGTAAAAACCACAGTCCCTTGTTCCTGTTCCTGCTGTAAAAAAGGAAACACAGAAAAGTGTTTCTTAAGAACTCAGAGCATAAATATAGATCAGTCCAGTTCAAGTATTCAACTCTACGCAGACACACATATTTCTTCCTATTCCACAACTTCTCACGGCGACACAGTGCGCAGCACAGACTTTATAACAAAATAATCAGTTTAACATCAGTGGGACGGAATTCCATCCCCTGAGCATCATCCATGTTTGTAGTGTTGGTTTGTTTGGTATTAATGGCACGTCACAGGTTTTTGCTTCTGGAGAAGTAGAAATCTATGCCTCTGTTCCCATGCTGTTTTGGAGTCTGCGATGGGCCTTTCCTCCCTCTTGGTGAAGGCCCTGAGGCACTCTGGAAAAAAATACAGCAGAACAAAAGGTTTAAAAGATTAGTTAAAAAAAAATATTGTATTTAAATAAATTAATTGTATCTATCTGGTATAACAGCTAACCCAATCTAGAGGGTTGCACTCCTAATCTCTTCTTCGTAATATTTAATCATTTAACCTCTTTGGACTCCAATACAAATCAAAATGATAGCATTTCAGAGGTTTGGAAGCCTCACTTGCTTCTTTTTTTTAATTTTAAATACTGAACACTGTGTTTTAGAAGCAAATCGTATGACCTGTCATACATTCTGTTTTGAGAACATAATCTGTAATCAGACAGACGTTATCGAGAAAAACATTAATCAGACCATCCATCACACTTCTCAGTAAAGAAACAGGTTCTACAGATGTTGTATCACTTCTGCCCAAGAAATATTACACTATGGGGACACTTATAAGTATAGAAAACATTCCCATTTAAGAAACTGATTAATCGATTATCAAAATAGTTGATGATTAATTTAGTCATTGATTCATCGTTCCAGCCCTTTCACAGTGTGTTTATCTGAACTGCAACTGGGTAGAAGGGTAGAAGAAAATAGTTTAAAACAAAAATACTGAAGTAAAAGTACAGCATAATACTTTACTCAAGTATTTCAAACAAAGTCAAATTCCACCACTATTGTTTGCAGCTATAATCAAAAAAAAGAAGCTATGGCAGCAGCAGCAGCAGCAGCATCATGTTATCATTCTACCCACTTCCCTTTTCTCAAACACCCACCGCTTTCTTGTTAGCGTGTCTGCTCCATTCAGGCGCCATGACCACGGGAGTGGGGTAGGTCTCGCCAAGGGACACGTGAGCATGAGACAGTGTGGCAGAGCTGAGGGTCCACGGTGTGTGCACATCACCTCCCCTGATGCCCTGCAACTCTGGAACCCACTGCCGGACATAGTCGCCCTGAAGCAGAAGCATAAAGTAAATCTGTGACTCAAGTTTCCACAAGTTTCATCACCATCATGTGAGCATCTGCAACAAAGTGACTCAGACGTGTTGTTATGTAACGAAAACCATCAAAACAGTAGTTACAATAAAACGGAAATAAATAAAAAAAAACCCAACTTACATTGTTGTCATAGTCGAGGCCTTGTTTGATCATGTTGAACTTCCTGTTCTCTCTGGGGTCATTTCCTACGCCGGCACTGTAAAGCCAGTTGCCGTAGTTGCTGCAGACATCATGGTCCACCTTTGAAAGGACATTTTAAATAAAAAATGATTACATACTGTACACTAAATATATACGAGATGACGACACTATCTGACCTCACTACTCACCAGGAGGTATTCAAACCACTCGGCTCCCATTCTCCAGTCCAGGCCAAGATCCTTTGTGAGGAAGCTGGCAACGTTTTGTCGCCCCCTGTTGGACATGAAGCCTGTCAGTGCCAACTCTCTCATGTTGGCATCGACAAAGGGAACTCCTGTGCGTCCCTCTGTGATAATAAAATACAGGTATAGTCAGCAACTATTCAAACACTTACTTTATTTTATGAGGAGAGACAAAGGGGGGAGGACAAACCTTTCCATGCATTGAAGAGCTTCATGTCTTTTTTCCATGGCACTGATTTGTCTTGAAGTCCTGAAGTAAAAAGGATTTATTAGCAGTGAATGAATAAAATAAGTATATAAAAAAGGGGCGGAAACCTTAAGCTAACATTACCTTTGACCTGGAACAGTCTGTTTCCGTACTTGGCAGCCACAAATTTGAAGTAATCCCTCCACAAAAGCTCAAAAATCACCCTGTGAAGACATCAGAGAGTGGGAGTGATGTTTTCTACCGTATTATTACTGATTTAATGTAAAAGATCCTAGTCTTCTATCGTCAATATTTACCAGTATGTGCTCTGATTGGCTGTCCGCTCCCTCTCGTACTGCTTGATCTGGTGATAAATGTACCTGGGCGAAATGCAGCCAATCGCCAGCCTAGAGAGTCAGGAAAGCACCATGAACGATACGGTATTTTTTACAAGACTTGCACACACAGAACATCAGATTAATCAGTTTTGAGCAGAGGAGGAAATTAAAAACACTCACCAAGGTGCGAATTTAGTGGAATAGTCTGCACCGATTAAGCCGTTACGAGTCTCCTTATAGGACGCAACAGCATTCTACAAAAAAAACAATATGTTTTATAGATATATGTATATGTACATATATATATATATATATATATATATATATATATATTAAAAAAACATATATGTACAAATATATATATGTACAAATATATATTTATATTTATATGTATAAACACATACGTATAAAAAAAAATATTTTTACCGGTTTTACGACCAACAACTACTGATTCTGTACTCACAGTGTCCCAGAAATAGTGTTGGACTCTGGCCAGAGCCTGACTTTCACCACCAGTGCAAGGGAAGGCCGAGCGAGGATCAGTCACAGGCTCTGTGTGTGTGTGTGTGTGTGGGGGGGGGGGGGAATAGAAAAGCATATCAGCATCAGACTGCTTCATTCAGTTTAAACACTCCCCGGTGTGTATTAAGACAAACAGAATCATAAAAGCTTAATCATACACATATAAAGTGAGGCGGCGTGCTCGCGGGAACTTAATGAGAATTCTGTCCTCAGCTGTTTTCCCCTATTAGATTCTAATAACAATCGCAGTATGGATTTACTTTATGTGTTATTGGTGCTACATTTACATAAAAATCTATTATATAAGCACATAAAATCAACACATAGAAATCTACTTTGACAAAGTGAGAGCCAGAGAGACTCTGTATGGATTTAACCAGGTGTAATACACACTACTGATGGTCACCTGTCTGCTGCAGGTCCTCCGCTGTGGGAATGGCTCCCTCGTCCAGTCCTGGAGGAAGAGGCTTCAGCTGCTCTGGGGTTGGAAACACAGGCCTCACGCTGCTCTGGGTCTCCACTGCCTTCCGGAACTGAGTGTACACATCAGGCAGCCTAACGTACCGGGAGGAGATATAATAAAAACGGTAAGGGCACATTCACATGCTGCATCTAATAGTGTGTGGAAGACTCCAGAGGTGTTGTAAACTGAGGTGCTTCTGTCGCATCAGGAAGTCAGAAAATCAAAACAGATGTGGAGGATATAGCGGTAACAAATGGATGGATGGATGTCAGGAGCGTTGTCTGGATCATGGGAGGTTCACAGTTTATCTCAGAGTCGTCAAAGACCAGTTAGACGTACTTGACTATCAAAAGACACATTGTAAGAGCTCACTGCATTACAAAAACATGGAAGACAAGCACAACTTCAACACAAATGTGTGGTCTTCGACACTTAGACAGGCGATATCCTCGCTCACCGCGACACGTGATGAAATGGCAGATCATCTCTGTGGTACAGCGTCGACCCCCAGCAGGTACGAACTTTCACCTTCAACCGTGCACAGACATCCTTCACGTTTTTCTCCACACTCAGCTCTTCTGAAGTCACCTGGGGGGCATGAAACAGCGTCAAATTCATCAGATGATGCAGTAAAACCGATGCTAATAAGAAATGGGTGTTTGTGTTTTCTGTACTGTACCTCTTCGTGAAAAGCCACGGTGCTGACTGAGCCCAGTTGCTTGATGAGCTCGGCGACAACATCCTCCGGTTTACCCCGTCTCACCACCAGGTTGCTGTCACATTCCCACACACACACACACACACAGACAAACATACAAAAATATACATAAGTCCGTGTTCACATGTCTGGGTTCCATGCCAGGCAAGCTGCATCCTGGGTAGAAGGGCGCATAAGCCACCCCCCCACCACCACCACCACTGGCTGGAAAAAAATGATGGTGTGCAACAGCAGTGTTAATTCAAACATAACCCCCCCATAAGACCAGGTGCATCCTGATCCTGTCATATCTGCTGCTGTGCATCAATACAGTCCTGGAGAGTGGAGGGGGTCTGCACTGAGTGCACACGTAACAGTAACATGACACATAAGCTCATGATCGTTTTCCTCTGTGGAAACATGTTATGGTGTTTTCTGTGTTACATCCATGAAGGATATGAAGCGTGGAGGAAGTCTGCAACGTCGACGGTCCGGTGCATATGAGCAGAAATTGACACTGTTATGCAGAACGTTATGTGTGTAGTTTATAATCACATTAAAATTTGAACGTCTTCAACATGTATTTTAATCCTTTTCAAACACAGAGAATATCGCCGATGACACGTTTGCACATGCACATTTTGCGTTACCGTAATTATGCAACGGTTCGTGCTATCGGAAAAAAATCCGACGGTTTCTGAAAGCTGGGAAGTTGCACATGCAAGCCAACATTGTGGTTATTACGGTAATTCACTCGCACTGTTGCAGGAAGCAGGCGAATCCATGTCTTTGTCGCGAGAGAGGAGAGACTTGGAAAAACGAGTGTACAGTACATAGTTTCCATTTTCACAAAAAAGTTATTGTAAATATGTTTATACTGTTAAAAAAAAATCTAATTTAACATGCAAAATCTGTTTCTGTACAACTGCAGTATTTTTTTCTCTAAAATAAATTTCCATTTTTTGTTTTGTTTCATTTTAAATTGTTAAAACACTATTTTAACATGCAGTCAATTGTAAATAACTGCCAGATATTCAAAGTTATTCTGGAAAAAATGTCAAAAATCACTTATACGGAGGAAAATGGCACTTTTATGGTTAAAATAAGCAGGATATTTTGAGGCTTATAGTATGTGCTAAAGGGTTAAAAGTGTTGTTTTCGCATTTTGAAGCAGACTTAGAAGAAACTAAGAAGAACAACAACCACCTTCATTCTCTGACGTCACTAATTCTCACACTCTGGCCTTTTAAATAGAGCAGTGCAGGAAGACACATCCACAGAGATACAGAAAGTAAAGACAGATTGAATTACCTGCCCTTGTTGACCAGTGTTTTCCTGAGGTCTCTGATGCTGTCCAGCATGAAGCGCAGACGGAAAGGTCCAGTCTTGGGGAAGTTGAAGTTGTACGTTCCCACATAATGTCTTGGGTCGAGACAGTAGAGTGGAACAATGTTCTCTGCGTTTCTTTGAGCCCAGTGGAAAAGCTGCAGGATTGAATTCACAGAAAAACACATTAATAATGTCACCACACTAAAGCAACGATTAACGTGTAATTGATGATTTAATTTGGTCTTTTTTAGAAATATATTATGTAAAATTATTTCTATGCTGATTCTGTCATCTGAAATGAGGAACTATAAACAAAGGTAGCCTAGGGCCGGGCGGAGGTAAAAGGGATTTATTCAGTCAAGCTGTAGAAATCACTTCTGAAACTTTTGTGGGCACTTCTTTGTGTCTAGTCAGTCCTACTTGATTAAAAATGCCAATATGGGCTTTAAATTTGAAACTTCTCTACAACTGTACAGTAAAAATGTTTGATTTCTAGTATGGCAGTAGTCATAGATGTCCTGAACACAACCCTGTCAGTCTTCTGCAGAACGTATGGACATTTTTGGTTGATAATTCTTTCGACAAAAAGTGTCAATATGGGACTTTTATTTTGAAATTTCTCAAAACCTGTACAGTAAAAATGTCTGATGCTAGTAGATATCTGTCCTGAACGCAACCTTTTCATTATTTACTCAGTTTTGAGAGAACTCTCTTTATACAGTTGTTCAAAATCGAGTTATTATGTCTGTGAAACATAGCTGTAAGGACTTTCATTACTTGTTCTAAATGAAAAGATACGGCACTCTTTTTAATTTTGAACACCGGATGTTGATATCGCAGCCGGATATGTGTCCCTCGTTGTAACAGCGGGCTAGACAAACTGGTTTTACTCAGTACCGCGTACATACATTTAAAAACATACACAGACTAATGTGAACATCAAAAATGAGAATGCTCCCATAACAGATTCTCACTCTAACGTCACTGTCGGAGGACAAAAGAGAGGGCTTTTACTTTGAAAAGAAAAGAAAATCCGGAAGTTCGATAATTGTTACGGTGGCTATGTTTTAATTCCTGATATAGCGTGCTCACATGTGTTCACAATGACGATATCCCATTAAATATGACGTGTTAGACACACAAAGTGAGCGGAAACGTTTGTTTGTGTGAGTCATGTCCGCGTTTCTCATGTTGGATAACGAACAACCGAACACACATGATTCGGACTCGTAATCAGATTCCCACTCTTACCTCATTGTCGTGGAGTCGCAGGTCGTTTCTCAGTAAACATATGATGGTTCGGGAGGAGGCAGACATTATTATGATGTAGTTTATGACACGGGTGAGTCGCTTCAGTTCACACGCGGGGTCCGTGTCCTCTCTCTTCCCCTGCTCGGTCTGTCTGCCGTGGTAGTGGAAGTGTCTCCGTCACGTTTTCAGCCACGTCCACGTTACAAAACACCAGGTTGTGTAAGGTTGTTTTCTAAATGCTGCCTCCAGCTGAGTTTAACAGTAGACCGATTAATTGTGTAATTGTTTTTAAACTAATTCACTACTAAAATACAATAGTATTAGGGCTACGTGTAAAAAAACAAACAAAAAAACCCGCATTAATTCTGAGATTATAGTTAGAATTATGAGGAAAAAAGTCGAATTAAGAGATTAAAGTTAGAGTTGTGACGAAAAAAAATTCTGAATTTTGACTTTTTCTTTAATCGCAGAATTCTGACAAAGTCTCAATTCGGACTCCCCCCCCTCATAATTCTGACTTTAATCTCAGAATTCTGAAGGAAAAAAAGTCAGAATTCTGAGATTAAAGTCAGAATTATTAGGGGAAAAAGTCAGAATTATTAGGGGAAAAAGTCAGAATTCTGAGATTAAAGTCAGAGAAAAAAAGAGAAAGAATTCTGAGATTAAATTGAGATTAAAGTCAGATTCTGAGAAAAATATTTATAATTATGATAAAAAACTAAGTGTTCTGACTATAATCTCAGAATTCATGCTTTTGACTTCCTTCCTTTCTTCCATTAAAAATAACTAAAACTAAAAGAGAGAGGAAAATCTAGGAGTAAATAGTGCATTTTTTTAAAATCAGTTGTCGGTTGAAATCTTAATGTGTTGTCTTAATCTATATTTTTAGGATTTATGTCCATGTTCTCCACAGTGTGCGTCCTTATCCTCTCCGTCGATTGTGTTTTTAAATAAACAAACTCATCCGGAATAGTCTTAGACCTTTGATTTATTAAGTTAAATGTACAAAAGATCAACGACATGATACATTTCATGTTTCAAGGCTTTGTCATAAAGACAAAAAAAAAGAGACCGTCCCAATCACAAGCCTCCCAGCCTCCCTCATACTGTACTGTACTGTACTGCCTCATACATCCTCCTGTCTGAATCACAGTACAATCTACTGTATAACGTAGCTATTTCTTCAAATAGATTTTTGTATATAATGTAAAAGAAATTTCATACAAAAGTGCAGAACAAATATGTATTTACAGTATAATCTTTTTTTTTCAGTATAAAAAAACAAAAACTTCAGCATGTCATGTGAGAGTGTGTGTGTGTGTGTGCTCTCTGCTGCTGCTGCTTCGTCTTTATTAAGAAGCATTTTCAGCTTTGGCAGTGAATGTTTGTGTTTACAAACAGGTTCAGATAAGGCACTGGGGGGTCAAAGGTCAGAGGAGATTTGATCACACATTTAAGTGCCACTTTTTCTTTTTTTTTTCTTACAATCACTCAATCAATCCACCTCCAAGAGAACAGCATTTAGTCCGGTCTGTCTTTGCACATCCGACCCTCGTGTTCCGCTTTAATCTCACGTCACATGACGTAAAAAGGCTTGGGGTGGAAGGACACATACTGTGCGCACTGACACGACAACAAAACATCTTCATGAGATGCTTCCTTCATACTAATGTGAGAGGGCTGCAACCATAAATCGATTAAACGGTCACCAATCGATGACTAAATGTACTATTTTTATAATGAGAAATAAAAATGTACAGCGGCTAAAAATGGGAATATAATATTTTTCTGGTTTCTTTGGGCAGCCCATGGCCAAGAGGAAAGAAAACTGGGCTCGTATGGGTGGCACGGTGGAATAGTGGTTAGCACTGTTGCCTCACAGCAAGAAGGTTGCTGGGTTTGATTTTTGGGCTGGGACCATTGCATGTTCAAACCCTTATCTGTTTACGTTGTGCAATTTGTGTTGTTTAATGAAAAAGATCATTTCATAACTGGAAGGTTGCTAGTTAAAATTACAGGACAGGCCAAAGGTTGGGGGTGCCCATGAGCAAGGCACTCAACTCCGCATTGCTACTCCTGCACCTGGGCTTGTGTGTGTTTTCATGACTGGTGTGTAATAAGCATGCATTCACTGTCCCTAATTGTAATTATTTTGCTCCAAATAACAAAGAAATCATTAAAAAAATGAGTCATTTTTTGGTTTGTGGACAAATCAGAACATAGAAAAACATCATTTTTAAAGTTTTTTTTCAACTGATTAATCAAGAAAATAACGGTAATCATAAATAATTGCGAGTTGCAGCCCTACAATGTGATGTCGTTTTGGTCTGTGCAGTCTACTTTGTGCATAGCTGCCGTTACAAAAAGAGAACTAAAAACCGGGCTCTTGAGGTGACCAATACAGAAATCCTGTGTGATGCTAATACTGTACATGACTGAGCGTGTGCGTGTGTATTTGCTCAGGAAAAAGCGTCCGTCTCTGCGACACCGCGATGTTTCTTTGGCCACTTCTGAATGGAACAAGGCAGGAACGGACAGCACGGACTCCAACAGCAGTGCGTTGGTATTGCTTTAACAGATGCTGATGCAGACGTTTGGTTCTTCTTTACATCAGAAAGTCGTTGTCTTTTTTTCTTACAAAGTTTGTGTCAAATAGAAAAATAATCTCCTATGGTTGATTATCTTTGCATGTTGAAAAAAGAAAATGCATGGTATCAAAAGTGCAATATGGGACAGTCCTTCTGCGTGGGGGGGGTGGGGGGGTGTGACAATGCTACGCTTTTAGATGTTAAGAAAAAATCTGACTTACAAATTCACGTTTGTAAGGCGTTGGCGGGTAAAAAATACATTTACTCTCTTCCAAGGTGACGATAGAAAAAGTTGCGTGGCACGACGACTTTGTATGTTTATAAAAAATATCTTTACCACCTTTGATTTCCACTCACAGTTGACGTAAACTGTCCGGCGTCGTACACGTCGTGCCCCACACAAAAACCCCAGACACTGTTCTTGCAGCGGAGTGTAAAGACGCCGCTTCTCTCTTTAACTCGGGTCACTTGTCCTGCTCTTGATAAAAAGGTTTATGAGACCGCTAAGTGCTTTGCTGTCAGCCTTGCTCTTTGGAGAACTCTCTCGGGGTCTGACGGCGGTCAGCCTGGCCTCTCTCTCTGAGGTGAGGTTCTGGACAAGGCAGGTGGTGGAAATACAGGGCAGGAAGTTAGAGAGTGATGCGGAGCCCTGTATGGAGCCTGGGGGACAAGGAAGTGGGGGGGGGGGGGGGGTGGCGGCCCTGGGGACGGGAGGGGAGGCACTGTGGAGCCGTAAAGGACCTCGCAGGACAGGGAGGGGACAGGGGGGTTCCCACACTGGCCTCAGAAGCAGCCCTGGACAAACGAGTGGCTGAGAAGAACGTCGGCGGTGGGCCGCCACTTCTCCTCCACGAACACCTGCCGCAGGAAGTCCCTGCAGGCGTCCGACACGCCCTCCGGAAGCAGAGGCTTCGTGGGCTGCGTGGCGATCTTGAAAATGGCCGCCATGGCCTCGTACTCGGCCCACGGAGGTTTCTGTGTCAACATTTCCACAACAGTGCAGGCGATGCTCCTGAGAAAGACAAAGAAAAAACATCCAGCAGAGGATTAGTCTGATGGTTTGCTCTGTTCATGTATTTAAATAAAGACATATTTAATGCAAATACTGGGTTTGTACATGAATAAAACTTCCATTTAAGATCTCAAATACTACAGTACTATAGTCTTATGAATTCAAACAAATACGTCATCTTATTCTTATAAGCCCTCATTGTGAATTTGGATGTTAAGCTGTCAAGGATTTATTTTTATGCCCCGACACGAAACCTGTTTTTACTGTTGCTATGATTCAATAGCCATGAAATATTACGTTATTTTAACTTCTCACCCTTCCTTGTCAATGATTTATTTTATTTTTGTTTTTAATTGTTTTCTAATTAAATCTCATATATTTTACACCTTTTATGTCTTGGCTGATATGAGCTTAGCAGGAGAGATTAACATATCTTCAGTAGTCAGCTGACTGGACTGATGATGGATGAGAGGTGAAATGTCTTCAACTTAACTCGTCCTAAGTCCAGTTAGAGCTACTGAAGATGACTGTGACCTGGACGACTGAGAACCGTCACAGATGTTCGAGTAAAAATAGTTTTCACCACCGGTTTGTATCTCTTTATTTATGGAGCAAACCATCTGTGGAGATTATCTTTATGAACGTTGAGAAAACAACAACAAACAAAAGGACAGATCTGTTGTTGTCGCGTGTGACTCCTGGAGAGAGGAACCTTTCAAGATTCAAGATGTGTGTGAACTCCAGTGGAACTGTGCAAACTCTCACATGTGGAGGGACTTGGTGTGAGTGTTTAATTCGCTTCTTTATCACAGCAAATCAAAAAGCTACATGGATCGGACGAGAAGCCAAACGCTGCAGACTGTGGGTCCTGAGAAGATTGTCCAGTGATTAGATCCTTCTAGACATTGACCCCGTTTGACTCCGAGTCGCCTTTTTTCAGTTTCTCCTCTTGTTCTTTGGACATATTGATGCTCAAACAAGGCGAGCTGATGAATACATGTTTGCTATTTTGATATTTACTTAAAAAAGCACTCACGAGACACCACAAGAATAGATAAATATAGTCAATTATTGATGTCATGGACGGGGATTACTTTTACTCTCCACCTCAAGAAAACAGTCATTTATCAAGTAAAAATATGTAAAACCTTTTGCGGCCAGATTTTGTAGAAGATGTCAAACGAATGATAATATATTACCTTGTCCTCATGCGATTTTATTTTATTGATTTCAATTGACCCTCTCCTGGACATACTTAAAATATTGCGTCTTGTTCTCATGGACACTTTCGCCCTCTTCCAATTCATGTAAACATTAATAAACGACTTAAATTGTGGTCTGCAAAAGCCTGCAGCTGCTGTTTATATATGCTTTGTGCACTAATTCTCACTAAAGCTAATATCATAATGCTATAGTTCCCTATATTTTACAGGGGTTCATGGCGATTTACTCGTATTGACGAGGTTTTTACTCACATAAATACGACTTAGTTTCCACTGAATTTACTGCTTTTCCATCCAACAGCTCTCTGTGCTTCAAACTGTCTCGATACCCGCCCCCTCCCCCTCCCCTCTTTGGGCCTCGTCCCTTACCACACATCAGCTTTGCGGCCGTATCCCTCCCCGTTGATGACTTCCGGGCTCATCCAGTAGGGGGTGCCAGTGACGGACTTGATCCCTGTTCCAGACATGCAGATGGTCTGGATGCGTTTGCTGGCTCCAAAGTCTCCCAGCTTCACGTTCCCCGAGGAGTCTCTGAGGATGTTAGCACCTGGTGGAATGAAACGAGAGTTGTTAAAAAAAAAAGAGGGGGGGAGTCTCGTGAAGACGCTCGTGGAGGTTCAGTGAATGAAGTCAGCCATTACCAGCGTGGTTATAAAAGTGCCTGTGCCAGCACCCAAGCTTTCCACGTCTGGTGTGATGGAAGAGTGACAGTCAGTGATTTATTAAACGTCATGAAAAATAAATACTAAACTGACTAAACTCTCACTGTCTGCTCCACATTCCGCCTCCGTCCTAAGTAATTTTCCGGTATGAAAAGCTGCGTCTTTCCCCATTTCCTCCAGACGCTCCTCTTGTTTGATCAGTGACTAATGTACGCCACTCACTCCCACACCCACTGAAGGGCAGAGGGCAGAGGGCTGAGGAGAAAGCGGTGACCCCTTCCCTCTTTACTTCTCACTTCTTCAGTCCGGTTTCCGCTGCGTTGCGCATCGTGAGGATGTGAAACTTCCTCAGAAATCATGTGGACTGCATTTCACAGTAAGAATAATAATAATAATTAATAATGTCATTCCTGTGATGCCAGACTCGCTGCACACAGACGAGCTCTTGTCCGGTGTGAGAAACATGCAATGTATATTTCAAATGACGAGCATTTCCAGGTGAAGAATCCCACCCACGTGTAGTTTAGTGGTAGTTTACGCTCACAGAGCCCAGCTCTGTCCTGGGAGATTTTCCCCACACCAGACGGTACGTACGTTTCTCTGCTCTTGGCTGTGGCCGAAACCGAGCGGCGACTCCCAAAATCTGTGGCCAGCCAGACGAAAGCCTTTCCATCCGCTGATGAGCATTTATAGAACAAACCGATTTCACCAGCGTGGAGCCTCACGTAATCTTAAAAAGCGAGCTGGAAATAGCCCATTTGTTTCCAGACTCGTTTTCCCGGGTGATGGAATACCTAATTATGGAGATGTCATAGTGTCACACTGTCTCTGAGGATGCAACAATTAAAAGATTTGAGCCATTAGTGGTGTGAAAGCAGTTTCTTTTGGTTTTCCTGGGGACAGGAAACCTTTGGTTTGTGAACAAAACAGGACATTAATGAAAAGAATGACGAGCTGCAGCCCTGAATGTGTCACATGTATGTGTGCACTGACTCTTTACAAATCTTACTCTCAACTTACTAAAGAAAAACAATGTTTCTACTCGCTTGATGAACAGAAACGTTTTGAAAGTTCTGTTTTTCACTTCAGGATTTTGAAGAGACAAGGCTCACGTTTGTGCCGTGTCTTGTTTTTGAGAGCATTTCAATGTATTTTCTAGTAGACAAAGCTACTTTATTTATTGTATTATTAGCAGGGGCAGCTACAGTAAATGAAGCAGTTCACTTCCCATTTAATTCGATAAATGTCAGACTGACATATGATATGCTGTAGTGCACTGATATTGGAAATAGAGTTATAAAAAGAGTCCTTTTATTAATCCCACAGGCATTTAACCCATCCTTCCTAGAATTAAAGGTGTAGCAAGCAACCACTGAGCAATGCATGGGGAGCAATCTGGGTTAGGTACCTTGCCCCAGCCCTTTTTTTGCCCTGGTGGGGACTCGAACCGGCAACCCCAACATTTATAACCGTAGGTTTTCAAGAGCTTCTTGAACACCCAGCTCTTCCATGAGCATCTTCTGTCCCAGCACTTACCGTTACCCCCTCCCCTGCACTTGGATCCACTTCTGCACTCTCACCCTCTCTGTCAATGTACAAGCCAAGTTTTCTTTCCACTTGGCCACGGGCTGCCCCACAAATGTCTCTACTGCCTCCTATTTTACGGATCACAATAGCTCACCTTTTACATCTCTGTGTACAATCATGTTGCTGTGCAGGTAGGAGACTCCTTGAAGGATCTGCCGGGTGTATCTCCTCGTCACCTTTTCTGTCAGTGCCCCGTAGGCTTTCAGCTGGTCCTTTATCGATCCCTGGAGACACGGAAACAAACCAAACCAAACAAGTGAGCGAATGAGGGGGGAAAAAAAACTACATTTATTATCTGTTATTCTGTTATTGCCACAGCTGATGTGAATAAACGTGATAAGAGAATCTGTCTCAGAGTGCTGCCGCTGCTACGTGCTGCTGCTGCTGCTGCTGCTGCTGCTGCTCACAATGGAAATAAAACTGTTCGGTGTCTGATTGCGATTTTAAGGAAAATGTGGTGGTTGCAGCTGAAGGGGATTTATTTTTGTTTTGTTGTGGAAAAGCAGCCGCCTCGCCAAGAACAGAAAAAACAACAACTATTTAAACCCACAGTGTGCTGAAGGAAATCTGCTCAGCGTTGAGTCCACACACCTTCCTTTTTTCTTTTTCTTTTTTTCTACTCATGGGGAAACTGCACAAACAAAGGCCTGAACCTGGAACTTGTGTGAAGCCCGACAAGACACCTGAACGACTCTCAGCACCCTTTCACACCCACCCCCCACCCCCCACTACCGCAGGACACTCCGTGTTATCGGCGAGCCACAGCGGTGCAGCAGCACACTAACTCGGGCTTTGTCCCCTCCCCTTGTCCTTCTGCCAGCTCTCCACTGAAAACAAACATTTCCAATTTCCAGACAATGTGTGACTAAGACACTCAGTGCCACACAGAGGAAACAAAAAAAAAAAAAAGAATATGGCTTGGGGAAAAATATCACAAACAGGCTCGTGGTCCACGGGCAACAGCAGCTCATTAAGATGCTCATTCAGTGAGAGAATCATCTCATAAACGGAGCCGTTGTGCTGACATCAACCACCGAGGACATGCTTGCTGACAGCTGGTGACATTTCCAAAAATGGTTAGAAGCAGATGTATGAGTTTGATTTGATGTTTGTCTTAAAATCTCTGCACACCCAACCTCCAGAGCCACAACAACAACAACAACGACGACGATGACATTTCTCAATCTCACTCTCGCTACGACAAGCGCAGAAATGCAGAGTAACGCACCCCGGGCATGAACTCCACAAATATGGTGAGCTTCCTCTGGTCCAGGTCCCGCAGACAACCGTAGTACTGGACGATCCTGTCGTGGCGCAGGTTCTTCAGCAGCTGAATCTCACACTCCAGAGCGTTCACCTCCTGCAGAGGAAAAAGAGACGTGAGGCGTTAAAACGACAGTCAGTACGTTTCCCTGCACAGTTAAGTTATACTTAAGTTATAAGTTATAGTGAGGAATCGTTTTATTAAAGTTGACTGAGTGTGTGTGTGTGTGAAAGACTGATGGAGAGAGAGACAGTTTCATTTTTAAAGTTTTGTTGTCATAGGGTAATGTTGCATGTTGTCTGAAATCACTTGTGCATGTATGTATGCATATGATCACTCAGTAAAATAACATTGATGTCGTTCATAAAAACTGTGATACTCGTTAGGAGTAAGCGCTGGAATTAAAGTGTGTGCAAGTGGATGCATGATATTCGTCATTTAAATGATACATTTCATAAAATGCTAATGTGGTAGCCCTCCATATTATTCTCTACCCTTCAGGTCGCTCTTTGGTGACCCCTGACCTAGACAATCTGATTAAAAAAAAAATAATAATTGCTTCACCAACTATATAAACACACACCTGAGCAGAAAGTGCACACAATGTTTAAAACTGGATTGAATTTGGGAAATTTGGAAATACGTCACGGTTCCAAGTTCGCTTGGCAATAATAAAAAATAAAATAAAATTAAAAATAAAATTAAAAAACGGTCTAATTTTGTGACTTTTGTACAATTATTGTGACTTTATATCACTCCTATAAATGTGATCTTAAATGAATTATGAAAAAAAATAAAAAAAATTATAGTTCAGTCGTATATATATATATATATATATACATTTATATTTATATATATACATATGCATTAGTAACTCCACTCCCAAACTGGTTTTAGTGCCACTTCAGCCCGATTAACATCCATCCATCTTCTACCACTTTATCCTCCACAGGAGGGTCGCTGTGCCAATCTCAGCTGACATAGGGTGATAGGCGGGGTCACACCCTGGACAGTTCACCAGTCCATCACAGGGCCGCACACACACACACAGAGACAAACCACCATTCACTCTTACATTCAGTTTAGAGTGTCCAATTTACCTAATCCCCAAATCAGCATGTCTTTGGACTGTGGGAGGAAATCGGAGAACCCTGAGAAAACCCACGCATCTGACGGACATCTATTTAACATCTATCTAAGTCTGGTTTGAGTTGGACTGACACAATAGTGAGACGCTCTTAAAACACACGCAGAAGCCGTCATACTTATTCCAAACAGATGTGCACTGTTGCCTCTCACCTTGCTGGTTTCTTGACAGTCCGGATCAAAGGGCACCTGCTTGGCGGCCAGCTCGCGTCCCGTGTCGGCGTCATAGCAGAGGTAGACCTCGCCGAACGCGCCGCGCCCCAGGAGCTTCCCTTGTCGCCAGTTGACTGGCGCCCTCGGTGCTGCACACACAAAACACCACAGAGAACCCCAGCCGTCATTCAATCTGCTGCCACAGTCAGACCAGATCTGTGAGATACTGATATCAAGCAAACATTAGCACTAAAGTCACCACAAGACCCCGACTGCAACCCTGCAACTCGCACACAATAACTCCAACGAGACGTTAGATCCACCACAGGGTCGTTAAGTAATCCCCACCGCAGACCCCCGTCAGATATACGAGCCAAACCGCGCTCCGCCGCCGAGAGAAAAAGCTGTCAGACCCTGAGAGAGATCATCTCATCTTCACAGGCCCAGACTCTGAGACTTTGTCTGGCATTAACAGGCTTCTCTGCGGCCGCCACGTTGGACGCGCGTGTGGGTGAGAGAGGGACAGCGGGGGCCGACCGCAGACTGCCGAGTCAAGCTTTCACGACGTGACAAAGACAGTTTATACACCCAACAAGGAGTGGTGGGATTAGAGCGTCGCTTACATGACCGAGTCTGGACGATAAGAGGGGAATTCTGTAATATTACCGTAATCCCACTTTCTCCCCGACTGTAAGAGAACTTAAACATGTTGGACAGCCGTCGAGTGTTTACTACAGATCCTTGATTTGGCCGCATCCACTCTGACACGACCTGTTTCAAACTGGAGACACGACAGCGTGTTTGACTTTTCCCTGATTTAAGCAACTCACCAAACACAACAGCACCGCACTCACAGACTCCTGCTCTATTATGTTGACAGGATTTTGTGGTAGAAAATTTCGCACATGTAAACATGGCAGGGACTCCCTGAATCTCTGTGTATAAATAAATCCACTTTTAATTAATTTAAAATGTTATTTAAATCAGAAATGATCTAATAGTTCTCATCAGCTTTAAGCATGTGACGTGTTCTGATCAATACCAAGAGGTAGAGACATGGATATAGTGTTTTTTTTGCTTTCACAGCACACATGTGTTCACATCAGGCGTACGGTTGCGATTATCCACAGGAACCAGACGAACACAACACCACTCGGCAACAAAGGCACAGATAGGAGGTATATTTAACAGTGTTTATGAGTTTCAGGCGGGACGTTTCCTTCCCAGGCGAGCGTTTGAGATTCTTTTTTCTTTTACTCACACTTGGCCGTACCAAGTTGGCAGCTTTTGTCCACGGTGCGTCCCAGCGTGCGCATGTCGCTGTACTGCAGTGTGCTGTCGCCGATGTAGCTGCGCGTGCGACTGGAGGGGACCAGCTGGAACAGGTTCTCCTGAGGCATGAAGCTCCTGGGAAGTGTCCTGCGCCCTAAAAACACACACACACACACACACACGAGTCGATGAGTTCAATGTTATCGCTGTTTTCACAAACTTGCTTTACAGGTGTCGGGGCAAATGAAGAGAGCCAAGAGTTTGGGGCCCAAGCGAGAGCAGAGTGCCTCTCGCCACTCCATCGCACTTCCCCTCAGACAGGAAGCAGGGCACTGTGTTTTCATACAAGTTCGGGTTCACCGCAGGGAAACGTAAATCACTGCTAGCCAAGGTTAGCCTCTGAGTAAGCAATTACTAGCAGCTGCCTGGAACAGCGAGCCAGCACTTTGTGTACCAACTCTACACAGAGCACAAGAGCAGTCAGATAATGTATGTGTGTGTGTGTGTGTGTGTGTGTGTGTGTTTTATATCACTTTTATACTTATGTCTGACTCCTGTGCTGCAGTAAGACAAGAATTCTGGGATCAATAAAGTAAAATACAATGAAAGAGGATAAAAACTTGAAGAAAACCCGATAAAGTGGTGCGTGTTTGTGTTGTTGCTGTTGTTGTCATGACGCCTCAGTAACATATCTGTTTAATCTGTGTAATAAAGAGTGTTGTTGTCGTTTCTTACGGTCTCCGTAATCCTTGCTGCGATTGGGCAACTGGAACTGGCGAGGGAAAGTCCCCCCTTTCCCGTGGCGGCCTGGAGAGGGAGCAACAAGGCAGAGCTGTCAGTGAGGGGCAGATAAAGTGAAGCCTCAGCAGCCTCGCATGTTTCACTTCACAGTTTACAGTACTCCTCCGTTTACAGCCGGCGCTGTTTATGATTCACTTTTCAAATTCAGGGAATGTGTGTGTGTGTGTGTGTGTGTGTGTGTGTGTGCTGATGAGACAAACACATTGAGCGCGCCTGAGAGAACTTCCATGTTTGCGTGGACTTATCACGTCTGACAGAGACTCCGTCGCTCTCTTCTTGCTCGTGTCAGCGCGTCAAATCAAAGCGGAGCTCGGGAGACAGGGGCGGGGGTGGGGGAGTGGGGGAGGCGGCGGGGGAGTGGGGGAGTGAGGGGTTAAGAGAGCTGTGGCGTCGTCTGAGACTGAAAAACAGCTCATGTGTGCTAGCTTAGCCTTAGCTCTGAAAGCCCAGTGGAGCAGTAAGTGAAGGCAGGTGAGCAGCAGTGCTGACGCACACAGAACACACACACACACACAGGTTTGTGCAGCTATTCATGTTAGGACACTGCGATGATGAAAACCTTATCCCTAACCTTAAACGAAACAACTTAATACCTAACCACTATTTTCATCTTAACTCCAATTTAAACCAGAGTCTCAGAAACAGGTTTTGGTCAGTGTTTACACACACACTGCAACTAACTAACCTCATCCCTCACCTTAACCTTAAACAAAACTAGTTAATGCCTAAACCGAAACCTTAATCTAACCACTTAATCGATTCACATCTTAATTTTAATCTTCACCAACAACTCAGAACTGATGTTCCGCCTCATTAGGACCAAGTTTTAGTCTCCGTAAGGACTACTGGTCCTGACAAGGTCAGTGTTTGGAATTTAAAAAAAAGGGTACCGAGGAGGTAACAGAAACAAGCGTGCAAACACACACACACTTGCAATTGAAAACAGCTGTTCTGTCAGATGACTGCCTCCCCTCGCGCGGCTGTTTTCTGTGGCCGTATCCCATGGAGACGGGAGTTATTTTCTGTGTTTGGCAGTGTGGGACGGAGAGGAAAAATCCCCTCATAGGGAATGGTAAACAAACGCTGTAGTTCTCAGCAGGAAAGGGCCACACAGTCTCGCACCGAGGAGAGGAGAGGAGCGAGCGTAGAGCACGTGCTGCAGATAGCACTCACTCGTTTTTTAATTTACAGCGCGGGGAGAATAAGGAACAGATTGGGAGAGCTGCTGCGGGATTAGCTCGGTGTTATCTGTTACCCTGCTCTATTTGATCTTGGTTCTGAAAGAAAAGGGACAAACGGGGGGGACCCAGGGGACCATGAGGGTAGCGGGACGGAGCAGGGAAGTCATCATGAAAAGAGAGGAAAACAGAAACGGGAGCCAGAGGGAGAGAGGATCTTGGACGGGAGACAAAAGGGGCGAAAGAGGATGGAGGTAGTCGACACACGGGGGAGAGTGTGTTGGAAGATAAAGCCGGAGAAGTTTTGATACGATCACATCATCTCAAAATTCCACTGACTTCCTGATTGTAAAATTCTGGGTCGATACCAAAACCGACACTGACTGAGATTCTTTTCTTTCTTTCTTATACTTTTGTGGCAGGAGCACAAAAGAAATCCTCGCACTATCACATTACCTTTAACAAAATAAACTCAGTCCTTCCACTTTAGGATATAACCTTCAATGCTGCCATTCAACAACAAAAAGCAGTCTTTCAGCCTCATATTCAAAGAGTGAGAGTTCTTTTTCAGTTCATACAGCCTTGATAGACTTCAGCGCTTGTTTCTTACTGAGTTGACGAGGTGATCGCCGTCTGATACTGATGTACAGACGACTAATCCGTACTTCCCTACAGCCAATATATGAACTTCTAACTGCACAGTCGAAACCATTTGAATAATAACTGGAAAGCTCGAGAGAATGTCATCAATTCATAACACGACTTTGCCTCTTTATCCTTCTTCTTTATCGACGGTGTTTGAGTTGAGGAAGTGAAATGAAATGTTTGGAGCTGCCGTGGGTTTCTCTCCTCTTACCTTTGTATTCGAAGTTGAGGTTTAGGTAATTGTTGTCACGGTTGTTCTGGGAGAAAGGGGGGCTGAAACGACAAGAGAACAAGGGACGCACTGAATTAGACGAAGATAAGCTGAAATTAACAGCTTACTGCGTGAACAATGGGAAACTGAAAGTGAGGTATGTGCTGGCGAACTGCTGAAGTGGCAGCCAGGCTGTCATTTTTTTACGACTGCATGTGCCAAAATGTACTGTACATTCAAACCCCCCCCCCCCCCCCCCATCTGGCTGGCCTTCTTTGGTCCAGCCCAGCCCCCTACGACCCGACAAGAGAGTGACGTCTCTGTGGACCGCAGGGCGGCGTGGGGCCACGAGACCCTGGATAAGGGCACGCATGCCCGCTCGCAGGGAAAAGTTCCATGCACTCGTTTCCTGCCATTGTTCTGCAGCCTGGAGTCCAGATAAGCCTCATGCAGGTAGAGCTGCTTCCGTCCTTTTCTCTCGCTCTCTCTCTCGCTCTCTCTCTCGCTCTCTCTCTCTCAGTCTTGCTCGCTGGATTCATTTTCATTCTTCTCACTCCTCAGCTCTTTCACTTCACTCTCACTCTCTCACCACGGCTCGGTTTCCTGGCTCAATCTTTCCTCTCGTCCTGCATGTTCTCACTCACTCACTCACTCACTCCCTCCTTCACATCTCCCACTCAGTCTCTGACTCTCTCCGTCGCCTTATGATAACAGAGGAATCCAGGCGTCCAGATAAGAGTTGTGTCGCTATGGCAACAGCAAAGTGACCCGATTCCTTTTGCACAAAGGCAGTCGAAGAAGGGTCAAGGCGACTCTGCCGGCCGCTGCTACAAGAGCTTCTTGTTGCTTCTGTGCGTGTGCGTGTGTGTGTGTGTGTGTGTGTGTGTGTGTGTGCTAACTGTGTTTCTGCACATGATGACTCACCTGTCCAGTGCTTGGTCTATTGATTGACAGCTGTTTGACAGCGAGTTGTCCGTGCTCCCAAAAGGATCCAGCATCTGACAGATTTAATAACACACAGGGATCAAGAGTCACACAGCATGCAATCATGTGTAGGAGAATAGAAAGCCGTGCACACAGAAATGAAGTCGCGGAGGCTCACGTGTCCTGTACGACTTGGACGGCTCGGTTCAAACGCTGCATATGTGTACATGTTCCCGTACAAGGCTTTCACTGCTAGCGGGAACTATGACTAAATACTTCATATTTGAGGATATCATGAAATAAAAATGCTAAATTAAGAACGAACAAGGTCCATTTTTGTCAACTTCTGCTTATTTCATGCTTATGAAAGATGATTTATTAGGTATGTGGAGTGGAGCATTTTTCCATTTCACATCATTTGATGACAGGAAACCACATTTTGGTACATTTGTTTCTTGAGATGTTGCAGTTACAAAAGAGTGTATGCCAACAAAGAGCCGTCAAAAAGAAGTGAGGTCTCTGTCACAGGGCATCTTCAGGACTTAGCCACCTCTCATCCAAGAGGCATTTTTTTATATACTTGGCTCACTGGGTGCAAAGATGATTAGAAGAGCCAACAAAGAAAGTCCTGAGCATTAAATTATCGCATGTTCATTTAGTCATTTTGGTGTTTTCTGTCAGCTTCGTAGCACCTCACGTGTGTCCGACGTTGAGAAATTCCCTTGCAGGCAGTCACTGGTTCTACAAACTGACAGAAAACACAGAGTGGAACTGTATGAACATTCTGTAGCTTACAGCTAACTCACACGCATAGATCAGGCAGTTGGGAGTCAAATTACGACAACATGTGTACGTTCAACTGGACCCAAACTGGCCCTTGTTGCTCTGCACATGCTCCACAGTTCCCACTTTGACCCTAAAGTGACGCACAGAAAAGCACGGCCCGATCCCAACTGGTGCTTTCTTGGACTGACGAGGAGACCAAAGTTCTGCTCTGTCATCTCAAAAAACGAAATATTTTGAAGTTAATGGATGGTATTAAGACACGGAATGGCCAACTAAATGTTGTGTTGGCATAATAGTGAACCTAATAATAGGACAGGCTCTTACGTTCCGGTCGAGGGTCTCGGGGATGAACTCCCCTTCACTGTGGATGCTCGTGTAAGAGCCCTGGCGGGCGATCTGCTGCTGCTCCTCGGGGACGCTGCCTGGAGGCGGGGACGTCCGACCCGTGTGAAGGGAGCCTGGCGATGTTTGAGGAAGAGGACGAGATGAGGAAGGAGCGCAGAGACAAATGTGAAACGGAGACAAAACAAGGTTCAGACGGGAGACGACAAGAGTCACAGTGTTTTATTTATGGTTACAAGTTTAAGGATTACAGTACGAGAGAGGCCGGCGTCGACTGAACCACATTGCCACCACCTCTAAGCTCAGCTACTGTGACAAACTCACAACTCGTCCTTGACACAGTGCGGAGACTTTGTGAAAGTATCACAGCAGCGCTGACAAGAATATTGAGAAAGTGCAGCAAGGACGGAGGGGGGAGGAACTAAGACGTGTAAGAGCTGTCAAAACATCTGGAGTGAGCAGTCCGTGTTTTTGATTGAAAGCTGAAATTCCGACTCCTCTTCCTTCACGGATCAATTTATTTCTGTCTGTTTCACCCTCTCCCTCCCCCTCGCCCTCTCCTCCCCCTCCTCCCCATCGCTGTATGTCACAGAGGCGCCCGGACTCGCATCACATCCTCACTCAACCGTCCACTGTGAACGCGCTCCTGTCACCTTTCATCCGCCACCTCTCCCTCCACGTCTGTATGTCTGTCTGTCAGTCAGCCTCTCGTTTTCGCCGCCTTGCAGCTGACAGAGCGCGGGTGACTCTATACAATTTATAGAAGTGGAAGACGGAGACGTTACTAGAGATGTAACTGGCGCCGGGCAGCGATCATGAAGTGGTTTCCGCTGCTATGCAAAAAAATGCAAATGTGACATAAAAATTGTGGCTGAGGTCGACGCAAGACTGAAACGTCTGAAACGTGATATATATGTATGTATATGTATGTATGTATATATATATATATATATATATATATATATATATATATGTATATATATACATGTATATATATATATATATATATATATATATATACATATATATATATATATACATATATATATATATATATATATATATATATATACATATACATATACATACATATATATATATACATATATAAGCGGATAGTAAAGATCCAGACATGGGCGACGGGGGAGCGCTCAGTATTTTACAGAGAAAAATAAAACCTTCACGCTCTGTTAACAACAAGAAGTCAGGAGGGACAACACAAGCAGAGTTTTATCTGGCTGTGAAGAGTGAGATGACACAAAAAAACAGGACCTTTGTCTGTCATAAAGGAACAGTGTGACAATCTGAGAGTTTTTTGCAAGTTAAAAAGCTTCAGGCCTGCTAGATTAGGACAGATTACCGACTACACGCAACTTCAGAAACCGTTGGAATTTTTCCAAGAGCACAAACCGCCGTGCGACTACGCTAATGCATTATATACTATTTTTTATAATATACTATTTTTTTATAATAATTTTTTATATTTTTTCTCCCTGTTCAGACAAAACTAGTCGTCCGTCCGTCCGGCCATTAACATTCTACGACAAAGGCACACGACACTGACGGGCCACCTGTGAGGCTGCAGCGTGAGAACAGGAACCCTCGACATCAGCGGGATTTCTTGCCACGTTCAATGAAAAAGGTGCAGAGACGACACGCGACAACACTTCTGCTGCGACCGGCGACTCACCTGTGGAGTGCTTGCGCACCCGCTCCGAACCCTTGAGCAGGGAGCCCTTCAGATCTCCCAGTGACCGCGAGGATCTCATCTCGCTCTGTTTGTCTCTGCTGGTCACCTGCAGGTACTATGTAGCAGGAGAGGGGCAGAGAAAGAGAACTGGATCAGAAAAGGAAGTGAGGACCGCATTACATCATTACCTCTTTACCTCAGAATAAATGAGTAGAGGAAGTTTGCAAAATGGAAGCTCGACGAATACAATCCACTTTGTTTTCGGGGATGACTTCATACAGCAAATGATGTCACCATCATCATGTTTTGATGTTGATTTGGTTTAGATTTTTATATAGTTTTATATTAGAAA
This sequence comes from Solea solea, assembly GCF_958295425.1. Lineage (NCBI taxonomy): Eukaryota > Metazoa > Chordata > Actinopteri > Pleuronectiformes > Soleidae > Solea > Solea solea. The sequence continues at coordinate 33,261,359 of NC_081134.1, read as the reverse complement.
TGTCCTTGTATTAGAAGTCTAAATATGAGAGTGAATGCAGATTAAATGCAGGTGAGTTTTTAAGATGGGAGTACATGTTTTCAGCTAAAAAAACCTCAGTGGCTGAGTCTCTACGTGCTTGTGTACATGTGAGCACACACTCTGATGGACTCACATGGTTGTTCTTGGGAGTCTTGAGCAGTATCCTGAGCAGCCCGTTAATCCCCGAGCTGGAGCCCAGCGCTAGCACCGCCTGATCCAGGTCCTCCTGGGTCTTCAGGGGCAGCAGCAGCTGAAAGGACAAGAAAACACACAGCGCACGACCTTTCATCGTCCATTGTTCCGCAATGACGGCACAGCAAATGCGTGGCCGTGTGTGTGTGACGTACAGTGGATGTTGTTGTTAGAAGTTGTTTGTTTTTTTACCTCTTTCTCCATGAAGAACATGTCCATCTGCTGCCCAAAGGCCTCGGTCACCTTCTGCAGCAGCTCCTTGATCTTCAGCGGCCTCTGGAACGGGATGATTCTGGGGAGCAGAGAGGGGGCAGACGAGGGTTATGTCGTGTTTAGCTGCAACCTTTAATGAAAACACTACAGTTAATGTGTGTTTTCAGTTTTCTTACAGCTAATATCAAACTCATTTTATGTTCAGGGGCCACATACGGCACCATTTGACTTCAAGTGGGTCAGGACCAGTCAAATAATAGCATAATAACAACCAGCATGCCAAATGTTTCCCTTTGTTTTACATCTTTAGTGCAATTTTCAACAATATTATGCCCAGGGGGCCGGATTCGACCCATTGGTGGGCCAGTTCTGGATGGCTGGCCGCATGTTTGACACCCCCGGTTTAGAGGTTTCAGTCTATGTTTTGTATTTTATATGATCTTAATGTGTAGTATCGTTTCTATACTAGTTTAACGTGGTTAAATCTCCCTTTAATTCTATGTAAACTAGCATTTTTGCTATACATCCTGAAAACCATGTACCTGGTAGTTGTATATAATTGTGTAACGCAGCTCTAATGTTCTTGTTAAATAAATTAAAAAAAAAAGGATGAAAAAATAAAAAGGCTGCGCTTTTATCAACAAGTGTCAATAATGAGACACGGCAAAGAAAAGCAGAAAAGTTAGTTTTTTATCTTTTTCTCCTGCAGTTTCAGCATATGTTTGAGTAAAATGAGCATGCGCTGTGGGAAATGTCTCTCTTATGCCAACTCATGACGGTGTTTCCATGGTAACGCGAGGGGAAAATGGACAGGTCAACTTGGACTGGGCCGAGTAACTAAGTGCTGCTTTAGTGAAAACAACACGCGTCCAAATAAACCCCCCCCCCACGTATCAAACGTATGCCTAGCGCTGTATGTATATATACACACTGTATACGTGGTTTGCGTGTGTTTGTAAAAAAAATCTGTGCTTCCCAATCAGTGTGTGCATCAGACACTGTTTCAACACCAGTGGGCCTCTCCACTAAGCCAGCACAAAGGCAGATGGGAAACTTCCTGAAAGGAAAGCGGAAAAAAAAAAATCTGGAGCGGCAGCAAAAGCAGCAGGATGTGTGTCTTTCCCCTCCTCTTTCACAAGAGTGACAGAGTGAAAGATACACAGAGACATTTACAGACTGAGGGAGAGAAAATAAACCTGAGAAAATAAAAGGAAAGATCCTTTACTCTCCATATTCCCCTCCACCTCCGCGTTTGAAAAAAATCTCTTTATAGTATCTTGATAAAGGGCTTGTTTTTATCCCATCGCTCCCTCATCAGAGGCCAAGGAGCCTGTGCCTATCTTAATGACTGCTCATTGGTTCCCCCGTTTGAGGAAAGGATTCTGGGAAGACGGGGGCCCTGCAGATCAGAGGCGAGCAGCGGCGCAACTAAACGCTCTGTTTATACTCGGCGATGATGAGTCTGATAAAGAGCTGCAGAGATGTGGAGGAGGAGGAGGGGTACAAGGATGCTTCTCCAAATTATATGGCTTTCCTTCCTCTGTGCGAGCGACTGGACAGTGAGAGAAAGACAGAACAGAAAAAGAAAAAAAAAAAATCGTCTGGCTTTGTTCCTTCACTCTCTGGCAGGAGACCCTGAGGCAGAGCCAGGGGAAGAGAGAGACACAGCTCGTATTTCCTGCACCAGACCTTCAGCTCTTGCCAATGAAAAGAGAGCGCGCGTCCACAATGCGACTCCATTGTGAACATGACGGTCGTCCTGACTCAGGGACTCCTCATTTCCCGACTCTGCTGTGGACTCCGCACACACTCGTGCGGCAGAGTGAGGTTTTTTCGAAATTGTGCCGTCAGCAAAAAAGCCTCCGAGATTTCATCACAGCGATTGAATTCAATTCTGAAATTATTTACATAATTGGATTTCTTTCACGATAACTCGCGTGGAAACTTATTTGCACAAAGAGCTTATTGAGAAACGGGTGATGGACATTATCATATTTTTGGTTTCTGGACAGCTGTAAAATTCAATATTTACAAAAAAAAAAACACTCCCCCACCTATTTGCGACCGAGACACTGCTCTGTTTGCTGTTTGCTTGTGGTCAGGAAGTGTGCACTGCTTTATCAGAGCTCTGCCACTAACAAAAAAAAAAAAAAAAAAGCAGCTGCCTGTTGATACAAGTGGTGAGAGTAAACCAAAACAGTGCGGCCGCGGGGGCCGGAAAACCAAAAACAATGAACCAGAACGAGGCTAAAGGGCTGTGTGTGTGTGTGGAGCTGTCACTGCATGTGACCCCCCCCCCCCCGTCACATGTGCAGTCGAGTATTGACACTGGCCACTTTAAGTGATTGAGAATACATGTGGCCCTTATATTACAATATGGTCTTATTATTTTTTTGCCCTGTGAGGAAAACAAACTCAGGATATCCTTCTTATTCCCAAAACAGGCCCTAAATCAAAGGGAAGGAGGTCAGAGGTCACTCGAGCAAACTCGACAACACCAGGGTGAATATAAATGTATGATATATATGTAAAGAAATGAGTCATTCCTTTCAGTTCTGTGAATGATTTACATGCAGTGTGAGCTCCTTTTTTTTCCAAGAAAGCAGTGCAGAGTGTGAGTGTGTGTGTGTGTGTGTGTGTGTGTGTGTGTGTGTGTGTGTGAGGAGAGGAGGCAGAAATGCAAAGAGACAGGAACATGAAAAACTTGTCTCTTCCTCAGCGGCAGCCAATTAGGGGCTGTGAAGAAAAAAAAAAAGAAGAAAAAAAAAGGCTGAGAGGCCCAGTGTGAAGCTGTGCTCTGGTGGAGGAGTTTGTGTCGTTTCCCCCTCGTCTTCCTCACTCCCGTGAACCCCGCGGTCAGATTTCTGACGAATCAAAGCAGTTATTTCTGGGAACTTTCTGCTCTGTGTTTGCATGTTTCGACGTTGGGAGGTTTCATGGGGACAGTGTCTGTCTGTGAAGGAGGATGTCAACTTTAAAAGACTCTCTCACGCGTCCATACATGGAACGCCGGCGACGCTCGGCACCAAATAAGGCCCCCCCCCCCAGTATAAAGAGTGCGGTAAACAAACACAGAGTTACTCTAACCATGCTCTGCCTCTTATTCTAAGGCTGAACAGATGGCTGCTGGGAGAAGGATGTTGAGGACAGTGGGGAAAGTGCAAGAGAAAGGCAGACGATGAAGAATTAATGTGGGGTGTGCCTGGAAAGCCTGGACACTGGACTGAAACACTTGGCACTCCTTCTGTCTTTTTTTTTTTTTTTTTCCTCCCTCCTCTCCTCACTCTCTGAAACACAAGGCTTCAACTAAAATGTCAAAGCGGGAATGTTTTCTCTTTATGCTACTCTGGCGTGTCACTGTGATTTCCCTTGGACACCAGATCCTCCATCATGGCAAAGCAAAGCAAAAAAAAAAGAAAGAAAAAAGATGAGGGATCTGAACTGAAGAGTTAAGGCTTAGACAGAGAAGGAAAAACAACAATACGGAGCTTCCAACATACCGTTTTTCTCTCTCATGCTCCAGCTTGACTCTCAAATCCTGTTGAGAGGGGAAACATAATAACAGAGGGGAGTTATGGAAGTGGAAAGTTGTGATTCACAGGGTTTTGTGTGTGGGATTTGAGCTGCCGGGTAAATGAAAAGCAGGAGAAGTTGCACGAGGAGTTTGAGCGACACAAAAAAAAACGTCGCAAATTTCGCCATCACTGAAATGGCGGCGACGTTATCCTTCACCTCGACTCCACGGATGGCACAAGACAACACACGTTTGCTATTTATAATGTCATTACCCGAGGGAGCAGGAATCTGGAGGAGCCTGTAAGTCTGCATGAGGTCATGGTGATAAACCAACACTGACATCATATCAGTGCAGGATATTGGGGGGAGACAAAAAAAAAAAGAAAAAAGAAGCAGCAGCAGCAGCAGCAGCTAACTCACAGAGGACAGCGGAAACTCTCTCTCTCTGTTTGTTTATGTCTCATCATAAACATCGGCACTTTAAGAGGATTTGCCAATTATCATTCCACAGAGCGGGAACGAGCGGATGGACGAGCAAAATGGCTTCAGACGGAGGCGCAAGGTGACTGAGAGGGAATTAAATCCTGTGGAGGCGCCGAGATTTTTAGAGCACGAAAAATCACAAGGGGGGGGGGGGGATGAATAAGCTGTCCCGAAATGTGTCCGTTTATTATTTTCAACAGTTTCTGTCCAGCTCTATCTACTGTGGCCATTTAATTGGCACACACAGTAAGAAGACAGTAAGCTGGCTTTGCCACTATAAAAGTATTTACTTCTAAAAAAAAAACTAATTGTTTTAACTGATTTGACAGTTTTGTCAGTCTGCACAAAAACCACTTAGTTTAGCTGTGCACAAATGATCATTTACACTAGGGCGGAAACAATTCATCAAAAATTTAAAATGAATTGTCAACTATTTTGAGTGTTTTTAAGGAATTAAAGCAAGTTTTCGGATTTCTTTGCTCCATATCACAAAGAAATCATTCAAACTGAATCATTCGTTTTGGTTTTTGGTCAAGAAAACAAGACAACATCATCCTTTTCCAGGTTTGAGAAACACTGAGCAACATTTTCTGACATTTTATGGACCAAACGATTACTCCAGTAAGAAAATGTTCGTTAGTTGCAGCCCTAATTTACACCGTCTGTTATTTTTCTCAATTAAATTGGCTGTTTTCATTCATAAAACGTCAGAAAAATAGCGGGAAACAGTGATTAGTGTTTCCGTATTTAAACCTAAAGTGGATTGTTACGTTCACAAACCAAAGATGTGGAGTTTACTTTCATAGGGGAGCGGAAAATATTCACACGTAAGACGTTTTTTAGTGTATTTAAAGATCAGATTATCAAAATAATTGATTGATAATGAATCGGTGAATGGCAAAAGGTGTCGAAACAGCTTTTCTGAGAAGATTTCATGACTTGAAGTGTGTTGTCCTCTCACCATGACCACGGCAAAACTTTTCACCTGACCTTTAAAAGCCTCATCACAAAGGGAAGTGAGTCATTTGATATTAGTAATGTCAGAGTGACAGTGGACGTTAGAGGCCCTGCTGCTTATTAATGTGGAATTGAGCTGAATATGTGATTGTTCTTCACGTAACATTTCACCTCTGTAACGCTGGACTTTGACCGTACCTGTCTGTAGAGTAAGGTTCTGTTCTTGGGCTTGTGGTGCTGAGTGTAGCAGCGACCCAGAGCGGCCAGGTCCTTCATGATGGAGTTCAGCGCCTCTTCATCATCTTAAAAGAAAAAAAAACACATCAGTTATTATGTGCAACCTACTGTCGCCCCTTCTATAAAGTCATCGCGCACAGAAACAGAGGCTTTGCATTTGTTGAAAATAAAATTGCACCCAAGGAGGAACCAGACTTGTGCAAGTCCACAATTCTCTTCCTGATATCTTGGCTGATTTCTTTTGACTTTCCCACGATGTTACACAAAGAAGCAGTGTGTTTCAGGTGTGTCTTAAAATACATCCACAGGTGTGTAAATGTTGTCAATATCAGATCAGAAGCTTCCAAAGACATGACATCATCACCTGGGCTTCTCTCATTATTCTGGCATTTAGCAAATAGAAATAATTTTGGTCGTCCTAACGGACCTAAAAACAGGAGAAGTGAGAAAAGAAAGCATATGTGTCTTTTTTTATAGTGTATGTAAAGTTTCAACTGTGTTTAGTCTGAAGAGTTTAAAGCGCTGGTTTTTCAAGTGGTTTGTTTTGGAACTGGTGATGGATGAGGCAACACCTGGTTCTGCAGCGTCCTGTTACTGATGCTATCTGAGGCGTTTTCCACGAGTGAAAATATTCCATTGATTTCTCTCTCTCTCGCTCTCTTACCTCACAACGTGTAACAATATATTCTTTATCAGCGAAGACAAGACACCAGGAAATGAAGGTCCCGTAAACCCGACAATGCGGATGTGAGTGAGCGAAGGTGTTTAATAATGCAGCATGGGGGGGGGGGGGGGGGGGGGGGTCTAGACACGTGTAGTAACGCTGGACTCCCAGATACGGCACTGTGCAGAAGTCTCAGGAAAACCACCAACCCTGTTGTTTTTATGTCGGTCAAATTCTGTGTTCATCTGGATTTGTGCATAAGGATAAGATAATCCCCTTTTAGTCCCACAGTAGGTACATTTGCATTGTTACAGAAGCAGAGACAGTCCATAAATGTGCATTTTTACATCTATGAATAAATAATCAGTGGAAAATGTATTTCATATTTATCCTGGTGATATTGTACATACAGTAGATTCATCTTTTCTTTTGGCCAAACGTGGTTCTGAATTAAAAAAGGGAAAACGTGGATTCATTTAGAATTCACCTCTGATGGTCTGTGATGCTCATTAAAACTTCCTCAGCGTCTCTCTCCATCACTCACCTCACACTTTCTACCACACACACACACACCTGCACACACAAACGCACAATAACACACTCTCTCATGTGTAAAAAGGGGGCACTCGCACAGATGAGCATGTCAGACATTAACATATGAAGAGACTTTAATAGAACCAATTACCTGAGTGTGGTGATTACAATATAAAGGTCGCTGACCTCCGCTCCTGTCTGTCTCTCACATGAGCAGTAGGAGAATTAATTAAAAACACACACACACACACACACACACAGTTCTGGCTCACGCGTTTGTGTACCATGCAACACAAAAGCAGCACCTGCAGGAAAGACTGCATTCTTCAAAAATAACGAGTGTGTGTGTGTGTGTGTAACCGCTGGGGAATGTCCTTCACAGTACAAGTGTGTGTCCGTAACACGAGGTTCTCTGGTTTCCTCTCACAGTCCAAAAACATGCAGATTAGGCAAATTGGATACTCTAAAGTGACCGTAGGTGTGAGTGTGAGAGCGGATGGTTGTTTGTCTCTATTGGCGCTTTTCCACTACGTGGTACCGACGCGGCTCGACTCTTTTTTTGGTTTTCCATTAGCGATAGTACCTTGTACTTTTTATAGTACCTGCTCTGACGAGGCTCCAAGCGAACTGAGCCGATACTATGCGTGACGTCGCCAGACTGACGGCCACTGATTGGTGGTTTTGATCGGCAGTTTCATGCAGCCGTGCTGTGATGACTCAGCCCACGTTGAGGAGGTACTATTTTGTCATGGAAAACCAACCAAACCGTGTAGAGGTGAGCCGCGCCGTGCCGGTACCATGTAATGGAAAAAACGTAAAGTTGGAGGATAAAGTGGTAGAAGACGAGTGAGTGAGTGAGTGAGTGAGTGAGTGACTGAGTGAGTGAGTGAGTGAGTGAGTGAGTGAGTGAGTGAGTGAGTGAGCGACTAACGCTAGGTTACGTTAAAACTAATGACAATGAAACAGAAATGATTACTTATGGATAAGACTAACCACCCAGAGGTAAACCGATTCATCTGACCCACTTCAGCTCCACTGATTTTTTTACATTCATCGGCCACAGAAAATCCATGTGATCGACCTCTATCGCAACCTATCAGCATAATATGTTCTTTCAAAAGCAAACGGATGGATATAGACTTTTAATACTTATTGTGTTATAGATTTAAATATAATGGAGCTTTACCACATTGACTATTTGAAGTCACTAGTCTAAAGTTTGTTTTTGACTCAAAAATGTCCTCTTCTATCAGCTCTCTCTGTGACAAGAAACTTTCATTAGGTCGAGTCAGTGAGCAAACACAAACTAGCATCTCGTCTTATTTAGTCAAACCCAATATAGCAGCAGGAATGAGGTGAGGGGAGGAGATGACGTAACTCCTCTCTCTCTCTCCACTGACCTGCACACTCCCTGTACTTACAGAGAAGCTCAATGAGGCAGTGCGATAAGAAAGAAAAGTTACACCCGCAGTGCAAATAGGAAAAAAAAGGGTGCAAGGAAAGGGCTGATGCTTATAAAATGAATGAAGCAAAAAAAAATAAATAAAAAAATGTTGGCTGGTTCTGAGTGAAAGCACCAAAAAAGAAGAGGCGGAAGTGATACAACACGCTTACGTTTATCACTGACTGGCTTTTTGGCTACGTTTTGGATATTTTTAACATTTTACAGTCATTTAACCTCAAGTTTTAAAAAATAGTCTGTTGATAGGAGTCTCTAAGTGAATCACTTCCTGTTCCCTTCCAAAGTAGAAGCACACCATTCATTTTTATTAATTGTGAAATACTTGCAGGACCAGCAGATGAGTGGCGTCCCGCTGAAGAGTCCTGGGATTTTATTGAGTACAGAGAAAGAATTAAAAGCATTTAAAGGTTTATATTATATATGGCCACTTTTGAGGGCTCCGCAAAGTGGACGACGCAATTAAAAGGCGTCAAATGAAACTAAAAACACATTACATTCACTTTAAACGCAGAAATGTTACATATTGTGTCTTCAATTGTGTGCAAATGTGATAAATAAAAAGCGCCAAATCAGCAAAAACAAGGAAAACACTGCCTGGGAGGCTGCGCGGTCACGGTGTGTGTGTGTGTGTGTGTGTGTGTGTGTGTGTGTGTGTGTGGTCGCTGGAAGGCAGAAGTGGAAGGAGTCACTCTGAGGTCAAACTTCATGTTCATGTTCTAAAGGTCTACATGTCACGACAAAGGATCGGGGAAAAAGAGGGTTTTTACGGCGCAGCCGTGCTGTAAACGCTGTCATTATGTGGTCAGGGTTAAGATTAGCAGTACCTGAGCATAGTCTCTATAAAAAATGTTTTTTTTTTTTATGCTTGTGTTTTTTATCCTGGCAGCTGCTGTCCTACCACAGAACACTTTTCTTGTTGCCGTTTTAGAACATTTATTCATCGTCTAACACTTAATCCTCCACTGTAGCCAATCCTGGCTGACCTAAGGTGAGGTCACACACCCTGGTGACTTGTCACGGCAAAATAGTACCCACTCAACATGACACACACACACTAGTGTCTTGTGAAGCAGTTGTTTTCAGTGAATCATTAGAACCAGTTCATTAAAACTATTTCTTCAGTACTTCTTCCATGACCGGAGCACAGTCACTGGACTAAAATACAGCGGCAGGCCTTGTGCTGTCGCTAAATACACCAGACTCCTCTGTTAAATACGAAGATTTTAGACATTTCCTTTGCTTAATGTTAGAGATTAAAGCAAGTTTTCAGGATTGTTAAGTGTTTTTAACTGATCTACATTTCGGCATTGTTCGGCTTGCTTCTTGTGTTGGACGTCTCTTCCTGTGACGGCACTCTGACCAATCAGTGGCCGGCAGTCTGGCGACGTCGCGCATAGTATCGCCTCAGCTCGCTTGGAACCTCACCAGAGCAGGTACTAGAAAAACTACCTGGTACCAGGTAACTAGAGCCAGTGGAAACACACCATGATAACAGAGCAGAACAACCATTCGCTCTCACATTCACACCCACAGTCCAATTAACTTCTGCATGTTTTGTGGACAGTGGGAGGAAACCGGTGAGAAAACCCACGCACACACGGAGAGAACATGCAAATCTAGAGACCAGAGCAGTAAGGATGAATGAGCCGAGGATCCGCAGGTGATTATGAATGACTTCACAATGCAGAAAGAGTCACGCAGTCATACTCAAACAGGCGTGTGTGCAACAAATGACTGACTGGCATTACTCATTATTGAAATTAGAGCATCAACAACAACAACAACTACGGTGTTGCCTGGTAACCCGGGATTTTGTCTGCGTTTGCTGAACACAGCTGTGGCACTTATTGTCATTGCCACTTGCCGCTGCTTTATTCTGCTGGTAATTCTACAGGAAGAGGCAGTTATAACAAAAACTGATTCTTATTTCTATGCAACTATGTGTTTTCCAGACCTCTTCACACCTCTGGTAACAGGTTTATAACGACACATGGTTGTTTATATTACACGTGTCAGCAGAGGTGGGGTGAGTAACGGCTTGACCAGGTCTGTCCTCTCCGAACAGGAAGGAACTGAGTCACTGTCTCTGCTGTGAGCACGGAGCTGGAGCTGGAGCTAACCGCGTTATTCCACATCAGGGAATTAATGGCTTTTTGATTGAATCATTTAAAGACAAACATGAGGGTAAAAGGCCAGAGCCGCACTGAGACCACACCAAAAACCAACTAATTTCTTGAACACATTAAGACACACATATGTAATTATATAATTTGTTTTTAAATAAAATAATTTACAGAACATTCTGAGTACCAGAAAGGTTATATCATCAAAAACATTTTTTTTTCTTTAAATCTATAGAATTATGTAAATCAAGGAGTCTCTAACTCAAATGACCTGAAGGGCCACCTAGTCTGGTCAGGTGGGGGCCAATTTGTGTGAAAACAACAAGCAAACCTGTTCAGAAGGGGTTCTAATTAGCTTCTAATTTTATCAAGAATATTCCATCATGATGTAGCTATAACAATATTCTTTTCAGAAATTCAAAATAAAAGTTTTGATATGGAGTGATACATAGTTCCCACAAAAAATAAATGGACAAAAACACTAATGATATGATAACATCTGTAAAGTAAATACCTGCACTACCAAAACACTAACACACCATGGAGTAAAAAGTGCAATACACTCCTGGGAATTACTGTACAATTAAAGTTTTAGAGGTGGAATGGAATTGATATATTGTGCAATCGTATTGGCTAAGTTTTGTCACATGATGATTTTACAGCACTGTGTAAAAGGGCTACACAAGCTGCCAGTTATAACACATATGCTGTGTCAAAACATGGGAATATTTATAGTTATTTAAGGATTTTAACTGCCAAAAAAATCCAGATCACCGTCTGCCTATAAGTCAGTGACCTCTGCCCTGAAAACACGAGCTCAATCTTCGCTCCTCACTCTATGTCTCAGACTCCGGTTAGTGTTGTTTCAGTAGAACTGAACTGTCCCTGTGCACTCGCAGTCAAGGATACAAAACAAACAGTCACAGTTGCCTGGATGTGTCCGTGTGTGTGTGTGTGTGTGTGTGTGGGATGCCTTTCTGAAGGTCTGAGGCCTGTGTGCCGCAATCTATGGATAATAAGGCAGAGGGAAGAGTGGGAGGGTCGGTGAAGTGTGTGAGAAATGCGTGGTGGTTCAAAAATGAAGTCATTACGTCACGTAGGCCTGGTTCATGGACGCAGTCGTGGAAACAGAGGGAAAGCAGCGACATGTCGTCACTGGCAGGAGCAGCCTCGCAAATTAACTACAGGGAGGTTTGGGAAGCTCGGGGACAACGGGACCCGGAGCGGCGTCAGGACGAAGGAGAATACCTGCGCTTCGTTTCCTGGGCTTCTTGTTGTGTCTTGAGTGAAATGCGCAATTGCACAAGAAAAAGGGGAATTCCAAGGAAGCAAAGAAGAGAGAGCGAGAGAGAGAGAGAGAGAGCAACATTTCACAATGTGGGGTGATTGCTGCGCATTGCATCATCACTCTACATGTTATTTTTTTCTTCAGGCTTAAAAGCAGTGAGAAACTGTCAGTGGGTGAAATGAGGAATGTAGGAACTCTCGTCTGAGATAGTTTACATAAACAAGAGTCAGTCTGAAGTCGACAGTCCCAGGTCCTCAACAGCCACGGCGGCTAGTTTTGCACGCGAACAACGTGTGTGTAAGGGCCAGCGAGGCGGAGACTCTGTGTGTGTGTGTGTGTGCAAGGCAGGCTGCCTGAATGAAGACATTGAGGGGATTTCCTGGTGCTGAGAGACGCATCATGGCAAAGGCATCCAGCAGCCGGAGCCAAATGTGTCCTCACTCTGCATGAAGCAGCGTAGGCCGAGCTTTAACGCATGACTGACACACACACACACACACACACACAGATGCTCACGCACGCACACACACACACTCAAAAGGTCACGCGCAAAACGGCGACACACCTTGTCGTATCAAAAGTGCAATCTGGCAATCCAGCTAATTCAACGCTTAATGGGTGTAATGATTAAAACGCTCGAGTTAATCTTTCACCATGGATAACTCTGTTATAATGCAGTGTGTGTGTGTGTGTGACAGCAGTTGTGCAATTAATGTTTGGATAAAGTCCGCGCTGAACGTCTGTGAATGTTTCCATCCGATATCTGAAGGCGGCGACGGTCCCACCTCTCGGGGAGGGTACGCTTATCTTACCAATCAACGTCATGGGATTTTAAAATCTGAATCTGATCTTCCTGACAAACTGTTCACATTATATTCAGATTATAATAATATATAATATATATTATATTGCGGTGTGGTCTCTACCTTGTGAGTTCCTGTGCTGTCCGGGTCCATTTTGGAGACCATCATCTATAAAAGAAAGAGCAACACGTTGGAAAGAGGCCATAAAACACTGTATAATTATGCTGTGCTTGGTTGTGAGTGAATGAATGAACTAAATGTAGTCGGTGAATATTCTGAGCGTAGCTTTGCATAGACAAATTAGCAGATGAAACAGAGTTAAACCCTGTCGACGCAGATTTCCCATGATCCTATTTCCAGTATTTTATTCTCTTTTGCTTATGTTTGAATAAAAATGATACTTCCTTAAACCTTTGAAGTGACACATTTTCTATTTATCTATTTAATAGTCTTTTATTTCTATTGCTGTTTGCCATTAAGTGCTGTAGTAATCCATTTGTAATTAAGTACAATAACAAATTTGGGAGATAAAAACATAGGATTGACCCATTTTGAGCCTCCAGGTCAGGTGCACATGCAAATTCAGTTGGAGTTGGAGTGAATGGAACAACACAGTGCGTGCGTGTGTGTGTGAAACGACTTTTTGCATATTTGCAAGTGTGAAGGAGTTTTACAACATTTTTGCGTTTTCACAGGCCTCGTAGGTGCGAGTAGGAACAAACGTGCTGTGCTGAAATCCTATAGACTTCACCATAACCTCCGCTTGTGCAAAATCAATTCTTTCCACAAACAATGTAATTGTTCAGTAATCAGGCATGTTTTCTTGCATGCGCTTAAAAATAACACTCACCCATGTTTACTGTCATCATCAGGAAGTGGCCCCGTTGAACTCGAGCACAGAGCTCGACTTCTCTCCGCGAGCAAAGACTTCAACCCTGAGAGAGAGAGAGAGACACAAAAGAAAACATGGTTTCAACATCCAAGAAGAACCAAGTGCCATTTTCCTTCAACTCGCTCGGTGCACATAATATTTCTGTGATTGCACAAAAACAATGACAAAACAGGACGCAGGTGGTAGTTTCAACACAAAGCCTTTTTTTTCCCCCTCATGATCAGTGGCTTCTTTTATTTATTTATTTATTTATTTATTTATTTATTTAATCTCTATTTAACCAGGACGGTCTCTTGAGGTTTCACATATCCTCTTTTTTTTTTGGAAAAACTCCTGGCAAGCAAACAAACAACACCATGACAGCCAAAATCTGCATTTAAAGTCCCGCAAATGCCCCGATGTCTATTTTTTTATCTTTTGCCGTCATGGAGTCACTTCTCTGTGTTTGATGCCCGCTGTCCACCAGATCCAGAAGGTGTGGAATGTGCCTCACAGGACGCCCCAGCTAAAGACAACGGGGGGAACTTTAAAGACAAAGCCGTTCATGCAGACAAAGCAGAAAAGTGGTTGTCACGTCCGATAATGGATTCTTTTACGTCTGACAGTTGTGTTCCACTGATGACCGAGGAGAAAATGCAGCTGTGAAACACTTTCTATAATCCTCCGATAACTGTTTACACTCAACTCATTAGTTCTTGCTGCAGGATGATGTCATGTTCATTTCTCTTTAAGATGAAGGCAACATCCTGTAGTTTTTTTTTTTTTTTTTTTGCTTTTTTATAAATGCAGGCTGTTCTGAGCGAAAGGGGAACAGGAACCAGAGACAGAGTTGCAGCACTACATGTTGCTATATTAAAATGCATGTGAAAGTTGCGAGTGTTCCCATAAAAAAAAAAAACCTCAACCATAAAGACTGACATAGATTCAGAAAACAGAGAAAATAGGTTATTCATAGAGCTCAAATGAAGTCTGCTGCTGCTGCTGCTGCTGCTGCTTTGTCAAACCTGGAAATGATAACGTTCTCGAATGTCTCGTTCGGTCCACAAACCAAAATAATTCGCTTTTAATGATTTCTTTGTGATGTGGAGCAAAGAAACTAGAAAATATTCACATTTAAGAAGCTGCAATAAAAACTCAAAACGATTCATGGATTAACGATTAATTTAGTAATCCATTAATCATCGATTAATCGAGTCATTGTTTCAGCCCTAGATGTTTAGTTTGTCCATTGTGGACAAATTGGCAGCCTCTAATTCATACAGGTGACTTAAAAACAAACTACATTTTACACCCTCAACCTTTAAAGTAAGCGTATCTATATTGTGGCATACAAAAGTCAACAGATATGCTTACTTTAACCAAAATGATCAGCAAATATCAGCAACGGTCCATTTTTAGAAGGAGGAATAAGCAATTCTCCTTTTAAAAATGACATAAAATCGACCTTTAAACTGCAAAACAAAGGCACAAACGGGCTATTTACAACTGACGTATGGAAGCACGAGGAACAGTTTGCTCCGACAGAGACGTCTGAGCATTAGCTGCGAGTCTCACCCTCTTTGACTTTAAGTTACTACTTCGCAACAGGAACACAAAGTGCTGAAGAGTAATTATGATAATGGCGTTGATCTAGATAAAGAAACATTCAAACAAAAAAAAGCTTTTAAATAATGACAGCATACAAGTGACTGTATATAAATCTCAACTTGCACATTTCGCAGTCTTGTGTTCCGACACCAGTTCTTACTAAAGAAAGTAAAGAGCCTCCAGAGAAATGAAAGGCAACAACAACTCCCCTGACACTGTGCTTGAAACTCTCTTAACTGTGTGTTTGGGATGCACATCTTTGTGTGTCTTTTTTAACGCACCAGCCTGTCCACCGAGACCCAGAACTCTTCGCTCTGTTTTAGCTTGAAAGCGTTTCATAAAGAGAGCGCTGAAGATGGAGCAATTTAAAGCCCGCGGGGGGGGGGGCAGGGACACTGCTGCGTCTGAACATGGGAACGCGTGTTATTACACTTGCAGTTGGAGGCACAATCACAACAGCTCATGAAGAGGAACGCTGCATCTTTAGAGTACCAGTCTGAGCTGAATCACTTATTCTTTTGTGCTAATACTGTATGTATATTTCTTCAACGTTGATTTTTGCTATACAATGATTAACCTGACAGACATGTGGAACATCTGTTTTCACTTCAATGTGTGCCTGTTTTATCTCTTTTTTTTTTTAACCTGTATCACTTGCAATTCTTATCCAAACTACATCAAATTTGGCAATGCACACGCTGGGGTCCTTATTAAGTTACCTGCCAAGTTGCAAATGCTGCCAAATGCTGCATTTGGAGACAGATGTTTCCTTTTGTGGGTGCCCCTATGTATCCAGGTGCATCTCCTGTGTTACCTCTTCCCTTTCTGCTGTGATATACAGCATGTGTGTACATATAAGTCTTTATGAGAGCCTTTATGTTCCTCGGACTTGTCTTCTGGACAGAGATCTCAGATGTTGGAGTCAGTTTCTCTCAGTTTTACGGGTCACAGCTCCTAGTGTTCCTATCAACACTGGGTCCACGGTCGCATTTACTCCCCACATCTTCTCTAGCTCCTCTCTCAGCCCCTTGGTTTTCTCAAAGCTTCTCGTGTTCCTTCTTCTTGATGTCGCTGCCACGTCTATCACTCCTGCACTCTTTCTGCTGCTTATCGACAACAACTACGTGCGGTTGATCTGGATCTGGAAGTCTCAAAAGGATCTTAGCCCCAAGTCGTTCTCGACCAACTTTGATCCTGCGACCTTCAGTCCATACTTGGTGCAGATGGAGCCGAATATTTCAGTGGTGAACATTATTGACTTTGGCACAGGGGGCTGGGGTTCAACTCCCAGTAAGGGTGTGATCATCAAGTGGATGATGTATATGCTATAGGCATGTACCTTAAACATGCGTGTAAGTGCAAATGATGGAGCAATAACCGGCTTGGACGTCACCCAGGTCAACAAGTTCAGTATCAGGTGTTGAGGAACCAGGACAACCTGTTGAGAGGGCTCCTGGAACACACGCCATAACTGGACTAAAGCGGAGAATAGTATATATATATATATATATATATATATATATATATATATATATATATATATATATATATATATATATATATATATAAACTGTTATATAAACCTTTAGGAGGCAGCACAGTGCTCTCTCTGCAGCACAGCTCAGCATTAGGCTGTGCTCGTATGGTGCTGCTGACCACACATGAAAGAGATGGGGAGCAGCCACAGGACAGGTGGCCTCCAAACACCAAGCCGCCGGCTCCGCCGATGCTACACACACACACATGAACGCGTACATGCTCACATGGGAGCAGAGCAGCCCCTGTCCTGTCCTGTGCCAGTGAGTCGCCAGATGGCCCATCTGCTTCGCCCCACTGCCCAGCGTGATACCAGGCTCGTGGTGCCCACTGATCGCCAGCCCAACTCTCCCCACCTGCCTTGGCAGGCGTGCAATGTGACAGCCCCGCTTGTTGAAGATCAAATGCTAATCGCCGGCCCCTCGTGTTGCTCTGCTGACACACATTCTCCAAGAGAGGAGACAGTCGGACTGTCTCTCTATAACTATATCATTTGTGAAGTGAATCATAAAGTAAACCCACAATGCTGAGCGCATCCAGAGGCGCTTCAAACACTCGTGATGCGCATCACCATTGTGGCCGTGTCTGCTTTGTCACATGACAAGGACTGTGCTGAAATACCAGAGCACGTTAATTAAAAATAGGACGGCAGAAGAAGGGGTTTCAGGGAATTGTTCAAGCCAGACAGAGCAGAGCTTCTCAAACCACACACATATATATTTTATTTTGTTATTTTTGTTGGAATGACTGAACACAAACCAGCCAAGACGACGCATACGAGCAAATATATGCACGTACTCCATCTTCTCTTTCAGCTCCGTTACATCACTTTCTAGCAAAGTAAACAGTGTGGCTGCAGGTCTCAGAGGGAAACTCCCACTTCTCACATGAGGAAGACGTGGAGGACCTCCTCTGCAGCTGCGTGATGACCTCAGCAGTAAGACCTCATCTCTTACATCACTCCCGTGGAGTCCCAAAAAAAAAAATCTACTTTCAAACTTTTCATTCTCCACATGCACTTTCCTGAAAAATCCACAGCTGCGAGGTCAGAACACTTCCATGAAGGAGGCCATGGAAACGTCTCCTCTCCTGGAAGTTCTTCTCCACAAAGCTGATAGGTTTAATCAGCATTATGTGAAGTCATTTGACAATAGTTTGTTTATAGTTAAAAGTTACATGCTGCTATCTGAAAGGTTGTACTCATAATAAAACCTCACAACAGAGCTGCAGTTTTGATGAGATCACATTCATCATAACGAGACGGCGAGCTAGTCACAATACCCGGCAGGCTGTCTGAATTTTAATGTGGCCAGGAAGAGAAGAGTGATTAGTGAGCTGCGAGTATTTAGGTGACTTACACGATTTTTTATTTTATAAAGGTCAGCAGCGGGGGTGTCCTGTCTGCTGAACGCGTGCCAAAAGGAAGCTGTGGCCACCCCACATGAGTCAGAAGGGTTATACATGCCGATTCTGGGAAGTAAGACAATACCCCGCGTCCTCCTGCGCGCACACACACACACACACACACACAGAGCAGACTGAGGGCTTTCAAAGCAGGGAGAAGTGGCAGAAGCGTGCGGGCGGTAGAGCATCCTTTCACTCCACGTGGGGTTTCACTACTCATTTATCGTGACCTTTCCCCCCTCTGCCCCATACTTTGTATTGGGGTTGTTGCAAAGATGAGGTTTAGACTTCGGGAGACGAGGCTTAATGATGTTTTCCAACAACACATCGAGAAGATTCTTCACCCGTTGTCAGGTCGTGAATCTCTGATTTATAAAAAAAAAAAAAGGGAGCTTTTGATACGAAGCCATTATTTACACATTTCCCTTCGACTGTTGATGAATATTCAATTTGAAGCACTGCTCTCAAGAGTGCCAGTGGTTCAAGGTACACGTCTTACATTGTACTATGTTCACTTAAAAACAGCCTAAAAAATGTCCCACAGAGTTGAATTTGCTTGTTTTGTTGAACCTACGAGAATTATAATCATAAATCCACAGATTTGAACATCCAGAAACAAGGCCGATATTTAATATTTTGGCATCTGCGGATGGCAGCTGGTTGATTTGCCTGTAACTGAGGGGAATTGACTGAAATTGTGATTTACTTTGTGGACAGAATTTGGTGCAGACCAATTCCCAGACGGTGCATACACAATAACTCGGGGGGGATCCTCTGACTTTTCTTTCGTCAAGTGCCTGTATCACGTTAACATGTAAGTTCAAGTCAAACGATTACTGTAAAACAAAGCTGAAAGGAGAAGTTCGTCCACAAGTTCAAATGTGCTATTTTTGCAACTTCTGTATATGAAGTCATCGATTAGGATTGAACCATGTGACACAAACTGACCAAAAAAACTACTATTTGTCACTATAAGCAAAAAAAATTTATTTGGTGCAGGAGAGTGAAGGAGTTGACAAACTTCAGCTTTGAGTCGCCAAAAAGTCGGATTAACGGTAAGAAATGGCATCGGACATA
Organism: Solea solea; assembly: GCF_958295425.1. Lineage (NCBI taxonomy): Eukaryota > Metazoa > Chordata > Actinopteri > Pleuronectiformes > Soleidae > Solea > Solea solea. Next base: position 33,242,370 of record NC_081134.1, on the reverse strand, counting down.
AATCGTTGTGACTTTACATCAGCACTTGTATTCAAGTATATATTTAGTTCATATTCAATTTATGCTTAGATTCAATATGATAATAGGATAAGATTTAATAAGACATGGCTCGTGCATTATAAGAGGAAAAAGAACTGGCGGTTTCTTCACCTCACAGTTAGAAACTCCAAGCAGACTGTTAGTCGGAGGAGAGAGCCGTTTGCTTTTTAATGAGGACACAAAGGAGCGTAATATGAATAGTGGCGGGCAGTGGACGCTGCAATTGACTGGTACCAATCACACTCCAGTGTAAGAGGGTCCTCCTCGGTTGAAAGTGATGGCTCTATTAGCGCGGAGATAAGTAGCGCTGTCTCACATTATCATTAGCTGCACACAACAGCGGCTAAATATAGCAGGAATGAACGATGAGTGGCTCTCCCGTCCACGTCCACAGTATATAACATATCCGCTCCTCAGATCGCCGGGGCTTTATTCTCGCCCCTCGAGAGGAATCTCAGCACAATCTGTGGAGTAAGCTGTTCTTTCCATTATGCGGTGACATGCTATTACAAGCACATTCATTCATTGTGTTCCTCCACCCAATTGCAGCCATGCAGAGGCCGCCCGTGGACTACACAGGACAGAATGTCAAACAGCTGTGTTAGAGGAAAAGACAAGACAACTCACTACTTTTTTTAAAATCTTAATATCTATGCGCAGGAGATCCAGTTAATGTCGGGTTTTTTTTTTTTTTTTTTATATAACATCGTCCACAAACGTGTCCTCAGTGTTATTGTGTGACCTAGTCTGGCTGTGTGTTGTCTGTCTGGCTGTCCTTGCAGGCCCTGGCTCTGCTGCTGCTGCTGCTGCTGCTGATGGCATTGTCCTTACAGCCAGACAAGCGGTGCAGACAAAGCTCTATCAGGACAACTTCCTCTTGCTCTCTGGTAAAGAGGAGGCGGGGGGTCGACTTTATTGGAATTCCACGGGTAAAGAAAGGCACCGCAGAGTGAAGTCAGACCCCCTTCACTTTCTCATGTTGCTCTCACGAAGGCTTCATCCAAAGTTGCATTTTCTAGCCTTTACAAAAGTGACGAGGCAAAAACCAAAAAGCAGATTTAGTTTTACATATGTAATGAGGTCATAAATCCAGCAGCGTACAAAAGCGACACAGTCAGCGCTTAGTGTTGTACGTCAGCTTGGGTGTGCCGCAACCTTCTTGGCACACCTGTATTTGTGCAGTGCCAAACTTTGTTCACAGCGCTCTGCCGCAATGTTTTAAGAGCATTGTAAAATCTATGGGCCGTTCGGGTTTATTCCCTTTATATTCACAAGGGTTCAAAGCTGGTTTTGACTTGGTCATTCCAGGACAGAGTTATCTTCAGATCACTGCTGTAAATCTTGCCAAATTTTTTGCCAAGGTAGCTGGCTTTGCTGTACCGAAATGTTGTGTAATCCAGGAGGAGAGAATCAGGTCTTTTAACAATTTTCCTCCTCTCATGCTCAGATCTGTACGATCTGGTAATGCCTGAGAGTCGTTCGCCGAAGTATGGCTTCTTTCTAGCTAATAATTTAAAGATGGGATTGTTGGATGATGACTTGCAAGGACACTTGTCTCTCTGACTGGTTCTCCCACCACTGCAGACCCCTGAAGCCATATTTACAATGGATACTTAGTTTTCCGGTATTTGAAATCTGAAAACACAAACGCTCCCTCAGTCAGGTCTGATAGTATTGCTTGACGGAGCAGAAAGTTACACACTGCAGCTTTAATGTCTGTGTAAAGATTTCTATACGTTTCTAAATTATTCCTCAAACCGTGTAAAACTCATACGTAATAATTCTCAACATCTAACAACACTGTACTGCACTGTACTCGCGCTAAAATATGACAGATGACAGCAAATCTGTTTTTGTTTTATGCCGTAACCAGGCAACATCTTTAAAAACAGGCCTAAAACAAGGAGGATAATCAGTGTGACTGCATGAGTCACTGTAACCTTTGACCCCCCCCCCCCCCCCAGGCCTGCAGTCAGTGTGTGCGTCTGGCAAGCGTTCAGGCTTCTGTGAAGTCAGCAGAACAGATGCAGCATGACATCACACTCCTCCCCGAGTGGACGTGAACGACGAGAGGCCGCGTTCTCTCTGAGGAAGACGCCGAAGCAAATGATTCACACAAAAGGAGGTGGAGTGGAACGTGTCCTGAGAGTTGACAGGAGGGCGTGATGGGAGAGTTAATGGATGAACTCTCTCTCAGAAGTGAGCTACTGAAGAGTAGAGAGCGAACTCGGCGGCACACGACATAACTGTCCTTTTTTTAACCCTTTTAGACCTTTGATTTTATGGCTGTAGAATTGTCAAAAGATGGTCCAATGAGTGAGTAATGAGGAGCTTCTGCCCCCTTTTCCAAGATAACATTCACTTCCGTTATCTGGCAGTTATTCAACTGTTTAGGAAGCACGGGACTGAGAAGCTGACGTCACAAACGTGCGACACGCTGGTGAGTCTTGTCTGTGATTGGACGGTCGTTCCGTGGTCATTCAGTACATCTGCTTTCTGGAGTCCATGCGTTTGTTTGTTATCATACCGCTTCATCCTCCACATGAGGGTTGCGTGGGGTGCTGTGCCAATCTCAGCTGACATGTGGATATCACAAGTCAGTGGCGACAGGATGGTCACAGAAGAATGTTCTTATTTTACAGGTATCTCTGATTCCAGGGCTTCAACACCACAGCTCAGTCACTATGACTATTATTACTACATCATATTAGTTAGTGACCATAACTAACAGTTAACATTACTAACATTGTTATTCTCCTCATGCATGGCTTGTCCTTTTCTGAGGGTCACACGAGGAGCTGGAACCAATCCCACGTGGCGTTGGGGCAAGAGGCGTGACGTCTCATCCATGTCCTTCTCTCCATTCCATTCTTCTTTTCACCCAACTTTCCTTCACTCACCCCCTTCTCTTGCCCCTCCTTTCCCTCCTATCTCCTACTGGTCAAAGCAGATGTTGGTATGCTCAGAGTCTGGTTCTGTCAGAGACTTCTTACTGTTAAAAGGGAGTTTTCTCTCCACTGATGCCAAGTGCTTACTCATTGGGTTTCTCTGGAATAAATGTAAATGTAAAGTTCCTTGAGAGAATGTGTGTTATGAACCAGCGCTACACAAATAAAATTGAATTGAAATCTAACGCTGTAGTGTGTAATTTTTACATTAAACCAATGTCAGTTGAGTTTGCACTGGAAGTAAAGTGAAATGTGAGTCGGCTGTGAACGGTTGCAATAGGGACCTAAAGTCGTCCTCTGCAGGTTCACCTGAGGAGTGGGAAAAGTCTGACGTTAGTGCCCATCTCCGTGGCTAAAAACGTCAAGAAGCACCTACAAAAAGTCCCCTCGTAATCCTCATAGTCCTGACTTTCTGTGTGTAATCTGCAGCAGGATAAGGATGCGTCTTCCTCTGTCGATCACCACACAAGCTCAGGTTCAGATCTACAAAGTTCAAATCTAATTCAAATCTGAGAGATCACATTTGATGGTTCACAATCATAACTAATCACTAACAACATAAAAATGTCATCATAATACTGCATTTGTGCAAATAGAATATAGAAACAGAAGCCATCGTTGGAAATCTGTGGGTGACATTTATCTCTAGTTGACGCCACGTTAAAAGACGTTTTGTATGATTTTGCATGGGTTTTGACGTGACCTTCAACATTCATGTCGCAGGGCTACATATCAAATACAAATCTGACCTATGACCTCATGCTGAAGTGGCAAAAATCTCATTTGAAAACTGTGTGCACGCACTACAGCCCGGGAAAAATCAAATCTGATGGTGGCAAGCGACAACGCGTCACTTCAGCCTGGTAATCTGAACATCGGCCCCATTCCAGACCCATGCCATGAAAACACAAGCCGTGACCCAGCGCTCGTGTCTCTGGCTGGCGTCTGTTTCTGTGGGATCCAGTCCTGTTATCAGCCAAATGGATTGTTTTGCTTGAGGCACACCAACCATATCTGTGGGCGGTTTCCACTTGACAGTTTGACTCTCACTTTAAGGCTATTTCAGAGCCCTGGGGCCATGTCAATGTGCTGATAAACTCATGTGTCAGACTCCAGCGAGTGCTGTTCATATTGATTTGATGGATAAACAGGATGGCCTCATTAAAATCTAATTTGGCAGACGGTCTCAAAGGGTCTGCCATCGCAGGGATGTATGTGCTGAGCAACGGATGCAGGCTCAGCAGCATCCTCATCATCTCGGCGTGGACGTAAGACGTAGGGGGGAGAGGACGGTCCTTTTTAGGACAAGAGCTGAGGATCGGGGAGAGCCCGGTTTTAGCTGACCAGTGTGAGTCACAGAGGTTTGGATGTGTGACAGCAGCAGAGGGGAAGAAAAGGCACAGGAAGGATGAATGAGTCCACAGGCAGAGGATGACAATTACTTTCCAGAAAACCCAGACGTCTCTCACACCTCAAATCGAGCAACTGGCAGCGACAATAGCCACTCAAAGTCAACACAAACCTTTTTTTACTATCCACAACAACAACAAAAAACATTCTCATTGCAATAAATGGGATGTAGAGGTCTAGTGGTTGCCCAAATGAATCTGACTGAAGATACTTTTCTTGCAGATTTCTAAGTAAAGTAAGTTTCAGTGACATGTGGAGAAGTGTGACCTCACACAGACACAAAGCTGTGTGCTGTTGTCACAGTAACTGTTTCCACTTGCAATAATAATAATAATAATAATAAAGGCCTTTCTAGTCGTGCAGCTTTAAGGTAAAGATAATATGCATGAATGTGTTTATTTGAACATAACATAACTCTGGATTGTCAGACATCACGGGTCCTTTTTTGGGGGGTTATTTCAAAAATAGAATCCTATAAAAACAAGTGGTAGCAAACAAATACAAGGGGGAACAAAAATCGAAGCGTTGTTACCTTGTTATCTGCGTGACTTCATGTTCCCGTTAAAGAAACTTCTTATCACTTCTTATCACAGAGAAACGACAGGAAGAGCAGAAGGAAAAAATCCAAACAGATGCAGAGCAGATCTCCCCTAAACAGTGGCGCTGGTATCCGGAAACTGCGCTCTGTGCTGAAGAGCACACAATTACAAACACGAGCTAAACTCGGGCCCCTGAAACTCTTCTTCTTTTCCTCCTCCAGGCGTTTGAATAATCCAGAGCGGCGGCTCGCGTTCACGCGGAGAAACAAAGTGCAGACGGTCGCTGAGTGTCGGAGTAAAGTTTTTTCCAGCCTGCGTTTCCTCTGTCTGCGCAAACACACTCCACAGCAGCGGAGTTTGTCCCTGGAGCTGCGCCTCTGATGTCAGCAGCAACGTGAGCTCCAGGAAGTGGTGACGCGCTCCGGTGCTGCGCCGCCAAAGAGCAGCGACTACCGCCCCCGTGTGGACGCCTCGAGGAAGTACACCACCAGTTCGACCAACAACCGTCAATTTTATTTGATTTTTGGGCCATAAAATGTCAGAAAATGGTTTGTTTACAAACCAAAGATGTTGGGGTTACTGTCGAAGATGGAAAATAAATACATTTATATTTGTAAAAAGGTGAAATCATAGAAAAATCTAAATACAATGCATTAGATTGTATTGTAATTTTTTCCTTTCATTTCTAAATGATTATGTTTTTGTATTTTACGTAAGGTGACATTCAGTGTCGAGAAAGGCGCAGACTAATAAAATGTATTCTTATTATTATAATCAATTTATCAAGTAAATTGGGTCGGTAGGGAGAAAGAATATAGTAATAATAAAAATAATAGTAATCACAAAATAGCTGATTATATTGATTATGATGTGGATGCATTCAAACCTCCAGCTGCTATGATTATTGATATCAGTATATAAATAGATATAAACAGGTAATTAACACTTAAAATGTCCTTATAGCTGCCTCCAAATGTAGTATTAAATAACATGTTAAATATTTACATAATGCTTTTAAACGCTAGATTGGAATTACGTAAGTAAAAATCATATTTAAAGTCAATTTAAGTGTGAAAACTGGGTTTTTATAATTTAATCCAATCCAACTTTATTTATAAAGCACTTTGCAACAACAGCTGAAACAAAGTGCTGTACATCAGAGATAAATAAAATAAATACAAATGTAGAAACCTTTAAACAGACAGTGAACAATACAAATGTCACATCAGTGATTCCCCTGTGACTTACACACCTGTAAACATGTGTAACATCAGTGATTCCACTGTGACTTACACACCTGTAAACATGTGTCACATCAGTGATTCCCCTGTGACTTACACACCTGTAAACATGTGTCACATCAGTGATTCCCCTGTGACTTGCACACGTGTAAACATGTGTCACATCAGTGATTCCCCTGTGACTTACACACGTGTAAACATGTGTCACATCAGTGATTCCCCTGTGACTTACACACCTGTAAACATGTGTCACATCAGTGATTCCCCTGTGACTTGCACACGTGTAAACATGTGTCACATCAGTGATTCCCCTGTGACTTACACACGTGTAAACATGTGTAACATCAGTGATTCCACTGTGACTTACACACCTGTAAACATGTGTAACATCAGTGATTCCACTGTGACTTACACACCTGTAAACATGTGTAACATCAGTGATTCCACTGTGACTTACACACCTGTAAACATGTGTCACATCAGTGATTCCCCTGTGACTTACACACGTGTAAACATGTGTAACATCAGCGATTCCCCTGTGACTTGCACACGTGTAAACATGTGTAACATCAGTGATTCCACTGTGACTTCCACACCTGTAAACATGTGTCACATCAGTGATTCCACTGTGACTTACACACCTGTAAACATGTGTCACATCAGTGATTCCCCTGTGACTTCCACACCTGTAAACATGTGTCACATCAGGAACCTCAGACATCGCTCCTCTGACGATGAAGGACATGTTGTGTTTCAGTCAGCAGGTGCATCATCAAGTCTGAGCTCCAGACTCATGTGCAGTGATAGTAAAGAAAACACACAGGTTTGTTCAGCTATTCTTTACAGGACACTGCATTGACTTCCATTCATTTGGACAGTTTAAACAAATCCCTAACCAGCTAATACCAAACCACAGTTCCTCAGGAATGAGGTTCTGCCTCATTAGGGACCAGGTTTTGGTCTCAAGAACAGGTCCTAAAGAGGTAAAAAAAAAACACAAGCACACACATGCACCTGTGAATCTTCAGAATTAAATCAGCTGATGCACTAAAGTGATACATAATGAGCACTAATAACAGTCCCATGCAGACCTCTCTCGTCTCATTGTGAGGACACGGGACGCGACTGTGAGCATAACAAACACCGCGCTGACCTTGCCCTGAAACCTGCACACGGCAGTGTTTTACTCTGATCACTCGTGCCCTTGCTCGGTGTAAGACTTATTGAGTGCAATGAATATCAATTGGACATTTGCATGTCTCTGTGGATTTGCAGTGTTTGTTGATGTAGTGTGTGTGTGTGTGTGTGTGTGTACACCTTGTAAAGACCCTTTCTGGCATCAACAGTGAACCAGTCGTCCTCATGGAGACCAAAACCTGCTCCTAATGACGCACACCATCAATTGTGAGGCTCTGGTCAAAGTTAGGGTTAGGCAATAAGTGGTGATGGTAAAGGTTGGGTTAGGGTTATCCTGACATTTGTTATGTATTATTTATCAATCAATCAATCTATCTATCAATCTAAAATCATTATTATAAAACAATGCATCTGTATGTAACTTTTACTGTTAAAATAGGTCCGGGAATCTTCACATTATCAAATCAGGCCCTCTTTAAAATAAAGTTTGGACACCCCTGTTCTAAAGTAAACAAAAACATAGGCATCCATCCGTTCTGTAATAAATATTTACATACATACTAATTCCTGGGTAAATGTGCCAGTTAGTTGTAGCAATTTGAATAATTGTATGTAAAAACCTTCAGTCATTGTGGTGGACAACATCATTTCAAGGTCCTTGACAATTCAAGTGCTTTTCTTTCCCCAAAAGTGTGAGCTGTCGCCCACTGGTGGGCCTTGGAGGTATTGCAGGTGAGCGTCGCCCTGGGCTATAACATCCTTCCATTTACAAGCCATCAAAACATCAAAATTAATAGAATATTAGAATATAACAATTGATATGTTAGTAGTTTAGAGTTCACTATTGTCTTTAACTACAGTAGAGAGCAGAGTGGATGTTTCCTTTATCTGTACTAATGCCGAGTCAATATACAACTCATTTGTTCGTTTGTTTATTTGAACAAAAATAAAGTTGCTTTGTAAGTTTCTCAGGCACTTGTCATACTTGCTTATGCAACAAAAATTCAATGTCCAAAATTGACACAAGTGGTGTTAAAGATATGAAGTTAATTCACTCAACTTAATAAGGTTATCATATTTTTATTTTACATTACAACCATCTTGCTTCATCCGTGACATCATGGTTAATACAGTTATTCATACAGAATTCCTGGTATTTTACCAGTAGTTTCAACACATCAATGTCTAACAAATCATATAAATAATAAAGCCTATTATACTGCACATACCGGTGGGATGTCAACCCTTCTTGGAATAAATCAAATAAATACATTACATTACTGAAGGAGAGCAGGATGAGAAGCAGGTGTTGACTGTGAGGCAGAGACATTTAGTCCAACCTGAACGCTTCATCGTAAGTTCCTGTTCCCTGGAGCTGCACAGTGAAGTCGGTCTTCACCAGAGGAGACTGGATCAGCACCGTGGCTCTGAACTCTCTTTCCTCACTACAGCACATTATTATAAAGAGTAGAGAGCGTGTTCATCTGTTAATGTACATGTCATTATTGTCATTACACTGTTGTGTACTGTGTGTGTCTTTATTTTCTCACCTGGGAGTGAAACTGATTCGTAATAACTGGCTGCAGGTGACAACGTGCGGCGTCTTGGACTTGAGAAGTCCAAAGTCCGGAGTCACGCTGAACACACACACGTCCTCTTCATCTGACACACGCACACAGATTCAGCCAAACTCACAATGTTAAAGCTGTAGTGTGTAACTTTGACTGATTTTTGTTAAAGGTATTATTCTGCCTCTGTTTGACATCATTCTCAACCTTTTCTAGGGCACTTCTTTGAGTTTTCAGTCCAGTTCCAACCTGTTACAGTCATCACACTTTGCATTGTCAAAATGTCCCTCTGGACTTTGTTGCTTATTTTAACCATAAAAAGGGCCAGAAAATGTCCTGAGAGTAAGTGTTTTCGCCCATTTTTCCAGCATAACTTTCAATATCTGGTAGTTAATTACAATTTACTGAATGTTAAAATAGTGTCGTAACAATTTAAAACTAGTTGTACATGAACACCAGATTTTGCCTGTTAAATTTAGAAATTTGATCAGTATAAAACATATTTAAAGTAACATTTGTTTGAGTTTTTGTCTCAATGTGCAAAAACAGGCCAAAAAATTTAAACTATGTACAGGCATTTTTTCCAACTCTTTCCTCTCTGGTGACAAAGAAGCTGATTCACCAGCTTCCTGCTACGAGTGAAATTACCGTAATAGCCACACGTTTGATTTTGACTTTGAATTTTTCTGATCGCACAAACCGTGGCGTAATTACGGCAATGCAAAGTGCACTTGGATGGATCGTATTAGATTTTGATAATCAGATGAGCTCATTCCAACATTACATCATGCCATCTTGTTAGTGCTAACAACAAAACTATTGAGGTCAAAGACAGCACATGTAAATAAGTGTATAGCCAAGTTAAAGTGATGTGAAAGAAGAAAAAAAATACAGAAAATGATTCATCGCTTACCTATGACTGATTTCCAGTATGTGTGGGATCCGCAGCAGTAGAGTTTTACTTCCTTTGTCTTTGTGTGCCCCACATAACAGGATCCAAAGTTGACACTTTGTGTGGACAGACGGAGAGTACAGAGATCCAGATGGGCCCGAAGAGGCACAGTCTGATCACAACAGAGAGAGAGAGAAATAAACTCTTTGGTATCATTGGTGATTATTTTAATTCCATTTTCTCTGTCTTTTATAAACTACTTCCCACAGCGTCAGACCTGCACGCTGTTGTTGCTGTAATGAATCAGGAGGTTTTGCTGGAACCTCAGCTTCATCTCCCCACTCCCCGCGTCGTGGATCAGCGTCACTCCGGGTGGGACGTCCTCATCCGTCTGACCCGCATGGTCCAGCAGAGGCAGAGAGCAGTGGAAGGCCACTTTCACCTGGCATTTACAGACGTGGATTAACAAGGTAACAGAGCATCTCTGTGCTACTTTATACTTCATCCCCGTCCCTGTGTCTCACCTGCACACTTTTCTGTTGTTGCAGCAGCATAAACTGGCTATCAGCTGAGGTCAGGTTGCCGGAGGAGCTGGTCCGGTCTCGCGACTGCGGCTTGAGCACCGTGAACGGAGGCTGAGTCTTCAGCCGGAAGTGTATGACCATCTCCGAGTTGTTTATCAGCTGGAGGCTCCGCGTGATGTCAAAGTCCCACACGGCCAGCTGTGGAACAACTCAGACACTGAGCATTACAGGGTCAAAAACTCTATGTACGTGCATGGGAATTACAGCTCACGTGTGAACTTTTAATACGTCGCAGCATTAATTAACGTTGTTGATTACTGGACCCTGACCTCCGTCTCCGATTGTGCTCTCAGTAAATCACCAGCCGAGGCGTGAAAGTCCAGCACCCCGTCGTCCTCCTCCATCTGCACTAACAGCCTGCAGCAACGGGGAGCCAAGAGGCAGAGATGCAAATTAATCAGACCCCCAATGAGCTGCTTCTGCCTAACCTCAGCTGATTTTTAGTTAGGAGGCATAAATTGAGCGGGGACACATTAGGGGTTGTGGGGGAACATAAAAAGCAAGGCTGTAATTGCTCACGCTGCAGGCTTCACGGCTGCACTCAGATCCATCCTGACGGGCTCCAAATCTAAACCCTGAGCTCGTCCGACTCTACCTGGGACACAGGCAGCCATCTGTAGACACACGACACCGCCAGGTTACATCTGTCCCGCTCTTCTTTCCCATATGTTTGCTATTAAAAAGGCACTGCGTTACCTTGGAGTCCAGACTCATGAAACCCAGAGCAAAGCCGACGCATTTGGACTCACTCGCTGAATTAGAAAGAGTCAGCGGAGTGAAGGAAACGTGGAAAGTGGTGCTGCTCTTTGCTGGAATCACCTTGAAAACAGACACACAAGAGGAAAACACGTCATTGCATGGTAGAGTTGAGGGGTTTAATTAATGTCTGTTGCCATAATGTTAGAAACCCTTACTATTTGCTGAGGCGTAATGCAGTAGGGATAATCTGAGCGGCTGCCCAGATGAGGCCAGATGTGGACAGAGATGAGTTTGGTTTCTACTGGACAGGGATAAAGACTCTCTTCCTTTCTGTCCCCATCATCGATATATTCTTCCTCTTCCATGTCCTGAACTCAATGACAGAAAATGATCATTTGAGGCGGTCTGAAATAGAAATCCCCAAAGCCTCTCTTATCTGTGTGACACAAACTCACACTTTGGCTTTGGAGGGAGGAGCTCGTGCACTCAGATCCCGGGGAACGAATCCCTTCCCAGGCCGCTTGAACGTCTCCGTCACAAAAGCTCAGCGCTTCCGCCATCACCTCGTTACCGTCCACGTCTTTGAGCGGAAAGGCCTCTCCGAACGCAACCACCACGTCCACCAGCTTGCGGTCGCCGTCGTTGATGTTATACGTCTCCCAGTCAATGCGGATATCTGTCGGTAAAGATAATGAACTATAAAGTCTTAATGTGAAGCTGAGGTTATGCTCTACTCTGGATGTAGCTTCATAGTTCTCACTTTTTAACAAATTAGTCCGATTTATGGCATATTTTTCTTGCAAGACTCTGGTTTGTGACCCAGTCGGAACAAGGTCCTTTCTGCAAGGAGTTTGGTTTCCTCCCACAGTCCAAAACATGCAGATTTGGGGATTAAGTAAACTGGACACTCTAAATTGAATGGTTGTTTGCCTCTACCCCGCCTATCGCTCTATGTCAGCTGGGATTAACACAGCAACCTCCCCCGTGACCCTCATGTGGAGGATAAAGCGGGAAAAGATGGATGGATGGATGGATGTTTACTTACCAAACATAGTGGGATTGTTGATGCGAAGAGAGCGTGAGACTGTGTCACCGCCAGATACATGCCTGCCAAAACTAATGATGGGGGGAAAACACACCATAAACATTCTAAAAAATGACAAAAGCAAACACAAATGAGACAACTGGAGAAGTGGACAGTGGTACAGACTGTATGATCGGCCCCTGGTTCTGGTCATCTAGCTGTGGGCCGGTTATCTGGAAGTAGAGTGGACATCCTTTCACTGTCATTTGTATGGAAATGAGCGTGGGCTCGAGGTCCCCAATCTGCAGGGAAGAAAAATCTGACTTCAGCGCTGTCCGTCCATCAATCCACAGCTAAATGAATGTGGGAAAAAAAAATAAAAAATACTTTGCATATGAGACGATCTCTGTATTCCCCCCACATGTCGGTGTAGGCCGTCACATCCACACTCTGGGTCTCGAACGGCCCCAGTGTCCCAGTGTTGGGCAGCACGAGGAAAGCCGCACCTTTTCCGTGAGCCAAAAGGCTGCTCACAAAATCTGTGAAGAAATATAGCTCGATTCCCAAAGTCATAAAACAATAATAATGATAAAAGTTTCAAGCGTACCTTCATGTGCTTTTTCCTCCACTTGCTTAGCTTGAAAGACGTGAAGCGGCTTTTTAACATAAGAGAGGCTGTGAATAAGACGCAGCCTGAGTCACATCGACGGATGAGAGTGTAATGTGATGCATTATTTATGTCGGGGACTTTCTTGCCTTACCTTTTCCCTAGTTTTTTTGGCTTATTTGGCTTTGAGACATGACAGGTGAAGTACTCTGCCTCTACGGCGAAAGTTGCAGGGATGGCAGTTTGGTTAGTGATCAGTAGCTGCTTTGTAACCGCCTTCTTTAAAACAACATCACTGCCAAAGTCGAGCACCAGCGTCGAGGGAGTCTCATCCCCTGGGACGGAGCTAAACGTCAGGGAACGGCAATCACATTTTGAGCGTTAATGCATCTGTGTGCCTGTGTCGGATGGTTAGGCACTAAGATTAAATCCAAAATGACTACCTGACACCAAGCAGCGAATAATACACACTGAGTGTCTGAGGATCGGGAACCAGAATACGCAGAACAAGACCAGAGTTCATCCCCTGGACCTCGCAGAGAGCAGCCACCTCGATCCGCTCCTGCTGGACACAAAGACACAAATAAACACGTAACAAAGTTTGTGTCCTTGAGTTCCATCCTTTGAAACTCAAGGCTCTTAAGTTGAAGAGTGGTCCTTACGTCGGTGTGAGACGTGAAATGAACGGCGACCTCCATGCTGGTGTTAGGTCGCAGAGTTCCAGAGGAGGGGTCAAAGCTGGCCGAGCAGAGCGACGCCTGCTCGCCCTGCAGCTGATCCTGGAGGAGGAAATCACCACGTTACGTAGAGAATACACGCCACAATGAAAGTGTCACACTTCAACATGCTGGGTCTGATTATTGAGCTCATTAAACTTATAATAGTGCAAGCACAGAGTTTCCAGGTGCACCGTGGGCATGAAAGAGGCGCCGCGACCATCTCAACCATCTTAAAACTGCTATTTAAGGTAGAAAACGGTCGCTTCAAAGATATAATATGCAAAATGCCTTCATTAAAATATCTTAAAATTACTTTTTTTGTTGTTGAGTTGCCAAAAAGTGACTGACACTCAATAAATTAAATAGAAATCTGTTTATATATATTTATATTCAAGGTAACAGTCACTACCCGCACCAGACAATTCCCATGATCCCGCACTGACTCCCCACATCATCAAACTAGAACTTTTTTAAATGTTTTTATTAAAAAAGCCCTGTCATTTAAAATATATCCTACTTTGATCTATTTTATCTTTGGAAATAACGGAAGGAATGTGAAGAGATGCAGTGTACAGTATGTACCATCCATTTGAAGTGTGAAGGCAGCAGCGTCTGGTTGAAAAGAGTGACAGCTCCCCTGGCAGGAACTCCGACGTAGACCTCAGAGAGGAGCAGCTCACAGTTGAGCAGACAAACCAGAGGAGACTGCACATCTGCTCGCACTGACAGACAACTAGAGGAAACACACAGGTGACGAACGTTCATGATTATTGTCAAAGGCTGCTGCTCCTCCTCCTCATCCGTCTTTAAACTGCACATAAAAGGTACATCTCACAGTGCATCCTCACCATCCGTGTCCATTGTCCACCGTCAGCTCCAAATGTGTTTCAAACTGCTGAGGACATTGTGGCCTGAAGATCACGTCCACACTGCAGTAGGCCATGGGGGGAAGAACACCTCTGTGTGGCTTCACTGATATCTGCAACACCAGCCCAGGTTAGAAAGTTAAGAATACAAATCAACATGCATGTGTTTAGTGCTTCAACTAGCAATTATCCATTAACTGATTTGATGTTTGGTCCATGAAATGTCAGAAAATGGTTCCTAAACCTAAAAAAAAACAGCTTTGACTCGAGTGGAGTATAACAACTATATTTACTTCATTGTCTTTAATCTTCTCTTACTTACCTACTACTAATTTTTTGCTGTTTCACTGCTTTTATATTTTCATTATTTTATTAACTTTTGTTTAAATGTGCTATAAATAAACTTGTACCATGTAAAAAGGTGAAATCATAGGTCAGTAAGTAGAAAGAAAGAAAAGAAAGAAAGGAGTAGAGCCAGACAGAAAGACATGCAATTGGAAAGCACAGGTATTGAGTCTTGTTTATGAGTAAATAAATTAAGGATAATACATTTTCCTGATAAAAAGCACCCTTCTAAGTTAATATTTAGTGTGTTGTGCATCTCCAAAAGTGAACAGTTGAACAGTATAGTCTAATGATTCAGGGGACAATGGACATGTCACGTCTTCGTATTACAAGTGTACAGAGGTGAGTTGTCGTCTAATTTGTCCACTGTTACCTGCACGTCTCGCTGATCCGGTGGAACTTCCTCCATCGTCCAGGAGGCCTCCAGCTGAGTGGTGTTAGTGAGCAGCAGGCTCGTCTGCGTCTGGTCCCCGAGTTCCACAAGCCCAAAGTCCACACTGGGGACACTAACGGTCACTGTGGGACCCTGTCCAAAGTAAAAAAGAGATCAATCAGTTTGAGCCTCACTCAAACTCAACTCACTCAAGTGTTTGCCGCGGAGATACTTCTCACCTTGAAGGAGACCTCCAGGAGCAAGACGACGGGCTCTTCGTGGTGCTCGATGTGGCAAACCAGGCTCGTCATCAGCCTCTCGGGTTCCACTCCAGTTAAGATGAGATCGAAATCAAAGCACTCGTTTTGCTCTGGATGGAAATCAATTCATTATAATAAAGAGCGCATTAAACAATATGAAAAAGCTTTGAATTTGAATTACTCAAAGTGTTGCAGGGTGTAACACACCTATTCTGCCAGTAGGAGGCTCTACATCTATGATGTGGCTACTGCTGATCAGCCTTTCCCAATGAAAGCAGACGAAGGTCTTGCTGTGGTTCCACATCTGCAGAGAAAAGAGAGTTTATCAACAGTGTAAACAGGAAATATAAACATCAAACAACACTGGAGTGGGACTTAAATAACCTTGAACTTCTTCTGGGTTGTTGTGCAAATAAAAATCTCTCCCGGGATTATGATTGCGTACGGCTCCAGCTGGACCTTGTACGGTTCTGTCGAGCCCTTGACTTCGATCTCCATGACGATGACGTCGCTCAACTTGGAGCCAGTGCGCACAGGCTGAAGGCCACTACACAAACACACAAATCACATGAGCATTATCCTGCATTTCTACATATTATTACACATTGTCCAAAGACCTTTACTGTTGCATATTCAATAGAACGTTACCTGGCTTCACTGGGCTCTGGCTGGGACTGTGGGACGTCCCTCAGGACTAAGTGACACACACTGTGGTAGTCCCTTAACTTAAGAAAACACAAACCACGTTTATATGATATTAATGAAATCTGATTCTTTTTATATACACTATATGTCCTTTATACCTCTTTAGGACAGAAGGTTATCAGGAACTCTTGGTCCTGGCAGGGGCCCAGAAGGCCTGATGTGGGGCTAACGTGGAAAGCATCATCTGTTGCCGGGTGAAACTGGATGTGGGAATGTCTCGGTGTTTCCCCTGGAAGCAGAGGGTGGAGGTTGGGCTTCAGGATCTGCCAGTGGAAAGGCAGCTCCAAGTGGCTTCACGGCCCAGAGAGAATAAGAGAAAGGCAAGACAAAATGTGAGTACGCATGACACAGAAGATCGCAGGCGATAACCCGCTCCTCTTCAACGTGTGCAGCTTACACATTGTTTCTGACGGTGATTACTTTCTGCTGCACAGAGCGAGGGTTACACGAGCTGAAGCGGACACAGTGCTCTGCCGTCAGGTCGTGCACTTCCCCGATCACGGGAAGCTCCTCCTCCCCGGACACGGACGCCAGCTCGACTGCAATCAGTTGGCCTTCACCTGGAAGAGACAAACGTGAATTATGTCACACCGGACCTCACACGGGAGGGTCATCGAATGAACTCGGCTGATCAGTGAGGAGATTTCACCTTCGATGGAAATGTCTTTGACTTGGCAGTTGTCACAGACGATGGTGAAATCCTGGCAGCTCCTCTCAGCGGTGATGGGAAAGAAAACCACCTGTAAACACACGCGAAAGTAAGGGTGTAAATATCCTGTGCTGACACAAATTGTACAGTTATACTATTGCAGATACATAATATACTGCGGTACCTTCTGACTTCATATTTGCCTCCATAACAGACTCACCTCCACTACAGTGGCCTCTCCCGGCTGCAGCACAAAAAGAGATGGGCTGATTGCAAAGGGTGGCTGCTCAGAGAAGTATGTTCTGGCCACGGGCTACAAAAAAAAAGATCGACATCAAAGACAAGGCAACTTTATATCGAGAGCACATTTAAACACACAACCAAGCGCTTTACAGACTTAAAGGCACAGCAACATAAAGGGTCTAAAACATAAAATCAATTCTTATCCTGAAGTGACGGCCAAAGAGAAACGGTGGGTCTTTAAAAGCGATTTAAAATGTTCAATGGTGGGGGCAGATTTCATTTCTATAGGTAACTCGTTCCCAAGTTTAGGGGCAGCTACAGAAAAGGTCAGATCGCCCCAGGGGGTGTGAAGAAGGAGTTCTGAGAGGTAAGAAGATGGTGCCAAACTGTTAAAGTTTTAAAATCAATCCTAAAACAAATAGGAAGACAGTGGAGAGAGCGCAACACAGGAGTGATGTGGTCTTTTTTCTTTTATCCTGTTTAAAAGGCGAGTAGCGGCATTCTGGGCTGTAGCTGGAGTCACTGGACAGATGACTAGTCTACACCAACATACAGGGAATTACAATAATCCAGCCGAGATGTTATAAAAGCATGCACTAGTGTCTCTAAAGATTTAAAGGCCTTCACCTTGGCGAGGAGCCTCAGTTGGAAAAAGCTGGAACCAGTTAAGGTTAAGTGAGGGTCAAGATTTTTACCCTGAGGTTTGAAGTTGGCCACTGGCTCTTGGGGATAATGGTGAACGTTCCAGCGCTGAGGCCGACGTTTTCACACAGGAACTCGACAAACTTCACTCCTCCGATCAGACAGTAGCCACAGTCAAGAACTCTTGGTACTGCACAAGGAAAAAGGGGGGGGGGAAACATATTAACAATTACAGCATGGCCAAGTAAATAGAATAGAACACAACTTTACTGTCACTCACGGGTGAGTATTGGAGGGGGTCGTCGGCCCATGAAGGGCACCACGAGCTGGTGCTCATTCTGGGTCTCCACCACGATGAAGTCCTCGTAATCCGCGAGCGAGTCCGGAGCGAACCGGACCGCGTACTTGCAGCTCATTCCAGGTGCGACGATGCCGCCCTCTCCGGGAAATCTCCCTGCAAAAGCAAAAAAGTATACTATTATAGTATGTCAACGTGTTACAGTAACAACACAGAGATCCACAAGCTGCACGTATGAAGTAGTGCTGTATAATCCAATCAAAACAACACCAGAACAGAAATGCTCACCCAGGCCAATAGAGAAGTATGGAGTGGTGGGAGGGATGACTCGGACATGACGCGATGAGGAAGTCATGTTTCTCAGTTCCAGTGTTGTCTAAGGCGGGACAGGACAGAACATGTTCCTGCAGATCCTCTCATAGTGAAAGTACTAAACATGTGTGTTTACTGAAACATCAGAGACACATACCTCATAGACTTGACCCACACTGTAGTCTGTGAAGACCACCGCGGAGGGATTTGCTACAAAGACTGGGACGATGTCACCGGATGAGCTGTCGCATAGAAAAAGCACAAATAACCCAAGTATTCAGTGTGATCTCAGCAGAGAGAGTCTCACAGGAAGTGGTTGTCGCAGCAGCACAAGACCACAAAGCATACATGTCAGATGTCATTGTTCACCTGCCTTTTGTTCACATCAACTGTGGATTAATACGAGAGAAGCAGCTTTTATCAACGTACAAGTCAAACCAAGGCCTGAGGCTACTGACTTTTCCTTCTGACATTAAGTCATTTACACTGTGTGCACTTTAAATCTGCAGTGTGCAGCTTTAGGCCTCTGATTAACTTTCATCTGAAAACAAGTTCTGTCAAGTAAGACTATGCATGACCAGCAGCAGAACTCACTTCTGTGGATGCTTCTATGCTTTTCATTCTAGACTTAGATAACACATGCACATGCACACAGTATCTATCTTAATAATTCATTTCACAAATGACAGACACTTATGTGGCAGTTCTTGCTTACAAAACAGGTCACGTGACGCCCCGATTGTCCCTCACTCGTGTGTTGTGGTTAACGACATTTCCGACGTATCTATAAGCAACATATGAGGTAAATATGATTTGTGCTTATAGTAAACATTGAAAAAAGGGACTGTCCTGAACTCACTGACCCTCTCTGTCAGTATCCTGCTTTTTTTTTTTTATGTATGACATTTACTGTAAAGTGTACAGCCAGCACATTCCAGGTTACTGTACCTCTGTTCCTCCGTCGCTTTCCTCTCACGGTCCGTCCTCGCGGCTTTAGTCCTGGATGAGGGCTGGATGAGGGACTTGCCGCCAGGGTGTGCATTTGGAGGAAGGAAGTGAGGGTTGAGCAGAAACGTGTGTCGCTCTCTCAGCTTCTGAAGGTCGTCCATCATCTCCGCCTTGTCCTTGGCGCTCAGTTCCCCCTTCCACTTCGGCTTGGGTTTGGCCTGGTTTCGCTTCTAGAACACGGGATATGATGGACATTTTTAGACTCTACATTACTGTATGGACTCGTGTAATTACACCTTCCTCTTTCCCAGAGCAACCCAGCTTGCCGGCACAGTTTAAAACTCAGAGGAACAGCTATTAGTTATATAATCTTATATAAGTCCCCCGATGTTTCTTTTGACTGTTATTTATTGTCTTCTTGTGGGGACATAGGGCAAAAAGCAGGGTACAACTTCTTTACTTAATTGGAGAACAATATATCATTCTTCTTAGCTTCTTCTTCACTCTGTAGAAACAAATGGATCCTCACCTCCCTGTGAGAAGTCTTCCTCTGTGGAGCATCTGAGGTGGAATCAAAGGTCATGGTGAGCTGCGATTCGTTCACGTCCAACATGGGGGTCCTTTCCAGACTGGGAATCAGCAAATAACCGTCATCCTGAGGCTCCTTGGACACGTGCATGGAGAAGCTGATGGTGGGCTTTGCCAGGTCCAATTTCACTGGCAAAAACAAGGACGGGCGAATAGTTCAAAAGCTGAAAACACAGACACAACACGTGATCAGAAGACGAGCGAGACGACGAGGTGTCGGGTACCTGGCGGCGGCGGTGCGTAGTGTGGTTTTAGTGACGGTAAGTAGTCCCGAGGGCAGATGAGGTTGTTCATTTCCAGCATATCGTTGTCTATGCACCAGGTCAGCGCCGCTTTGACTGAAATAATAGTAAACGTCAAATGACAGCATCGTTCTTGTTTTGACAGAAAGTGCACGTTCATATAAAACAATATCAAAGAGAGAACGCTGTGCCTTTACACTGTAATTATCACCTGTAAGGTGATCACAAATCTCTCCTTTTGTTCTTTTCCTGGCATGACTCTCTTTGGCTGCAGCTTTAGCTCTGGCCTGAATGATGTGATTCTCCAGCATGTCAGCCTCGTGTATGTGCCGACGATGTGCGTGATGAACCTGTGTGATTTGAAACAAACAGAGTCATCTTCCGTGGATTGTGACACAGCGTTTCCGTTTGGTTACCTGTTGAAGCTCTTCGACATATTTGTCATGGTAGCCGTTCTGTCCACTCTTCGTCTTGATGAGGTTGGCCAAAGTGTCTTTCCCGATGATGTCTCTTGTGTAGAGCTCTTTGAAAGTGCTCGCTAACACATGGGAAATATCCTAGAGTTCATGAAACAATTAGATATTTGTATATAACAACAGTCAGTTGCGTGGAGTTATGTGGGGTAGTGGCTAATGTGTCTCCTCATACCTGTGATTTTCCTGACGCAGGTCTGTGGCTGTTCACAGACGGCTCAGAGATCCATGTTTGTCTTGTCTGTGGTTCCTCCATCATGGCCCCATACAGCAGGTTACCTGACACGCTTCTCTTTATATAGTAGCTTTAACAGCATACATCTGCCTCTTGTCTTGTCTTTTCCCTCTTTTTCTAATGTTGTCTGTTCTTTATTATTACTATTATTTGGCTTTCAGCTCATCAATGACATTTTATGTTTCACAGTTTTCTGAACCAAGACTATTTCTGCAATTTCTCCCCATGGATGCAGCTGACTTTTATCTTTACAGGTCACTGTGGCAACCATGGCAGGGAGTCTCATCTGCCTTTGATCCGTGAAAGGTAGATCATACATGGATGAAAGGCAGCAGTGCGACTACTCAGCATTTAAACAGCATATTCTCCCTCGAATGCTAATTTCTTGGTTAAAAAATGACATTTGTCGACTGTTAAACATGGGTTATTGGCTACCTGGAACACGGTCTGTGCAGTGTACAAACATCTAATTGACGTTTAAGATTGTAACGTTGAGTAAAAAACAACAGTTTCATCAAAGTTTATAAATTGGCCTAGAATTTATGATTACAGTGGGATTAAGGTGATGTTGGACTACAGCGTGTTTTTGAAAGTATGAATAAAGTTAGTGACATTTTGGAAAACACTAATAACAAGTGATAAAAAACACTGGGAAAGAGGTTGTGTTTAAAGATAATATGTGCACGTGGCTGCCTCCATGTGAGATGTGATGTCCGTTTCAAAGTAAAAGCATTGTAGTGTTTCGGTACCTTCAATTATTTGTTAACTATTAAGGCTCTTATTGTGAAACATTAGCAGCTCAAACTAAACAGTTGTGGCATTTAACTGTGTACAAAGAACTGTTTTTTTTAAGTATATTATTTATGACAGTTTTCAAAGGTGAACCCCGTGTAAAACATAGCAGCAGCCACGCCTTGTGTGAGGAACAAATGTGACGCAGCAAATTAGCGAAGCACACGTCACACACTGCACACGAACCGAATGTGGCGTTTAGCGCTGAAACTGTGTGGTATTTAGTATATAAGTATACATACTGCGAAGAGTGGTGGTTTCAGGTTTGGTCCGCTTCACCTGTTTTGCTGCTCGTCAGCCATGTTGTGTATGAGTGGTTGTCATAGCAACAGGTGAGGGCGGAGCTAGTATTTCTGATAATAGTTCACGTGATTTCAAAATAAAAGTGTTTGTTTTGATATGGAACGATAAATAGTTCACAATATAAACGTTTTTTAAGATAAATGATATATATACAATAATAACCGTGCGTTTGAGACCTCTGGGTTAGACACTGTTTTGAAAATGTGTAAAGAAAAAGGAAACTAATAAAAAATGTTCAGTTAATTACAAGTTTTATATAAATTATGCATATTAAGTTTATCTATTGGATGAAATTGGGGTTAAATGTACAATAAGAGGGGTGATGTATCTAAACTTAAGTAATACTCATTATGGCAAGAACAGAAAAGGGTGATATACTTTTATAATTTCCGCTTCATTTTGATTGGCTGATTGATCAGAAATGTATTGACCAAATCTATTAATGACCATGCAATTATTGTAGAGCAGGAGAGCAGATGCACTATAACACGTTTATCCAACAATCACACCCACATTCTGTGTGAGGTGTGGTGTTGTCACCTGTCACCGATGCGACAGCCGGCGTGAACATAGAGTACAAACAGGTCGTTAAAGGGTTCATGTAATTGGAGAAGGTTTCACAATATTGTGTCATGCAAATACTTTTCAAATCACAGCAAAACTCAGCCAAATCATTTGTTTGTGCCGTATGTAATTTTTTTTGCCATAGAAAAGTAAAGAAACATAACACTTCAGCCGTAACCAAATATTTGACTGCACTGATCAGCTCATGTGGTGAGACAAGTGGGACTCTGGAAGAGACAAAGCTCACTTTGTAGCTTCTTGTGGTTCATCAGAGAGAGAGAGAGACGTTTTCTTTTCTTTTTTTCTACAAGGCTAATAACGACGAGGAGGCCGGCAGAAGCTGATAATAGAGTGGCACAAAGAATGATTTATCCAGACCAGGACTGTCCAAAGTTGCCCCACTACAAGGTTTTATTTGGCCCTTCAGGAAAAAAAAAATAAAACCACTGTTTTTGTGAGGTAGACATGCTCCTTAAAATGATTTCTTAGGAAAAGGCGTCTGAAAGGCAAGGACCAGCTCTATGTTCGTCATCAGCGGTCACTGATGTTGCAATCATTGCAGCCATTTAGGGGAATATTTGTCAAATTCAGATTCAGGTTAAACTGAGATGTGAGTTTCCTGCACTTTAAAAGCTGACATTTGTGACAGGTAAATACAAAGTATTGTTTGCTTGCACCTTAATATAATACAATTGGTGTTTACATTTTTGGCCCTCGACCTACTATCAAGTTTCAATTTTGGCCCTTAATGGAAACGCGTTACTGTAATTGAGTAGGTTTTTTTTGTGTACATTAAAATTTGTAATTTTATTTTTACTTAAATATGTTTTATTGGAAGTATTGCACTTTGCTACATTTTAAATCACATCCGTTACTGAGTAAAAATATGTTGCCTGAATTTAAAAAATAAAATAAATCAATCAATCATGCACTGGAAACTTTGGCAGTGAATGATGAGGACAGGTGAATGAAAAATGAGGACAGGTGAATGATGAGGACAGGTGAATGATGAGGACAGGTGAATGAAAAATGAGGACCGGTGAATGATGAGGACAGGTGAATGAAAAATGAGGACAGGTGAACGATGAGGACAAGTGAATGAAAAATGAGGACTGGTGAACGATGAGGACAGGTGAATGATGAGGCCAGGTGAATGAATGATGAATGAATGATGAGGACAGGTGAATGATGAGTAAGTAACTAAGTAACTTTTACTTTGAGTGCATTTTAAACAAGCTACTTTTTTGACTTTAACTTGAGTACATTTTCAGAGCAGTACTTTTACTTGTACATAAGTAAAATGCTGATGAGCGACACTCATGCCAGAAAGTGCAGTTTCTGGTAAGTATTGTTTTGACAAGAGGTGGGATAGGTATGCATTCTAAATAGTGCTGGTGTATTTATTTAGTGCATATCTCTGGACTTGGAAGTCGGAAAAAAACCCGCTCTCTCTAAAGCTGCAGTGGAATGAATTGATGCCTTTATCTGCCGTCATTGGCTCGACATTCTGTGAAGACCTCAGGTATCACAGCAATGTTGGTCACACAGTGGTGCGATGTGATGCCACCGCCAACATTACCTGTGTGATGGAAAAAAAAAAAACAACAACACTCATCATGCTGTATGAGTGTAAATGGCATGCAGACTGAGGCAACACCTTAAATAAATCTAAACACGCTCTATAGGTTCCACAATGCTACGCAAAATCACTTAAGATCAGGTCATTTGCTCATGTAGACACGATGATCAACACTGGGGCCTTGAGCACAAGTTTATTTTTAGTCCATGTTGGTTGAATTCCATGTAAAGATTTAGTTTCCACTGACGAGGAGCTGCTGAATGAAAGTCATGAGAGACAAACACACACAGTCACAGTGGTGTACTTGTCAGACCGGTGTTGCAGTGGGTGTGGACTGAGCATGTAAGAGTCTGACGGATGCATAATAGCTGCTCACTGTGTGGGTTCGGCTGCAGAGTGGGACACAGGCTGGAATTTCAGGACAGACAGACAGACAGACAGAGAGAGACAGACACTTTATGGTGGTGGTGGTGGTCATAACTCGCATCACATCAGTGAGAGTACACCAGAGGAGAAGAGGACTGTGTCCCTGTGGATGGTGATTTACATTTGACTGACAGAGAAGCACAATGGAGGCAAACGGCACAGCTGGAAAAATGGGTGAGTTGTGACTAACACAGTTTTACTATTACTATTATCGTTATCAAGAAACTCCCCCGCTGTAATGTCTCTTATCTGGTCTTCAGGTGTTACGTAATAAATCTTTAGATTGTTTCAAAAGCAGAGACATGTGACTTTCTTTACTTCCTGCTGCTTTATATTACATTTGTTAGTAAAATACAATATAATAGGGCTCACGATGGGGTTTGTTTGGTGACATCCTGCTAAGGCTTAAAGTATGTTAGAGTCACAGTGTGAAATACAATGTGGAAAAATTAAGTTTAACCTGTTTTTTATTATACCTATGCTGAAATCGGAATTTGTGTTAAAAACAATCACTGTTGGGTTGGGTTCTGATCATAGGGCGGCACTATTTTGCAGCTCACTGGCCCTGATAAAGATTAAATAGCCTAAAGATACAGTAAATACTACAGAGAAGCCAAAGCAGCAAATGAATAAAGAGACTCATGGCAACATGAAGACCAATTTCTTCTTAACTGATCAGCCATTGTTTTCTGTTTTAATGTATATATTAATTTCATATGGAGATTGCACTTTAACCCTCATTTAACTCAATTAAAATCTAATGAGATTATGTAAAAATGTGGATTACCATTTGTCTGTGTGTGTGTGTGTGTGTGTGTTATTTATTTGTTACCAGTTCAGTACAAAAATGTACACAATGTATATATTTTTCTGTATAATTTTGGATATATAAAGTATATGTATAGGAATATGTACCGGCACAATATGCGCACAATAACTGGTATCAAGTAGAGGTTTATTAATATATATATATATTTAAAGTTTTTTATAATCTCAGTGACTAAATTCATCCAAACATTTTTTTTTTGGACAAAATTTAGTTGTATGGTTTTATATTAATATTTTATATTACTATATTGAATACATTCTAATAAAGTCTAATCTGGCCATAGAGTAAGCCATTTCAGTCAACCTCTAGTTTGAAGAATAATAATACTAAAAGCAACTGGAAAAACAACTGGAGAGTCACTGTTTCTGGGACTTTGATTGACAGCAGCTGTGAGCCAATTACATTTGCTCTGAAGTCAATGAACACCAAAACACCAATACGACCTTCGGATTAAATTATACCACACATATTGTAATCTGATATAATAAAAGTCTTTGATAGAAGTGCAGGGTGTGTGTGAGTGTACACATGAACAAATTGCGGCTATAACAGAGCAATAAATGATCTTAGACCCGCCCCACGGGGGGGTGAACACTGAGACTTCTCTTCCACACCGAGCACACAGCTCAATCCACGGCTACTGTGATTTATTTATTTATTTTTAAATTGTGTTGTTGTTAAACGCAATGTCCTGTTTACACAAACGTCCCAAGCGGACACACTCAGAGGAACTTGCTTTCCAAGAGCGGATGGGGAGGGTCGCGGAGGAGAATGGAAAATTCATAGGTGAGTTGCGGAGAGTGCGTCCACGCACGCAAACTGTGTGCAGATGTGCAAACAATCTGATCTCAATCGGATCATAATGTAAACGATGTTCACAGTTGTAGCCGCGGCTGTTATTGAGGGGGGTTAAACCCGCTTCCTTGTTGCCTGGAGCGGTGCATTTTTCTTTCATTCTGCCAGAATGTAACGTGAGAGGAAGTTCGTGGTGGGATCGACTCATGACCATGTTTCTGTTTTTCAAACAAGAGGGAAATGCTTGCGAGTGCTTAAGCAGGAGCTGGCTAAAGCTTGAGGGGAATCTCCTGTGCTGTTTGGACTCGTCCTGTGTCTCTCCTGTCTCACACTATGTGCACTTTCATAACACACACAGACAGAGAGAGAGAGAGACAGAGAGAGAGAGACAGCAACCCAGCTGACAATATTTGGTTCCCAGAACGTTCTGGGAACGTTACCTTTTGGTTGTAAGAAAGTTCTCTGAAGGTTCCCCACATAGATTCTCCGGTGGTTGCCACAGAAAGATCTCCTAACTGTCCCCTAACGTTAGTTTTTGGTTGTCACAACTTATTGTAACTTTTCTACAACCTTCATACAACCTTTAGAAAACATTCTCTTAAGGCTCCCTGTAAGTTCCTTTTCTACAGCCTTCATACAACCTTTAGAGAATGTTCTCTAAAGGTTCCCGGAACGTTCCCTTAACCTTTGTATGAAGGTTGTGACAAAGTAACACTAGGGGAACGTTCTGGGAATCTTTAGAGAACGTTGTATAAAGGTTCCCCTAACGTTAGTTTGTCACAACCTTCATACAACTTTAGAGAATGTTCTCTCTTGATTTCTAGAACGTTTCCAGAGCGTTACATTTCTACAACCTTCATAGAACCTTTAGAGAACATTCTCTAAGGGTTCCCAGAAGGTTACTTTGTCACAACATCCATACAACCTTTAGAGAACATTTAAAGGTTTCCTGTCAAACTAATGCTGAAGGATTGTGGCTGTAAGGTGAGGGAACTTCTTAAAAAACTCACACCATGTTTAGTCTCCCTAACACCGGAGTTAGTTCAGCTCCATTTTTTGCTTGGAAAAAAAAAGTATCATGTTGTAACCAAAGACAGGACTCAGCTGTAATTCCCTCCCCCCCTTCCTTCCTCCTTTCTTTCCTCTCTTCTTTCCTCTCAGCCCTCGTATCTCCCTGTCATTTAAACTCACTTCTTCACCACCTTCATGCCTCAGCTTGTCTCACTTGGTGTCTGTAGTGGGTCCATATCTTCCTATCGAGAGCCCCGCCGTCTGAAACTGATTAGTTTGCAAAAGAGAAAAGAAAAAAAGGGTTTAATAAAACATGTGATTCTCTTAAACCTCCCCTCAAAAGCACAGCATGACTCACTTTAATGATCTGGGGCGGGTCATAAATGATTAACACGCTTGTGGCTGTGTCTCTTTCCCTAAGAAAAGTAAGAGTCCTCAAATGAGAACAACAAAAAGCCCTGAGAAGCCGAGCTTGCGGAGAAAATGTCTGAAATGTTTGGGTCCCGCCCACAAATCTTGACTCTGTCCCAAACAAGTTGTCCTCAGCTGCCCTCTGTTTACTGTGAGGACATCGCTGACCATCATTACAACAGATACACATCAGTTGTTCCATTTAAACGAATGACGGTCGCACCCACTTGTGCTGGCAAATAGCATCACCCAACTTTGACATGAACAATAAACAGTAACAGCACAGTTGTTCTTTGAACTGTTGAATCATACGTCGTCCCACACCCTTCCAAGAAAGACATCATAAGCATATTTTCTTCCGCACAATGATAAACCACTTCGACTGTACGTGCTTATAGTAGTATTTTACAGAGTTCCTCTGTAATGCAGTCATTATGAAGTCATGTAGATATTTCTGTAGAACATAGATAGATAGATAGATAGTTTAATTTTCTTATGGTTTCTCCTTTTCGAGGTCACCACAGTGGATCATCTGCCTCCATCTTGTCCTCTCCCTTGTGTCCTCCTCTGTTACACCAACTGTCCTCATGTCCTCCTCCTTCACACCATCCATGAACCTTCGCTGTGTGGTCTTCCTCTTTTCCTCCTACGTCTTCCACATCCTTCGTCCAACATAATCCCAATCACCCTCCTCGGCGCGTGACCAGACCATCTCAATCTTGCCGCTCGCTTGCTTCGTTTTCCAAAACTCATTTCTAATCCTGTCCATCCTGGTCACTCCCATACAAACATCTCAGCATCTTCAGCCCCGCCACCTCCAGCTCCGCCTCCTGTCTTTTAGACATTGCCACTGTCTCCAAACCACACATGGATGGTTGACCCAGGTATTTAAACCCGTCCACTTTCTCTACCTGCATCTTCACACACACAGGTAGTCTGTCTCGCTTCAACTACCCTTCATTCCTCTTCGCTCCAGCGCACACCTCCACCTCTCCAGGCTCTCTCCCACCTGTCCACTACTCTCACTACAGATTACAACATCATCTACAAACAACATAGTCCTCAGAGACTCCTGCCTGACCTCACCTGTCAACCTTTTCATCACCATTTCAAACAAGAGCTGAAGTTCGGAGCCGATCCCTGATGTAATCCCACCTTCACCTTGCACACCTCATGTCCTGCACCAGCTTTACATACTTCTCTGGCACTTTACGACTTCCTCACACAATACCACAGTTCCTCTCTTGGGACTGAGATTATAAACTTTCTCTAGATCCACAAAGGGACAGTGCAACTTCTTCTGACCTTCTCCGTTCCTCTCCATCAACACTCTGAAAGCACATGTCACGTCTGTGGTTCTCTTTCATGAACCCATACTGCGGCTCGCTGATCTCCACTTCAACAAGTCTTTCCCATATCGTCATGGTGTGGTTTATACGGGATTAAACTTTTCCTGTCCGACCGAGCTGCGCAAACCGTACTTGTGAATATGACCAGTTCTTTGTTGTTTTCCATCATTTATGGGTCGGTAATAAGAAAAAAACAAACAAATGAATATAAAGACAGTTCTAGCTATAACACAGTGTCCCGTCTTTCCCTCCCCGCAGGTCTGGAGGGTGATTCAGATCTCCAGTTCCTCCTCATCGGCGGGGTCCTGCTCAAGATCCGCTCAAACTCCTGGAAGAAGAGCCGCTTCTTCAGACTGCAGGAGGACTGCAAGACCATCTGGCACGAGTCCCAACGACTGTTCAAGAAAAATCAGTCTTGTGAGTGTCCTCGCCTGCACGCTGTCACGTGTATTTGCATCAGTATGTGTGTGTGTGCCTGAGTGACGGAATCTGTTGACAGTCAATCCCTCTGTGGCTTTGGTCCTGGTATACTTCCGTGCGTGCAGCCAAGATTTTGGAACCGTTCGCAAAGAGCCGATGGCGAGGTCAGATACTACAGGACCCTGACGCACTTTGGCGCGTGCAGCATGTGGGAAAGTATACCAGGGCCTTTAAGAATCCCACAAGTTGAAGATGGTGGAATGGAAAGAACCCACACAGATAATGTGGGGGAGCTAAAGAAACAATGGAAAATACTTGTGTGAGACTTGATTGTATGTTTTTCCAAGTGAGAGAGAGAGAGAGAGAGAGAGGAAGAGGGAGATGATGTCCCTGTGATTTCTGCTTCACTGATCCATTGTCAGGGTGTGAATGTGTTTACACCTCTGGCAGTGTCTCCCAGTCAGCCCACTGATCAAACACTGACAGGTAAACAAGTGAGTCATATGTGCAGTATATTGACTCCCACACATACAGACGCTCGAGTGAAATCTGCTCAGATGTGGACATGAATGTCACTGACGTTTCCTGGTTTACGGAAACACTTTGCCATTTGTCTTATTGCTCTCCCCGCTGTGATTTTGCGAGCTCTAAATAAGCTTTGGCATCAGGTAGAAGAGGACAAACGTGGATTGTTTTTGAAACACATTTAGTTTTCAGTTCATAGATAAAGGGGAATTCCAGCTGTATCCTATGGTCCTATGGTTTCTACTAAGAAATTGATGAAATTGTTATTGTGAGTCAAACACTTAACTGAGGCACTAGTGAAAATCCCAGAATTCCCCAGTGAGCAGTAACTGTCCATGACTGTCCTGTCAGTCTGCTCCATATTGTAATTCTATATTGTGTAGAAAGCAGGACAGCTATTGTCCGTCTGTCTGTGTGTCCTCTGTTGCTGTTGCTGAGGTTTCTCCCACCTGCTGCAGCTGTTTTTATACCCCCCTTTTTTCCACATCCTTTTGTTATTAAATATACATATCAGCGAGCTAAGAATAGAGGCTGTCATATGTTATGTATATGTCATTCTGAGTCAGCTCTTCAAATCTGGGCTCTGTGAATAAAGAGGGTTGACCATATTTGGCTTATATTCTTGGCATATTTATTTTGTGCCAAGGTAAAAATAAATAGTAATCCATATTTTTTGTATTATTTATGATAAATTCAGCTGTCCTCTAATCAGATATTGCATGTTTTAGAATCCAATCTGAACTGAACAGAGTTGTTTTAAGTTAGAACACTTGATGCGATGAACACATTTTAACTGACATCTATTCTCATGAGTTCCAAGAACAAATAGTGTCTACATTTTGCTATAAAAATACTAATATTTCCCTGTAAAAATTAGGTTTTAGAACTTTTTTAAAAAATGTATTTACCACAACAATCTCCGTGTGACATCAGTCACGTCAACAGATTTCTCATATCAGAATTTGACTAAACAACCGTCAGGCTGACATTCAAACACGTACAGCAGATAGTGTAAGTAGGTGGTTATTGTTTTGCATGCCTTTGCTCAGCATTCATTTGAATACAAGTTCAACTTTAACCTGAAGGTTAAGTTTGTACACACACTCTGACACAGTTGACTAAACCCCACACACACACAGTGAGAAACATTCTCTTCCTTCTATGCTGATTTTTTTTTTTTTTTTTTTTTGTCTCACTCCCCTTTTGAGAAAAACTAATTTAGAAAGCGCAGCATGAACTTTGTTAGACCGGCACAATAATGCCTTTGTGTGAACTCTTATCTGGTATTCGAGCGATGCCTGTGTGACACGGCTGACGTCTCGGACATTGTGGTCGGGCCTCTCCAGATGGGATTCTCTGAAACGGTTCCAAATTCACAATTCCTAAAATCCCACGCGGTATGTTATGCTGTGCTGGGGATAACATTTATCCACAGATGCTGCGCTCCTGCTGAGCACTTCTCAGGTAGTTCTGCTTGCCCTGCAGTCAGCTGAGTGCACACACTCTCCAACCTTCACCACACTGCCTCCTCAGTTTATTTCTCCCTCAACCAGGCTGACCTTCAGATTTATTCTGCCACTAGATCAAGTCTGATTTTCCACAAGCACAAAGCTTGCTCTTCACCAGACGCTCAATCACAGGGTCGTAAAATGTTAGAAACCCTATCCCGGCTCCACGGCTGGGCCTCTCAGCTAAGCCTGGCTGTTTTGTCAGAAGAGCTGCTGTTGCCATTTAGCGTGATGACATAATCCACGGCCGCGCACGCTCTTCCGTACGTTAAGCTGCCGTACAAAAGGCCTCGCCGCTGACGCGTGGGTGAAAAACAGTCTGCGTGAGCACAGAGACCTTGGGTTTTGTTGTCTCTGTGCGGCTGATAACACGGAAAAATATTTTTAGCCCCATAACGTCGATCAGAGTATTTGACATGTGGTGCTCTTTTGTGTGCCAGTGCGTGAGGCAAGCAGATTCAGGGGCGGTCAAGTTGCATCAAACCGATGTGAAGTAGAGGGATGAAATCTCAGTGGAATGTGCGTTGGGTTGCCAAAGAATCCAAGTGTTCAGCAGACAGAAAAGACATCTACCCAGCGCAGTCCTTGGTAAACAAGATTCTGGATCGGCCCCAGCGTTATGTAACTTGTTTGGGAAAGACGGAAAAGAGACAGAAACACCCTTAAAAAAAACACACACACACACACACACACAAACACACACACACACACACACAGTGTGTATGCGCCGTATGTTGGTTTTCCTTTCTTATCTGTTGTCATTGTGCTCCTTGTGAGTGAAGGCCACAAGAAAAGAGCTGCCACACAGGAACAAAAGCCTCCTGTTGATAAGAAGTCAAAACTGTTTCTAGCTCTCGTGTCCATGTGGACAAAGCATCTGTTGTCATGAGATAATGCCAAACTGTCAAGGTACCACTGTGACTGACAGCAACAATAATATAGTAGTACAATAGTAGTTGTCAACTCATGCGGCTCTAAGGAAGACAGTAGCAAGTAGCAAATGCAGGATATGTATAGATTATACAGTGTGTTGGACCAAATGACTAATTACTATGTTGTGTTTTTGGCCACATTTACATACAGTATGTGTTTCATTTTCTGATTGTCTGGATCGATCTTGATTACATTTTCTGGGGATAGACAGGATATGAACCAAGGAAGAATTCGTTTTTGGCGGTGATCCAGATGTGGATCAGGAGTCTGGATTATTTTTGCACAATTGGTGACCTTCAAGCCTTTCTGCATGGAGTTTGCGTGTTCTTCCCGTGTGTGGGTTCTGCGGTTTCCTCCCTCAGTCTAAAAACAAACAGATTTGGGGATTATCTCCATGTGGATTGGCGACCCATTCCAGATTGGCACCAACAACCTTCATGTGGAGGATAAAGCGGTAGAAGTTGAGTGAGTGAGTGAGTGGTGACCTTTCAAGATACTGTAGGGGAGTGGTCTTGGGAGAGAGTTGCAGTCCAATGGATGGTTCGCCTCTTATCCTAGAAGCTTCTTTAGTTCTGAGAAGAGCTTAAGAACTGGAATTGGATGACTGAGAACTTCCACACTCATTTGTATCACAATATTTCATTTCTAATTCTCATGGGAGCGTTTCCACATCTAACTTGCTTTGTCTAGAATGTTTAAGGCTGTAAATGTTGTCTTTGGCAAATGTTCAAGTTTTCTCCAATCTCTGCTCTCCAAACAGTCTCCATTGACGACATTGATTCGGTGCGTATGGGCCGTCAGTCTGAGGGACTTAACAAGCACACCAACCCCACTGATGAAGAGCGGTGCTTCTCCATCATTTTCAAGGGCCGCAAGAGAAACCTCGACCTGATGGCCTGCAACAATGACGAGGCGAAGCAGTGGGTCAACGGCCTGAACAAGATCATCAACAACATGCGCAACCTCAGCCGCCAGCAGAAGAGCGAACAGTATCCTCCGCAAAGTTTATCAACGGGCCATGTGTTGTATACAAGTCTGTTGTTTGAGTTGAGTACTTTGTCATGTTAAATGTGAACTGGATCCTTACATCTAAACAACAGCTGGATCCTCAACTGCATGCGAAAAGCGGACAAGAACGCAGACAACAAGATGACCCTGAAGGAGCTGAAGCACTTCCTGCGACAGATCAATGTCGAATGTGATGATACTTACGCTGAGGACATTTTCAAGGTGAGTCTCTCTCTCTCTCTCTCTGTCGCAAATTCTTTCACCTGAAATGAAGAAACATGTTTGATCGTGGTTTGTTTGTGATGTCTAATGTTGTGCAGAAATGTGACAAGTCCAATTCTGGAACCCTGGAAGGTGCAGAAATCGAGCACTTCTATGAACTTCTAACGCACCGGGAGGAGATAGATGTGATTTACGGGAACTATGCTCACACAGAGGGTCAGATGAGCGCCAACGACTTGCTGGACTTCCTGCTAAACGAGCAAAGGGAGCAGGCGACCATGAATGACGCGCTCAAGTTGATCGAGAAACACGAGATCGATGAAACAGGTGGGTTCGACTCAGACACCCGACAACCTTGGATTTGCATCGCGTACTTCACATTGCACGTTTTGATTTCGTCCGCTCCTCGTTTGTCTCCAGCGAAGCAGAAGAAGCACATGACGAAAGATGGCTTCCTGATGTACCTGCACACAGAGGACGGATCCATCCTGAACCCTGCCCACAAACGAGTGTACCAGGACATGAGCCAGCCCCTCAACCATTATTACATCTCCTCCTCACACAACACATACCTGATGGAGGACCAGCTCAGAGGACCCAGCAGCACAGAGGCCTACATCAAGTAACTACATAGCAATCATCACTAATAGCAGGATTTTGTATTTTGTGTATGTCCAAACGTCTCCACTCGATGCTGATTAAGTCTCTTTTCATGTCACAGTGAGGGAGGCAAGGTAGAAGCACAAAAGTAAAGTGAGATCGCTGCAAAGGTTTCTTCTGCTAAAGAAACCTTCAGCAACTGCTGGGTAGTGGAAAGGTGGGAGTGTAGAGATGCCAGTAGTGTTCTGGTAAATACTCAGAAATCCTCAAGGGGGCGACAGAAGTTATGCACAGGAAGTTTAACAAGATACAAACAGCGTCAAGGTCTCAGTAGTTCCTACAACTTTATAAAGTAGCTTTAGGACTAGAGAGGACAAGAGCAACATCTGTGGCCTGCTGAAGATAGGTTTTGTGTTTGTTTGTTGCAGAGCACTGATGAAGAGCTGCCGCTGTGTGGAGCTGGACTGCTGGGACGGGGCCAATGGGGAGCCGGTGATCTATCACGGCTACACGCTGACATCCAAAGTGCTCTTCAGAGACGTCATCAAAGCTGTTAAAGAATATGCCTTCAAGGTACATAATTGCATTCCAAGCGAGATCATTTGGATCAAGCCCATCCGAATTCCTGCTCTTATTCGTTTGATTACCTCTTGTTTTCCCAGACGTCCGACTACCCTGTCATCCTGTCCCTGGAGAACCACTGCTCCGTGGAGCAACAGAAGCTCATGGCCCATCACATGATCGCCATTCTCGGCGACGCCTTGGTCACGAAGCCTCTGGGCAGCACTGTACCCGCCAGCTTCCCATCACCTGAGGTATGTGGCCTCAAACCTGAGAGCAGAGCAGTGGTAAAATAAAAGACCAAGAAGGGCCAAGAAAAGGACTGAGGTTAGGGTTAGGCTTAGTGGATATTCACTGTTGGCACAAACAATTAATAACGTCAACATTTCCATGGCCATTAATAACTCATCCAATGCAGAAGGGTGGGTTCCCTGTGCGTCTGTAAGGCAGAATAAGAATAGGCTGCAGTGAGATGCACTGTAATTACAGCCTTGCTTAGTAATCACTCACAGAAGAACACACCCAAAAAAATCCACAGTAAACACATCCCCTTTTTTCTTTCTTTTTTTTTAATTTCCTGTTTTCTTTAACTTGAATATTGGATTTGTCTGGGAAAGGAAGCTGATTCAATTCAACTCATAAGCTGAGCTCCAAATAAACTGCTACACCATCATCTCATCAAGCCTCTGCTCCACGCATCCATTTTTTTAATGGCTTTATCCTCCATATAAGGGTTGTGAAGGAACTGGAGCCAAACCCAGCTGACATAGGAAAGGCGGGGTACAAGTTGTCTGTCCATCACAAGGCCAACATGTAGAGATAATCATTCATCCATTTAGCTGGAGTACCTGGATAGAACCTACACACACACACTAAGTGGCTCTGCGTGGTCTTTTTCATATTATTTTGAAATGAAGGCAGTCTGGTCCGTCCCATTCTTGTGAGTGCAATATCTCAGGAAAAGTAAATCATTTGAAATTTGGCACAAATGTCCATGGTTGTCAAATGTCAAAGGTCAAGGTGACTGTGGCACTAATGTTGCCTTCTACTCAGAGGATAACTGTCAAGATTTGAGTGATCAAGTTTAAAATTATATTCCTGTTAAGTCAACATGAGCATGTTATCTCGGTCAATAGATTCAAAGTATTGGTCAGATTATGCATACAAAACCCCCATTGTAGGATTTAAATTCAGCAAGGATGTACAGCTGTTTCAACTAAAAAATGCTCAGTACTAGGAGAGACACAGAGTGGGGACGCGGGAGACTAGAATTTCAACTATAAGTGTCACGGAAAGTCTGCAGTCCTGTTTGAAATGTAACAGCCATGGTAGGACTAACCCTGTGGCACCGTCAGCCTCGAAGGAAAAAGTGATCCTCGCCTTACACAACATTTTCCTTCCTGTCATGGGAAGTAGCAGTCGACCATCATTGCTGAATGATCGTATAATTCCCTGCTATAATGTTGCACAGCATCTTGACTTATGAGTTATGAGTTGAGAAATTGCTCAACGACACATGATATTTGTCCGTGTGAGTGCAGGAGCTGAAGGGGAAGTTCATCATTAAGGGGAAGCGAATGAACAAGCTGGAGGCCGCCTTCACCAACAACAACACCATCGAAGAAGACACCGTGTCCGAGGAGGACGAGGCTGCAGACTGCACGGAGAATGGACAAAAAACCAAGTCAAAGGTAAAAAAAAAACATCATGTTTGATGTGAGAAAGGATCATAGCGCACATGCATGACCCGAGCCCTCGTGATCTTTTAGAAATCAAAGATGAAACTCGCCAAAGAGCTCTCGGACCTCGTCGTCTACTGCAAGAGCGTCCATTTCAGCGGCTTCGAACACGCCAAGGACAACCAGGCCTTCTACGAGATGTCGTCCTTCAAGGAGAGCAAAGCTTTCAACCTGGCTGACACCTCAGGTGAACCACTGCACCTGAATTCACCGTAATGGCATTTTAAGAGCGAGTCATACTTTTTCATAGCTCCAGAGAGCCACTGCTCATACTAAACGAGGGTTCCAGCATCCGGCCCAGCTCTCGAGCTCTCTAGCAAACAGTACGACCCGGGGGCCTTGGAGTCAGTCAACAAACTTGATGGTTTCTCACACGTGTTTTCATTTGCTCTCACAGCGAACGCCTTCATGCATCACAACATGGACAAACTCAGCCGGATCTACCCAGCGGGCTCCAGAACCGACTCCTCCAACTACAACCCTGTGCCCATGTGGAACGTCGGCTGTCAGATCGGTACACTCCCGTTATCATGTGCAGAAATGTGTCACCGTCACTGATGTTGCATGCCGAGTAACGAGTAACTGCCCCCTTCTTCTTTTTTAGTGGCACTGAACTTCCAGACTCCCCACAAAGAGATGCACATAAATCAGGGACGCTTTCTGCCAAATGGTTTCTGTGGCTACATCCTGAAACCCGAATTCCAGAGAAGTTTGTCCTCCCAGTTTAATCCTAATACGCCCACCGAGGGGCCCTGGGGAAAGAAGAAGGACTTCCATGTCATGGTGAGGCATCTTAATAACATCTTCTATGTGTCCCTGAAGCTTGAGAAAACATTTTAAATATTCATAAAACAGTGGTTGATTGCTGAGTTTCATGTGCAAGTTATTAAAATATTCACAGTTTGGGATCACAGCTTCGAATCCTAAGCTCCTCATGAAGGACAGAAGCACTAATTTTGTACACAACAGGTGACCTGGCGCAGCCTCTCCATCTCAAAATGTCTAAAACGCGTTTTATTGTGTGCAACAAGATAAAACACACGTCCAACTCTCCTGTAAACTCTTTTCTTTGTGAGGTTTTTTCATTGCAGGTAGAGCTGTATACACAGTAGGTTTAGTAAACAGTCAATAGTCTTTTTTAGAGCGTTTGATTTACTGAAGGGTTAGCATGGAATTATTGATCAGTAATGCCAAAGAAAACCCGGCCTTAAACATACATTCTTCAAATTGTTGCTAGAATCATCTGTTCCGTCACCAGTGATTGTAGCATATGCAGATACACCAAACGCTCCACAGCGCTACTAGTGGTCAAAAACTATGTGTACGTGTTGCTTAATTCCACCACACTAGATCATCTCAGCTCAGCAGCTACCAAAAATCAACAAGGACAAACACAAGTCCATCGTGGACCCTCTGGTCAGGGTGGAGATCCACGGCGTTCCAGCGGACAACGCCAGCAAGGAGACGCACTACATCAATAACAACGGTGAGCGGAAGTCACACAACTGTACACAATGTTTTCATCAGAGCAAAATGTCATTCATTCATTCATTCATTTATTCATTCATCGTTGCAGGGTTCAACCCCATGTGGAACGAGAGCTTCCAGTTCAGCATCCACGTCCCGGAGCTGACCATGGTGCGATTTGTGGTGGAGGACTATGACGCAACATCCCAGAATGATCACGTCGGGCAGTACTGTCTACCGCTCACCAGCATACAGAACGGTCAGATGCGTTCATATTCACCCACAAATATCTAATCCTAATCCCATCCATACATATTTTGTTGGGTTTTCCAACACTTTGACGCGTTGTTCATTCAAAATAATCTGAATAAAACTGACGTCGTCTTTCTCCTCAGGCTATCGCCACGTCCCACTGCTCACCAAGCGCGGTGACGTCATCTGCTCGGCCGGACTGTTCGTGCACCTCATGGTCATGGACGCCGCGTAGACTCGTATGTGGAAAAATGAAGCTGCGCCCCAGGAAACCGCTTCTTTTTTTTTTCCGCTGACTCACCATTGTAACATTTTCCTGTCAATGTGTGTCATTTTTAGTGTGCGAGAGCGCCTGTGTGGCAATGAAATGAAGAGTGAATGAAAAATGTGAATGAAAGAGCAGTGGAGTACAGTTATTTAAAGGTCGGAAGACTCATGTGTGAGTAAAGGTGTCGTATTTCCCCCTCAGGATAATAAGAACGTTTTTTTTATTGTTTTTTTATAAATAATACAACAAGCACTCAACTGATTTAGCGTTTTTAGCGACAGTGACATCGGTAAACTGTCCGATATCAAAGGGACAAAGAGCTCCGACCACGTGAGCTCAGTGTTCAGGTGTCTAATCAGATGTTTGCACTTTATGTCACTGTGATTAATATTCTTTATTCTTTACCGACTCATCACTTCACCTTCTGTCGAGCATATTTACTCTGGAACTTTACACAATTGATTTCGCGTCGACACAAACGCTAACATTTGCCGCGACTGTCTGTCGTGCCTTCAGTGTATCGATGGTGTCACTAAAATAAAAACACAACAAGTCAATTCATTGTGGTTTTTGTGTATTTATTCATAATATAAATGATTCAAGAGATGTGGGAGAGTATGTAAGTATAATCAAAATCCTGTTAAGCTTTGTAAATATACGCAAGTGTTTGCAATCACTGCAACTCTTTTTGGCGGTTGATAATCTCAAAGACACTCAGATGAAATGATAAAGGCCTCGACAGTCCTGACTCACACTGTGTTCATGTGAAACACAGAGAGACACAGCTGGTGTCAATGTGTCTTTTAGAAAAGTCCGGCTTTTTTCTTCAAGTCATTTTGCCTCCACTTGGGCAGACGCTGGAAGTCTAAGCGGCCGGTGCCCAGCAGGTTCTGGAAGTCCACATCAGACAGGTGGTTCTGCAATCAGAGGAGGACGAGACTGTGAGACTGACCCCTGCTGTGCGGCCACTGTTACTACTGCTCAAGTAAGTGAGAAATGTTTATAGCAGATATGAAAAAAATAAGTACACAAATTCAAAAGAATGTAAAAATACAATTAAAGGGCCACTTTACCCCAAAAAACATACAGTTTTTTTACTTATTTCCAGAGATAAATAAACACGGCTGCTCTGTGCTCATGCCTCATTCCCAGAATAACGGAGGAAAAATGGTCGACTCAAGTGTTAAATAAAATCTCCACACATGTTATGAGGAATACAAAGTCACTACACCTTAACTACAAAAAGAAAACAAGCTAAAATGTATTCCAGCACTGTAGAGAGAGTGTAAAGTAAACTAAAGTAGTAAATTAAACGCGACACGTCAGTGGTTTTGTAAAGAAATGGCAAGAATCAAGGCGCTGCAAGTTATAAATGTTATAACTGCTAAAATTTTAGGGGCAACAGACTGGACTGATATCAGTGATATAATCAATGCATTTGACTGTGTGTTACTGTAAAAGTTCAAACCAAGATTTTATAATAAATATGGACATGAAAGAGAAGGAGGACAACATTTTTGGACAGATTTAAAGCAGTTAAACTGTGTTGGTTTAAAAAAAAAAAAAAAAACATCCTCCGTGTAACTGTGCACAGATTAGGAAACAAAAAACGACTCCTGCAAAACATGCAGAATGAACGAGACACACACAGCTACACAAAAGGAGACTGTGTCGATTTCTACTCTCATTTTATAATGATAATGATAATGATAATGATGTACATTAAAATACAACTTTCTTCAATAGCAACATCACACATTTATACTAATATAAAATGTATGCATTGCACAATCACGCTTTTACTTTGAAAAGTTTTAGTAGCATTTTGGCCGGTCCTATTTATAGCATAGCATACTAAAAAAAAAAACAGGAAACCATCAGAAAATCTACAAAAACAAGTGTTGTTGCATTAGGTTTGATTTGTCGGGATCGTGCACCCACCTCTCTGTGGCTGGGGTCCACTCCCTGCGGCAGCTCGCTGATAGACTTGTCTACGAGGAGCCCGGGGTCCAGATACATGGCCCCAGCAGAGGGGGACTTCGCTCCACCGGCTGCGAATGATGGAGTGAAACTAGAGGAAGGGGACCGGGTCTTGGTCACAAATGTCTGGCCTATCTGGACGGACGGACTGGTGGGAGTCGAGGGTCTCGGTGAAGCGTCGCCTCCGTGGATCCTGTAGAGTGGAGGGCCGCTCACGGGGCCTCCTGGAGCCCCGTAGCTGCCCTCGCTGCCCCCGACAGGACTTTTATTCATGTTCAAGTTTTTCGTATCCTGCAGAGACGTGAGGTGAATATTTGTTTCTTATTTGACAGAAAACAACGCGTATACAACAGGTTAGTGACATAATTTGGTAGTTAATACAAGACATTAGTGGTTAATATTTTGTGAATTAGAGTCAGGATTATGGTGTCAATCACTTACGACCGTGATCTGTGAGAGTGATGCTGTGCCGCTCAGCTTTTTTTTCATCTCCTCATAGGAGTTTCCTCCCTGTGGAGAAGTGAACCAGGACTGAAAATGAGTTGGCATGCGGGGACGTCATCGTCCTCATATCATCCACATAATCTCACACACACACACACACACACACACACACACACACGTGACCAAGTGCTCTGCCTAATTACGGACACAATCTGAGATTATTCACACACGTGATTCATGTTTACACTGTACAACGCTGTCACTGATGCTTTATTAGTCCGGTCACTGCGATCAAACTGCGGTTAAACTCACGCTCCACTTGTGAGGATCCCATGCGTGGAACCAGCCGGTGAACGTGGGAGGTTCGTGTCCCTGTTTGACAAAGATGACGGGCGTGTCGGGGTCGCGGCCCGCCGGGTGGCTCCTCAGGTACTCCTGTGCACAGTTCCACGCCTCTTCGGTCTCAGTCTTGTTGGCTAAGTTTCCAACCCAGAAGAAAATCTAAAATGATGAAACATTTAGCATCAAACAATGTTTGAAAGAAAAGTGTTTTCCCCACATTTGCGCCAGTATTTGTAACAATGTAGTTCTGCATCTATACACAAGGTCACAAGCGCGTGGCCCTTTTGACCTCTCACCTCCTCCCACGTGTCCAGCAGCATGACGTCCTCCTCGTCCAGGTCACTCTGGGCGAAGTCGTCCACCTCGGTCATCCTGAACTGGCCCGTCTGATTGGAGCACTCAAACAGCCGTGGATTGTGAGGAGGCTCCTCCCTCTGCAGCCTGAAACGACGCGGACGTCAACGACAACAACAACAACTGTGTCATCTTCTCCTTGTTTATTTGTTATGGTAGTTTTTTTAAATGACTGCAGCGTACACTGTTTACTGGAATCTATCAAGCAGAAGAACGCGTGGTTCTTCACTTTACACTGTCAACGTGCACATTCCGTCATTATCGGCTTGTTTACATTGTGTTGTCGTGTTGGTTTGTCGCCACTGTACCGTGTTTACCTCTTGTCGCTGGCATAGGGCGCCTTTCCTCCCAGAGCTACCCAGAATTCCCCTGGCTCCTGGCCCTCCATCACCACCTGCTTGTCCTGCTTGGACAGCACATCAGACATCGTTCTCCCCATCA
Organism: Solea solea; assembly: GCF_958295425.1. Taxonomy (NCBI): domain Eukaryota; kingdom Metazoa; phylum Chordata; class Actinopteri; order Pleuronectiformes; family Soleidae; genus Solea; species Solea solea. The sequence continues at coordinate 33,200,661 of NC_081134.1, read as the reverse complement.
CCCTCTCGTCCCCACTGCAGCCCTGCACACACACACACACACACACACACAGACGGACCAACATTAGACCAACACAGGAATGCAAAACAAATGTAGTTTCATTCCTCAAAATGGGCTCAAATGGGCACTTACCTTTCCGTACCACAGGTAGCAAATACGATCCGTCCTCAGCAGGAAGACGTCGTTGGTGTTTAGAGACGACGCCCTGGCCAACACCTCAGTAGCTTTGGTGTTCAGCTCAGTGGTCCCTCGGACCTGGAACAGCCTGGCAGCGGGGTCAGGGTTCACCACACCTGGACGACCTGTGCCGCCCTTTAACACACACACACACACTTTTAAATTTTAAATCAATTTTTACTGTAGTTTTTGATTTTCATTAGTGCATTTTTCTGACCATGTGTGATCGCTATTGGCTGTTTTTAGAGTCTGTGACAGTGCTGCTATAATCACCCTTCGGGTAAGGATGGAAGTAGGATCTTTTAGCCACCAGGGGGCGACATTGTTAGCTGCAAAAAAGAACTCTGTTTAAATGAAGTCTATGGGAAACTGAGGCTTGGGGAGTTAGTGATCTTCATCACTCGTTTCAGGTCTTCCTCAGTAGCACATTTTCACAATTTTGTGACTTATGTTCCCATTTAGAGGAAAATAGGTGATAAAGAATAGCATAGATGAGACTATATGAGTGGATGTCTATGAATTTTATATTTCTACCACTCTCAGACTCATTTAGTCAGATTTAGGCCTGGTTCCATAACGTGTTCAGCGCTGCTGCCTCCTGTCAGGTTTTTAATCGAGGCGCCCTTGTTAACAGATAAGAGAGTCCATGCACGAGACACACCTGAGAGACGAGTCTATCTTGGTCATTTTCCAGCCTATTCGCCCCCACACACACGTGATGCACGTGGTTCCCAACAGAGAAAAGATCTATTGATAATGACATTGACAGTGTGCCAGCACTGTTACCTCTCACTGTAGTTTTAGTGTCTTAGGCTGAAAATGAATACATGAAAAACATAAATATTATAAGTCTATTTTAAGCAGCTGTACGTAGAAAAGGTGGAGGCAACAACTAGAATGGGCATAGCCATTCTTTTTTGCTTGTGTAGAATGTTCACGTTTTTGGCAGCTGTAAAAACTTTGTAAAGGTCCTTGCCAATGTTATTTTTAGACTACAAATACTAAAACCATGTCATTAATCTAAACCACTCCTACACTTAAACAAACACATGAGTAGTAGGGCTGAAACAATTACTTTGAGTGTTGTTTTTTTTAATAATTAAAACAAGTATTTGGATTTTTCAGCTTCTTCATTTCTTAAATGTGAGTGTTTTCTGGATTCTTTGCTCCATATAACACATAAGAAATCATTAAAAAACCGAATCATTTTTGATTCCAGATTTGAAAAATACCAATCGACATCTTACGGACCAAACGATTACTCGGTTCATCGAGGAAATAATCAAGTCTCAGCCCCAATAAATTCAACTTCTCTCAGTAAAAAAACCCTTAAATATCACTTAAACTTACCTTAATATACAACGAAAAATACTCAGTGTGACAGATTGTACCTCAAAGATGATGAGTTTTCCTTTGAAAATAGCCAGGAAGTGGCGAGGCTCCTTCCCCATCACCACCCTGACCTGGATCGGGGCTCCGTTGTATTTGTTGTCGACGTTGACGGCCTGGAAGGCACACGCTGTGACCTCATCTTTGGTGGCGTGACGGCCCTGGTGCAAGACATGAAATCACATTGTCCTGGAATAAGTTTGGATGTGAAGAAAGTTGATGTGTATGTTGCGACGGTGCCTGACCTGCCACATGTAGAGTATGTACTGCTGCTGGTTCCCTCTCAGGTACGTGTACAGCACCAGGTAGCAGTCGCCGCCGTAGAACTGTCCATAAGTATTTGGATTCACCTCGGCCAGCTCGAGGTTCTCAATGCGCCACACCTGATGACGACAGAAACGTGTGTTATAATACAAGTGAAACACTGACTGTGAAGTGGACAGTGCGTCTGCTCCACGGGTTTTGTCACCTTGATTTGTCCAGATGCGTCGTCCACCATGCGCTGCTGTGCTGCCAGCTCAGGGCGAGCATGGAGCGCCATCACGTCAAACTTCACCTGGTCAACCTTAGCTGTGTGAAGACCCAAAGAAAGACATGTGAAGACATATTAAAGGTAGGGTGGGACATTTTTCCAGAAATCACCTGTGGAGAAAACACCATCCAATCATAATGAACGGTCAGAAGACAACACTCGATCTTATGCTAGCTTGCTAAATCAAACGAGACAGTGTTTTTTTCGCAAACGAAAGACAAAAGAGTTTTTGGGAAAAGCTACTACCAAGAAAAAGGCTGATGCAGAGCGATCAGGAAACAGGGAATTACCTAATATCTCTATTTCTAATATTTCTAATATTTCTACTGGACAGGTAGGCACTTTGTGTCTTTGTGATCTTTTGAAAGAATTTGTTGTTGTTTTTCTTCATCACACCATCATTTGAGCGAGTATCCAAAAAAGTTAGCGCCACCGAATTTCTGTTCGTTGCGCGTTCCTGTGCTCTGGAGGCGGACCTTCGGAGGGAAGTCTGAGAAAAGACTTTTGAATTCAAAATGTAGCCTGCTCAAATAGTTTTTCCAGGCTCTCCAACTCTACCTTTAAGTATATAAAGTAATGTAATTACTAGTTACTGTGTAACTAATTACATTTGCTCCAAATACCTTGGCTGACCAAAAGAAAATATCAGTATCATCAGTGCTAATTTGAACCTACTGGATACAAAAAAAGAAAAAATAAGCAACAGTGATGAACAGGTCACCTATCTTTCCCGTGCTGTAGGTTTTGCCCATTCCCTGAATTTGTCCTTTATCCCTCCAGGACTTGAACAAGTGCTTGAACATGGCGGACTCTCCTCCCTCGCTCATCACCTCCAACCTGGTGCTGGGCGGGTAGCTCTTGGCTTTTATATAGTTCTGGTAGAAAGGGGTGAAAATGTATCTTGTATGAAGACAGTTTAAAGGTACAGTGTGCAACCTTTTCCTGAAAAGAAAAGTATAGAGAAATCCAAAATCCTGTCAATCATGCTCATTGAAATACTTGGTAATTAAACTAATCAACCCAAGATTTTGTTCCTTCTAAAGTTTCGAGCGTCGCAGGCCTCTGCTGATTGTGTCAAATTTCACGAAGATGCTTCCTGTGACGCAGCTGGATCTCTGCTGATTGGCTTGGTGAAATCCACGTGTTTCTGAGATCTTTTTATTTGGTTTTGGATGTCTGCGGAAGTTATCAACCTTGAGCCAATCAGACAATCAGGCTACAGCTAGGCAGGTTTCTGTAGCTGACACAAAAACACCACAGTGAATCTTCTCAAATCTTGTGGGCAACTGACGGAAAGAGGTCGTAGGACGTAGAGGTGACCTCTATTCTGTCAGAAAAGTGTCTGCAGTTATACTGCTTATAACTGTAGCTTCTAACAAACTGTGGTGCTGAGTTACCAGGCCATTCCAGGCATATCCATCCATGGTGTGCACGCAGCCAGTGTGGCCCAGTTGTTAGTGCATTTATTATTGGAGACTCCATCCAACTGGAAGTGAGTAGGGAAGGAGGGGCCAATTTTGCCTCGAACCCAACCCACAATTCCCTGCGTACCTCACCTTTAATTTGGTGAATCTGTCAATAAAGATCCTCAGGTGGAGAAAGATTTGCTCCACCACTGCCACACCGCGTGAACACACAGTGAACTCACCAGTGCTCGGTTCAGAGCATCTCGCCGCTCTTCCTTCGAGGCCTGTTTGCCTTTCCACACCATCACACTCAAGCCGCTCTGGTCCGCGATGTAACAGTCCTGAGGAATCAGTGAGCAGTGAAAGATGAGACGGAGACAAATAGACAGACGGCAACAGAAACCTGTCTGTGGGATAAGCTTTGATTACCGAGGAGAGCAGCAGGTCTTGGGTCAGAGGTTGCGCCGCCACTTCTTGAACCACCACGTTACCGCTGTTGTCGAAAACACTAGGAAAAGAAACAAGATACTGTTAGATAAAAAAAATATCCTGCTATTTTTGACACGAGTGCAAAGGACCACCACAGAGTTCTTACTGGTACAGTCTGACGTTGTTGCTCTGCTTCTTGTCTGGTGTGTCGTCAGACGTGGCCTCCTTCAGCGACCCGCTTCTCTGGCCGAGCACCGCCGTCATGACTTTCATCAGCTCGGCGGAGTCCTGCTCGTCTCCTCCCTCCACCACGCCGATCTGAGCGCGGCCTCCTCTCTCTCTGTCGCGGATATCCTGAGCCAACAGTATGGCCTGCAGAAGAGAGCGGAGGAGGTTTCTGGACATGCACAGACATTAATGATCACAGCACCTTCAGTGTTTTTGTCCTTGTTTTCAGCTGAACATCTAATTATATGTAAGTATCACAAAAGGAATGGAAAACCAGAGTCATATTCTACTCTGGTTTCCTCCCACAGTCCAAAAACATGCATGCAGAGGTTAACTGGAAACTCATAATTGACATTCAAATAGGTTTGAACGTGAGAGCGAACGGTTGCCTGTCCAGGATGTACCTATGTCAGCTGGGATTGGATCTATTACTTTGTGTATTTTTTAGTTTTTGTTCTCTCTGGATTTTTTTCTTGAGTGTTACTTCCTTAGTGTTTTGCAAGTAAGTTACAAAAAATGTGCCTTATCAGCTGTTGTTATGGAGGCGTGGCGTGGCGTGACAGTTCTGAGAAAAGCGGAAGACACACGCCTAAACTGGTCAACAGGGTAAAGTACAACTTACTGAACCGAACCAAAAAACAAAGTTCAATCAGAAGACATCATGAACTTTCACAATATGTTACTTCCTCAGTGGGTTATTTTCTTGTGTTTCCACTCTGCATTGACTTCTTGCCTCAGTCTGGTTTCCCTCCTCGTGATGCCTTCTCCACCCTGATGTGTTTCACGTGTGTTCTTTTCGTCTCGCCTCCCTTGTTTAAATTCCTCTCTGTATGATCTCCTTTATCAGATCATCTGATCACTGTTTGTGTACTTGTGTTCGCACAACTGTGTCTCTTTCGCTTTGGATTGATTGGTTGTGTTAGTTGCACCTTCCTTGAGGAGAATGCAAAAAGGTTCAACTACCTTCCAAGCCGTGATGGCTCGTCACAGAGCGAGACACGCGCACCTCAGCCCAGTCTCAGTGTCTCACCTTGAGCTTCTCCCTCCTGTTGCTCTGCGGTCCGTTCCACTGCACGATGGATTTCCCCATGTCCAGGAGAAATATGTCCCCCTTGTTGAAGCTGCTCCATGACACCTCCACCTGCGCACACACACATGCAAAACGTCCACTTAACAGATCATTTACCTTCATTCAAATATTTGGACAAGTGCAGAGTAACATGTTCTGCTGTTAATGCAAAGGGCAATATTGATCAAATACAAACAAAGTCCTCAGATAATAAATGCACACAACTGTGTGACATAGTTTCTGTAAGAGGGAAAGCCAACACCCAGTGTATTGTTGCCGTTGTGTGGGGCATGTGAGGACTTTTTCTGGCCCGTACCTCCTTTGCGGTGACATTCTTCCTCCCTTTGACGTGCAGCAGTCGCAGGACGTTGTAGGAATTTGTGTCAACGTGCTGGAAACCCGAGGACACTCCGCCCTTCTTGTAGCTGCGGAGACATTGGCACGCAGCCGTAAGTTTCTCTGCTTGACCAAAGGTCAATTATGCCAGTAAAAAAAAGGAACACGTGACACATTAACCCTCAGCATTTGAACGACAGAATGGCTGCGCGTCTCCTCTGCGCTAAATCGCAACAAAACAAGTGTCATAATGACTTTTCACAGAGGGATTAGTCGTGTAAGCCCAGTCTCAGGGAGATTAAAGCCTATAAGTGTGTGAGTGTGACTCCACCACTACCACCCAACACTTTCTAGCCTCAGTCTTTACACTCACATGAGGCCATTTTTGAAGTAGCTCCTGAACCGTGGCGACTCGCTGCCCTGCACCTCCCTGTGCTGCACCGGACTCCCGCCCAAGTGCTCGTCCAGCTGGTTGACGTAGATGGCCGCTGCGCCCTGCTCGTCCTGAGAGGAGGCGTTTCCGATCCAGTAGTGAATGTCAGCAGACTGAGCCGAGCCCTTCTTCTCACTCATCTGGTGACAAGAAGGAGACACAGATTTCACACTTGCACACAACTTGCGGCCCTCGGGCCAGAACCGGCATCTCCGGAGGGTCCAATCCGGACCACGGGATGAATTTGTGAACATTTCTAATAATAATGTGAAACACTATATTTTTCAGTGATCTGTAAGAAGTTGTACTGCACGTGTGTAAAATGGTAAACTTAGACATCATATTGTCAAAATTGCACTCAAGAAATTTCCGGTTGTTCATAATGTGTTTTCTAACAAGACACTTCACTTTTTTAAATTTAAAACAAAAATATGGGGAAAAATTTGGAGTTTCTTGTAGTTTATAGATCATTATGCTATTGTTTTACTGGTCCAGCCCACTTAAGCTGAAATTGTTCTGTATGTGGCCGCTGAATTTTATTTTGGATACTTCCATTATTTGACTTTGCGCACAGAAATGAAATCATTCCACAAAAACCCCAAACCAGGGTCAGAATGGTTAGCCCCGAACCACTGTTGTGCAGCGATGTGCTTCACTTTGTAACGTCCAAAGCTTTTAAAACCAAGTTAAAACGGAGGGTTATCTCCCAATTTACACACAGTATAAATAATCTTCAGTAAGGGTTTGAGCTGTCACTTGAGAAGAAAGGATCGTTGACGCTCACAAAAGCAGGAGAAGGAGATTCAAAGTCGTGAGAAGCATCATCAAGAAATTCAAAAGAGAGCCACACGATACAGAAGAAGCCTGGCAGATTTCAAAGACTCTGGAGAGAGATGTGTCTAAAGCAATGTGTGCAAATTCAAATAATGGAAGCATCCAAAATAAAACTAGGGTGTTGGAAAAAGCTGTGTAATAATTTCATTTCCTCAGGTGTAAGTCACATACTGTGGCCTCACGGGGGAAAGCGTTGCACTCACATGTAGAACAATGTAACAGTCTCCCTCAAAGAAGTTGCCAAAGGCTTTGGCTGGAACAGGCGCCATCTTCATGTTCTGTGCACAAAAACAAAACAACATTCAACATTAAATGTTACAACACAGTCTGACACAGACGTGGGATTTCACACACACACACGACACACCCACGACATATCAGCCAGCAATGTCAACATTTACAGTAACGTGGGGTTACAGGGTGTGTTGTCTTTGGCTCTGACTCACGTTGATGGTCCATATCTGCAGGCCCGGCTTCCGACCCACATTTCTGAACGCGTCGGGAGTGTCGTCGCTCATCATTCTGCTGAACTGAAACACACACACACAGACATATTTTATTTTATTCAAATCAATTTTGAACATCAGGAGAAAAAAACTAAAAAAATAAATGCAACAAACAAAAGGTATTGTTCAAAAACAAACAGTACTGGAACATATTATTATACTATACTATACTATACTTATAACTATAAGTTGCTGTTTGTGTATGGTATTTAAGTTAACTTCGAAATCTAAGTAGATTTTTGCTTTGCTTTGAGAGTTTTTATTTATTAATTCAAGATAAATAATAATTGCTGTAGCACTCGGACAAAATTGTTAATTTAATGTTAAATTTAAAAGGTAGCAGTAGTAGTACTATACTATGCTATATTATTACTATACTTTTACTATACTATACTGTACTTTACTATACTATACTATACTATACTCTACTATATAATTACTATACTATGCAAAACTATACTATGCAATACTATATAATTACTATACTATGCTATACTTTATCATTACTATACTATACTATACTATACTATACTAATAGCTGACCCATCCTTAAGAGTCCTCCATTGTTTCATTGTAAAAAAAGTCTCTAAAACAATAAATAAACCATTTGACTGAGTTTGAGCACTGACAACAAAACACCACTTTACTCTACAATGAGTGTCAGATCGTTTCCATAGCAACATACCATTTCTACAATCCGCTGTGCTAAAGCTGACAAACAACTCCTCACTCACCAGGTGAACCAATAATATTGTCATGCATACAATACGTATACACATATTTGTCCATGTGGTTGCGAGCAGTTGTTTTTTTCGTGGGTTTTTTTTTAGCACATACTTGGTTTCTGCCTCAGAGTTTAATCATTGCCTCAGGTGTTGAAATAAAACGTCTCACCACTCAGGGATTAATGGAGTTGGTGGTATAAGGCGAGGCAAGGGCAAAATAGACTAGGCCAGGATCGTAAACCACACCTTTAATTAATGAATTCATTTTACCAGGGCTTGTCGAGTTATGTAATCAGATAAGGAGGCGACACACACACAAACACAAAGCGAACAGAAGAAAAGATTTAAGGTTTGAATAAAGTGTGTGAGTGTGTGAGTCATAGTGAAAACATTTTATCGCAGGAATGTCTTCAAAAAGACTTCAAAAGAGATTATTAGATTATGTTAATTGTTATTGGTGGGAATGTTTAATTTGTAGCCTGTTTTTAACAATATTCTATAGTGTTTCCTTCTTTGGAATTATTGCAAAACTTACTATCAAGCTGAATTATTTTATTTATAGGTTCACTCATCAGGTCTGAAAAAGCTTAGCAAATCAAGTCAGTAAGTAATATAATTCATTTAGAAGTAAATATTTCAAGGATATGGTCATTTCATCCTCAAAGTTGATGCACTTCATTGTTAGTATTGTAATTTATTATATATTATCATTAATTCAAAGCCACACCCTGCAGAACATGCCTTTTCACTTTTACTAAGATTATGGCAACAATATGATGGAACAGTCTACAAAGCCAACGGAATGACTCATTCATCACATCATAAAATGCAGCAGTCCATTTCTGGCGTATGATGTCATAAAATGCTTATTATCGAATAAAAAATAAAAAACTTTGGCAAAAAAAGTACATGATTATATTTATTGGCGACTTACTTCCTGTTGTAAGTATAAGCAAATATTCTGTAATCTGATCACCGCCACAGAGTAGATGAGGAACTGATTGGGGGAGAGGAGGATTAAGTGAAGCTTCCATTAATGTGACAGGACGGACTGGTTCCACATCAATGAAGCTGCTGTGTGCATTTACTCAGCATGCACAATGAGCATCGCCTAATGTCTTTATCTATATACACACACACACACTTTTAAATCCCAAATGTGACAGTAAAGATGTTTTTTTTTTTTTCAAAATAAAAGTATATGACTCTCACCTTGTGCCGTGTCTGCTGGAGTGAAGGCCCGCCTGTGTCCTGTGAGATGAGGAGGTAGATTATTGAGATGATGATCTTTTACCTGAAAATGTTTCACTGGCTTTTCCCTCCTCCTGTGTGCGTGTGTGTGTGTGAGAGACAGACACACACAGAGGGCTGGATGTATTGGTCTCTCCACGCCCACCTTTGAACACACCTGTAATTTCCTCAGAGACTAAAAATACCAGCGCTTTATAAACCGTGCCTCGTCTCACGCCGTCTCTCTCCCACTTTTGGGATGTGGTGGAGATAGTGGCTTGAATGACGTTCAGCCGGACCAGACATGCAAATAATGACATCAGAAGTGTGTGTGTGTGTCGTGTTTGGTGAGAAGATGAGAAGCCACTCGATAACAATTATTCATTTTCACCCAAAGCAGTGGGGGGAAATAGACTCAAGTACGTTCGAGTGGTGTTGGACAGGATTCAAAGGCTTTTCTCTGGTTAAATCTCTCATTCTGTGTCGACTCAAAGAGAAACACTTGACTTGATTATTGGAAGGTTTACAGCTCTGGGCTCACATCTGCCAACGTGTTTACATTTGTTTTGCCGCCTGTCGAGACATTAACACATTATACCAATCACAGAAGGGGCCAACATTTAAAACATGGTCTCAATCAGTGAATTTAAACAGCCAGACCATGAGATTTCTTTCTCGATAGAATAAATAAAGATTTAAACATTATTTTATTCACATTCCTTTCAAAATGCAGCTACCTCAATGTATTATGGGACATGTGTGCTATTTAATGCTGGGCCATTAAAAATAGAAGAAATAAAATGATTTTGCGGGCCGGATATAATTGTGTTTCGGGCCAAATGTGGCCCATGGGCCTCGGGTTTGACATGTCTGCATTATACATTTTTCAGAGTGTGGATTGTTTCCGCTGTCAGAATTCGGCGTTGATCTTCAAACGACACTTAATTCTACGTGAAGCCACAGGAGAAATAAATGGTTTGGTAAGTTACTCGAGCTTCAGGAGGTTTGAGCTGAAAAAAAGTCTGCAAATGTTGACTGAAAACATTAAAGATTTCCAAACCGTGTCAAAAAAAAAAACTGATGAAGTTCTTTTTTTATTAAACATTGCAGTCAGGATATGAATCATGGCTCCGTCTTCCAGCTCGCGTTATGTATCCTGATAAACATCTATTACTCTTTGCCTTCACATAATCCTGCCAGAGAATCAACGTTACGCAACCGGTTTTCTTCATAATGAACCGTGAAGTTTGTCCCTTACCTTTGACCGTGGCTTCCCATTTTTAGTCTCACTTCTAGGCTCCATTATCAAACGGTGCTCATTTCACCGACACTGTGAACTCCAGTCGCCTACATATCTGTGGGAAAAAAAGTAGGTGCAAGAAGAATTTTTCAGGCTCAAGCAAAAGGGGCTTTGTATGAAGCTTAATCCATCGCTGCAGTTAAAGAGGCTGCAGCCTAAGCGGAAGCTAAGAGCTCACGCCGAGATATCACATGAAGCCGAGATCCTCTGGGTTGAACATTAACCACAGCATATAATTAAAGCACCTGCAGATCACTGAACAATGGAGCTTGACCGCTTTGAGCAGAAGCTTAGCAAGTGTCCTCTGGTTAAGGTTAAGTGTTCTGCTCACGGCTGGAACGTCCTTGAATACTAAACTTACTCAGAAACAGAAACACAAAAACCGGCATGAAATGAATGTTATCCCACTGTTATTAAGAAGCTGAAGAATAGTTTAAGTAGAAAATCTTTGAAAGAAATGATAAAAAAACAACCACTATTTAAAGTATATGTAAGCCTTGAAAATGGTGTTAGTGAATTGTGAATTTAAAAGGCTACACAGACCACAAACAGAGCACCTGCAGCTAAAGAATGAGTTTAATTAGCTCAAGCAGATCGTGGAGAATAAATAAATAAACTGCAGGGTCATTTTAGGGCGTAAAGGTTAAGGCGGAGACGTCAAAACACCGTAAACTTCACAAATTTCACGGCCCATTGTACACAAGAGCCACATTTTTACCATCACTCATTGACTAACGCGGATCTCCTTTCACTTCACAACAAAGCGAGAGTCCATGTTTACTGACTGGTGTCTTCTTTCATTCAGTTTCTCTTTGAATGCGAGCGCATTCAATTTCAAATGCACACAGAGTTTTGCGTTCACTGTCACCACTCGGAGGTGCTGTGACTCAGAGCCATTATTCCACATAGGCCACAAACAAATCTCTTCTTAAATTCTCTCATGTACATAATTCATTCACTTTTCTAACGCTTTCCTAGGATAGAGCTGGAGCCGACACGGGGAGAAAGGCGGGGGTCACGCCCTGAGAGAGGTCGCCCCGTCCCTCACAGGGCAAACACACAGAGACCAACAACGATTCACTGTTCACCATTCACACCAACGGTCAGGTGAGAGTGTCCAGTTAACCTCTGCATGTTTCTGCACTGTGGGAGAAAACGCTCACATGGGGAGATCATGCAAAACTCCACACAGAAGCAAAATGAACAAAGGTTGATCAGATCATTGTAGACTTTGTCAAAATATGAGGTGTAAAAAAACAACGAAAAATTGACCTGATTTGGACAATAAATTCCCATATATTTCACGGGTTTACATAAAAGCTTGTAATTATTCCATCAGACATGCAGTTTTCAATCAAGTTTAGGCCATGAAATGCATCTAAATAATAATAAAACTCATTAGAAATACAAGAGAATTATTGCAGTGTTTGGCGTTTGTGCTTTTTGTGTCGTTTTATCTTGTAAGTGATGGTAAAAATACACCTCCGCCTTTGAGGAGCAGTCTGTATCTGGTTCTTTTTCAGGATAATCACCAAACATGTGTGTTTGTTGTTTGGTGCTGGGGAAGAAGTGTTTTTGTGTTTTTAAAGCTTTTTTTTTTTTTTTTTTTACAGCACCTGAAATCGAATAAAAACTATAGAACAGTGACACTACAAACAGCAAAGGCTGCAGCTCACAAACCAAGACAATGAAAAAGAAAGGAATCAAGGTTGTGACAAAAGTGGTGACGGGAACCTTCTGGGAACCAAAATAGAACGTTCTATAAAGGTTGTATGAAGGTTGTGACAAAGTAGTGTTCTGGGAACCTTAGGAGAACGTTCTTTAAAGGTTGCATGAAGGTTGTGACAAAGTAACGTTATGGTAACCTTTACAGAACGTTCTTTAAAGGTTGCATGAAGGTTGTGACAAAGTAGTGTTCTGGGAACCTTAGGAGAACGTTCTTTAAAGGTTGCATGAAGGTTGTGACAAAGTAACGTTATGGTAACCTTTAAAGAACGTTCTTTAAAGGTTGCATGAATGTTGGGACAAAGTAACATTTGGCAAACCTCTGGGGAACGTTCTTTAAAGGTTGCATGAAGGTTATGACAAAGTAATGTTAGGGCAGTACTTCTCAAATAGTGGGGCGGGCCCCCCTGGGGGGGGCGGGGTGAGGTGTCGGGGGGGCGTGAGAGGCAGGGCAGGCCGTGAAAACATTTCTGTCCTCTGGGGGGGGCATGACAGAAAATAATAGAGAACCACTGCGTTAGGGGAACCTTTAGGGAACATTCTTTAAAGGTTGCATTAAGGTTGTGACAAAGTAACCTTAGGGGAACCTTTAGAGAACGTTCTCTAAAGGTTCTATGAAGGTTGTGGCAAAGTAACGTTCCAGGAACCAAATGTGCAACCTGAAACAGGGCACATTAGGAAAACTTTCCGTATCAACCACAGGAGAACCTTGGGGGGAACCTTCAGGAAACGTTCCCGCAACCAAAAGGTAACATTCTGGGAACCAAAAATCGCAGGGTCGGATCTTAAATGATGGTCATTTCTTTGGTGGGAGTGAAACCTCTTAAAAACAGCACATTCATATAAACCCACGTTAAAAGTCATCACATACACACCACAGTGACAGTGTGCAAACCTGCAACTTTAATAATGTTGTACAGTACGATTTCAACAGCATCCTTTACAATGCACCGACCCCTCTTTCCCCCAATAAATATAACTTCTTATAATCTAAGCTAATCATTATAGTTTCCTCAACGGTTCAACATTTATTGGTGGACGGTGATGTTATTACAAAGATTGATAGTTGTTGTTGTTTTTTTAATAAATGAAAGGATCAATTTACACATTGAATTGAAAAAATCTTTGGTAAATTTGACAATTCAATGTTATGAACTCTTTTTATTCAGTTGTAGGAGTCAGTTATTGTCCTCCGATTAATCGATAAAGACTTATTTTCACCTTCAGTTTCAAGGTTCTTTTTTTTTTTTTTTTTAGGGGGAGGAGATTTGAATAAATATTGAGCATAAAATTGTGCACCCCAGAACCAGACACGATAAAACCAGCACAGTAATGAAGGCACTTCATTCTGTAAGAGAAGATAAATCACAGTTGTTGGAACAAAAGGTCAGAACAAAACCAAAAACAGCCTGCATACAACAAGAAAAATAAAAACCATAAAAACAAAAGGTCACTCGTTCTCAGGAGAAAAAAAAAAATCTTCATTCTGTGTAGTTGATTCTTTTTGGTAACTAAAATATTACTCGATAGAATAGTAAAACCTAATCTCTCTGATAGAAAAATTACTTTATGCATGTCTTGGTCTTAGAAACATAGAGTATGTACATACAGGAGTTCTGTACAAAGAGTCCAGCGATAATAAGAATCAGTACAGATTATTATAACCAGATGGTTTGCCTGGAAATCCTCAGATTGGGAGACACCCGGACGATGGCGGCCAGGCCACGGGGGGGGTGGGAGGTGGGTGGGCGGAGCCTGGAGTCTGCTACCTGTTCCTCAGGCTCTGTAACAGACTGTAAATGTCCTCCTCCTTACTGAGGCCCTCAAACAGAGGAATCAGGTCGAGCAGCTCCGTGTCTGTCATGTCGTCAAACCAGGACTGCACCGGAACCTGAGGAGAGACGAGGATACAGAAGAGACAGAGAGACAGAGAGAGACAGAGAGAGGATGAGAGACTTTTGAGACATTTTTGATTCACACGATCAAGGGGGAGAGAAGAGTCAGCCCGACGATCTGATGCTGAAGTGTTGAAGCACTAATATACTGAAGGTGAGGAGCTGGTGCAAGTTCTGTGTGAATAATTAATGGGGCGAAGGCATCAAAGGGAAGACGACTGAGCAACTTCTACACAGAAGAGAGGAGTGTTTTTAAGAGTGGGTAGAGAGGCAACGCTATATATTAGCGCTGTCCTCATCCACGGTTATTTCTGCGACACAAACGGATTTAGTTGCTGCTGACTTTTAATGTCGACGCTGTCTCTCATTATATCAGCGTTTCCCATCCGCACGCCGCTCACAGGAGGACGATGTCTGCAGCAGGTCGGAGTTTTGACGAGAAGCTCCAACGAGAAGCTACACAAATGTGTTAATACTGCAATAAAAAAACTAACAAAGACAAAACAAATAAATGGATGTTCAGCAGAAGGAGTGTCTGACAGTGAAGACAAACGTGGATTAAGCCTTAATTGGTTGGGCTTTTCCTTGTCATCAGGAGCGAGCCTGAGTGAACTCAGACCAACCCGCCGGCAATTAGATTCCGCTCTGCAGATGCACGATGCTGTTTTTCCTTAACCCTCTTATGACCGTCATGATAATCAGGATTTATTTATGGCTGTGAAATTGTCAATAAACGTTCAACGAGTGAGTGCTTCTGCCCCAGGACAGAGACGCCAAAGACGTCCTTTAATGCACGCAGAGGCATTTTGAATGACGCCTCTTGAAAGTGGGAGGTAACTACAGTATTGATGCCGTGTGGCGTTAGCCAGGCTAATCAAAATAACACATTTTAAGCAGAAACGGGAGTGAGGTCAAACACGCACGTGACCTTATTGCTCTTGGACAATTTGGTAATCTGGTGTTTTTTCACCTCTGTCCATGGTTTGATGGGATTAACGCTGGGTATCGGAACAGAGCTATGAAATCCCAGAGGCCCAGAGGGAGTGTTCTGCTAATTACCCAGACTTCCTCAGGGGGAGTAAAAGAAGTCACACACAGGTTCTTTTTTCAGCGTCATGAATAAAGGAGTCGAGTTCATGAATGTTTGATGACAAGCAGAGAAAAAAAAAAAAAAAAAAACACTCACTGCATTCTCCGGGTGGAAGATGTAGGAGGCAGGCGAGTTGTCTATGATGATGACTTTACTGAGCTCTCGGCCCAGCAGGCTGAGGTCTTTGACGTAGTTTCCTCTGTGGAAAACACACGATTCCCTGAAGAGCCGGGCGCGGAAAACCCCCCACTGGTCGAGCAGGTCTGCCACAGGGTCAGCATACTGAAACCAGGGAAAATATAATAAGTCCAAAACCTTTTTTTTTTAAAAAAAACCAAAACAAACAAAAAAAAACTTGAGAACAAACCTTGGCTAAACTGGCTGTGAAGAGGACACATTCAAAGAGCTCCCCCATCTTCTGGAGGAACTCGTCCACGTGTGGCCTCTTCAGCACGTACACCTGCACCAAAGACACAGGAATGTACATGTTATTATACTGGTCATGTCAAAGCCCTACAAGGGACAAGAGTTGCAAACTAGCAACAAACTCTACTCTGTTTAATTCTATTCTATTCTGGGAAGATGTTGCCGAGGCAACACGAGACTGAAACGCCACTACACTAAAAAAAAAGAAAAATCAAAGAGAGTCGTGGTGTGAACAGTTATTTGAAAGTTATGCACTTCAGTTTCAAACTACAGTTTCAACAGTTCTCATATCTCAAAAACAATACGACTTAGCCGGCCAAAACACCAATCCACACACGTCTTGTGAAGTTCTTGTTAATTCTATTTAGAAGTACTTTGATCATTTTCATTTTGACATCATTAAAATGGGCTCTTTTGTGGAGCCAGAACTCTCTCTGCTCATGATACAGACATTTCTTCGTCTCCATCTCCGTCCTCGCCCAGTGTGGGAGTGTGTCGGGTAAGTCGCCGCCCCCGAGTGCAAGTAATCAAGCATAGGCCATAGTCGATACAGAAAGCCTATCCTGGATTACTTGAACCCGGTTACAGCTCAAGTCTGACTTCTTCAGAGAGCGTCTCGGTTTCTTCCACATTTCTCTCTCTCTCTCTCGCACATATTTCTACGCGTCTTCTCCGCATCTTCCCGACGACCTGTGGCATCTGCTGAGCTGCCGCTGACACGGTCGCAACAACAACAACAACAACAACAACAACTTCAAAGACGCAAAAAGGAAGAAAACAGAACGCGTTGAATTCAAGGTCTGCGCCGATAATAAATAAGAAGGAGAGCCGTGGACTTCACAGAAGCCCTTCTAAATGAATATTTATCTCCATATTTACCTGATGAACAGTCCCATCAATCTCCACAGGAACGATGAAGTCTGCATTGCTGATGGGCTGCGGGGACGGGGTGAAAAACAGAGAAGAGGAATTTAGAATTCTTTATTATTTCTGACAAGGAGGAAAAATGTAAAAGGCAGCGCACTCCTCTCGGCTGCCTCGGGCGAACGTAGCGAGGCTTTAAGCGTAACGCGGTTCCCTCAGCTGCAGCACAAACTCTCAGCGTTAGATAAAAACCACAAGAGCACAAGACTCCTCTGTGTGTGACTTTTGTCATCTTTCAAAAAAAGCAAGAGACGGGGAGGGAGAGAGGGAGAGAGGGAGGAAGACAGATGCCAGAGGGAGGGAGAGAGAGCGGAGAGAGAGAAGATGAGGATGAAAGGATTAGGTGGGAGGCGCCGGCAGTGTCATCTCACAGAGCGGCTACAAGAGAAATAGGTGACAGGGAAAATAATGTTTTTCCAGAAAAGCACCTCGAAAAACAACTTGAACCAGTTTAGATTCTTTCTTTTTTTTTATTCAAAAAAAGACTAAAGCAGTATTCCTCAAAGTGTGATCTGTGGCCCACTGGTGGACAGGGGAAGTATTGCAGACAGGAATATGAAAAATCTATATTTATGAACTATTCAAAACATATTGTCTGTGGTCTAGAAAACTAGGAATGTCTAAATTATGTTATATTTTGGGTTTATTTTTTGGGAATAATTAGGTCCTTTGTGTTTGTGAGGCTCTGGGCTGGATGATAATTCATGTATGATTCTAGTTACTGTTGTTTACCAAAAAAAAATTTGATTTACATTTGTTGAAATGCATGTTTTTGGCAATAATGTTACTTCCATGGACAGATTATAGGCATTTAATATGTAGTTCTATGCACTTTTTTTTTAATCCAGTGAACTGCTGCATAAATAAAGATAATGAATTATGATATAAAATCAATTTAGTGAGTTGATATTGTGCAGGGAGTGTACTATAAAGTCATTATTGCATGTCAATCACTGAAGGAGGGAGTTAAAGTGTGATTTAAACCTGACTATAATCTCATGGTTGCAATATTGCAATATTCAGCAAACTTATGGACCGTAGCGACAGTGACGCGCCAAACCAGTGACCGACAGGAGGGAGGAGAGAAAGAGGGAGAGCGAGAGAGAGAGAGGGAGAAAGAGGGAGAGAGAGAGAGAGAGAGAGAGAGCCACAGATACAGAAAGTCGTCTGCTGATTCACTCCATCGTTCCGAAGACTGAGCACTAAACAGCTGCTCGGTCGTGCACAACGAGAGGAACGGTGACGTCAATGATAAGAATGACCAACGTTTGTTTAATGAATCCCTGCTGAACCAAACTTGACCTCAACTCAATTGATGGGGGGATTTTCTTCTGGGTTACAGTCAGCGGTTTCCTTCATACTGCTGCATTTCAACAGCTGCTGTTATTGTCCAAGACTTGCTGTGTTGCCAAGTGTTCATGCAGACGACCGTCAGAGTCTGAACTCCCATTTGAAGTCACCAGATCATATCTGCCGTGCCCTCTCCTCTATTTTCCTCTAAATGGGGAAGATCGTTTACAGATTTGACATCATGTGATATTGAAAAAGATTTGAGGACATTCACTTATCAAGAAAATGTTTCCTGACGATATTAAGTGAGAAGAGTTCATTTAGTAGCCGGCAGATTCGCCCCCTGGTGGCTTATCAATAAATTTCCACTTCCTATTTGGCTTCAGGAGGAACACATTTATTAATAACAGCACCAGAAGTAAGCTATGCATATGTTATGGTAGTTATACGGTGTCATTTATACCTTTTATTAGTTTAGTTTTATTGTAAAATGGTAACACGACTAACATTTATTATTTATATTACAATTTTTTGGCCCATAAAACGCAAAAACAGTCAAAAATGCGCGTTTCTGAACGGCCGAAGCATCGCTCGTTTTATAACGCTCCCGAGATCCATAGAGATTTGGAGAAAAACAGCAATTTCTTTTTTTTTTGCCAAAAGCAGCAAATACTCACAACCGATCCGACCTCGACTTCGTTAATTTGAACGGTAACGCCGTCTGTGCGACGCGGTCTTATCAAACAATCAGTGTTTGACCTCTCTAATGCTCTTAAGTCCCAAAACCATGTGTGTGTGTGTGTGTGTGTGTGTGAGAGAGAGAGAAAAGTCTTCTCAGGAAAGTGGAGGCAGTAACAGCAGCTGATTCAACCCCACAATGTTCAAAAATCCATACAACTGTGGCTATAAATTGTGCGTTTACATTGCTATTTATGTAAGGCCGTGCATACAGTATATTTATATATATATATATATATATATATATATATATATATATAAATATATAGATAGATATATAAATCCAAGTATATTCCCTCTGCTCCTCTTACGCACACTGGAGTTAATCCCAGAGCGAGAGCTGGAATTATCTTCTCATATATGTGACATGTTATGTAACGTTTCTATTTCTAGTCAATCTGTGAATCGTCTGCTCGTCGTTTTTTTTCCCTTCCGCATGAATTATTAACACTGGTTACATTATTTCCTACTTTTGTTGCAAAATGACGTCCAAAGTGCGCCGCAACAGGAACAGGAAATCAACAGGAAGTCCTGCCATGTTCTGAAAAGGAGCTGGAAATGCAGTGTGGACGTTTCCCAGTACTGAATCTGTTTAATGCAAATGCACTCACACACACAATTCCGATGAGCTGCGGTGAGGTTTCCTAAAGAAGGGAACTCAGACAATCATATATAACCTTGGTTAAGTCGGAAGAGATTCTGTGAAAATCATCCCACAGACTTACAAGAAAACAAGAGCTCAGAACTGGACACACCCGTGAGTGGAAGAGAGTATGTGGAGCATGTGTGTGTGTGTGTGTGTGTGTGTGGCCCCGCGCTGCTGCTGCTGCTGCTGCTGCTACGTGACTGTAAAGGGTGGATCGAGTACAGTGTGTATACATTTTTTTCATTTTTCTCATCCCTTTGCTTTTCCCACAGAAAATGAGGCACTCATTCCAAAGAAAACTGCAGTTTTCTCAGATGTTTCCTCGGTTTTAAGTCCTCGGAGTGTAAAATATAAATGATTCATGTCTCCGTTCACTGCAGACTTTCACCTTGAGCTATTTTGTCTTTGAGCTTAAACACATGTTAAAGGATTTACTGTACACACAGGTGTAACAAGATCAGAGTCCTGGTGTGGCAGTGGAGGGAAGTGAACACACAGGGTCACGCAGCGATCCTTTAAAGAACTTCCATTTATTTGAAAAGCCTCATCTTTAATCTTAACCTTAACCTTAACCTTAACCACCGTTCAAATCTTAGCAATCTAGACCTTCACAAATGATGTTTTGCCTTACAACTACAAACTAACTAGAGCTGATTGTTTTCATGAATTAATCAAGTCGTCGTTTAAGAATTTTCGTTTAAGAGCATTTAAGAAGCTGAAACAATCACAAATCTTGTTTTAATCATGAAAAAAGCTTCAAACCGATTCTTCAGTTATCAAAAAAGTTGAAGATTACTTTAGAAATGGATTTATAATCGATTCATCGAGTAATTGTTTCAACTCTACTTACAACTATATATTTTTTTGGCCTGAATTTACCAATAACTCCTACAGAAGAGTATTAGGGCCACATAAAACAAAAATAAAATAGCATGAATGCTGAGATTAAAGATAATGTAGGATTATTGGATTGATCGCTAATCATGTGATAACGGTTTGCAACCTGCCTAAAACAGAGAGTAAATAACCATCTAGAAACATCTTTTTCTCTGTTTTTAAAATGTCAGTATATGTGAGAGATTACCATGGGTCATCGGTCACGTAGTGTTTTTCCAGCAGTCCTGCCTCATGTACTTTAATCTGACAAAACCCTTAGAATATTATTATTTTAAAACACGTCTTTGTTTTGTCAGACAAACAAAAATGCTTTGTTGTGTTACTGGTTTTCCAGAGGACAGAAAGGACACTTGGAGGATCTTCGTTCAAAAAGACAAACTCCAAACAGCTGCACATCAATGCACAGCTACTGTAGACGTGCCGGTTGCCATGCCAACGCCTTATTATAGCGACAGTGCTCCCTCTTGCCTTCCCCTGGTCTACCTTCCCCTTCCTACAAAAGCCACATTTTTTTTTTTACGAGATTACGTAAAACTTCAAAGATGCTGTCAGAGCTCGGCGTCATCTCGAATTTTAATGCCATTACAGCGTTTGTACCCATCGTTACAACAGAGACCGGCGTCCTCAGGATTTGTTTCTGTTTA
Organism: Solea solea; assembly: GCF_958295425.1. Taxonomy (NCBI): domain Eukaryota; kingdom Metazoa; phylum Chordata; class Actinopteri; order Pleuronectiformes; family Soleidae; genus Solea; species Solea solea. The sequence goes on along the minus strand of NC_081134.1, from coordinate 33,179,792 downwards.
ATCCTATTATCCCTCAGAGGATGTGGAATTACAGAAGTGAAACAAGAACATAACATGAGTGCGTGTGTGCGTGTGCGTGTGTGTGTGTGTGTGTGTGTGTGTGTGTGTGTCGTGGTGCAGTATACCTTGAAGGAGCTGTGTACAAGGGTTTCGTCAAGGTCGATCACCACACAGCTCTTGCCGTAGTCGGCTATGCTGACCTCGGGCAGCAGGAACTTGGCTGGAGGCTGAAGAGACAACAAACACGCGTCACACCGCTGAGGAAACACACACACACACACACACAAACATGCACTGAGAGGATGTATCAACACAGCGATGATGTGATGTGATAAAATCCCTATGTTCCAACTATCAGCAGCCAAAAGGTCGTTTCAGGTGGTCCAAAAAGCAGCTGCTCATATTTTTGACAGGAGTAGCTAAATACAGAATTTTATTTTTTTTAGGTTTTTAAATCAAAGCTGAAGACACACCTGTTCACTGTGGTGTATCAGTCTGGTAAAGGGTGTGTTTTGTACTTCCTGGTGTTGTTTTAGTGCGCCTGTAATGTTTTATCAGCACTGTATATTGCGATGATCTATTCCTATCAGCTTTTAATTTCTGCACCGTGTCTATTTTACGACACTTATATGTGTGTTTCTATTCATTTACTGTAAAGCACTCTGCTATAAAGTGCCATACAAATGAATGTATGTAAACAGTGTGTATTACTCAGTGGTATCAATTTTGGGGTTTCTGTACAAATGGTGGACTTTAGGAGGCTTATTCTGAGGGGACAATATGGAATGTTCATGTTATAATGAGTGAATTAAAACAAAAATATACATTTTGGTTGAAGGATCTTTTTTTTATATAAATTCTACATATATGGTTGTTGCGAGTACTGCAGGGTTCCCACACCTTGGTTGACATGAAATTCAAGGACTTTTCATGGACTTTCCACGGCCAACTCCCTCAAATTCAAGACCACAATGTGCTGACTCAGCTTAAAATGGGAGGGCAACTTTCAAGATGTATTATTTTATTGATTGATTTGCAGAACGCAAGTGATGAAGTCTTTGTCATTGTCTCACTTTGGTGAGCCAGAAATGATGGAATTTTCATTTCCCAGGCCTCACGTTGTCATTTGCACTCTCTTTCTTCACTTTACTCGCTCATTATTCTGCACAGAATCTCACGTCAGCGGCAGACAGAGAGAGAGACAGTGGACAGTGTCCACAACACGTGCTAGTAATCACGACTTGCCGTTTATCCTGTGTAGGCCTAATGTACATCAAGCAATGCAGGGCGTGAATTGAACTTATTTCTTGTGCAAAATTAAAGCACTTTAAAGCGATTTTCAAAACCTTTCAAGGACCTGTGGGATGTAAGTCTGTAGATAACAGCGTAACATAGACACACAAATCTCTACAGAGGTGAAAGCAAGGACTTCCTGTCTTAAACGCACACAAACACAAGTGTTCTGCTCAGTATGCTCAGCCACTGACTGCACATGTCTTTGTTTTTAGTGTGTTTGCTCAGGCTGACGGTATTAATCATGTCTTATGGTGGGACGGCGCGCTGATGTATGACAGGGAGCAAGGACACAGAATGACATGGTGACAGACACGTGATGAATGTTTGATTTACACATGAACGCCGAGCAAAGACACAGCGACGGACGGAGACCTCCACCTTTGCACCAGAGAGCCGCGCAAAGGCTTCTGCTTAAAGACATAATAAGTAAGATTACTGCATTTAAGTAGTTCCATAGATTGATTATAGATTATTAATATCTTGCTAAATTCATTATCAACTATTTTAATAATCAATTCATTGGTTTGAGTGATTTTTCAGCTTCTTCAATATTTTCTTGAAGTTTAGTAAAGTAAAATTAGATAAAGTAAATTTAATGTCAGCTGTAAACAGAGCCACACAAATTGAGACAGATAAGTCTTGTTGGTCAGATCTTGGTTGTAACATATGGTATTAAAACGTCACGTTACTACGACCCTAACCAAAATAATTGACATTCATATTGTGAATATGGTTTAAAATAGTTTTATTTTCATTATTGTGAACTTTCATTTTGTCTGTTATATATGGAGAAAACGTGTAAACTCATTTTAACAATATTACCAATAATAACGTTACAAAAACATTTGGAAAAAACCCACAACTAAATCCTGAGGTTCTAGAGCGACTGGAAACATGAAGGCTCCTCCTTGTGACACTTTTAACACCTAAGCCTCAATATGTCTTATTTTAACCATAAAAGCGCCAGAAAATGTGCTGTAAGTGTTTTCGGCCATTTTTCCAGAATAACTTTTAATATCTGGCAGCTATTTACAGTTTACTGCATGTAAAAATAGTGTATCAACAATTTAAAATGAAGGAAAACACTGTAGTTGTACATAGATTTGAAATTGGAATAGTATAAAACACATTTAAATTGACGTTTGTTTGTGTCTTTGTCTCAATGTGCAAAAACAGGCCAAACAATGGAAACAGCGCGAGTGAAATGACCGTAATAACCACATGACTTTTGGCTTTGACGTGCAACTTCTCAGCTTCCAGAAACCGATAGCACAAACCGCCGTGTAATTACGGTAATGCAGAGTGCGCTTGTGCAAACGTGTCGTCATCGAAGGGTTAATGACTCTCTGTTGGATATACGCTACAGCATGGTCAAGTTACTGTGAGAGCTTTATACTGTAAGGATAAATGATAAAATCAGCAAACAGAAATGACCCCGGGGTCCAGGTCATTCCAAGACATTTAACGTGCCTCCTTCCCGAGTCCTCGGGAATGCAGAGAGCAGACCTCGTCGCCACACGCACTTCCTGCCATTGAAGGGAGGCGTCTGCTGCGTGGTATAGTTTAAAGCTTGGCTCTGATGTGGGGACGCTGCGAGTGTGAATATCCTAAATTACAGCGAACCACAGGCATCGCACAGGCACTCCAAAATAACTCGACGGACTGTCGTCTCAGCACAAACAAAGCCGAGGTCAGGAGACAAAATCCCTCTTTTCTGGTTAAGTCCAAAACAAGCCCCGCTGTAACGAACCACCAGAAGCTAATGAGTGCACACACACACACTGTGTATTCACACAAGTTTGGACTCATTTAATCTTCTTTTGTTTATTTTTTTTGAACTAAACTGCATCTGGTGTGGTTCAAGTTTGGTCTAACGGATAAATCCAACTCCAGTGAGCTGAGAAAGTTTGTCCTATGATTATAAGTTGGTTTAGATGTCTGCTTTCACTGGTTGTTGTGTGAGTGGAGGACAAATGGCACAAAGCGGCGCTCCGCCCCTCAGAAGAGGACGCCATGCAGAAGCAAAGAAAATACTCGAAACACTGAAGCCAGAACGATGAAGGAGGACGGCGTTACTGTGATGGAGTGAGAAAAAAGAAGGAGAAAAAATGAAAGATAATAATACATACACTGGGGATGACCTGGACCTGGTCACACTGGGGAAAAAAAAAAAGAAAAACAGGGAGAGAAAAGGGGAAAGAGTTTGAAACAGACGGCGTGGAAAACAGACAGGAAAGCAAAAACAAAAACAGAGATCAATCGACGAAGAATCATCAATATTTGAATCAACAACTGCGCAGAAAGAGGCCCAGAGGGAAGAGGGTTCATACAGTATAGCAGGGAAAGACAGTGAGAACAAGCTGCTCAAAAACACACACACACACACACACACACACACACACAAACAGCTGCCATAGTAACAAATACGGCCGGCCAGAAATCCAGTGCACTGCTGGAAGAGACTGTGGGCTAGAGCCCAGCTCCAAAAAAACAAAAAAAAATCAGCTCCTCTCCATAACAAGGCTTTTTATGGCGAGGTTCGCTGGGTTCACTCCGACTTAATGGGAGCTCGTTTGTTGTGAGGAGGGGGGTTCGGCGCGGGTCAGCCTCGACCACATGTGTCGTCGTCTGCGAGGCGGGGGCCCGCACATTCCTCCCCTAAATGAGAGGCATTTACAGGTAAACAGGAATGGAGATGGGACACGGGTTCGGGGGCTCCATTTATAGCCGCTCGTACCTGCCTTGGCAGCGGAACGCCATGTTTGTGGAGGAGCTCGGGGCAGGGGGCGGGGGCCGGGGGCCGGGGATGGGGGAGGCCCTTTTTTTTTTTTACATGTCCAGAAAGTTTGCTTCACACATCCTCACTATACTCAGTCAGTGTGTGGAAGGGGGGGGGGGGGGTGGTGCAGAAGTGCAGCAATCCATCACACAAGACACACAAGGCTCACTTCATGGGGATTAAAGAAGCAGCATGTGTGTGTGTGTGTGTGTGTGTGTACATGTGTAGTCATGGGTATACAGTGAAACTGTGCTCTCTGTGTTGCTCTGTGTGTTGCTCTGTGTGTGTTGCTCTGTGTGTAGCTCTGTGTGTTGCTCTGTGTGTTGCTCTGTGTGTAGCTCTGTGTGTTGCTCTGTGTGTGTTGCTCTGTGTGTAGCTCTGTGTGTTGCTCTGTGTGTAGCTCTGTTTGTTGCTCTGTGTGTTGCACTGTGTGTAGCTCTGTGTGTTGCTCTGTGTGTAGCTCTGTGTGTTGCTCTGTGTGTAGCTCTGTGTGTTGCTCGGTGTGTAGCTCGGTGTGTTGCTCTGTGTGTTGCTCGGTGTGTTGCTCTGTGTGTTGCTCAGTGTGTTGCTCAGTGTGTTGCTCAGTGTATAGCTCTGTGTGTTGCTCTGTGTGTTGCTCTGTGTGTAGATCTGTGTGTAGATCTGTGTGTAGATCTGTGTGCTGCTCTGTGTGTTGCTCTGTGTGTAGCTCTGTGTGTAGCTCTGTGTGTTGCTCCGCGTGTGCGGTTGTGTGCGTAGGCAGATATCGAAGAATGCAAGATGGGAAGTGAGCCCGTGTTTTCGAGCAGCGGATGGTAAACAAGCTCTGGGGTTCAACGGGTGCGAGGCAGCTGGAAAAATTTGCGGAGAGAGAGAGAGACACACAGAGAGAGAGTGAGAGAGAGGGGGAGCTCGGCGAAGGCCGCGTGGTGCCTCGGCTCTCGGCAGGAAGAGGCAAACCCTAACAAGCCTCGCTGTAACACAACCAAACAAATGTTACTCGTTACTGAGCCTCTCGAGACAAAACAAGGCCCTCTGTAATAAAACAACTAATCCCCGCAGGGTGTTTCTTTGGGTCACGTGGTGTGTGATCTGGAATGGGGCCAACTATGATGTGAGAGAGAGAAAAAAAGCCAGCTTCACCTTGGGAGGACTGCCGTTCTCCTCCGGTGGTGGGGGTAGAGATAGTGCCTTGTTGTTGGAGGTCGGCGGCTCCACGTGATAGTCATTGTAGTTGCGGAAGCAGCAGAAGAAGGGGCTGAAGATGCTGCGGCTGCGGTGCTTCTTTAGGCTGCTGTTGGCCTGGGAGACTGAACACACAACCAAAACAGACAATCGATTAATCGGTTTGAAGCTTTTTTTCAGGCCTAGAACAAGATTTCTGATTGTTTTCGCTTCTTGAATGTGAATATTTTCTGGTTTCTTTGCTCCACATGACAAAGAAATCATTAAAAGCTGAATCATTGACAAGTTGAGAACATCATGACTTCCAGGTTTGACAAACAGTGATGGACCAAACGATGACTCGATAAATCGAGAAAATAATAGACAGATTAATCGACTATGAAAATAATTGCCATGCGATTGTCTCACAATATATTGATTATCACAGAATCGTTGTATCGTGATGTTATTGGTATCGTGGACCATGTTTCGCGTATCGTGACGCACCCCGCGATTCCCACCCCCTACAACACAGCATGAAAACTGTCTGCAGAATAACTGTAATGATTAACTGGAAATGCAGCATAATTAGTGGTTTACTTGCAGATAATCAGGAGCAGATCACAGTCAGTTAGCACGAAAAAAAAAGGGAAACTAGTGTGTCTAATTCTGGAGGGAAACTAAATGTGCATACCAGCACATTTAAAGTTAAATAATTTATATATAATGTCACCACACAAGCCACTAAGCTAAGACGTACAATTTTTGCACTTGGTTTTTGGTAAAATAAAAAATAAAAAAAATCAAACAAAGGACACATCAGTCTGTGAGTTTTCTTGGTATGCTGGTTTGGTCGGTATTTGCAGAGAGCCGGTCTCGCGGTTTCCCCGTTTTCAATCTTTGTGCTAAAATAAACAAATCCCAAATTAGGACGGCCCTCTCGACAAACGTCACCATGGGCTACAGCGGCGCTCGTTCTCTCCACCGCTGGAATGAAACAACAACTCAATTTATGGCACAAAGAGACTGTGTTACTGTTCTGGATCCACAACAACAACAACAACAACAACAACAGAGAAAAGTGTTGACGCTGTAACTACGGCGATTTTCATACTCGGGCGATTATGACACATGACAACAACTGACCTCTGTCAGATTAAGTTACTCAGTAAATAAATAAGCCGTCATTATGTGACAGAGCTGCACCTTTGGGTCAGGGAAGAAATAAAGGGATTCTGTTATATTATGTTTATAATATTATCTTTATTGTGCTTCTCACTCACAGTGGAGTCACTAATAACCATTAAATAAAGGTAATAGTAATAATAAAGGGCATTATTCACTGCATGGTCTAAACTGCTGTGTTTATACTGAGCATAGGATAAAAAAATCGGCATCTTGGATCACGTTAATTTGACAGGTTAGACTGTCATGATTCCTGAGCTGCAGACAGATTGTGTTTCACATGCATCGTCGCATCGTCGTGACACATAGATGTAGACGGGGTTCTTGCTCGACACAGTGAGGCGTCGTCGGCTCGTGCAGCTGTGAGTGCAGGGACAGAAATAGTAATCAGGAGAGAAACCTCTCGGGGAATGTAGAACGGTAAATTAACATCAAGAGCGGAGATAAGAAAACAGACAAAATAATATGATATGAACTGGTGCACAGATGGGATCGTGCTGCAAAGCTCCAGGGAGAGACATACACTACATACACTATGTGGACAAAAGTATTTGGTACTGAATTCAGGTGTTTCAATCATTCTTTGGGCTCGGCCACTTATCTCCAATGAAGGGCAATCTTAACGCTTCAGCCTATATTTGGACAATGCTACGCTTCCAACTTTGTGGCAACAGTTTGAGGAAGGTCATATTGTTTGACGAGTTCGGTGCGGAAGAACTTGACCGACCTCGCACACAGCCCTGACCTTTTAACTGGAACAGAGACTGCGAGTCCAACATCAGCGCCTGACCTCATAAATGCTCTCCAGAATGAATGGACACAAATTCACCAAGAAGTGTGGACGCCTGTGGAAAAGGTGCAAAAAGATGTCACCTGTTGGTGTCATGGTCAGGTGTCTGAATACTTTTGTCCACATAGTGTCTGTCCCCCAGTTGCATTATTTCCTCCTCCCGGTCTCTAAAAACACTTTTACCAACTAATCAAACACAGCTCTATGGCTGTAACAGGAGGACAACACACTGTGTAACTCTGACCTATGTGCAGAATGATGGAGATCTGCCACGGCCGATTTGATTTATTCCCCACGTAAAGCCGACTTCCCTGCAGCACCAGGCGCAGAGTCAATATTTTCCCTTAGTTTGAGGACGTCAAAGTAAACTTAAAAGCGTGCTTATATTCAGCATACAGACTTTGTCCTCTGAGCTGCTCTCATAAGGCGAGCGGTCGTTTCATATGCGACAAGACGACCTGAGGCGATCTCTCCATCCCTGAAAGTGCTGCTGATGTTCGGACTTGTTTTAGTGCAGTTATTGACCAACTGTCTTTGAAAAGGACCAATGCTTTTCATTTGTATCCCTGAGGGCTGAAACAATCAATCGATTAATCGAATCGGTTAGAAGCTTTTTTTCAAGATTTCCTATTGTTTAAACTTCTTAAATGTGAATATTTTCTTCATTTCTTTGGTCTGGATAACAAAGAAATCATTAAAAGTTAATCTTTTGGTTTGTAGACAAAACAAGACATTTGAGAACATCATCATTTCCAGGTTTGACGAACAGCGATAACAGTTTTCTGATATTTTATGGACGATTAATCGAGAAAATAATCGAAAGATAAAACGATTATGAAAATAATTGTTAGTTGCAGCTCAAGCATCCCTTGCTACTTGTAACTGAGTTAGACCAGACATCCATTAAAGTCGTGACATATCATCATGAAAGACATGGGACTGGGAGCTAGTTAGTCCTTAGATATTACTGAACCTCTTTTAGAGATAGCCCTGCTGAAAGCCTGCGGTCGCGAGCCGCATCACAACCTCTGCCGCTATATTTCAGTTCAGTGACTGTGTCTGAACGGATTCTAAAGATTCAGTACATCAAAAACAGCTGCTCATAAGTCAATAGTTTGTGCAAAAGCATGACTCAAAGCATGTAGAGTCGTGCCGTGCCGAGGCGAGGCGGGACCATGTAGTGGAAAAGGCGCATTAGACTAGATTTTCTTTAGGTTTCTTTCCAGAAAAGACAATTTTTTGTTATCAATTATCACCAGTAGCAGCGTCCTGTCTCTCCGAACTGATGTATGATTGATCAGAGGTCTCCCATCACACGCCTGGTCTCTTCAAGGCAGAGAAACTGAGGCTCGAGGAGGTAGAAGTCCACCTCTCTCTCTCAGACCACTTGATTGACACCATGCCGAATTGTTAATATTGAATTATTGACGAGTACAAACAACATCCTTCCGATTGAACCTTTGATCTGATGAGCGAAAACACACTGAAGGTCACACACCTACACACACACACAAACATGTCCACACACATTCTAATTTATTGCCCGGTTATTGCTTTATTGTTTGGCCGTTAATATCGTTGGTTTATTAATTCATTCATTAAAAAGGTAATAAATCATCTACACTAACAAAAGGAACTGGATCAAGTTCCTCACATGTGATGACCTCTGTCAATCCTATTTATATGAAACATGCAGGATAAATGTGCTTACAGTTTCTGAATTTGACTTTCCTCACAAAAACTATTTTCCAAAGACCCAGAATCATCCTTCGCTCTCCCTAAAGCTGGCCTCTGTGTCATGATGTCATTCTTTTGGAAGGCCGTGTACTTTTTTCCCGCCCTGGTCGACTGCTCCAGAAAAGCAGGTGGGAGGGCGAGCGAGGGAGGGAAAGTAGAAGGAGCTAGAAAAGGGGATGGGGGGGGGGGGGAGAGAAGGGCGTAGAAAGGGTGGGGAGATTTACTGTGGCGAGACAGCCTATACTTGGGTCTGATTCATACTCCACCCCCCTCCTGCACCACCACCCTACACAAACACAGCTTTCCTCTCTCCTTTGACACAAATAACAAAGCAGGGAGTTAAGATTCAGCAAACTCACACACACACACACACACACACATACAGCATGGAGTGGACTTTCACCGTTTGGGCAAAAGTTGACACATTTTCACATCTGAAGGATTCTGTCTTTGTCCTTCCTAAACCTCTTGAGCAACACGTTCAATTTCAGGGAACTGAGAGACTGAAGCACTGAGGTCCAGTTTAAAGGGGGGATGCATCCCTCTTACGTCAAGCGAAAGAGCGACAAACACACGTGGATTCATCCAACAAAAGCTCCCACGACAGAAAGACATGAGGCAGCTTCAATGTGCAGCTTCCTCAGAGCAGGTGCGACATTATTTAGCCGCTGAATACACTTCATTCAATTCAGCATGATTCCCTTGATCGGAAGCAACGCTCCCGCTGAACGTTAGGTAACAGCGACACGGAGCCCGCTCATCAATCAGAGCCAGCTGGGCCCCTGCAGGCTCCCTGTCACACACACACACACACACACACACACACACACAGCCACAACCACTAACAAGGCCGGAAGAGGGAGAAAAAAAAAAAATACGCAGGAAATTCTCAGCATTCCTGACAGGAAGAGATAATCACCCCGTGACCCAGTGTGGAATAATGCCAGGCTCCAAGAGGGAATATGATCCTCGGCTTAGCTCGAGACCTTTGAGGCGGCCTCCTTTACTGTAGCTTCAGAAGCCCAGCGTGTACAGTATATATATATATATATATATATATATCGCTCATGGGGATTAAAAGAACTTGCATTCAGTTCTTCGGGGTGAATTTTCTATTATCGCGTGAATCAAGAATGAAAGACAAACATCAGTATTTCAACATGAGTGACTTGAAAATCCTGTTTAAGAATCTAGACACATGATATTGAAACACATTTTTTCATTTGTCATCACGATTATATCGCAAATCGCAGTTATCGCAATCGCAATTAGAGTCGGGATAATAACATTTTTAAAATGGCACAAAATACTTTTACTTTTTTGCATCTTGCATACTCCATATTACAAAAAAAAACCTCAAACTAACACTAAAATTAATAAAAACTAAACTAAAACTAAGCATTTACAAAAAAAATAAAAACTAGCAAACTCGCCTTAAAAACGAATTAAAACTAAAAACTAATAAAAAATCCCAAACTACTGTAACCTTGGTCGAGTCCTGGATGAAGCTGAGCTGAAAGAAAAGCAAAGAGTTCCTGTTCATGAACTTGGGTTTAACTTCTGTGGTTGAATGAAATGGAAAAACCTGAGGTTGTAAAGCAACAAATAGTGTATATTATTTGGGAGGATGAGTCAAAAACGAGGATACAAATATCTCTTATCTGTCACTGCATAATTGCAGGTAAGACTTTTAGAGGACAGTGTTGCTTTTTTCTATCACCTTAACACTGTTTTCCATCAGTTTTAATATCAAAATGTGAAGTTGATGCCCAAACATTGTCTATTTCAAAGACAAGGCTGTCAAGGGCACTTGACCAGGTTTCAGTATAAATTCATCAAGTAGAAATCCTCTGCAGACCAGACCGTCTCACTTCAGTTGTTGTTCTCCAAAGGATGCGGCGGGCGGCTCAAGTGGGACACAGCTAATAATAAGAAGAGCCATTGTTTATTTAGGGAAAGTGACTGAGCATGAAGCTCTTACAGCAACGCCCAGAGAACTGCGCTCAAACTGGCTAATTCAGCCATGGAAATGAGCAAATAATGAGAATTACAAATGCAACAAAATAGAAATGTGTTATTTTCCTGCCTCGGCTCTAAACTGACAAGTCACAGAATGATAATTGTAGGTGCCGTGTGAATAATTGATGTATTTCATAGTAGTTTCAGTTCATGATTGATGAGTTCCGATGATTTAACTGCATTTTAAAGGTCCTAATTGTTATTTAATTAGTATTTGCACTATATTTGTTGGACTTGGACGTGGAGGTAAATGTGAGAACAGACCATGTGAAGGTGGCTTGAATAATTCAGGTGAAAAGCAGGTTGGTTTTAAATGGCATGGCCAGGTACTTAACCTAAGCAGGAGTAAAACAGCCGGGCATGAAGCTGAGAGTGAAAAAATGAATGATAAAGTCACATCATGGCATGAGAATGTGTGTGTCATTCGTTCAAAATAAAATAAAAAATTAAAAACCAGATTAAAAACCAGATAATGACTCCAGAGGAGGAGCGTTTCCCATTTTGTACAGTTTTTATTTTTCCATCTAACGCAAAGTCACGCGACCCGAAGGTGGCGTAACCTGGAAGTGACCTGTGGCAGGGGGAGGAGCTGTCACTGGTCATAGCTCCTCGGGACAACGATCATAAAATCAACAAAAAACAAAAAAAAAATGTTATGCTTTTATGCAGTAACGTTTACAGAAAGTTTGACGACACTACACTATACTATTTTTAATATCTTTTTCGGGTGTTGCACTTTGTAGACGGTCCCTGCGCTCCGGTCTCACTGATGACCGCACGTAGAGATCAATGTAGTTGCTCCAGCTCTGTTTGATGAAAACGATGCTGTAGCGTATTGTCTCTACGTTGTTATGATTCAAAACATGTCCCGCACGCGTTTCAACAATGTTTGGTTTAGAGCTGAAACGGTTGCTCCATGAATCGATTATTAATCGATTACTAAAGGAACCGTCAACTATTTTTGATAATCGACTCATCGGTTTGAGGCTTTTTTTCATGAGTAAAACAAGATTTCTGATCGTTTTAGCTTCTTAAATGTGAATATTTTCTGGTTCATTTGCTCCAGATAACAAAGAAATCATAACAAGTGAATCATTTTGATGTGTGGACAAACGTTTTCTGACATTTTATGGACCAAACGATTACTTAATTGATTATGAAAATAATTGTTAGTTGCAGCTCTAGTTTGGTTTAAATGTCATTGATCGCGGAAGTTCCAATCTGTGAATATCTTTACTTAACTCGCAACTTTCGGGTCGCGTAACTTGCCTTTGATGGAAAAATCAAAAGTGGACGAAACGGGAAACGATCGAAATCGGAAATTGAAAAAACAAGTCACGATTGTGGGCAGGGTTTCACTCAGGCCTCCGTCTTTGACTGAGATTTGAAGTGTAGGACGTGGAACCAGCTGCTGAAGGATAACACGACACCACGCCAGATAAAACACTTCTCCATTGCAGCCAATAAAAAAAAAAGAAAAAAAGGCGGGATTCTCTACACACACACACACAGACATGCATAGACATTCCAGAAATGCAGCGTACTATCACCTGAATGAGGATGAAGCTGCTTCTGTCCCAGGATATCACTAACATCAGCAAAAGGGGAACTCCTTGTTGTGTCAGCAAAACAAGCCTGTGAGAGAACCCCCCCCCCACCCCCAGTAACAGAGACTGTGATCGTCCATGAAAGGAAAGTCTGAGCAAAGGCTGCTAATAATAGCACCTTTTCATCTTTCCCTCCCTCGACTATATTTATTTTGTACCATCATTGTTTTTCGAGGTCCAGTGCATGATGGGAGTTAGGCGGTGTTTTGTTCTTTATCTTTAATTAAAGGTGCAGTGGGAAACTTATTTTAGGGGGTTTTTGATCAACAATTCCAACCAAGGCTTGACGGTAAAACGATAGTATGTTATATTACAGCGGTTTTATACGTCTCAGAGTGTGTTGTGAATGTTTTGCCTCAGATTTTCATATTTCTACATAAGAGTTTGCCGTTTCTAATTAACTGGTTTATACAACTTTTACAAAGGTTTTAAATCAGTCAAAATTGCTAAGTATCAATCTGATTTGAAACTTTTTAATTCCAACCTCCACCTCCTCTGGTCTCTGTTTACATGCTTGAGGAAATCTGGTCAACTCTTAAGATAACTATTAAGATTAGTCGGTTTAAGTGATTTTTTTTTTTTTAAGGATTTAAACCAGTTTCTCTGATTTTTCAGCTTCTTAAATGTGAATATTTTCTGGTTTCTTTGCTCCATACAACAAAGAAATCATTCAAACTGAGTCATTTTGGTTTTTGGACAAAAACAAGGCGTTTGAGAGCATCATTATTAGCAGGTTTGAGAAAGAATCATCGACATTTTCTGACATTTTTATGGACCGAACGATTACTCGAACAGTCGAGAAAATGATCGTTAGCTGCAGCTCTAACTTTGACTGATCAAGGAAAAAAAGAAATGGCTACTCCAGCATAGGCAATGACTGTTAGAAAACGAACACAAGAGTCTAATAAAGTGATGGCACAATCAACACAAGTCAAATTTCCTTTGGTCATTTTGCCATGTATTAAATATTAAGCATGTCTGTCCTTGATCTTCTGATGAGAGGAGCTCAGGACAGATAACTCCAATCCCAAAATGTGGATAAGATTTGACAATCAAGTATTTTTCATCCGGCCTTCTGCAGATTTATTATTGATCAGCGGGGAAAAAAAAAAAAAAGGGCACAAGCCCAAGCTGAAAGGTGACGATAATTACAACAGATCTGCATCCAAAAATACTATTTATACAGAGTCATGTGTCAGTTGAGCTGAGCCTGTGTGTGTTCACGGTGCTGAGGTCCTTGGTGGGTTATGTGTTAGGTCACCGGGGCAATAATAGCACAGTATGAGAAAATAAACTGCCATTAAGCCTCCTTACTTCCCAACACAGACAGCTGAGGCCGGGGTGAAAATTACAGCCTGTGGAAAACACTCTAGTTCTAGCAGATGCCTTCACTCTCCCACTGACTGACCCTCAGTTGCCCTTCTGGCTTCATTCCCCTGCTTATCCAAGAGAGATATATATATATATATATATATATATATATATATATATATAAACACACATACATATTTGCATCGTATATGACCTCATGTAGCTGGCATCCCCAGTTACATATGAAAGTCAACACACGGCTTACTGAGATTTACGCACGTATCGATTGCCATGCCAGGTTCCAAGTCTCCCTGCTTCTGACAAAGCGGCGTGATTGGGTGAGTCATATAGCAAGAACGAAGGCTGCTGCTTCTTAAGTGTACGGCGATGTAAAGGAGATGACAAGCGCGCGGAAATGAACACACCGAGAGCTCAGGGGAGAAATAATTAGGGAGATCTGACTTCTGCTCGAGTTCCACAGCTGGCAACAACACGGCCCACGTTGTTTGGGTCCATGGCAGTTCATTAATTACCATCTTTCTTTCTTTCTTTCTTTCTTTCGGCTTCTCCCTCTCTAGGGGTCACCACAGCGGGTGATCCGCATATTTGATATGATCCTGACCCGACCCTCCCATTTTATCCAGGTTTGGGACTGGTACTAGTACTGGGTCAATTGTGTCCAATTAACAATTAACAAACCGTCAACTCTCCCATTACAAGCCCAGTTCCGTCCCACTCATCCATAGGATGCCCTCATTATTTAGTTTATATTCTCATGTACATGTTCTATATATATATATATATATATATATATATATATATATATATATATATATATATATGTTCTCTCAGTGATAGAAGAAGGAATGTCAGAGGTCTGTCTTCATGCTCGGCCACTCAGTGACACCACGGTTAGACACAGTGTCCATGCAGCAGTTCACACATGGATCCTGGAAGGAGATACAGATGGGGTTCTATTTATCGTGGTACATTTATGAAGTGAATCCACGTGAACATCGTATTAACAGTGTAAAGTTTCTGAACACTAAGTCTAAACACTAGTGCTGACATTTCCGTCTGACACTTTTTGACACACTTTTTAACTGATCTACAGTTCGGCATTGCTCGGTTTGATTCTTGCGTCAGACGGCTCGCCCATGCCTCTTCCAGTGACGACACACTCTGCCCAATCGGTGGACGGCAGTCTGACGGAACCTCGCAAGAGCAGGTGCTAAAAAAAGTACCAGGTACTGTCGCTGTGCTGAGACTGTGTAGTGCGCAAACAGTTGATGTTGCTGTTGCCTAGCAACTATGTTCTCACAATATTACCATTTGAAAAGCAAGTACGTCACATTAACACACATTCACACGAACCACAAATACCAAAAACTTGGAACTGATCTTCCATAAAACTTTTAAATAAACTTTTAAAATGAACGCATTTAAGACAATGGATCCTTTTCCAATATTATCCACAGATATCCACAGAAACCCTGTGACACACTTCCTGCCTGTTTGAAATGACAATAACAATTCAAACTAATCAGTAAAAGGTCTGTAACTTTGTGTTAGCTTCCGAGTCAAAGCTGAGCCCACCCTGATAACATCACCATGACAACAGAAACATTATACAATCGCCCGAACACTCTCCATATAATGACTTGACTGTTGTGTGTAAAAGCCTCTAATGTGTGCCTTTGCGTTTTGTAGCGATCCATAAAAACAGCAGGCACAAAAATAAAGTCAATCCGATTAATGTACATTAAAAAATGCTGCTCAGATGAATGGAAACAAACAACTAGGTCATATTACAGTGCATTTGTCCTGCTTTGTATATCGCTGCTACAGTTTCCCATGCCACTGCTCACTGAGAGGCATTCATCTCTACATTTCCACACACAGCATGTCCTACTTAACGCCCCCGGAGAGTTACAGCGAACCATTATTCACCTTTTACCTCTGAATAGGCAGACAAAAAAAATATACCCTCTCTGAGTGTTTTACAGCCTCGGAACTCCTGTGTATATCTACATTTCCCCCGTTGTTTAAACACGTAAAAAACCTTCTATACTCCTGCTGTCAGTCTGGCACACAGCACAATTCAGGCCAGGTGACTGACAGGAAATCATTACACACAAAACATGATCTCCCTTTTGGACGGCTAATTACGGGGGATGAATGCCAACCAGAAAAGGGCAAAATATGCAGAAAGGCCATCCTCTTGTCATAGCCAACACTTTCTCCTGCTCGCTCCTCTCAATACACATGCAAGCCCGCTCTTCCTTCCCACAGCCCTACCTTTCTCCGAGTGTATTGATCTGTTTTGACAACGTCCGTTTGGCCCGAACGGACGCTCAATTAATCCTAACCTGTGACATCTGCAAAGCCCGTCCTGTAAGAGACGGGCTTTTGAGCGGTGTCATCCAGGCCACTGGGACCATGTGGCAGATGGTGCTTTAGTTAGAAAGGGGGGCTGTGGTTTTTGGAGCAATGATAATAGTCTTCACTCATTCACAGCCATCGAACGCTGATGTGTGAAGATGTGGAGGAAAGACTTGGTGATTGAGGGTGTGTTCTTTTTGCTCGGATAGTCCGGTTTGTTTGGGAACACAGGAAGTGGACTACAACGCAGGGCATTGTGGGTACAACACAACCGAAAACATACGCGCATGTAGAATGTATATATGTGTCGTAAATGTCGTAAAAAACGCAAGACCTAGGATTAGGATTTGATGCAGCTCCATGTTTTGCTCTTATGCGGCAGAAACAGAAGTTGTCCTGCATTAACCAACAGATGAGCGAGTTTTCTTGTTTATTGTTTGCCTCGTCTTCTCCTTCAGTAATTCTTGATGCAGCGCCGCCCTCAGGCGAGGAGGGGGAACACGTTATTCAAAAGGTTTGGTTCGTTCGTACTAAGGCTGCCGCTGAAACCCCAAAAATGAATCGCTGTGGTGGAAACAAGGACACAAACACACCACCTGGTTCAGACACAATAGTCACTGTGCAGGTGAGTAAACAGGTGCTGTGGCAATGAGTGTTCATAAACTGCATATCAAAAACAGAATGTATTTTAGTTTCCTTGGTTGGAATAGCCTTTATTTTTCTGTTTACGTTTTTCTGGGGTGTTAATGGTGTCAAACGCTGCTTTTTAGGTCTTCGTCAATAGAACATGATGATACATTTGTGAATTATGTTCCCATTTCGAGCAAAATACACTAACCATGAGTGGAAACCAGTGTGACTGACAGCTGGTATCATCCAATAACCTGGTTTCAGGCGACGTCTCTGAACTTCCAGGTGCAAAATATCAACATCGTTTACTTCCTTAACCATGACAGCTCTGGTGTTATCCAATTTACAAGCAACCAAATGAGGAAGGCGATTACCTGGGCAGAATATGATTCCATTCCACCTTTTTGCATGAGATATGACAGTAGTAGTCTCTTTGTTTTCATTTAGAAATAAAACTAACTCGCTCCAAAACAAGCAAACACAGCAAAGTGAGCTCCACTTGAGGCCACAGCTGATCATAACACTTCCAAAAATGCTGCTGAACATACAGTCCAAAGAACACAGGCATAAAAAAAGAGGCCCCAGAAAACCCCAGCAGGGCAAAAACATTTCGTGTTCACATGAAACCATTCGGTATGATAATTACGACACAAAGGCAAAAGGGTCAAAAACTATTTAAATAGCGCACTCAGTTTTCATTTACTGCCACTTAACCGACAATCATCTTGTTACACAGGGTTGAAACTGTACGGTATGAAGAGTATGAACAGGAACAGAAAAGGGAACTTGTCCTCATGTGACTCTGGGGACGAACATGACAAATGAAAGCATGATGGCAAATCCCAAAAACAACATGTTTTTAAATGAATCCAACGTCAGCGTGTACATTTTTAGGTAATCTACTGAATAAACTACATTTATTTCTGTTGGGTTTTCAAACGGAACAACTGCAAAAGATCTTCTGATGCACAGCGAGGCTGACTGTGTAATCGCAACAGTGGAAATGATACAGCCTGAGACGCGTTATGAACAAATAAAAGGCATATCAACAGTCTATTTTAAACTGGAAGCCGAGTGCATGGACTTCAGAGCGGGAGCCGTGTAAAACTGTTCTCTCGTTTGTTTGTTTTTAAACTTCTGACTGAAGGCTGAAGTACAGCCAAAGCTTGTCAGCTTGTGAAGGAGTAAAGAAAAGAAAGAAAGAGTCAACCCACACAATCTTTCCCCCCGTGGCCTCACTGAGGACGGATTGCAGTGCGATTGCGTCGCCTTCACTGTGTCTCTGCAGGCTTCTTCCTATTTTTACTTGAACCTTTACAGTGAGAGAAAATGCCATTACTGGGTCATTATTACCCTTAAAAAGTGGCTTCTTTTTTTTTTAACAATATCTTACCACAAGCAAAGTCTGCCACTGGGTAACCACCACCACCGCACAATCCATTACGCGGCATACTTTAGGAGGGTCTTGTTAGTTAGTTTGTTTGTTGTTTGTTGTTTGTTTACAACATTTGCTTGTTGTATTAGAACTGGTTACATATCACACATTGTGGTTAGTTCAAAAGTATGTCTGAAGAAAAACATTGAAAAAAAAAAAAGGTAAGATACAGAAGACAATAGATAGTCAGCTGGGATTGGCCTTTCTTTTGACATGACTTTAGCCAGTGTTCCTTAGAAAGCAATAACTGGCGATTGTCTCTTCATGAGCTCATATATAATGCAGAATGAGATGCGGACAATTCATTCCCCACTGGTTACTTCAATGGCCAAACAAACAGCCGTGTCCACTCACACACTGGGACAGTTAACAAGCTTCATCGGTCAAGGAGAACAACAACACTCAGCTCTTCCCCATCATCTGTCCAGCAGAACGTCATTGGACCAGAGTAACGACGATGTCCTGGGGAAACATGTCATTCTCTTACCCTTCCTCAGAGATGCAGATAATCAGCCTTTTTTGTCTGACCCAAGCATCGGCTGAAACGGGGCTCATAAACCTGTAATGAGGACATGCACTTGACAAAATGGTGCCTGGATATTGACTTTACCGTATGCACACAGCAATCTAATGTGATCCTTTAAAAAGGAGTTAGATGCTTCAGAATGGTTCAGTGTAATTTCTACAGACAGACTGTGTCAATGAATGTCAGTCCGGTAGCACTTTGATTTACATTTTGAAGTTGATCAATCGCATTTGAGCAATTCCCTGCAGGAAAATAAGTAACGTGTGTGGAGGCTTTATCGTATTTCTCATTCTGATTAAACGGTGCCATTGTCCCAAAGAAACAAAAAAACTTGTTTTATCTCTGTTGAGGGCTCTTGTGGACTCTATGCAGAGACATGTAAGAGAATCTCATGGCCCTCCATCTGAAGTGTGCCCCTGAAAAATCTGCATTTGAAGGGCATTTAAGTCAGGACTGAACACTTCACCCCACCACTCTACCTCAACAAGAATTTACTGAGTGCACGGGACATCACTTACAACTGCTGGTAAAATATAAACCAGCTAATGCTGGTCAGTTGTCGTTAAGGGTAAACTTGGACTATTCGAGGACACGTTAAAATATACGACTGTCCCAGACTAGAGGATTATCAATGTTTAGATTCTGAGAAGGCACAGACTGGACGATCCAGACGCAAGACGCAGGAACGAGAAACTCGGTGTTTAATTGTGATTTAACGTGACTTCAGAATATAAAGAGACACGGAGGCGGACTGTTGCCGTCGTCAGTTAGTAGCTGTTGCGATGTTTTAGGCTGAGAAACACAAAAATCAATCGTTTCAACAAGTTTAATACACAGGATTTTAAATCATAAAGACTCTGATGCGTCCTACGACATCTGTTAACCCCTCAAACTACAGGATATTTTGGCCGGATAATCTAATAGTTCATTGGGACACGCTATACACTTACGAGTGAGCTCAGTGGACGGGGCAAGGGATGAAACGGGACTGAGCCATTGTCCATCAACTGCAACTCCATCGAACCGTAAACAGTGCGGCTAACGAAGAACAGAGGTCACGTCCTGAATATCTGCCGTCTTCTGAGTGGCTGAGTTTGAGATTGTCATCCTCGTCTGCCCTTCACTTCCAGATGGGTCATGACAGCAGAGTGCTATACCCATTAGAGTGGTAACCCGTGCCAGGGACTCCGGGTCGGCCAAAACTCACAGCCGCTTCAGTTGTGCTGCACGCACTAAAGTTGAGTGTGCACAGAGTTTCGGGTAGCCGACATCGTAGACCGCATATACTAGACAAGACATAAATATCAGGCTAAATGTCAGGGAACTTGTCTCTTGGCCCGGCTGTTTTTTTTAATCATAAAAGTGAAAAATGTAGACAGCTATTGTGCCCAGGGAAGCCAAAACAGTCAGAGACGGGCTAACGTGGGAGCATTTAACCAGGTCCCCACACATCCAGAGAGACGGCAGAGGTGAATCACTGCAAACGTGGCACGTCAGGATACTGCAGGTCTGGAAGAATGTCCTCTTCGGCCGTTTCAACGCGGTCTATCCAGTTTTGCGACATACTCGCGTTCATTCTTGCTACATCTTTGCCTGCCAACATGGCGGGTTCATAGAAACAGCGTCACGTGATGTCTGGAGCGCTTTCTTTCTGGCGATGCAGTGATTTTCAAAAACTGACAAACCTGCGAAACCACAAAAATAAATAAATAAAAGTGCTCTGTTGTCTTCATGAACTTGGGTGCAGCAGTTTCGTCAAGCACCATTTCAACGGCTGAAACAATGCACAAGCTCATCTTGCTTAGGTAATACTGGCTAAAATCGATGTAAGTACATTAGTGAGCCATAGGAAGAACTCCGTTTAGTTCCACAGACATGTTTTTAGACTTTTAGTGGCATTTGTTGGAGAGTTTGTCAAAGGAACATGTACTTTCAGTGATTACTTGCAGTCTAAATGTTGTAATGATCACATTAAAACACTAGCAAACATGGCACAGAGATTGTGAATGAAACACAGACTAAAAGGCACTCATGATTATTTGTTGCACGCGCTGCTCTGTGTCTGTCAAAGCTCGTCCAGCAGGAGTGAAGGGCTAAATTCAGATTTGAGATAATCTTATTAAGTTAAATGGATTGTTCAGCGATACCTGAGGGACTAAGGAGCGAAGCCTAAAGTGATCGGTGAAGCGAGCGGGAGGACAGCCTGCCTGCCTGCCTGCGAGTCTCTGTGTGTGTGTTGTTAGTCCAGTCCAGTCATTACATTGCATTGCATCAGAACCACAAAAGTAAATGGCTGCCAAATGAAAAGCCTAATGTGGAGACGAGAAAGCCTTTCATGCACCTCGCTGCCAGTTTATCCTCAGTATCTATGTTTAAAGTGGTGCAACAATACTGTTTAAACTTTCACGATCATTACGAAACACACTTTCAAAGCTGAATCTTCGAAGCTTGTATCATTACATTCGGCCTTTCTGAAGAGAGAGACACCACATACATTATGATTCCCGTCCCTCACCTCATTTAACATAATCCATAATGTATAAAGGTAAAAATCTCCACCTGACCACACGTCCAAAAAAAAACCCCGGAGTCTAATGAGCTACGTCTTCGCATGGGATGGAAGTGATAGGGCTCTGGAAATAGCCTGCCTGAAATATTCAGTGTGCATGCATGTGTGTGATGGCTTTAGTGCGGCCCGAGCTCAGCGTAAGTGTCCTGGACAACAAGTGCTGTTTGTTGTCTGCTTTGACAGTGAAGGGCAGGGAGTCTGTGTGTGTGTGTGTGTGTGCTGTGGTCAGAGACTGACCCTGGTTTTTATCCCGCCAGATTAATTGTCAAGTTCCACATCGTCTCGGATTTACTGTTCAAGACAAAGCGGGACGTTGCAGACGAGAGAAGTTTGGGAATGATGTGCAAGCCGCTGCGAGTCATTGAGGGAGAATTAAGTCTGATTAGGGCAATTAATATCGGAATTACGTGGTGTCACATAAATCACAGTCCCTCTGATCGTGCAGGTCAACGCCAGAGTGGTTTCAAGCTGAAATATATCACTGTAGGCAAAATAAAGGATTAATCAAACCCTTTTTTTTTACATTTAATTACAGTTATATATATATATTTATATATTTATATATATAAAGCCAGGCAATCTCGAGTGCTGCTTCACTTCACGACCACCAGCTGTAGGATCGATGACGCAGTGTGGTTCATGTATGTCAGTGTTGCGCAGCAGACAGTGATGCAGGAAGGTGACCTTTTCTGTCACCGGGGTGTAGCAGGAAAATGTGGTCCCTCTGGCCCTCAGGAAGCCTGTGGATCAGTGGGATGGGTGCGTGCTGGGGGGGGTGGGTGTAATCTCCCACTGATAACACACTTATTTCCCTATCATCACATAATATACGATACACACACAGGCGTTTCCTCCGTTTTTAAAAAAAAGTGTCACCGGCCCACACAGGCATTTCTGAAAAACCCTCTCAGAGTCGACGTGAAATGAGAAGCTCCTGACTCATGAGGGGGGATTAGTCAGTGATGCCATCGCCACATGGTTAGCGTTGTGTCTCTACTAGTGCAAAAACAAGAGGGAGAAAATGTGTTTTTGCTCATGCAGCCACTGTAATCTGTGGAGCAGCTGTTGAGCTTGTTGTTCTCAGGCAGACGTTGTGTGCATTTATATTGTTTTAATACGATCAGAGAGTACAACCCTGGAGGAAATGAGTCGATTTTTTGGCGGGCGATGAGACTCTGGATCCAGGTTGGGTTTTTTCACAATTGCAAAAACTTGAAAAGGTGAGACGAAGTGGATCCTAGTTTGTGTCACGCTTTGATTTCAACATGGCTTCACAGCACTAATAAACAGACCCACATATGACAGAATTAAGCAGAAACAGATCATCTAATGGGGATATTTGAGGAGAATATTCAGTGTCAGACTGTCAGTGATGCATCCATGGATGTCATCAGCGTAAAGGCAGAGTACCCGCCCCCTGTAGTAAACACACACACTCCCCACAGACTAAAACATCATATTTCCAGTACACTACATTTTGGGAGATTTAACATTTAAAAAAAACAACAACAGTGAATTACCTGGCAACAAAGTAACAGAGCGCAAACCGCACCATGTTGAATTAATAACAGCCTCTTGTTTCTCTGCTTCGGCTGCTGAACAATGGAGGGTTCTTTTTTCTTTTTTTTGTGTTTCTTTTTTTTTTTTTAACCGTGTGTGTTTGCTGTTGCAGTCCCGAGCTCCTCTCTGCACTGAGGGCTGCAGATCACACTGGCACCGAGTACCGTAAACAAGCTGTCTGCGCCAAAATAGATGCAAATCAAATATGTGTGCACATGACTGGATTCAGAATAATAACAACAACAATAATAATAATAATAATAATAATAATAATAATCACCCCTGCTGTGTGTGTGTGTGTGTGTGTGAGCCGTACCTTTATCTTGACTTGAAGAAATGCTCTCCTCCTCTTTCGGATTTGCAACCTGTGTTATTATGGACGTGTTGTCCATGGAAACGAGATGTTGTGCACCCTCGGCTTCGCTGTTTTTATTCCGTGGTAAACATCGCCGATGAACTGCTACAGTCTCCTGGCTGGTGTGCGCGCACAGTTAACGCTGGATGCAGCATTAAAATCCCATTTTCTCTCTCTCTCTTTCTCTCTCTCTCTCTCTATTTCAAGTGGTGGAAGCCAATTGCAGCAGCAGCAGCGGTGCCATTCCACTCCACGGAGCTCACGAGCACGACGAAGCGGAAGCTAGGGAGGGGAAAAAAAAAGGAAAATGAGGGTGACACAGTAACAGTCAAACAAAGCGTCAGCCCTGCGTTGGAGCCGCCGTGCGTGTTTGCCGTGGCTGTGGCTGCTGTGGCTGTGGCAGGCAGCATATCACCCTGTTCCTGTTCCTCCTCCTCCTCCTCCTCCTCCTGCTGCTGCTGCTCCTGCTGCTGCTGCTACTGTACGCTCCACTCCGCTCACTACAATTTCAACTGCGTGATATGGTTACAGTGTTTACCCAGAGATGGCGACCGTCCTCCTGCTGCCACGGGGTCATGCAGCCTCACTACAACAACAACAACACGCCCAGCTCAAAGCATCCACAGATCAGCCTGGGGAGAAAAACTTTA
The DNA here is from genome assembly GCF_958295425.1 of Solea solea. Classification (NCBI taxonomy): domain Eukaryota; kingdom Metazoa; phylum Chordata; class Actinopteri; order Pleuronectiformes; family Soleidae; genus Solea; species Solea solea. Next base: position 33,155,818 of record NC_081134.1, on the reverse strand, counting down.
CAAATAAAATACTACCATCCCAGCTTTATTCATCTTTAAATACTTCAAACTAACAGGAGGGAGAATGTGTTTGCACATGGACTGAAATGATGAATAGAAATTGTGTCAAAAAAAAAAGTTTGACGTGTTTTCTCTGCTTTTCTGTGCTTCAGCCTAATTGGCACGTTTGTGTTAAATTTATCTCAACTTTATCTTTACTTTGTATATGATTGTGACCCAAAATAAAGATATTCATTCATTTCTGTAACTCGCTGAGTGGTTTGGAGTCACAAAAAAAGTCACAAAAATGAGATACAGGGCTTAACACATTACCACCCAAAGCCACAGCTGCCCTAAATTAACAGCATAATGGTTACACTAGGATATAGAAGCTCCTTCACCAAAAATGTAATTATTATTCTTCTATCCATAGATTTTCAAATTTAAAAATAGTAAAGCGCATTTACTTTTTTCATTTTTTTATTGATTAAGATGTCAAATTATAGCTGTTTACTTGCATTCCTGAACAGAACAATTTGTTTTAGCACAACATTTGATTCATTTCTGACTTCCCAGAGAGAAATGTAGGTATAAAAAGGTGAATTCAGTTTGTTATTTGCCATGTGACCAGAATGCCATCCACAATATTGACAAAAAAAAGTCTTCTCGACTACGGTGAACTGAAGTACGGCAAAAGAGCAAAAAGTGGACCCAGAAAGTGCTACAAGGACACTCTGGAGTCTTCTTTGCGGAGCTTTGATATTGACCTCAAACACTAGGAACATTTATGGACCGACCTGTCTGGAGAAGAATAGTCCAAGAAGGTGCAGTCCTGAGTGAGAGCAGCAGATGATCCTGTGCTGTGTTGAAAAGGCAGCAGCTCAAGTCTGCCAACAAAGACACAACAACATCCTCTCTGACCTGTCCAGTGTGCCAAAGAGTATCCCGGGCTCGGATTGGCCTTCATAGTCATCTGCGCACCCACCAAATCCCACAAAACTGAGACATGCCATGGTCACCGTCAAGTCTGGAATAATATTTTGTGGGTCTTTAGCAGACAGAGAGGAAAAAATGTGAATTTTGGTTTGAAAATGTAAAATTTGACAATGTTTTAATTCCAATTATTTGAAGCAGGCTTCACAAATTGACACAGTACAATGTGTATGATGAGTGATTAGTGAAAAATTAACTCTCAACACTGTTTACACAAGCAGATATGTTTGCATTGTTCTTTTTCTTTCCAGGTATGGGATATAGAATATTATAGAATATTTCAGTATTTACAACCCAGCAATGTAAAACATGACTTCAGAGCTATACCCACAAAGCCTTAGTAAATTAGTTACGAGAGTCTTTAATAGATATGCCATCATATTGAAAAAAAAAAAAAAAAGAATGTCTCAATCTGTGCAATAGATGACTTCAGACTTTACTGGCCACACTCCAAAATGACTTAATTCCCATAATGCAGCTAAAAAAAAAAAACAATGTTGGTGCCAAAAGTGCATCTCTCTCTACCTCTAAAAATAATGAGCACAGTCCAGGCTAAAAGCAGAGATAAGGGTATAGGGTCATATTGCCAAAGCTTCTCCACGGGAGACTTTACCCACTTGAGAAGTTTTCACCACATGATGAAGAGCCCACGTCAATCTATTATTATTATTATTATTATTATTATTATTATTATTATTATTATTAATATTACTACATGTTGCAGCACGTCCCCGTCCCTTGGATCTAATGTTGTCCTGGTTGCACCGGAGACAACATCCTCCACATGCACTGATAAACGAACATTATTCATGTGCCATTTCAGCCTCAGCGAACCGAAGAATAACAACAAGGAAGATAAAGTGGTTTTCTGGTCCATTTCCAGCGGTGACGTGTCTGAGCGCTTGTCCCTCTTCACCTTCCCTGTCAATTTAATGCAGCGGAGGCCCATGCGGCCCTGGGTGACCCCCACCTGAGAGACAAGTGTGTGGTGGCACACAGACGGGAGGCGAGTGCACGCTGTCGTCCGTTACTGGTCATAATTAGCACGTAATCTCCTGACCAACATGATACTCTGTCGTGTGTTGTCAGAGCCTCTGTCACTGATAAACTTTGTGCACAGCTGATACCGCGACACGGGTCCACGAGCCACTTTGCCCAACCACAATCTCTTCTCAGCACTCGACAGTCACTCTCAGGTTACCGAGTCTGACCGAGACCGTGTGGTCACTTGAAATCTGATGATAGAGAGCATGTGTACAACGGCGCGCAGGTCACTTTCAATCCAGACAGGATGAAGAATTGCTTGAAGGAAAAAATGGTGTATGTACAGTGTGAATATACATTTATCCATCTGTCCATCAATCCTTTACCGCTTTATCTGCCACATGAGGGCTGCAGGTGCCAATCCAAGCTGACATAATGCGAAAGGCAGGGTACACCCTGGGCCACATAGAGACTAACATCCATTAACCCCCATACCAACGGTCAATTTAGATTGTCCAATTTGCCTAATCCCCAAATCTGCATGTTTTTGGACTGTGGAAGGAAAGAAAGCAGAGAAAGCCCACGCACACACGGGGAGAACATGCAAACTCCATGCAGAAAGGCTCTTGTACCAACCAGGGTGTGAACCTGAGTCTTCTTGAATTAATATTTGTGTCTATTATATTAGTTTCTTAGTGTGCCCCATGGAGATTTGCTATTCTACTTTATTCTAATCCACAGTTTTATGGTAAAAAAAAATTGAGGGATTAGCATGATTGATAATCATTATTTTCCATTTGATATTCAACACATTCACATTGCATGTCCTCAAATTCACTCAGCGGTGGCCACTTCTTCACATGCACCTGCTAGTTATTATCCCAAATATCTAATCAGTCTATCACATGGTGCGACCATGCATATGTGCATTATGCATGAAGATGACCTGCTGAACCCCCTTGGATTTTCGCACACAGACACACCACTGTCTCTAGAATGGTCCAAAAAAGAGAAACTATGTAGTCAATGGCAGTTCTCTGGGAGAACATAAAATGCCTTGTTGATGCAAGTGGTCAGAGGACAATGGCAAGACGGGTTTGAAGTGACCTTGAAGCACATAGGTACTCATAATACCTAAAGAAGTGGCCAGTGAGTGCACAGTTAACACTGAATATGATTACACAGATAGTCAAAGACAGGATTCATTTAAACCAAGCAGTGGAAAATGCACTTGTTCAATATTAATCACTTTTAACCTCTGACATTTCCCTCTTTAAGGAAATCAAGTGCTACCGCCCCACAGCCATGCATTCTTGCTGAATAAATAATCGCCTTGATATTTACTTTGATAGGATCCATAATTCAACCTTTTCCACTGCCTTCTATTACAGCGTTTCTCAGTCCTGGTCCTGGGGACGCACTGACCTGCATGTTTTCGATGTTTCCCTGCTCCAACACACCTTATTCAAATGGTCAGCTCTGCAGAAGCCTGGTAACGACCCATTTATTTGAATCAGGTGTGTTGGAGCAGGGAAACATCTAAAATGTGGGATCAAGTCTGAGGCCTGGACACAAATGAACAAACACAAACATTAGAAACAACATGCTACAAACAAAAAACATTAAACAGATGTTAGAGAAAATGAAACCTGCTTGTGTGTTGGTGTTACAGTTGTTGTTATTATAACAGCAAATGGGCTAATTAGTTAAATGCAGCAGTTAGACATTAATGACTGATGTTATTGTGGGATTTGTTTCACCACAGTCTATCATCAGTTTGCGTGTGGCGCCATCATGTGGTATAAACCCAGTCTTAACTGCTGGAGGCAATTTTCAACAGTTTCCTCAAACTTGTTTTGCGTTTGCTTTTCTTATTGTGACGTCATTTTTAAAATAATATATATTCTAACATGGCATGATTTTAGTGCATCAAAATGCCCCCATCTCAATTTACCTCCACACTAGTTAAATTATTATTATTTTTTTTTAATCAAAACCTACCTGCCAAGTGCACAGTGGAAAAAATAATAACGTGTTAATAACATAAGCTAAATAAACCATGACTGTGATTACTCAACACAACACAACTATAAGGCAGTTTGCGTGGCGAATCTGCCACTACGTCAACAAATGCCTCTGTGGCGGTGGCGAAAGTGTTAGTCGGAAGCGGCTGCGTAGTTTACGTATATTTGAGGATTTCATCATTCTCCTCTTCTCGCATTACGGCGGTCGGTCCATGCTTCTTCTTCGTAGCGCAGCAGCAGTACTGTTGAGGACCAGCACCGAGGTTTACACCCTCTGTCCGCTCTCCACGGTCCGCTTCGTTCGGCAGCCGAAGTCGCCTGGAAACAGGCCGTTGTCCAGCTCGGTCTGCCTGTGTCAGAAGAAGAAGAAGAAGGGAAGCCTGTGGCTGCAGCTGGCGGAAGAAGGACGAACCATGGACGGCAACATTGAGGAGATTCTCGCCCCGTTGAGGCTCGCAGTCAAAGAACAGGTACCAAAAGAACAGTTATCTCTGAAGTCAACCCGCTAAGCCGGTCAACTCAAGATTAATTAAAACTTAATTGCCCGCAGCCTGGTAGCTCACCGGGCCAACCAGATAGCCGACCGGCTGCTCATAAAGCTGCCAATCAATGGGTAGACGCTGCTAGCTCGCTGCTAACGCTCGTTAGCAGTCCTGCCTGCGCCCTTTGCCACGTTTCAGTGAGTGTGCTGCTGCAGACATTTGAGTGCAGGGTGGGGTTTAAATCAAATCGTTTTGAATTGGGTAGCGCCAAATCACACAAATCTCACTTATCTCAAGGCAAACGAGGCCTCACGTTGAAGAGAGAAAGAGAAACTCAATACTTTACACAATAAACAAACTCATCGGGGAGGAAAACTCCCTTTTTTAGTGGGAGTAAATGTTCGGAAGAATCTGATCCAAATCTGCTTCAGCTTGGTTGGATGAACGACCAAAAAAGGGTGGGGGGGGGGTTAGACTGTTTGTTGTGATGACAGGGGTTTGGTCTCTTGGCGGCAGCAGCAGCATCTTCTACATTAGCAATCGCTGATATCATTTATAATAATAATACTAATAATAATTGTGTCAGATCTGGATCCTACTGCCCTGGACTCATAACTACTTTTTTTCTAACAGAACATTTTGGTAATCTTAATGTTAATAGTAGAAAACTTAACAGGCCTGAGTCTGGATCTGGAGTCACAGGGACCTGCAGAAGGACAGGGGGAAAAAAAAGCATTTATGCCATGTGCCCCCATGGTAGTTTGACCAGCTGTGAAAGCAGCATAACTTATGCCAGAATTGGACAAGATAATGCTGTTACCATAACTGATGAACACAAGTTAATGTCTTTGTAAATAAGCTCAGATGTGGTTGACTCTGGGACTTTGATGTGTGGAAACTTTAAAACCCACCTCTCTGTGTTAGGGAGACCGGGTTCGTCAACTGAAACAGGACGGTGCCCCCGATGTGGATGTCGCTAAAGCTGTAGCTGAACTGAAAGCGAAGAAGAAGACTCTGGAGGCCAAGGTGAGCGAATGTAACCCAGTCTAACTGCCAATTTAATCTCAAATTCTCTCTATAAATCCGAACTGTCGCAAAGTCATCATTGTGCATCATTAGTTGGCAAATTGAAGACATGAAAATGCTAATTGGCTCACTCAACTTCCCATCAAATAACAAGGTTGTGTTGCATGTTTAGACTAAGTTTAAATTCTGACATTAACCTCATAGATTTTTAGACTTGGTGAAGAATTAGAATGTGTTGACGTTCTGCCAAAGCAGAGAGATCATGATATCGTGTCTGAAAGAATGTTATACAATTTTCATCTCAGGAACTAGCATTGCAACCCAAAGATGACATCGTTGACAGAACCAAGATGGAGGATACCCTCAAGAGGCGGTTCTTCTATGACCAGGCCTTCGCCATCTATGGAGGTAAGATTAAAAAACGTATTAGTAGGCATCACTCTTTTCATTAGCGGACACAACAATACAGATTGGTCGTAAGCACTTTGTTACCATACGGTTTTCCTCAGGTGTGAGCGGCCTGTACGACTTCGGCCCTGTGGGCTGTGCCCTGAAGAACAACATCCTGCAGGCCTGGAGGCAGCACTTCATCCAGGAGGAGCAGATCCTGGAGATCGACTGCACCATGCTGACTCCTGAGCCCGTCCTCAAGTATGTGAACTGAAATGCCTCCCGTCACTGCCAGATGTGTAGGAATCACACCCTTCACATCACATCACTGCCTGGTGGTTCCCAGAGTCAGCTCCACAGTGCTGAACTGTGGGTTTTTTTTATAAACAGGCACATATTGATTCTGCAATTTTATGCATGGAGGCTGTCACAATTGCAGCTTTCCATAGCCCGGTTGCAGATACACTCTTAAACATAATCAAACAAGAAAAACACATCTCATGATGCATGTGATTCTTTACATGTTTTCTTATTATTTCACCAGAACATCAGGACATGTGGACAAATTCGCTGACTACATGGTGAAAGATGTTAAAAACGGTGAATGTTTCAGGGCTGACCACCTCCTCAAAGGTAAGCAGTTTATAAATTCTGCCTGTATGTCATCCTAGTGCTGGCCGGCATGACCATACATTCATATCACAGTATTTTTTTCATTATTTCAACAGTTTCCCAGAATAAAACAGTGTTGTTTTTATGCATAAGTGAGTGCTCTAGTGAGACACAGATGATGAGTGGTCGAGTGAGAGATGGAGCGGTGCAGTTATGTACAGTATACGTCTGTTAAGGTAACTGCGTACATTCTGGGTTCTGTCAGACGTGTTTTCTGCCAAGGGTGGTGAATGAAATTGCCCATTCCTGCTATTACTACCACAGTTACTTCTTCAGCCATGTGGTGCAACAGTAAAAGGGGTATCCTAAAACAATAAAGAGCAATTTCTGGTATGAATCAGTCATCCCAAAAGCACCTGCAGTGGAATAGGACTTTCAGCTGTATTATTCATGAGGTTCTGCAGAGGGAGACATGGACACTGTCCAAACTCGTGCTGCCATTGGCTGCTGTTGGTTGGCTGGCTTGTGTCTGTGTGTATCACTGTTGTGCCTGAGGGGAGCGTGGAAGTGACTGTACCAGTTGAAATCACACACGCTTTCATCGCAATTCAAGCGGCTGGGATCAGAGGCCTGAGCTTTGCCAAATGGCTGACAGAAAGGCTTTGGATACAGCAAAGAATATACGTATATCACTACCTGGAAGACTTGAACGTGAAAGTCTGTGTTAGATTTGCCTTTGTTTTGATGTGTTAATAGTCATATTTCTTGTTTTTTTTTCTGTATAATAAGCTTTGTTGAAGAACTTTGAACTGCATTTATTAGAAGAACTATACAAGTTAACTATAATGTTTTTTTTTTGTGTTCAAATCCCACAGCTCATCTCCAGAAGCTGATGTCTGATAAGAAGTGTGCGGCAGAGAAGAAAGCGGAGATGGACGACGTCATCACTCAGGTCAGTAAACGTGTCAACAGAATATGTTGGAAAAACGGTTACTGACGAAGCGATAGAGGATTCAATGTACTAATTTAATGTTTCTTCTTCCAGATGGACAACTACACCCAACAAGAACTGACCGATCTGTTTGTGAAATTCAACGTCAAGTCCCCCATTACAGGAAATGACCTCACACCTCCCATTTCCTTCAACCTGATGTTTCAGACATCCATTGGACCAGGAGGGAATATGCCAGGGTAAAACGCATGCCCGCACGCACGCACGCACACACACACACACACACACACACGGTGATGTTCCCACATTTCTTGTCTAACGGTCATGGAGTTATTCTGACCTAAGTTTTGATCTGCAGCTATCTGAGGCCTGAAACCGCTCAGGGAATCTTCCTCAACTTTAAGCGACTCTTGGAGTTTAACCAGGGTAAACTGCCCTTTGCTGCTGCTCAAATAGGAAACTCTTTCAGGAATGAAATCTCCCCACGCTCTGGACTCATCCGCGTTAGGTGAGCCGAACCACCATTCTACCACTCGCACTTTTCTTAAGAAATCTTTAGGCCTCTGTGCTTGATGCAAACTGATCTTCACACAGAGAGTTCACCATGGCTGAGATCGAGCACTTTGTGGACCCTACTGAGAAGGTCCACCCTAAATTCTCCAATGTAGCTGACCTGGACATCATATTATACTCCTCTAAGGCTCAGACCAGTGGACAGTCTGCACAAATCATGAGGCTGGGCGATGCCGTGGAGCAGGTAGGAATGACTTCAGGAACCCAATGCTCTGAAACTGTGATTTTTGAGTTGTTTTCTAATTCAAAACCTTCTCTCTCGTGCAGGGTGTTATCAATAACTCCGTCCTGGGATATTTCATTGGTAGGATCTACCTCTACCTTACTAAAGTTGGCGTCGCCAAAGACAAGCTGCGCTTCCGACAGCACATGGACAACGAGATGGCTCACTACGCATGTGACTGCTGGGACGCTGAAACCAAAACCTCCTATGTATGCGACATCAGAGACAGGTTTTCTGTAGTTTTTAGATTAGATTAAGATTAAAAGCGTTGTCTCTTGCAGGGTTGGATCGAGATCGTGGGCTGTGCAGACCGGTCTTGCTTTGATCTGCAATGTCACGCAAGAGCCACAAAGGTCCCGCTGGTTGCCGAGAAGCCTCTTAAAGAACCCATATCCTTCAATTGTTGCAGTTAATGCTAAAACAAAAAAAAGAGCTGCTTACAAAATTCTCAGGTCATTCTCCTTAATTTCTCCTCACAAAGTTGTAAATGTCGTCCAGTTTGAGCCCAACAAAGGAGCCATCGGGAAGGCGTATAAGAAGGAAGCTAAGCTAGCCATGGAATTTCTGTCCACGTGTGACGAATGCTACATCACAGAGCAGGAGACGCTCCTGAACGAGACTGGGTGAGTGCTCTGTTCAGCATATATGGGTCAATCTGGGGCGGGAGAAGCTTTGTTCTTTTAAAACGAGTCCATGTCTTTATTTTCACTCGCAGAGAGTTCACCATCGAGACGGAGGGCAAGACGTTCAAACTCACCAAGGACATGGTCGGTGTGAAGCGGTTCCAGAAGACTCTGCATGGTGAGATTCTCCTATTAATAAACACACAGGATCAGAAGGATCCTAGAGTGACGACATCTGTAACACGCAACTTCTTTTTAACCTGTATGTGTCGTCCACAGTGGAGGAGGTCGTCCCGAACGTAATCGAGCCCTCCTTTGGCATCGGTAGGATTATGTACTCCATCTTCGAGCACACATTCCACGTCAGGGAAGGTGACGAACAGAGAACGGTGAGTCGAATGAACGCCTTGAATCTGTCATTGGCATCCAACAGTACCAGCGGAATTCAGCCAGTATTAGGACTGTGCCGTTTCATCCAAGATTTTGACATCTTTTTCTCAACATTTTTTGCATTTTCTGTGTAATTTAAAGTCTATTCTGTTTTCTGTTCAACAGTACTTCAGCTTCCCGGCTACTGTAGCTCCATACAAATGTTCTGTCCTGCCTCTGAGTCAAAACCAGGAATTCATGCCCTTCGTGAAGGAACTATGTAAGTACTCGTGTACTCATATCGGACACATTCTATTTTTATCTGAAGTGGTATGAAATGGTATATTTCCTCCTCTCTCTCCCTCTCTCTCTCTCTCTGACAGCTGAGGCCATGACCAAGAACGGCGTGTCTCACAAGGTGGACGACTCCGCGGGATCCATCGGGCGCCGCTACGCCAGGACGGACGAGATCGGAGTGGCGTTTGGCATCACGATCGACTTCGATACGGTGAACAAGACGCCACACACGGCCACTCTGAGGGACCGAGACTCGATGAGGCAGATCAGGGCTGAGGTACGGCGAACTGTGGTTTTATTAAGTGGAATATCTGTGTTTCTAAATTATACAAATACTCGAGGGGAGTAAAAAAAAAAGAGGCTGAGAAGCAGGATTTGCTGCTGTGAACAGTTTTCTGTAACCTTCTTATCTGTAATTAGCGCCATCACAAGGAGTCGTGTCAAGAAAAAACGCTTCATAACGTCATTAAAATTACCAGTGCGTTTATTCACGTTCTGAATAATGTTCTCTTCTGCCCACAGGTCAGCGAGTTGCCCGTGATCATTCGGGATTTGGCCAACGGCACGTTGACCTGGTCAGAAGTGGAGAGCAAGTACCCGATCTTTGAAGGACAAGAGACCAGCAAGAAGGGCACGGCCGAAGAGTAAAAGCTTGCCACGCTGCCACTCGATCCATGGGGGGAAAAAAAATCCACAGACTTTTTACATAGGCATCACTAGGAAGAAAAGTTTGCAAGGGTATTGTGATAAGCTACATTGGGAGGGGGGGGTGTGTGCACCGAGCCGCCCTCTTCCTCCTCCCCCCTGTGCTCCTCACCACTACAATCCATGAAAACATCATGTATTCATCATATCTAACAGTTGTGGATAAAGCTTGCACAGGGACTGTTGTTTGTTTTTGATGAGCAACATTTCATCCATGAATGATCCGTGTTTTAAAAAAACAAAAAGGGAGACAATGTAATCAGGATGTTTGGAGTCTGCAGTGAAGGAGGCGTCTAACTTTTCACTCTTCAGGCATATTGAGATATTTCAATGTTTCAATAAAAACCGCCAGCACTTACTGGACATGGACACGCAACGGTTTCATTTTCATTTTGAGTTTGAAGACTGTACCTTTCCAGTCATCTGATTGGTCAGTCGTTTGGTGCAACTATAGGTTAAACCTGAACTTATCTGGATAACTGTTGAGTGGAAGGAGTAAACTGAAAGAAAACATGGGGTCAGGTGTCCATGCAGCTGCACTTACTCCTGCAGTAACTGTTAAAGTGAACACAGTTTTTAGAGCAGCCAAATTTAAATATTGAAATTATTCTGCATCCTAAAACCTAAAATCACAACACACACACACACCCCTTTTTCCTCCTAAAATCCACACCTCCATCACCATGATCCTCCTCCAGTTACTTAATGACTTCTTAAATGGTTTTTCTATTCATTATTTATCAATATTAACTAACTAATATTGCTTATGAAAAGCCTAACCTGGATATTTGAAACACTACAGGGTCTTTCACGGTCCCTTGCTGTACCCCATGAGCCCAACAGAGGGAGACTGCCCACACATTTAGAAAATAAATAACTAAAATAAGGTGAAAATATAATTATGCGTTGGTCAATGAGATATCGGACATAGAGTCTATAGAAAGCAATAGAAATCACTTCTCTAAATGGGGTTTTTATTGATAATTGATAAATGATTAAAAAACAGAAAGCCTGTGATTTGGACAGAATATCTTGTTAAACTGACAAATCTGGAGGTAATTTAACTCCATCACCAAGTCTGGATAAATTGTGTCGGGAAGGAATCTCTGCCAAATCAAATCTTTGGCGATGATCCACTTTGGTTTTTAAAACCCACTGTGGTTGTGTGGACAGTGTGGCCCCCCTCTTCTGCAGGTATTAGAAAGTTAGGAACACCCCTGCTCCCCTTAGAACGACCCCAGAAGAAGCAGAAGGTCATAATTAGAGTGATAGTTTCTAAAGTTCATGTACAGTCATTTTCTAGAGCAGCATATGTTAAACCTCTGGCTGATGCAACAAAAGCCCTTGTTTCACAGAGTAGAAAACAGGCGCCTCCCCTACTATACTACTTGTTCTTCTTCCTCCTCCTCCTCCCTCAGCTCAAAGCCGGAGTAGAGGCGCTTCGTCCTCAGTCAGTTCTCTGAACCTTCAGCCGGTCACAGAGGCAACAGATCCACTCACTCACTCACTCACACACACGCGCGCGCGAGACTCCTCATACTTGTCAAGATGGAACAACTCCTCGCACCTCTGAGAGAAGCTGTGCGCGAGCAGGTGAGCTCTCCCTCCAGGTGTTTTCACACCTGTAAACAATAACAAGTGTGGGCGTTCGTTTGTATTCGCGCTTCCAAAGCGCGCGTGACGATGATAGTTACGGCTGTTAATCTGTGACACTTTAAACTGTAAAGTGTTTTACATTTCCTGTGCATGAATTGGAAAAACGCGGCGGGTCAGCAGCGAAAGTCGAGCCTCGATGCGTGAAAGGAAAAGTGAAAGTTGGCAACAGATTCCTCATCCTGACGCTGCTGCTGCTGCTGACAACTTTATCATAAAAGATCGCCATCATCGGTTATTGTAGTCGACTAACTTCTCGATTCATTGAGTAACTGTTTGCATAAAACGCAGGGTGTTTGTGTTACTTGTCTATCCCCTGACACTTTGTTGCTGCTGTAATAAGGGAATTAACTCAGTGTGGGATCAATAAAGTCAAAACCTAATCTAATCTGATGTCAAATGTTGTTTTCGAAGCAAATAACTCAGAACATATTCTCGTTTTTATTTGACGCAAATCCACTGTGTAACCCATAAATTGATTATCAAAATAGTTTGTTATGCATTTATTAATCAATTGAATAATAATCAACGATATAAGATTTGTCAAACTAGTTTACATCCATTCAAAATTAAAAGCTGCATGTAATCCCATGCCTGTGCATTTTATGTGCGTATGTCTTACATATAAACTGTAAGGAAGTGAAACTCCATGTCTCCTCGCAGGGCGACCTGGTGCAGCAGTTGAAGGACAAAGGCGCCTCCGAGCAGGAGGTGAACAGAGCTGTGTCTGAGCTGAAAGCCCGCAAGAAGATCCTTGAAGCAAAGGTCAGACCCCAGCGGTTTTCAACTGCTGCTGATTTTTACTTTTACTTTTCGTTTTCGTCGCACAAAGGTGATAAACGATGAAATGCATCCTCACTTGTAGGAGTTGGCTCTTCAGCCCAAGGAGGAGACTGTAGACAGGGTGAAAATGGAGGACACCTTGAAGAGGAGGTTCTTCTACATTCAGGCTTTCGCCATATATGGAGGTAAAAACAAATGCCACATATGATGCATATCATCATGAATGTGAAAGCAAAACTATTCTGCAATCGTTCCATTGTTTGAACTTGAAGCACACACCCACACACACACACACACACGCGGAGTGAAAGTTTCACTCTGACTCTGCTCTCAGGTGTGAGCGGCCTGTACGACTTCGGCCCGGTGGGATGTGCCCTGAAGAACAACATCCTGCAGGTGTGGAGGCAGCACTTCATCCAGGAGGAGCAGATCCTGGAGATCGACTGCACCATGCTGACTCCCGAGCCCGTCCTCAAGTAAATAAACGGCTTCTGCTCCAGCGGAACGGTGTGCTTCTGTGAATGAAACTCGTATCATCTCCCACTTTTAATCTCCTTTTTTTCAGGACGTCTGGGCACGTGGATAAATTCGCCGACTACATGGTGAAAGACGCCAAGACTGGAGAGTGTTACCGAGCTGACCACCTGCTGAAAGGTGACTCTTTTTTCCTTCCACCCTGAAAGTGTCGGATTTCACCCTAAAAAAGAAGGAGGAGCTTTTGTTCATCTTGAACCTGCCCGTCATAGCTGAGAATAACTTGTGTCAGATTCAGGAGCTTTTAGTGAACTTTCTGACGACATTATTGTAGTTCCAGCAGGTTTTCACCTGCCTTTGTGGAGCATTTGTTTCCAGGCAGGATTCAGTTCAGGTCGGGGGTTGAAGCTGGAGTTCTTAGGTGACTGGATTTTCAGGTTTTGAGTACATAGTATAGTTGGGTTAGTATGGAATTAGATTTGTGTCAAACACTTTTCACAAAGCAAACAAAAATGAGCCACAAAATCAGAAAAAAAGTACACAAATTGCAAATCAAATATTGATTTGATTTGCAATTTGTGTATTTTGATTTTGTCGTTGAAAATGTGACCTATAAACACACACACACACCCAGGATGTCCATATAAGGAGTTGTGTGTTCAGATCAGTCGATATATTCAGGTTAAAAAAACAAGAATATTGAGATATAAAAAGTTCTCATTGCTCTGCATCTCTTTGCTTGATTGGCGGCTGCTAACGGAAGTGTTCTTCACCCCCAGCTCACTTAAAGAAACTGATATCTGATGAGACGTGCTCCAAGGAGAAGGCCGACGAGATGGAGGACGTCATCACTCAGGTGGGGCCGACACACTCGGGCTGAAAAATGTAAATCGCTGGTATCGATGCAACAACCCGCAAAGGCAACCTCTGCGGTCTAATTCTGACTGTTTATAGCTTTCAGTTTCATGTCATGTCAGACTTTGTGAAGAACACTGACACCTGCAGGTGGAGAAGTAACCACTGGATGCTCACTGCTGCCTTTGTTTCAGATGGACAACTACACTCAGAAGGAGTTGGCCGATCTCTTTGTGAAGTACGACGTCAAGTCTCCCTCCACGGGGAACGACCTCACGCCTCCCGTTTCCTTCAACCTGATGTTTAAGACCTCCATCGGGCCGGGAGGCAACACACCCGGGTACGGACCATCTCAAGTCTCTTATGCCGGACCATGTAGTGGAAAAGTGCCATTATATTTCTTAATAAACTCTTCTCTGTGCAGCTACCTGAGGCCTGAAACAGCTCAGGGAATGTTCCTCAACTTCAAGCGTCTCTTGGAGTTCAACCAGGGGAAACTGCCCTTCGGCGCCGCCCAGATCGGGAACTCCTTTAGGAATGAAATCTCTCCCCGCTCCGGACTCATCCGCGTCAGGTAACGAGACACGCACATGCTCCTGAACACGGCTCGCCAGATCCAGATTATTAACAATCATACGCGGTAAACCTCCGTCCTCCTTCTGTGCAGAGAGTTCACCATGGCTGAGATCGAGCACTTTGTGGACCCCAACGACAAAGTCCACCCCAAATTCCCTAATCTGGCCAACCTGGAGATCCTGCTGTTCTCCTCGAAAGCTCAGACGAGCGGACAGCCTGCACAGATCATGAGGCTGGGCGATGCTGTGGAGCAGGTACAGCCTGTTTTTGATTAAACCTATCATTACGTGTGAGTTACTGAACTGTCTTGAAAACATATGAACATATAACCATCATTTAATAATATTAAACTACCAGTGTGTAGCATCTGATTAAATCCACCCACGCTTATATGAGGAAGCAACCGTGGCCCTCAGGGAGCGTTACAAAAAATGAAAAGCCAGTGTTCTATTAGTCATATATATATATATATATATATATATATATATATATATTTATGTGTATATATATATATAATAGATAATATTTGTTACACAGTTGGAGAACGATGTCTTTGAAATGACTCGGCCCAAATACGAACAGCTTCATACGTTGATCTAAAATGACTAAATATCGGTATGACATCGTCTTTAAATCCTTGCGTGCCTGCTGCAGGGCGTGATCAACAACTCCGTTCTGGGCTACTACATCGGAAGGATCTACCTGTACCTGCTCAAAGTCGGGCTCTCCAAAGAGCGCGTGCGCTTCCGTCAGCACATGGAGAACGAGATGGCTCACTACGCCTGCGACTGCTGGGACGCAGAGTCCTTAACCTCCTACGTGAGCCTGCCCTCTCTGCCCTTCTCTCAGTCTCATTCTCACATCTCGCAGGTTTTATCCTCACGTACTGTACACGATGTCTGGTTTCTCTCACTCTCTCTCAGGGCTGGATAGAAATCGTGGGCTGCGCCGATCGCTCCTGCTATGATCTCTCGTGTCACACCAGAGCGACTAAAGTCCCTCTCGTGGCAGAGAAGCCTCTGAAAGAGCCCATATCCTTCCAGCAGTCATGATTCTGACCACATCATAAGTCTACTGTCATGCGAAGGCCGCGTCCAGACGGAAACGGCACCAAACGTAAACAGTCTTTTTCCCCTTGTGCTTGTCAGACGCACAGCTTCTCTGTGCTGAGGAGGCAAACAGGAAGAGGAAGCGAACAACAATCCATGTAAACAATCAGGCCAACATTAATTACACAGGTTTCCTCTGCAGCAAACTCTGGCCAAAACCGGATTTTTAAAGTTTTAAGCTTTATTTTCACTTTCACTATTATTTTTGGGACCACAGAAATACTCTGTGTTTATTCCCTAAAGTGAGTTGTGATTTATAAGTGAGAATCTATACATTTGTCATAAATGTCAAACTCTTTTGATGATGGAGGTCGAGGTCAGGTTAAATTACATGACACGATGGTTACACTAACTCACCGTAGCAATTTCCTTATGCATGTATTATGGTATGTCTCCAAACACAGATTATTGGAAGAAAAATCTCCTGGAAATGGCTGGTAGTGGTTGTTTACATTGACTTTTTTAATAGTACGACTTTATTCTTATTTTTTTTTATGTCTTTATTCTCATAACATTTCCGACTTTTTAATTTTACGACTTTATTCTCATAATATTACAACCTTTTTAATATTAATACTTTATTCTTGTAAAAGTATGATTTTATTCTCATATTACGAATTTTTTAATTTTACGACTTTATTCTCAATATATTACGAGTTTTTTAATATTACTTTATTCTAGTAAAATTACGACTTTATTAATTTCACAACTTTATTCTCGCAAAATGACATTTTTAATAGTACGACTTTATTCTTGAAATATAATATTAGGAGTTTATTCTTGTAAAATTACGACTTTTTTCCTTTTTATGACTTTATTTTCACAATATTATGACTTTATAAAAAATGTTTCTCCTCAGTTTGGCCCTAATACTCCGTCGTCCAGAAGTTCCAAAAGACTGGCTGATAAAAAGCGTGTCGTTTTTTGTATTATTGTGTACAGCGTGCAGCTGGCAGACAAAATACCCCCGTTTACATCCCCTCAGCTGGAATATTACGCTCCGTGTTTTTCCTCCTTAACGTCTTCTCACAAAGTGGTTAACGTGGTTCAGTTTGAGCCCAACAAAGGCACCGTCGGCATGGCCTTCAAGAAAGACGCCAAGCTGGTTCTGGACTTCCTGGCCGTCTGTGACGAATGCTACATCACCAACCAGGAGAAGCTTCTCAGTAAGGCTGGGTAAGAATTCAAATGCATGGAGTGTTTTGTTGAATTTGTTTCATCTAGATCTGACAAATGTTGTGCTCATGTTTTTTTTTTTTTTATTTTTTTTAGGCAATTCAGCATCGAAACTGAGGGCAAAACATTCACACTGACCAAGGACATGGTCAGTGTGAAGAGGTTCCAGAAAACCCTGCACGGTAATAAGACACGTGGGCACAAAAGCTGGAGCGGGCTGCGTGCGTGTTAATGTCGGGATCTTGAACGCTCTCTTTTTCCCCCCACAGTGGAGGAGATCGTTCCCAACGTGATCGAGCCCTCGTTCGGCATCGGCAGAATCATGTACTCCATCTTCGAGCACTCGTTCCGCATCCGAGAGGGAGACGAACAGAGGACGGTGAGAAAGTTGTTTTTTAATGTTTTTAAGGGTCCTCGTGAGCTGCAGCGTAAATAAAATAAAATGAGCATATATAGTAATGTATATGTATAGAAACACAGATGTAGAGGTGGGTTTCGTAGTTAAGAAGCAGGAGACGCAGATGTTCTATCATCCAAAATGCATAACGCTGCAAATAATGATTATTTTCATAATGAATTAATCTGTTCTACCAAAAATGTTATGATTTCTTTGTCATCTGGAGGAGAAAAAAAAAAGATTCACATTAAAGAAGCTGAAAAATCAGAGCTTGTTTTTAACACAAAACTAGTACGAACATTATACTGACTATACCTATAGATTTACTGCATTTAAACACTATATATACTATAAATATACTAGAGTATGCCATAAATGTAGTATAAATACAATAAAAACACAAGTTATAGAGTGTATTACAGGTATAACAATAGAATATCTATATACATACGTGCGTTTATATGTATGAATGTATATTCACATCTATATACTACAGACAAATGTGATTTGTATTTTATCATACATGTTCTTAAAACCCAGCAAATCCCTCTCCACTGTTTTAATGAATGGTTATTTATTTATTGATTTATCTGTTGGTGCAGTATTTCAGTTTCCCGGCTCCCGTGTCTCCGTACAAGTGCACCATCCTGCCTCTGAGCTCAAACCAGGAGTTTATGCCATTTGTGTCCCAGTTATGTGAGTGTATATATATATGTATATATATATATATATATATGTAATCCTAACAGTCAGATTTCTGCTATTTAATGTAAAGTTTTTGCTTACTCACATGTTCATGTGTGAGCTTTTCTCTGCTTCCTTTCTCTAAATCTCTCTCAGCCGAGGCCATGACCAAGAACGGCGTGTCCCACAAGGTGGACGACTCCTCGGGATCCATCGGCCGCCGCTACGCCAGGTCGGACGAGATCGGCGTCGCGTTCGGCATCACCATCGACTTCGACACGGTGAAGAAGTCGCCGCACACGGCCACGCTGAGAGAGCGAGACTCGATGAGGCAGATCAGGGCTGAGGTGGGCTGTTAAAATATCAAAAGCTTTAATGATTCACTTATTTTGTTTGCGTGAATTTTTACTCATTTACAAATATATTGCAGGTTTCCGAGTTACCTGGTATGGTCCGTGACATGGCAAACGGCACCATGACTTGGGCTGAGGTGGAGAGCAAGTATCCCATATTTGAAGGACAGGAGACCAACAAGAAGGAGTAACTCTTCCTCCTGCGCTCTGAGTGTGCAAACACTGTCCATATTTAGCATTATTTGTCGTCACTTCTTGCCTCACACGTATTTTTAAATGAACAATCTTTCATGTCTATGCACACGCTAGATATTTTTTATTATAGATACTGCTTTTTTGTATTTTTGAATTGAATAACAATTCCAGATATATTATTCATCGTGTTACACTGGAGGAATAGGAATAACGCAGTCCTGTGAGGACAACTTCACCTTTAACAGTATTTTCATCACCTGATGAACTAGAATTAGACCTGAATCTGAGGAAAAACCAGTGGTTGGGTTATAGATAAAGAAATACAATTTCTGAATATGGAGCTAATATTATGGAAATGTGGTTTTATTTCTAAAGTAATGTCCTGTTTGGTAACAACAGTTAGGTATAACGGAGCGTGTATAGGTCAGTGCAATATGGTCACATGAAAAATAACTAAACAACTGAAATTCCATTCCATTATGTTCCAAACACATTTCTCAGTCAGAACACGATATTACTTTTCTATTCCAAATGTATTATTGTACCATACTATTATACCATAGTGTGTTTGGACTGTAGTGCGTGCCAAAAAGTTAATATGTAATAATAAAGAAATGCATTTATACCTAAGAATAAAACCAGCTCATATATAAATACAGGGAGAAATGTAGGTCTTGAGTCTGATTTTACAATTTTTTATTTTTTATTCTGTATCCTGTGCCTTTAATGTGAATAATCTCATTGTTTCCTGCTGTAAGGTTGCCACACATCTCACTGCATTACATTCTGTGGAACTGTTACTATATGGCAGTAGTAGCAGGTGGGCAATATGAGCCTAGAATTATAACACACAAACACACACACACACACACACACACACACACACTATTCCATCAGGATATATCACAATAAAGATACTCATGATGATATTTTACAGAAATTTCAAAGTAAAAGCGCTTGTTTTGTAGTAAAAACATCAATGATGCAAAATAAAACTATTCTTATGTTAAAAAAAACAAGAAATAAATCTAAAATTAAGTAAATAATGGACAACTGTAATTACAACACCAAACAAGCATATATATATATATATATACACAAATATACATCTATATATACATATATACACATACATACATATATATATATACACACACACATATACATATATATATATATATATGTGTGTGAGAGAAAATTCTAATTGTTCAGCCAACTTTCAAGCTTAACTACCCACATATTCTTATCACCAGAATCTGTGATGACGCCTTACTGTTCATTGTCTCAGTTGTCCTTGGATCTGAGCGGTCTTCAATGAAACCTTTCAACTTAAAACTCATCACTGACTCCACAGGTTCCATCATTGATCGTCTCACCCAATGTCCAACTGACATGCAAACTCCACACAGGAAGACCCTCGGTCAAACCTGGTTACGAACCCCTGTCTTTTTGCTGTGAGGCAACAGTGTCAGCCGTGTGGCCCCACTGTGCTCTTACACACTGTACCTTCGACGCAAATGTACTATTTAGCGGGTTTAGGTTGGGTTAGCACCCCCGCCGCTTTACTACTGAAGGTGGGTTCACACACAACCAAGACCCTGTGTTGTCAGGTTTATAAGCAATTATAGTGATTTAACAGTCATCCTGGTCTGTTCCGCCCCCCTCTGTGTCAGTGGTCAAAGTATAAATACATCATGTCACCTTTAACCGATGGCAGCTCCCTGTCTGGGAGTCAGAGCGACCCGCAGCCCAGCCTGCGCCCTTCGGATGAACCACAGATTTGTTTTGGGATATTTGAATCTGCACTTTCTGAGCAAACTGACAAAAGGTTTGGTTCACGGTAACTTCTCCGCGGGCTTGCAAGTGCTGCATTCAAGGTCAGTGTGACAACAGGTGCTGCTGGGAACAAACCGAACTTGCATGACTGTGTGGCATTTGAGCAGCAGGCCTCGCAGACACTCATTGTCAAGAGAACAGGGAGAGTTATTTGATGCCATGCAGTTATTTCATTCAGTGTGCCATGTATGTTCCAGACAGATTATCTTGTTTTTGTTTGGTGCTGGGGACAAAAGATACTGGATGAATTTAGTGTAGAGAAGTTTGGTTATAAATAGCAGGCAGCTGCACCTTGTCAGTGTCTTTAAGGCTCTGACTTCTAAACAGAGGAACCTCAGCCATTTGCCCTTCACTGTTCTTGTCCCTTGATTTGACAGAGACCTGGAACCCTTAATATAATGAATTATTCTTTACACAAAGAAGGAATAACACGAGCAGCCAGTGGAAGAATGTAACAAAGTACTTTTGTGTCTACCATGATAATTGTCCACTAAATATTGTTGTGGTACCATTTCATTTTGTTCTATACAGCATTTTTTGTTACGTTGCAGATACAGTTTAGAAAACCTACTGTGAGTTATGTTATGAGTCAGTGTGACAGATTACAGCAGTTTAAATGAGAAGCACCTCAAGTGATGACATGAAAATGGCAAACTACTTGATTACTAAACCCGTAATTCTGCTTTTGTTGCTTAATCTATAAACTGCTAAACCAAAAATATTACAGATTATCAAACTACTGCACAGAAAGCATCATGTTCCAATGTATCCTGTTTTGCTAACATGCTAATTTGGCAATAATAATTGTAAGAATTTGTTGTTAATTTACACTTTTTCAGCTATGTTTAGTTTTATTTTGTTGTTTTGATGTGCTTCCTGTCTATGTCCTATTAGATTCCTTTGGTTTTACTTCCCTCACTATGATGAGTTACATCTTGGTTCTGTGGGTTCAGTTTTGACAGTTCTTCTTGTTACTCAGATTCTCCGTGGTGGTGGTACGTGCTGTTATTTTTAACTTCAGTTGCCCGTTCTTCATAAGGATTTTTGGATGCTCTCTCTTCATGACAGAAAGAGCTGGCCATCACAAATCCATATTAGACATGGCAGATACTACTTTGTGTTTGAAGCATTATTTAGAAGACAAATCACCACCAACTCTATGAAACTGTAAAGATTCTTAAATACATATATGTTTCAGACCAAAACTTGGATGACTGAACTACCGTATGCCAGGAGATTACAGAAATCATGGCCTCTGCAAAGTCTTTAGCCCGCTTGACAGTCTGCTACCTCTCGGGCCAACCACCCATTTGCTTAACTCAGAGACCTGCTGTTCATGGATGGTCGGGTTTTCAGATTTTAAGCCGGAGTTTGAGCCGAATTTATAAACTATTTTCTGTCGGACTCCCTTGGTGGTTCATGGA
This sequence comes from Solea solea, assembly GCF_958295425.1. Classification (NCBI taxonomy): domain Eukaryota; kingdom Metazoa; phylum Chordata; class Actinopteri; order Pleuronectiformes; family Soleidae; genus Solea; species Solea solea. The sequence continues at coordinate 33,134,071 of NC_081134.1, read as the reverse complement.
TACTGCATGAGGAAATGAAGACACAGATCCACCCAACAGTCCAGTCATTTCCCCAGTGTTTAGGCGCAGGTTTACAGTAACCTGCACAAGCCACAACTCTAACTTTCCAAAAGTCATCCTGATCTTCAGCCCCATGACTCCAGCCCACAGCCCTGGCCAATGATGCGCCCAAGCTTCAGACTGAGGTTTTCAGTGACCAGCCCAAGCCAAAGTCACACAGGAATAATATATGACCTCAACAGCCCTGTTAATAAGACCCAAACTGCACCTTCAATGACAGTAGCCCAGAGCCAGTGTTGGGGATCAATTTCCTATGGTCCAGTGTGGGTGGTCACTGCTGAATTCACTTCCTCAGATGTCCTGACGGATGCCTACTCTTCTTGGGCCGGGAGGGTCCCCCCATCAAAGCTCCACTGAGCCTCTGTTTTCAGTCTGAACACCACATTCTCCATCTCCAGAGAGACCAGTGCTCAGCTTGTGGACTTCTGCTCTGATGACCACCAAAGCACTCTGGTGGTCACACAGCTTGATGGCCTCAGACAGCATCATTGGCCTCTGGTGAAACCCTGCCTTGGTGGTTCCTGCCTCATAATCTGGTGAGACCCTTTCTGTCTCCCAGGCTCTGCCAGTGGCCTCCTTCTCTGTCTCCTGAATCTGTGTCCCTGGAACGGTCTTAGCTTTGCCGTCACCCTCCTGCTCGTCTTTTGGGAAGGTTCTTGGCAGCCTCTCTGCTTGCTTTGCTCTCAGACCATCCCCCTGAGCTGGATTAGTTTTACCTGCAACTCTTTCCACGCCCTTCAGTGTTTAGTTTGTGAACTTTCCACACTCGTTTTGCCTGTTAATCTTGTTACCACGGAACCCTTCATTTGTATTCTTGTGTTGCGTTTCAGCACCTGTTCTTTCAGTTTCTCAAGCCAGTTCCGCATCTTGGATCCTTCTTTATCGGTGAGATGCTAACAGATGGGACATGGACATAGCCCAATCTAATAGTAATAGTATACTGTATTGTTAATTTCATGGTTGATAACAGCTGCTACTATTTTTCCTTTTTGCACTATTATTTTACGAGTACTCTGCGTTCCCAACTGCATCCGTGTTTTTACTTGTGAAACATTTGAAAAAGAACTAGGTTTGGACCTCACGTGTAGTACTTAGATACTGAAATGACAGACAAGTCAGTGTCTGTGTGTATTTTAAGTTCCACCTGCAACAGATCACACTCATTCAAACCATGAGGTGAACTTCTTTACTGTGAAGCATAGAACTGCTCGTGCAGGACTTTGCAGACGGTTGACTGTGTGCGAGACAAGAACAAGGTGGGGACCAGACACTTTTTGTTAGGTGAGGTGAGCCGAGTGCTGTAGTTTGAGCTGTACAGTATACGATCAATCGTTGACTCGTACGTTTGTGCTCAGGATCCTCCGGAACTCGTCCTTTCCGTGTCACCATGGGGGTCAAAGCTGCACTTCCCAAATATGAAATCTACTTCTACAACACAGTGCTGTGTCTGGCAATGTTCTGGGCCACTAGTTGGATCTTTGAGGTGTCCAGCTGTAAGTACACACACACTTGACTCTCTCTAACATCTTTCACTCCTCCCACTAGACAAAGAAAACGTTATAAGCAACTAATGTTATTTTTACTCTGAGAGTTTCACTTAAAATAGACTATGGGAGGTACGGGGGTTACAATATATGGCCTTGCTTATAGGATGCCAAAAATACTGCGATACATTGCATCATCAACCCTCTATTGGGCTTTATATTGTATCGCCAGATTTCTTGCCAATACACAAGTTTTGTGCTTCCCTTAAATTATTATTGCACGCGCATACAGTTGTTTTAAAACTGCACTCAGGTTGATCCTGAGTGGATGAGCCAGGTCCGGCTTTCACTCTGTATCAACTCACTCGTGGTAAAGTCAACAGTACAGTGAGGGAGTGAAGAGCTGAAGCTATGCAGACCACGCAGAGGAGATCAGGTGTCAGTATTAATACACACAGACAAAAAGAAAGAAAAAAAAAAATAGGTATGAGAGTACAGTTTCACCGTCTCTGTAACAAAGGATTCACACGTGTGGTCAAGAGGAAGGCAATGAAGACGGAAAATGTAACAAGATAAGTTTGTTTCTGGCTGTATGACAGTTTCTCAAGCACACAATAGAGTCTAAAGTGAAGTATTGTGTGGATATTTTGTTATTTTTGGCCTTATCTTCTCAGCAAATGCAAGCAGAAAGTCGTTCAAAACCAGCATGAAACCAGGATGGTACTACTTTGGGAGGAAAATGGTGAGAGGACATTAATACTTCTGTAAAAACAAGACTTCATGAGTGCACAATAACGCCCGTCTAACTTCTCTCTCTGCTCACTGTTCTGCAGGACACGGCCGACTTTGAGTGGATGATGTGGTTTTCCACTTTCAGGGAGCACATTTTGTTTGCTCTCTCTGGTCACGTGCTGTTCGCCAAGATCTGCTCAATGCTGGCTCCACAGGTGCCTCAAAAGTACTGATTAATTTATTGAGCTCCTGTAGGAAGAGAAATGTGCTAAAAGTCAATTTGGGTTTAATGACGCGCGCAGAGCTGCTATTATCATGGAGCAAAAATCAATCACGTTGTCCGCCGTGATGAATTAATCTCACACTACGCTCGTTATTATGAATACTTGGTGACATTTCAAACCCACTTTGTCACCATTTATTTTTACAGCGTTGCACAGCAGCCTTTTATATCACCAGCTAAACTGCAGATGATGAATGGAACCAGGTGGGAAGGAGTTAAATGGGGTGGGAGGGGGCTGACTGTAGATAAATAATAGCAGCAACAAACAGAAACTTCATCTAAATATAGCAACATAACTCATGTCACTATTGTCGGGCCCATTTTGAGTCACGGAGTGAAAACTTATCGTGAAGAATCCATTTTGGAAAACATCTTTTTTTTGTACAATCTAGAAAAAAAAAAGGTTATTGGGCCAAATTGAAAAGAAAAACATATTTAATCTTTAGAGAATAAAGTGGTAATATTAAAAAAGCTGTAATATGAGAATAAAGTCATAATATTACAAGAATAAAGTTGTAATACTGCATTGTAATATGTTGTAATACTATAAATTTGTAATATAAGAATAAAGTCATTATTAGTCAAGCAATTTTAAAATTAAATCAAATAATGATACAAAATCTCGTAATGTTACCGTCGTAAAAACTAGAGAAAGCAATGTAATGATTTTCTTTCTTTGACCATATTCAAACTCAAATGACCAATGAGCATCTAGTCTGGTCAAGAGGGGGCAGGTCTAGAGGAAAAAACAGGGGAAAAACCAACTGTTCATAAGTTGGTGGGCAATATGATCTTGAAATTGACACAATTTCACATAATTTCAAAGTAAAAGTACTTGTTTTAACGATGGAACGATGTATACTTCACAACTGTAAATTAAAACACCAGAAAAACTTATATATGTAACTACATGTTGATAATTAGTATTTTATTCTGTCTATATTCCATCACCTCAGCCCCACACGTTTTCATAGTATAACATGATATTAAGTGACGGACTGCATGCAGTGGGACCACATGTGGCCCGTGGTCCGCCAGTTTGACACCTCTAAAATGTTCTAGTCTAGTGTGTAAGAGTAAGTGATCTAATGGTGAGACTGCAACTTGTAACAAATGGACTCCTCCAACATATTTGGCTGCCCTAAGTACGTATTAAAAGTCTATTTTCATTATATTCTACATGATTATACACTTAAGTACATGTATTCAGTTTCTGCCAAAGAACGAACCCTTACTGGACCTTCAAGTCACACTAATTCTGACTTTTGTATCAACATCACATCAGTGGGCGTAGCTGCATCATGGACTGATTTTTGGACATGTGGTCGTGTGTCTCCCTCACAGTACAGGTCCCTGGTGCACATGGTGTATGGACTGCTGGCTGTGTGGACCAGCATGGGTTGGACGTACGTCTCCCTCATGTTGTCTCACTGCATCCTCCTCTACAGCGTCTCCCTGGTGAAAATTCGCTGGCTTTGCTTCGTCACTGGCTTTTGTACTCTCGCCACGTTCAAGTGTGAACCTTTTGTGTCCTGGCAGGTAAATGAAATTACACAAGGGGGACGTTTTGGTTGAATGTAAAAACAAAATCAGAGTTAATTCTTTGTTTCTTCTCCACACAGGCTGGATTTGTCGAGGGAGACTTTGAGCTACGCCACGTTCTCTTCTACGGAGGATGTGGGTTTACTATCATGCGCTGCATGAGCTTCGCTCTTGAGAATTGTGAAAGGAAAGACGGAAACTACAACATCCTGGAGCTGCTTAAATACAACTTCTACCTCCCCTTCTTCTATTTTGGGCCCATCATGACCTTTGACAAATTTTATGTTCAAGTAAGTTAAACTTTATATCTACCTCAATTATTTTAACAGTTCCCAAAATCTTTGGGGGTTTCACACTTTAAAGTAAAAAGAAATCATTAAAACTGCCGTAAGTTTACTTACTTTTAACTAATTTCCTTGCTATTGTAAACATGCCCCTCCCTCCTTTCTGAGGGAATAGTTGATTCATCAACAGTCGAACCTCACAAGCTGAGAGGACAGCCTCTTTCTGGAGTCCTGGCTCCTGATTAGATAAATACTTGTAAGACATACAAGACTATGACACAGTGAACAAAAACGCTAGATCATCGATAGCTACTAAAATACGGAGCTAAGTACTTCATTGACAACATCAAAATTATTTTAGAAACCATCCAATTTGTAATGTGAGCTAAATTCTTTAGTTTAAGAGAAGCATCACAGAGGTTTGGACTGTAGTTGAGACATGTGTCTGCTGCCCCCCACAGGCCAACAAGTCAGACCTGACTAGAAAAGAGCGGGAAATGTGGAACATCAGTCTGCAGGGCCTGATCCACTTGGGGGTCATCATTGTAGTGGACGTGCTCTTTCACTTCATGTACATCCGGACTATCCCCACCGACATGAAGCTGCTCAGACACCTCTCAGACTGGGCTCTAGGTCTGGAAATGCCTGTCTGCCGCAAAATAGCAAAAGTTCCAAAGTACCAAATGCATGACTGATGTGTTTGTACTGTTTGCAGTGGGTCTGGCTTACTTTAACTTGGTGTACGACTGGGTCAAAGCAGCCATCATGTTTGGAGTCATCAACACAGTGGCCAGACTGGATCATCTGGACCCACCAAAGCCGCCAAAATGCATCACGATGCTCTACGTGTTCGCTGAAACGTGAGTGGGATTTTCCCACAGCTCGATCACATCACGTGGTTCATTATACTCATGATATAAAAACTAAACCTGCTCTATTTCCTCTCTCTGTAGCCACTTCGACAGAGGAATCAATGACTGGCTGTGCAAGTGAGTGCATTAAAGCAGTCGTGACCAGCCATGCTGATGATTTTCATTCTAGTCAACAATAATAGTAACTTAAGAATCAAGAATTTTTATTGCCATTAACGAAATTTTGCAAAAATAATAATAAAATAACAAAACACTTAAATAAGACGCAACAAAATATAAAACTAACTAACTTAACAAAATAATCAAAACCAAGTAAGATAGATTCAAACAAAGTGCTTAACAAGAAGTAGTAAAACAAAGGTGGTTTAAAACCGAACAAGCAGTTGACTAAAAGGTGACAGAGATACAACAATGAACATGAACAAACAAGAACGCACATAATGTATTTCCAAAAACTTTTCATAACAAACTAACTTTTTTAGATGATTTAAAAGAAGCCCGGAGGCTCCTTTTGTTTCACACTGATGGACACTAAACGCACGCATAAAATGCCTTATTTATCTTCACAAAATTGAAGTTTTCACAGAAAGGGGAGTTTAAAAAAGGGCAGAGATATATTATATTAAGTACAAATTTGCTCCAGTCACAATTTATTTGGTGGGGTTGTAATGGTTTGTCATCTTTAAAGAGTGTATCTCACCTATAAAGGAATTTGTAAATGTTGTATTATTGAACTCTTTCTGATCCTTTCGCCCAGGTACGTGTACGATTACCTGGGTGGAAAGCATGACAATGTGGTGGAGGAGCTGGTGGCGACGCTGTGCACCTACGGCGTCGCCGTTCTCTGGCTGGGACCCTGCGAGGTGGTGCTGCTCTGGGCTTTCTTTAACTGGTTCGGCCTCAACTTTGAGCTGTGGACTGCCAAATTCTTCTCCATGGAGCCGTTTGCCTCCATGGAGGTCGGTCAATACTTCTATTTTAGTGTGTAGTAATGGTGTAAAGTGCTTTTTGGCGATTAATCAATTTCATGGAATCACTGCAAAGTGTTCCATCAAAGAAGATCAACAAGAAAGAATTATGTTTGTTTAATGTTTGGGGCTGTAGATGTCAATTGTTTCCAATTGAATTTTTAATTTAAAGTTATTTTTTTTAAACAGATGGAAATGTCAGAAGCCATGTCCCGCAGGATCAGAGCCACCGTCAATACTTTGAACTTCTGGTGCATCGTGTTTTTCAACATCGTGGCACTGAACAGTTTGGACTTTGCCAAGTTGGTCGCTAAACGACTCCTCCTCAAAGGTGGGTGTTGTTTTTATATTATATTAATTTATTGATGCGACATAGTATGGTAAAAGTTTAAAATGGGTTGGTATATTATAGTAATATCATCTCATTAATTCAATTCAGTGTGGTAATTAGATATTACACGAATACCATGTTATTTTTCAAAGTAATATCCAAGTAATGACTAAGTAACATTTCCCGCCATTACCAAGCTATTACCTATGCAACTACTATCATATTGTTGCCGTAAAACTTCAATATTTATAACACTATCAGTTATTCTCTTCATCCCTTCCCAGGTTTTCCTATAACCACCATCATCGTCATGTTCATGACCTACTGCCTCATTCAAGCAATTAAGGAGCAAGAGAGAAAACAGGCCCTGATCAATGACCCTGATCCCCTTCCTCCCGTCCAGCCTCAAAACATCACCACCAGTGTGACCGGTGCTGCTGCAGCAGCGTCGGCTGATACTCAGCCGGTCGCAGATCCCAGTAAGGAAAAGGCAGAGTAGATATTTGGTGTTCGCCATTAAAGGACGCAGCAGTCGACAGTATTTAGTGTTGTAACGTTTGAAGGAATGCTCCTCTGCACAGCCTAAACTGTAAATATGTTTACCATCATTTTACTGTATTTAATGAGGAAAAAGACGATGCAGACAATTAGTTTATCCTTTAAGCTTTGCCTTAAGCGATATCACAAGTAAACTGCAACTTTTTGTTTAGCTGTTAAGAAAAGGTGTGACATTTTTCAAGGAGTTGTTTGTATGAATGACGGTTGGGTTTTTCCACCGAGTGGTTTCTAGACCTCAGGTGTGAAATAAAACAGTGGAGCTTCTTCTGCAGTTTGAGTCAGACATCTTGTGGTTTCTGGTGCGAGGCATTTCTGATCATCACATCTTTGTAGCTCCGACTGTACTTTCACACTAGAAACACTTTGCAATAGATCATATCAAGGATGTTGCTTTCAAGAAACCACTTCGTCAAGTGTTTTATGCATGACTGCTTGGCAAAATTATTTTAAGACACTAATGTTCTTATTTAGATTTCCTTAACTCTATAACAATTGTATTTGTATAATATCAGAGACTGCTGACAACATCTAACCCAAGGATATTTCTATAACTGAACATATCTTTATGACCCAATGTAAATTATGAATTTATGTTTATCAGATATAAACACCTGAACGATACTGGCTGTCAATCATACTGTGTCCACTCATCCGTCTCACTTTATCATCTATTTTACTTTGAGTAGAAAAATGTACAATATTGAAACGCGCAATTGAGAGCATTAACTCCTCAGGAAGCGGTTTACTGACATTATAAATCAAGAAACTTTTAATCAAACGGAACTCTTTTTGGCCCCTGGTCTCCGAGCTTAGTGGAAAACTAAATCCACTTCCTTTAAATGTGGACATGGTTCCTGAGTAAATCAACCTCGGATTATGAACCTCAATTTGGTTTCAGTAAATTGGGAGGTGCTGCCACCCAATGGTAAGTGAAGTTTGACACCCTCTACTTGCCCTAGCTCCAAAAACATTGACAACTGTCTGCAGTATGTACTGTACCTGCTGTCCTGCATCTTGCAGTGGCTTTGCAGCCGAGTCCAGCCGCCCCCAGCTCCAACTATAACATGAGACATGATGAGCTTCTGGCAATCTTTTATTTCATTCCTCTGGCGTTCACCAGCAGAGGGACATTGTGAGCAGCAGCACAACGACTGGCGACAGCAACAAGAAAAGAACAAAACAAAAAAACATGTTACACATTTACAGTTATCTAGAAATGCATTAACTGGTCATAGTAATCTGCCTTAGCTGAAGGTTTCTGATGTTTACCAAAACTTTTCTCAATGGTAACCCAGACTTAACCATTTAAATGCCTTTAATTTAGTTTCACTGTAGGATAACACCACACGTTTGTCCAACACTTAGCTGCTAAAGTGGTTTGCATTTAACTATATGTGATTGTTTGATTCACATGCAAGCAGATAAACTGAGTCAACACAACTTCTGTCCTTAATCTCTATGCACAATCAAGTTCGCATTCAGAGTTCAAAAGTGACATTTTTTCCACCATTAACTAGTCATAATACAATCTCGTATTAAAAGGGTCTTGACACAACTAGATCTGGTGAAAAATCTAAAATATTGACGTTAATGCAATTAAAGAATTTCAAAAAAACTACTTGTCAAAATAACATTCATCACAGAACCATGAAAAAAAAGAAAATATGTAATAATATAATTTTAGTGTTGTGCTGATTCATGTGCACATACAGTTTTGTGATGTGTGGGGGTGGGTCAGTGGGGGCAGGGGGTTCTGGGTTGAAGAAAGTCCCTGGCTTTAGGTGGTAAAGTCCATTTTGTTTAAATAAAACTGGATCTATGTCCATGTCCTATTGGGCAGAGAGGCGGAGCAGCCATTGAGGCATGTGTATATTTTGGTAGGCTCCGGTCCTTCAGGTCCAACACCTAAGAAAAAAAGTTAGCACACTTTCTGCTGAAGTAAATACGGATTAAACAAAAGTGAGTATAAGCTGAAAGAACGTACCTGAAGACATCCCGTGGCAAAGGAGTCATCGTAGAAGGGTCCTTGGGCAAGGTCCTCATTACAGCGATCCATGACGGGACTTCTCCAGGTTGTGGTGTCCAACATGGAGTCCTCTGATGCTGCCTTCATCACCTCTTCAAAACAAGGTAGATTTTGATAAGTCAGAAGAAAAAAAGGTAAACAAACGACAGAAACCCTAAGGTAGCTCACCTGGTCAAGGGTCTTCTCACATCCAGTCAGGGTCCACCGATGGATGCCCTCCCCAGTCTCTACCTGGCTTTCCTATTCTACACTGACAGTTTGCCAAACTACCCCTGCCTCCAACCACAATTCAATATCAGAAGACCAAGCCTCAAGTCCTGTAGATTTCTTTACAAAAACAGATATCGACTAGCCCTTTGAGATGATGCCAACCCAATGTCTTGGTTGGCTGCATGAAAAACTGCCAATCTCACAGTTGCCCAGGCAAAGATCCTTCCAATTCTGTAACCTCACCACAAAGTTTCTCTGCTTAAACCCTCATTTTGCTAAGCATGAAATCAATTCCACTTTCCCTCTCAGACCTCATTCTCTCCCTGCAGCCTTACAACACCCATTGCTGTCGTCGTAAAATCGGCAAGAGGCAGCGGTCTCACAATTCAGAGCTTCTTATGTGTTTAGCAAGATGTAGCGCTAGACCATTGACAAAGCAGACCCCTTAAAATGCTTGACCCTAATTTGACCAAATGCTTCATTTTGTCTAAAAGTGACTTACATGGCAAACATGTTCACTCCAATTGTTTTGGAGGAAAATAAATGCATACCATGACAGGCTGAGTCACAAAATCAGATGGATCCTTGTCCGATTTTGGAAACTGCACAGCCATGGTGTGCCAGTCAGTCAGGATTTGTGGCCAGATTCCATCTCACACACACACGAGGAGGGGAAGGACAAAAGGCCCAACCATCTTACGAGTCGACTCAATTTACCTTCTTCTGTTGTGTGAAGGAGAACCAGCTCATTTAATCCTGACTGATTTACAAATTGAGCAATAAAGTTGCTCAAATACTAACTCTGTTGTTCATGCCAAGAGCATGTGATCTTTAGCATGGTTACCCAAAAGGTTAGAGGTCAGGTTACTGACCCCAAAAATGTAGAATTCAATTTTTTTTTGTCTTGTAAACTGATGAAGCATTTGGGTAAATTGGATCAGACATTTTAAGGTGTCCACTTTGTCACTAGTCTAACGACACGTCTTTCCCAACACATGAAGATGCAGTAAATCAGGATATGGCTACCTTTAGCAGATGTGACAACAGCGGTGGGTGTTGGAAAGCTGCAGGGAGAGAAAATGAGATCTGGAGACAAGTTGGAGGAATCATTTAATGCATAGCTCAACAAGAGTTAAAGAGGGAAACTTTAGGGCAAGTGTCAAAATCAGAGCAAGTTTGCCAACACACCTGGGAGATTGCAGTTTTCTCATGCAACCAACCAAGAGATTAAGATTAAGCATCATCCTAATGACCTCACAAGCTGCCTAAACTGTGAAATCAAGTGGCCGTCAATGTCACATTTTCATTTTGCAAGAAAGTCATGGATGCTGGGATTACAGACACTTGTTAGCTGAAATTAGTGTCTAGTGTGTGGTGAGGTGTAAGTCCTATGCTACCGTATCAAATCAAATCCTAGCAAGCCAGTTGCATCTATCAGTACAAAGGTCAAGACTAAATTAAAGCCATTTAAAAAAATTAAGGTCCCAGAATTTCCTGCAGAAATGTATTTACTTTAAATCATTTATTTAGATTGAGACCCTGACTCACTCTCAGAGAGGATGGCTGGACAGACAAGACAGACACTATGACATGGCATGTGTCAGTGTGTAAATAAAGGCCTTTGCACTAACATTGTCTTATCGTTAGATGCAAAATTACTTTTGAATTAATTGGGACAAAAAGCATGTCACAAAGGCCTTTAGACTTACCTGGAAAAAGTTAAAATTGTATCCATTTAGAATATTTTAATCATTTATTTTTTAATACGGTCAGTCTAATTGATAAAATTTGGCAATCTTCAGGCATACATTTTATGCACCTTTCTGGACCCGTAAAGCCAATTAGTTTCTTAGACTGGGCCCAAAAGGTCAGATTAACATCAGTCATCACACATACTCAATCAAGTGACCAGGAAAATGTAGGAAAAACAGATCAGAAATTAGACTGGCACAGCAGCCAAGACCAAGCACAATCATGACACAGCGGCCATGAAGAATCAAGAGACGGATGTGAAAAAAGCTCAGGTTCAGTCATGGCACAGCAGCCAAGCAAGAAAAACTGCATTTACCTTTTAAAAATATTTTAACGCAACTCAAACGCAATGTATTAAGACGAATATGCAGTGATGGGTGGTCGTCTTCATTGGAGAAGCTGAAAAAGATGCGGAGGCATCCACGTTTGTAGATCCACCAGGAAGTAAAATGACTAGACGCGCAATGATGATGGTCAATAAGGTGGGACGTACGATAATACAAACGTATGTAATACAAAGGTAATGGCATGGCGGCCATGGCACCCAAAAATTGGACATTGGGGATGAACAACAGAGTTAGTATTTGAGCAACTTTATTGCTCAATTTGTAAATCAGTCAGGATTAAATGAGCTGGTTCTCCTTCACACAACAGAAGAAGGTAAATTGAGTCGACTCGTAAGATGGTTGGGCCTTTTGAGTGGGGATACGGCGGCCACCCAGAAATACATGACACCTACTGTTTGAAGATCTTCATGAAGATCAACCTGGGAAAAAAAAAAGAAAACAACTGAGTCCAGTCCCAAACCCTGACAGTTCGATCTCCTGCAGGGAAGTAAAGAAATTAACATAATCACAAGCAATTGTAAAATAAAGCTGATGAAGAAAGTGTCAGTACCTCATACAGCCACACTTGTTTTAAACACAGCATTAATATAACCACAAATGTATATAAAAGGTTGATATCAGTTCAACAAATTGATTAGCCTTAAAGACTGGTTGAAGTAGTAAATTGTCTCCAACTTACCTGTTTCTTTAAAGTCCGACCAGGTATCCACGAGCAGGTAGCAGAAGTTTGTTCCTTTAAAATAAAAGTTTGTACTTTAATGACTACATTAAAAGTTTATATAGATAGATAGCTGGATAGCTCTGTAACCCTGAATCTGCCTTAAAATATTTAACATGTTAAAAAATGAATAAATCTCTCATCAAAAAAAAACACAATATAGTAATGACATTGATGGCAAAAGTGAGTTAACAGCAAGGTGGCCATTTTAACTTGTTTAGTCTCATCCAACCATTTTAATAATGGATTGATTGGTTTGAGTGTTTCAGAGTTTGTTTCTTCTTAAATGTGGATATTCCCTCATTTCTTTGCTCCACATAATTGAATTCACAAAATTTTGGATTGAGACTATTATTGAGCTTTGAGAAATAGCAATCAACATTTATATGGAACAAACGTTAATAAATCACATATTAACCAATTCATTAAAATGACAAATTGCAGTCCTATTTTGCATCAATAATTTACCTGCTGAGACCTGACAAAATTCCATCAGCCACAGTAAACCAAATAAATCAGCCAATGTTGGTTCAAATATTTCTTTATGTTGGTACAAGGTATGGACAACAATAAGATAATAATTAAACTAATTGAGCCTACAATGAGCCAGAATTAAGATTACAATGGAGGCACAGCTTGGCTAACATTGAGCCAAGGCTAATTTTGAGGAAACAATTGAGCTAGCAATTGCGCTTGCAATGAAGCACAGCTTGATCAGAATCTGAAATTGAGCAAATAGGCTGCCAGCCATTTTCAGAGCATTGGTCAAATTGACATCTATAGCAGTCAATGGCAGTCAATGAGTTAAGGGATAATTAAAACTCATTGGCTGCCATTAACTGCTATAGAGGTCAATTTGGCCACTGCGTTGAAAATGGCTGGCAGCCAATGAGTTAAGCTGATAATGAGGCACAGCATGGCTAACACTGGGCAAAGGCTAATTTTGAGTATAAATCAGCCAACAGAGTCTTTTGTTTTAGATCATATTTTTCAAATAAACTGAAAAATGTCATTGCATTTTTACCTTTCATTATATTAAGGGCTTTGGTGAAGGAAAGAAACTCAATAAATCTAGGTTTCACATTGATATATTTACATTTGTGTATGTAAAATTTCCCAAAGATTAGAATATTGTTTACCAGAAAGTCCCATTCATTATTAACCATAGCAACACCATAAATAGTGTCCTCTTTAGAGAAGGGCTCAAGTCAGATCTTTATGTACAGCCAGACATGAATATCAGTCCAAAGTGCTTCAGAGGACATACATTGAAAAAAATAAATGATCCGAGGTTTCAATATTATCACAAAATACACATTTACACACCATTCAACATTTTTAAATGTACTTCATTTGCTTTTGGATTTATGGGAAATTTTAAGTATTTGGATCCCAAAGAATACAGAATATCCTTGGAGAAGATTTGTTTGATAGAGTTTCGAAATGACAATAAAGGGTGTGTGACGTTATCAAACCTCATTAGGGTTCGAGCAACTTGGTTGCAAGAACCCTATTGAAACTGTGAAGATTATTCTTTTTATTATTATTATTATTATTATTCCTCTAAATGAATCGCCTTTTTGAGGCCTTTCCCATACACGAAAACTCACCAATTTTTGCGAGTGCATCAAACCTGGTGTAAATTTACGTCTGAAAGTACTTCGGGGACACTGCGTACAAAATTGGAAGTGGGCGGGGCTTACGAAAATGAAAAACAGCTTTCATCAGGCTGATTTTTCTCGTGTTTCACGTACATGCACGAAAGTTGGTACACATGTTAAGCATGTCAGGACGGTCCAAAAATGTCGTGCTGGCGCCGCTGTAAATCCTACAGGAAGGCCGCCATCTTTGGTTGAACGGCCATTTTTGGCCTATTTTGGCCATTTCGCACCATCGGTATTTGAACGAACTTGTCCTAGAGCTTACATGGGATCACGTTCAAACTTGGTGAGGTCACTGTGGACAAGTTGGGGATCTAACGATGCTTATGGTTAGTTGAAATGTCGCATGGCGTACGAGAAAAGGGCCGGCAAAGTTGGCGAAAATTTGTAATTTCTCGCTACACGCAACGAAACTCTTATAACTTTGTGATGGAAGGTCCGATCGTAACCAAACTTGTGGCGATCGATGATGGGCCCTTGCTGAAGATGCCTATGCAAAAACTGTTAAGTTTGTAAACATCGCCTCCTGGTGGTGGCAGAAAATCTAAAAAAAAAAGTTACTTTTACAATTTCGGGAATAACTTTTACAGAAATGATTGTATCAAACTCAAAATTGGTTAAAAGATTCTAAACACAAGGTAGACTATGCGTGCTCAATATGATGGCGTATCGTTACATGATGTTGCCATGGTAATGATGCAAAGTCGGATTTTTGCGACAAAAAAACAAACTGCTACCACTTTGCGAATCCTAGTCCAATCTGAACCAAACTTGCTAGGATTGATGATAGTCCGGCCCTGAAGACACCTATATGAAAATATTCACTTTCAAAAACAGCACCCCCTGGTGACGGAGACAATATGACCTCTGGTATTTGAATGAATTAATCCTAGAGTTCTTGTGCGATCACCTTTAAACTTGGTCAGGTCACTGTGAACCAGTTGAGGAACTTAAGTTATCAAAAGTTTTTTAAAATGTCTCATGGTGTACGAGATAGGGGGCGCCAAAGTGGGTGTAAATTCCTATTTTTCACAACAAAAAGCGAAACTCTTATAACTTTGCGATGGAAGATCCAATCCCAACCAAACTTCCTATGATTGATAATGGGTAGTTGCTGAAGGCGACTATATTGCCGAAAACAATACATTTTGAAAACAGCGCCTCCTGGTGGTGGTAGAAAATACAAAAAAAAAAAAACTGTCACAACTTTGCCAATCCTGGTCCAATCTGAGCCAAACTTGCTAGGATTGTTGATAGTCTGGCCCTGAACAAACCTATGTGAAAATATTTCATGTCAAAATCAGCGCCCCCTGGTGAAAGTGGACGGGCCAAAAAACTGCTCCAACCCCTAAAACTTGTGGTCCTGAGGAGCACGTTTAATGTTCATGCACGAAACTTGGTACACGCGTTCCTTAGGTCGGGCCGGTCAAAAAAGTCAGCGTAGCCTATGCTCTAAAACGAACAGGAAAGCCGCCATCTTGGATTGAAAGTAAATGCTTTGCTGATTTTGGCCATTTCGCACCAATGATATTTGAACAGATTTGTCCTAGAACTTTCATGGGATCACCTTCAAACTTGGTGAGGTCACTTTGGACAAGTTGAGGATCCAAAGGTATCAAAATCTATTCAATAGATATTATGACGTAAGAGTAAGGGGCCGGCAAAGTTGGTGAAAATTTTAATGTTTCGCCACAGGCAACAAAACTCTTATAACTTTGCGATAGAAGGTCACATCCCAACCAAATTACCTAGGGTTGATGATGGACCATTGCTGAAGAAGTCTGTGAAAAAAACGTAAATTTTGAGCACAGTGCCTCCTTGTGGTAACAAAATATACAAAAAAAAACAATTTCGGTTATAACTTTTACAGAGTTAATCGTATCAAACTCAAAAATTGGGAAAACATTTAAAACACATGTTCGATGATGCGTGCTTAATATGATAACAAATCGTTCAACGGTGTTGCCACAGCAACACTGCAAAGTCAGATATTTGTGACAAAAAACAAACTGCTACAACTTTACGATTCCGAGTCCGATCTGAACCAAACTTGCTTGGATTGATGATAGTCCAGCCCTGAAGACGCCTATATGAAAATATTCACTTTCAAAAACAGCGCCCCCTGGTGACAGCAGACACTATGACGCCTGGTATTTGAATGAACTAGTCCTAGAGCTTTTGTGCGATCACCTTTAAACTTTGTGAGGTCACTGTGGACAAGTTGAGGATCTAAAGTTATTAAAAGTTTTTCAAAATGTCGCATGGTTTTCGAGATAGGGGGCGCCAAAGTTGGCGTTCATTCATATTTCTCACAACAAAAGGCAAAACTCTTACAACCCGTAAAACTTGTCCTCCTGAGGATCACGTTGAATGTACATGCATGAAACTTGGTACTCACGCGTTCCTTAGGTCCAGACGGTCAAAAAAGTCAGCGTAGCCGAAGCTCTAAAGCGAACAGGAAAGCCGCCATCTTGGATTGAAAGTAAATTTTTGGGAGATTTTGGCCATTTCGCACCAATGGTATGTGAACTAACTTGTCATAGAGCTTTTGTGCGATCACCTTTAAACTTTGTGAGGTCACTGTGGACAAGTTGAGGATCTAAAGTTATTAAAAGTTTTTCAAAATGTCCCATGGTTTTCGAGATAGGGGGCGCCAAAGTTGGCGTTCATTCATATTTCTCACAACAAAAGGCAAAACTCTTACAACCCGTAAAACTTGTCCTCCTGAGGAGCACGTTTAATGTACATGCACTAAACTTGGTACTCACGCGTTCCTTAGGTTGGGACGGTCAAAAAATTCAAAGCAGCCTAAGCTCTGAAACGAACAGGAAAGCCGCCATCTTGGATTGAAAGTACATTTTTAGCAGATTTTGGCCATTTCGCACCAATGGTATGTGAACGCATTTGTCAAAGAGCTTTAATGGGATCACCTTCAAACTTTGTGAGGTCACTGTGGACAAGTTGAGGATCCAAAGGTATCAAAATCTTTTCATTAAGTATCACGGCTAACAAGAAGAAGGGCGGCAAAGTTGGCGAAAATCACGATTCCTCGTAACACACAACAATCTCTTATAACTTTGCCATGGAAGGTCAGATATTAACTAAACAAGTGACAATCGATGATGGGCCCTTGCTAAAGATGTCTATGCAAAAACTGTACATTTTGAAAACATCGCCCCCTGTTGACGGCAGACAATATGACGTCTGGTATTTCGCTACAACAACAAACTCTTATAACTTTGCGATGAAAGGTCAGATCTTAACCAAACTAGTGACGATCGATGATGGGATCTTGCTGAAGATGCCTATGTAAAAACTGTACATTTTAAAAACAGCGCCTTCTGGTGGTAACAGAAAATACAATTTCACAATTTCCCTTATAACTTTAACAAATTTCATTGTATCATACTCAAAATGAATGAAAACATGTAAAACACATGGTAGATGATGCTTGCTGAATATGATAACAAATCGTTCAACGGTGTTGACATAAGAACACTGCACAGGACCCACTCTACTAAGTGGTTTGTCAGTGCAGTAACCTTTGTTCGCCACATGATGGAGGCATTTGCCTACAAATCTATCAAATCTAACATTTACAGTTTCTCATGCTGCTCTAATTGGGATTGTTGTATCCACTTGAAACTTGATATGTGAGACCTCAGACTCGCACTGAACATGTCTGTAAAACGTGACCTCTCCACAGGAAGTAGACACGCCCAAAACAGGAAGTAAAGTGTAACATTGTCTGATATGCACAAACCTTGATATGTGAGTCAAGGGACTGTCCCTGAACACGTTTACGGACACACCTTTCACCCAACAGGAAGTCACTCTGACTTTGCTGCTGGGGATATTGAGCAAAGACTTAAGACTTCATCTGTTTGACATAACAGATTGTACCAAACTCATTTAATATAACGCTCTTATGTTGAGTGTGCATAATTATCATGTATGAAATATGAATATAAAAACACTTTTGCACCACAAACATGCAGAACACTGATTTTACTACACTTCAAGAAAATGTATGCATTAGGACAACTTTACAACTGCAGCTCACATGACATAGCCAAAAAAAACAACCAGGAAATTGAAAGGAGTACAATTTCACAAACTTTTATTTAGATTGCAAAATAAAAATAGCCATTATTTCTGACATACTTAATACTTCAGTAAGTGTAATACACATGGTAGAGAATTCCAACAGTATACACATTGAGCAACAGTGGAGAGAACTCCACTGTTTAAAAAGTTTAAGAACAAGAAGATATCTCAAACAGAACCAGAATCAAACATGTGCAGCCATCTGCCTTGAATGGTTGGGGTGGAAAAGTGAAAGAGGTTACAGGGGAGATGTGGGGGGGCAAAAAGAGGGGAAGACAAAGTTATAATGGAGGAGCAGGGTAGAAAGAAGAGAGAGAGGGACATAGACATACATAGACAAACAGCAAATGCATGACAGTGTTGGACATAAATTTATTCAAACAGTAACATAATTGTTTTATTACATTGTCTTCATGATGTGACATAAATACAAATTTAAATAAATATACACAAACACAACCTACAACCCAGAATACACAGGTATCTGCACAGCAAAACAAATAGGTAATTAAATAGGTAAAAACAACAATATCATTACACTAACAACAATATCAATACAACAGCAATTTCATAGTGTATTAACACATTTTATACAAAAAACACAACAGCAATTCATGTATAGCAATAACACATTTCATACCACAAATACAACAGCAATTTCATAAACAGCAATGACACATTACATACAACAAGTACAACAGCAATTTCATATACAGCCATAAGACATCTCATACATTTCACACATTTAAATTCATAATGTAGTAACACATGCCCACAAACTATTCATCAAAGAGACTGAAAACAACTAAAACATTGATTATTCCAGTTGTCGTTTTGGGTCAAGCACCCACAATGTGGAGGCACAGACTGTAATCACTTCAATAAACATAAGACTGCCTCATGATCACTAAAGTATGTAGGCAGCACTAATGATTCTGCCCCATTATCTGCTCTTTTAACGTAAATGTGATCAATTAAAGTGCCCTTCTCTGTTGTTGCTTTTGTTACAATTTGCATATATCCTTTCGCTGTTAAAAGTGGACAGGTTGCTGATAATTTCAAAATATCATCATTAAAGTCTCCCATGACTGCAATGGTTCCATTTACTGAATCCAGCCAATCAAGAAAGTTGCCTAAATTTGTCTTAAATAATGTCATGGGATAACATGGTGGTCGATATATAACTGCAATAACTAGATTATGTGAAGTAAATTTGGACACTATGCACTCCAAATTAAAAGGAGGAACTTCTTGTATCTCAAATTCTGTGTTTGGTGCAATATAAATGCCAACACCACCATGTAGTTGATCTTTTAATGTAACTAGTCTGGGGTCATCACTACTGTAAGATGAACTGCGTGAACAACCATAAAATCTATAACCCTCAATATTTATTGATTCCATTGAAAAATCTGCTGCTAACCATGTCTCAGTGACAGCAATACAGTTCAGCTGTAACTGCTGTGTACACAACACCAAATCTGGCACATGTCGAGTCAATCCCTGCACATTCATCAAAAAAACACCAAACCTGCTTGCCCTCAATTGCTGCCCTAATAAACTATCAACTAAGAATGGAGACATTGTTTGGATTGCATCTTTAATGTCACCCCTACAATAAATCTTCTTCTCGTCAAACTGTTCAATAATCAAACCTGACAAACTCCTGACTCGACTTAGAGCAACATACGCCTGTCCAGCTGCAAATATCTTGTCAAAACAAACAACAACATTATTTACTGTGATGCCCTGAACTTTGTGTATTGTACACGCCCATGCTAACTTAAGTGGGTATTGACGTCTCAAACCACCTTTCTTACAAGCTCTCTCCTCCTCTGGAGCAATAGCTGTAGAACCTGCTACATCAGCTGAAACACTTGGTGATTGTCGTCTCCTCTCTGCACCTACATTCTCATCATCAAATTTAACATAAACCTTTATTGGAAACTGAACACGCTCTGATTTGACGATACGTGTTACAACACCACAAGCTCCATTCACCAGGCCATCACTCACATCAACATTTTGGCACAACATCACACGTGCACCCTCACCTAACAACAACTGTTCAGCCAAATAAGTATTCTTAGCTTTAGCATGATGGCCTTGAATTAATTCCAACTTCCCTGTTCTCCTGTTGTTCTGAAAATCCTGAGCTTCAATAGTGACATAGTCACGACACACATCATACAAACGCTGAATATTATGTGCATTGACTTGTTGATTTGTCGCATAAATGTGTAAAGCTGAGCTGACTTCACCAGTTTCACAATGTTTTAAAGTGTCAACATCACTTCTTAACATTGGTGTCCCTTTGCTATGAATCCTAACCCTGTTCAACAATTCCGCAAACGCACTGTCTTTTTGCCTGATTACTTCTGTTAAATGCACAACTGAAAACAAAGACCACAAGTCAATATTCAAATCCTCCACATACAGGGGTTTTCCTCTTACTGGAGGTAACTGGTAAAAATCTCCGACAGCAATGACACAAATGTTTCCAAATGGGAGGTTACCACTCTGTTTCATTTGCCGTAATCTACCGTGAATATATGCCAAAAGATTGGCATTTACCATTGAGATTTCATCTATTATCAAAATTTTCAAATCAGTGAACTTTGCACGGAGAGAATTGATCTTTTCTTCACCTAGTGGACTGTACGGTAAGCGTACATCAACTCCAATACTGAATGTGTGGTGAATTGTTGCTGCATTCAGATTGTATGCAGCAATACCTGTTGGTGCAGTTATTAAAACACTCACATTGTCAGGATTACTGCACAACGGTGATAATAACCTCATTGACTCGTACTGAATAGCTTTGATTAAATGACTTTTACCAGTTCCAGCACCACCTGTAATAAAGACATGTAGAGGAGGTGGATTTTTCCCTGAACACTTATCTAAACACCACTGCCGAGTTTGATAAAAAACACGCATCTGTGTATCATTCAAAGACCTAACCAATGACAAGCCATCACTCCTACACATTACATTGTTCATTTTTTCCAAATGTTGTACCTGTTCACGATTAACAGCTAAATCTGGAATATGCTCCTGCTGATCGACCTCTGCTTCCTGTCTCTCTGCCATTTCCTCCACAGCCTCTAAACGTTCCAACTCCTGTTCTGGACACAATTGACACCACGCATCTTCTTCCACACCATCTAAATTAATCCTATTTTGAATATCGTCTAACATGTCTGCATCAACTTCAAACCTGCTCCTATTATCATCAACCACTGTTTTTACTTGATGTACAGATCCGTCACACAACACAACATTACCATTGTTATAAAACTGTTGGAATGTTTCAAAACCCTCTGGTTTTAACTGCTCATCAACACGATATGGCATGAACAACTGTAATCTACTCAAATGAAACAATTCTGGATTTTTTGTTACTGAGAACCGAGCATAACGCACTACAGCAGGTTCTGTTCTGACTCTCTTTGTAACAAAACCACAATTGTTGCTCAACGCAATTTTTGTTTTACAGTTTTCATTTTTACTTAATACCCGATACTCTGAAGCAAATGTTGCAATACACATGTCATTAAATATGCTATCATTGGGCCTGTTCTTATACCTGTCAACCAAACTGGTCATCCACATCTCTTCTGTGTTAATATCATTTGTAGCTGCCCTTTGTTTTAACACATTTAAAGGCAAACTCATCTTTACTACATTCTCCCCTGTTGGTACAAACATGACCTTCCTAGAACACTCCTTCAAATGCATATTAGTCAACCTATAAACTGCTTCCTGAGCACACACATCCCTGTTGTGTAAATAAACACCACCTAGTTTTTTTAGAGCCTCTTTAGCACTAACATTACCATCTTTAGCTGCTTCCCTTTGGGCATTTGATAATAACAAACCCATTTCCTTTTCTGCCTTTGAAATGTATGAAATGATATACACAACACATGCATAGGCATCCACCACATACTGAATGTCCAAGTTTGCATTCCAACACTTCAAAAGTTGCTTATTATACTGATTAACCCAAGCCTCTTTCACCTGCCTCTTTAACACTACTTTGGTACCTGTAGTCGTTCGATTGAATGCATCTTCAAATGCTTCCTGAGTTACATTTAAAGTTTCAAACAACTGCTCCACTGTATCAAAGCTCTGATTTTCATCCGACAGTGCTTCCTTAATTTTTGCCAAAATTTCATGAGCCCTTACTTTACGCGCCTTCCTTTCTTCAAAATCACGCTCTTTACATTTAAGGCACACAGTCTCTGTTGAATCAGTTTTTTCACAATTACATTTTTCTATCTCCTCATCAACTTTAACACGACTAATAAATGTTTGTGCAGATGCTGGCCTCGGAAAATTAAAACGGCACACTGTGTTTTTCTTTTTACATGTTTTAGAGTGGCGCTTTGAATGCACCTGCACAGATGACACAATGTCCAATAATGTGTCATCATCAGAGGGTAGTTCACTTGTAACATATTGGTCAATAAACTCAACTACCTCTTCATCTGAGTTTTGGTCAATTAAGGGAGCATTCTCAATCCAAAACAGGCAATGTACATGTGGAGACCCGCGCTGCTGAAATTCAACACGATAAAAATAGTCCTTAATTTTACCTATAGGGTTTGAGGGAGACATAAGGACTTCCCTCAAAAAACAATGCCATCGAAAATCAAACATTCTAGCTGCAGTTACAGGATTACGACGCAACAACTCACATTTGTCTGCCCACTGTAACTCCTCAGCTGTCTGTTCTCTCCCTTCCTGTTTCAAAATACTACCGAGTAAGTTTGTCCAGCGCATGTCTGCTGCAGAAAATGAACAAAACCAAGTGGGTACACCAAGCTGACGCACACATGCAAGTAAATCACGCTGCGCTGCCTGCCAAAATGAAGGAGTGCCTCTAATAGGCTTAAGGAAACGATAACCATCATCAAACTCTAACAACTTCCTTAAAGACTCCTCATTATTCACCACATCTCTAACTCTTTTAGGAACATGACTTCCTTTGCCTTTCCTCAAAGCTATAGACACATTCGACACAACCTGCTCCAACTCTGACATGTACTGTGCAAAAAAAATATACTCCACATTCTGGGCAAACCTGCCATCAGCATGAAGAATGCGGTTATTGAAATAGCGCGACAATGTCAACCGATGCTCTCTATTGTCATGAAACACAGAATGTCCCTGTGGAAACAACACTGGAAAACATTTAGCTTCATTCTCACGATTAGAAAGTAACTTCACAGGACTGTTACCTTCTGCTGGAGCCACATTAAAAACACCCTCATAATACTGATCAAGTGTTTCCTGACCAATATCTACAGGCATGAGACAAGTGTCCTGAAACATACAATGTTGCTGCCTGTCATGCAACAGTTCATCCTCACCTTCATCCACCTTGGCAGGTGTTTCATCCTTTCCAACACAAACATCACTATCCTGTACTACACTCTCATTCTCTTGTTCGCGACAAAAGTCATTCAGCCAGTCTTCATTAAAATCAACATCTTTATAGTACATGTTATTCTGTTTCAAATACGACAAAGCCTGCCTTATACGCATTGTATCAACATACTGATACTCATAATGTCCTTTATACGTTAGCTTACGCTTGAGTTTCACACGCAACAAAGACCCCTCCATGTTTGAGCGAGGAAGCAAATTATTTGTCTCCACAATATTTGCTGGGACACACGTCACTGGTCCATGAACACCGTTTTGTCCTCCTTTAGGCAATGCCAACACTTTCATAAATGGAATGTGCAACGCTATCAAATGTTGCTCTAAACTGTTCAAACAAGCCAATTCAGGAGGAACATCATGAACATCTAAATTATTAACAACACACTCAGGAGGAATTTGTTTATTATTTATTTTGGAATGACACGTACGACAAATCCACAACTGACCTCTAGGTGACTGTAACAACTGGCATGGACTTACACAAATCTCATTGCATGTATGCAAATATTTATCTGAAATACATTTGTCTGCAATTAACGCCATGTCGTCACTGTTATTATAATTGCTTCTTTTACAGCTCAAAACCTGATATTGAAACAACAACCTTTGACACACACAGCACACAAAATCTGGTCCATCTTTAACTTTACACAAAAATTGCTGTATTACAAAATCAAAATCTGCTGGCTTGTTTTTTAACTGCTGCCTTTTCACTTTGTTGACTGCTTTAACACGCAACTGGATCTCTGGATCACTTTGATACTTTTTTTTGCTCAGCTCTTTTTTTTTCTGTCTATGTGTTAAATCACTTGTATATTGTACTTTGCTTTTGGCTTTCAAACTCTCTCTATACTCAACATCTTGCTTATACTTCATTTTACTCACTGTTTTAACCATCTCCCTGTGATGAATATCTTGCTTATATTTTTTTATGCTAAAGGCTTTAACCATCTCCCTGTGCCTAACATCTTGCTTGTATTTTATTTTGCTACCTGTTTTAACCAGCTCCCTGTGCCTAACATCTTGCTTGTATTTTATTTTGCTACCTGTTTTAACCACCTCCCTGTGCCTAACATCTTGCTTGTATTTTATTTTGCTACCTGTTTTAACCACCTCCCTGTGCCTAACATCTTGCTTATATTTGATTTTGCTATCTGCTTTAACCATCTCCCTATGCCTAACATTTTGTTTGTACTTTTGTACACTACTCTGATTACATTTGTATCTAACCATTGCATCTTCATGATATCTACGTTTAGACCTTTCTTGACGTTTCAGCTTCTGTAACACATTTTCTTTATATTTAATTGTATTTTGATAGAAAACTTTCTTTTTCAAATACTTTGAAAAACAATAGTTTGTGTTTGTGGCAGTTGTCTCTACCTCTACATCACAGTGTTGTCTAAGATTGTAGCCTGTTGTAGCCTCACCTACTTTGCAGTAACCATAACAAAACTGTGACTGTGGCTGATGAACACAAACAACAGTCTCATAGTGGTTACCATTGACATTATCTAAGTACACTGCCTGACTGGAAAACTGCCTATTCTTACAACTATATTCAAGCCAGCGATCACCAATGTAAGTGAAAATGGAAACTCCTAAACAATCTGCTGCTGCTTGAATCTCAACCTCTGTCGCCCAACTGCCGACATAACGCATCCTTGACTTACTGACATAATCTGACACTGACGAGAACTCACTTCTCAAAATGCTGTCATAAGCTACAGCATTGTCTTCTAATTGTTTAACTACAGCTAATCTAATTTTCCTGTGATTCTTTTGTGAACCACAAACAGCTTGACTGACTGATCTAAAAAAACAGTTGCCATCACCAACTATTGTGTCCTTTTTGCACGGAGCCCCCAACACACCAACTATTGAAAACACATCGTCGACTTTCTCTGACTCAACATGTAATTTGTCACATAAAGTTCGAGCTACATCATTACGAACAGGGTTAAACACCAACTCCTTAACTGTAACCTCACTAACAAATGCTACATCTGAATCAACTGGGTCACTCCTTTTAAACCTCTTTGAGGTACGAGTAGGCATTGTAGTAGCCTTGCGCTTTGCACCAATCTTCCCTGAAGATGACTGGCTAGCACCACCATCTACTTTCACAGTGACACGAACACCAGCAATCTCAAACAACTTCTGTGTCCCTCTGAATCCTGCAGCAAAACAGCTAACATGCTGAATCAAGTGTTCAAGACTACTAAAATACACAACAACACTCTTTCCGTTGGGATGCACCATCCCATCTGCACTGCGTGCATGAGAGTCAACAACAGCAAACCGTTCCCCTTCCCTAATAATCCCACAAGTACGGGATAACAATGTGAAAAAGCATGTGTCATATTCCATACACATCTTTTCCAAACCGTCCTTGAGAGTTGTGCACACACCTGCATCAATAAACTCTCCCTCAACCACATTGACATCCCCAGTCACAAAGTCACCATACTCAAAATCATAACTATGGCCATCTTTATCTAACTGCTTTGGTAACTCTGGAATACACGGGATAGTGTGCCCACCACAAATCAAGTTATTGTCACGCAAAGATGTGTAAATCTTGTCACCACAAACAACAGCCTTGTCCAGATGTCTCGTTTGCCAAGAAAACACACTCTTGGTCTTATGCATTGCCATGGCAGCCAAACTTACTGCCATACACTGTACACCTCTATATTTAAAACGCTGATCCCCCTGATGAAAGGATCCCCTCACAGAACGCACCCCAAAACTTCGCGGCACAGTATCAAAGCACCCAAAAGAAATGGAACCCTCACTGTCTGTATCAGAGATCACTGTGACCTCATCTACACATGCCCCAACAGACCCTGAACCTTGGGCTAGTGGCAAAGTATCAGTCCACCCAAAAGAAATGGAACCCTCACTGTCTGTATCAGAGACCACTATGATCTCCTCTTCACCTGAACTAACAGACCCAGCATCAAACGTTACCGGCAAAGTATCAACATTAGCAGCGACCTTACTTTGGATGAGGTCTGGGGAGCTGTGCAGAGGGGGACAGTCTTCAATGGTCACAGGTGATGGTCCACTCATCACCTCCACAACATCTGCAGCTGCAACCTGCTACAAAACACACTGAATGTTAGACTCACCATGACTTCACAATAACTTCATCACTATGTTACAACTGCCACAATGTTTGAGCACTATCAACACTAACTAAATTCTTTATAAAATCATAATCTAAATAAAGACAAACCTGCTGAGAAGTACGCCTCTTCTTGAAGACAATGCGTCTGCGGGGACGCTCCACAGGGACCTCCTGATGAAAAAAAAACAATCAATCTTGTTACACATTGTAACACAGCTGTATCTGTACATTTATAACAGCCCGGACTTGTGATACTTTTCAGGGAATCAAATATTGGAAAATTCAACATTTGCATATGCAAGTCAATCTTGACCATAAACTACTAATATAAACAGTGAAATTTGTTTAACAGAATACATTTATATACATTCACACAATCTGCCCTTACCTCCACAGCCTTGGGCACTCCAGGCCAATCCCCCACTTCCACCTTAGACAAAAACAAAAAAGAACACAGCAAACACATTAACTGTATGCCCTTCCACAATTTACTGCCCAACACCAGAAATAAAATGTAACACGCTCAACCAGCTGGTTCCCACAGCCCTTCCAACTTACAGTATGAAAAAACAAAAAAGAACACAGCAAACACATTAACTGTATGCCCTTCCACAATTTACTGCCCAACACCAGAAATAAAATGTAACACGCTCAACCAGCTGGTTCCCACAGCCCTTCCAACTTACAGTATGAATAAAATAACAAGGTGTTGCATAATCCATTCATAAAATTATACAACTTTCACACAATGTGCACTTACCGACACAGCCTTGGGAAGTTCAGGCCACTCCTCCACCTTCACCTTAGAAAAAAAAACAGCAAACAAATTACTTCCATGTTCTTACACAATTTACTGCCAAACACTAGAAAACAAATACAACGTCTCAAACCTTCTGTTTCCCACAGCTCTTCTTTGGAGCAAAAGGGCTCCTAGGACGCTTGACCCCCTAAAAGAATAATAACAAAATGCTTAAATTGCAACAACTTCAAATAATGACATCAGTCTTGACAGTTCATTTTTCCAAATTGAATCATTGGCTAATAAACACTCTTTGCATGCACATTACCGTTGGTCCCTTGGCAGAAGTACTGGGCTCCTTCTGATCAAGATTGCCCGGACGGACACTGTCCATCATCTCCAACATTGGTGGGCTGAACCACACAGGAGTGAGAGGGATGTAACAATCCTTGTGAGACAAAAAAGAAAGAATTTTAGTAACAACTTCCGTTGAGAGAACATACAGATAGATACATCAATCAATAAACATAGATATCAAAAGGTGAATTAAAAAACAAAACATACCCTGAGCTGAACCTTCCCTCCCTTAGGGGGCGAGCTGCTCCCCTGTAATGAAAAATATAATTTTATACATGTACATTTTGACCATTTGTGCAGTGAATTGCATGGAAATGTTTCTGTTCCTCCTAAAACACAAAGTGTGCAACTCATTTACCATCCTGCGTGGTTCAACCACCTTCCAATCCAATGGGTTGTGCAACGGACGTGGAGAGCGGGCCTCTCCAACCACAACCAACCTCGGAGCCAGACGAGGAGCAGGAGCAGGAACAGCTGGCAACATGCTACGCGACTCCTCCTGTGCAACAGCCATCGCTAGCTCCAGACTGGATTTGTCGCATAGCAATGTCACCAGCGTCCTCATCCCAGATCCATCACTCAGGTGCACCTGCAAAAAAATTAGATCAAACTCAAATTAACAACACTGTCAATACTGTTGCTAATCTGCAAAACAAACTTTGTCAGATCAACTTATTAATAATAATAATGATGATAATAATAATAACACATTTCATTTATACAGTGCTTTAACAAACTCTGAAAAAAAACTAGTATATATGTAAAGGTAAGAAAGGACAATAAACAAATCATTTCCACTTACCCCATCCCAACTCCACAGGTCACGCTGGCTGAGAGGAAAGAACTCTGCAATAGAGTAGTACCTCACACCTAAACAAACAAATATAATGTTTGTTTAAATAAAATAAAATCTGTTTGCATCATATTAATTTAAAAATATTCTGAATGTGACAGAAATTATCTTTCTCCATATGCCATAAAAGCCAATGACACGTACAACTTGAATTAGACTGAACTAAATATTTTTTGGCCATACCCTTGCGTGCAGCCACACGGTGAAACTCCTGGCGAAAAAGTTCCTGCAAGTCCTGATCCACGTTCCGGCGCGGAGGGAAGTCCAGGACAAACAACTATAACAACACATAACATTATTTAAAAACAAGCAATATAATAATCACAAACATGCATTGAAATAAAAAGAAATGATCTACAACAGCCTATAAAGCCACATTCATTATGATTGGAAAGACGTGAACATATTAAAATAATCTTGCCTTCGGCCACCGAGACAAGGCACTGGTGAGAAGCTCCTCAAAGTCCACTGCAGCCTGATCCAAAGTCCCCTTAGTCAAGTTGTTGCTGGGTGCAAGAACACAAACAAGGTCAGGTGTCCTGGGAAGGACTGCACTCACCATCTCAGTCCTCAGGTCCTTGGCGTCAGCCCCTGGCGTTGACATGAGACCAAAAGAAAGCTGCTTGTGCGAAATCTTCACATGGCCATCAACAATGGCGCGCAGGTGGGAATCACCGACAAAAAGAACAAACTATAACAAATAGAAAAGATTTATTTAAGAACATTAATAACTACGCCTCACATAAATAATTATGTTTGTAAATTCAAAATCAATACCTTCTTGTCAAGTGACTCGGCTGGGATGATCATCTTGTGACTCCTGCCAGTCAGGGGTGAAACTGGCCAGGTGCTCACACGGTGGCGACGACCAGTACCACGACCTAGTTAAAAAGACAAAACATTAAAATAGAAGAACACATCACCCAAATACATTGTGCACGTACAAAATACATTAAAGACACTGAACATGACCGCATGCACTCTCCAAAGAATTTAAAGAAAACAGGTGAACACATACGTGAGGGACCACGTGTTGGTGGTGGGAAGCAAGTGGTGGAGACCAGAGGCGCAGATGCCACCACTGCTGCCAGGCGTTCCTCCATGCTCTTCTTGGTCGCGATGGAACGGTTGTGCTTCTTCAGGCGAGGCATCTTCACCTAACCAATAGAAATACAAAAACTCACACAGAAACAGTAAAATATATACCAGAAATCAGTTGTATTAAATGAACGAAATAATTTAAACCAATTCCTGTTCCTCTGTAACTTTGTGACGTCCCTGGAAATTCAATCCACTGTAAAAAAAAAAAAAAAAAACACATACAATTGTAAAAAGCACAATTACAACATCACTCCCTTTACTCCCTTTTGTGAGATTCCCATACAAGCACTCAAACACACAGTTACAGACTGTTACACTTCCAGCATGTTGTTATTGTTCCTCATAATATGATCATAACTGTGTTGGATTACTATATCGACTGTACTTTAATAATAATTTATGGTTATAAAGCTTAGTATAAATATAGGACTTAATAACAATTACTTTTAACTGGCTACTGCCTAGGTGCAGTACCCAGAGTGAGTGTTTCCAGGGATTCCAAAATGTTTTTCTCATGCTGTAATAAGCCACTGTGTGTTTCAGAACGTTATGTGACTTGATTATCATTAGCTAGGTAACTCAGTATTGTTGTTTTAAAAAGCAAATGTTACACATATCCAAACCTGTATTCAATCAGAAGCTCGTATTATAAGCTGTAAGGGGAGCAATATGAATAACAAACCAGCCTGATGTGCAGGTCAATTGCTAAGCTGTTAAGGGCCTTAAGCATAATTGGTCAAGGTAAAGGGAACAATGACAAAGCTGATGTGCTTTAATAATGTGCGAATGACGCAGCTTTGTCTATGAAGCATTGACTGTGATGCTAATAATTTGGTAACTCCCTGAACACATCATCCTCATTCAGTTCAACAAGCGGAACCTATCTCTACACACACCATTTAAAAGTAGACAAGCTTTGTCTACTTTTGAGGCAATTCCCAACACTTACCTGACACCCCCCCCAAACACAGTCAGTACAGTTTTGCGAAATTCTCACACAAACAATCAAACAACCACAGTCCCACACTGTTTCACCTTGTACACGTTCTTATTGTTCCTAATAATATGATCATGAATCTGCTGGTTTACTGTACCAACTGTACTTACTAATTTACAGCCATAATATACTATTTTTAATAAACTTACTAAACAACAGTTACAGCCAGAGTGAGTGTTTTCACACATACTGGTGGTATACAGTAATATGTTGTTTTGATTTCTGGTCGTTGTTTTCACCCTGATCCACAAACACCACAGCACTGGCAGAACTTCATGTTTCCAGGACAACTAACCCGGAAAAAAATGCATGTGACATCATGATTACATGACCACCGATTGTCAAAATAAGTTTCAGACGTAATGCTACGCCTTAAAAACAGATTGTCACCCACGAGATCCTCGCTCGTGGGCTATAGAAAAGTCTACAGCTGTGGAATGGAATAACTAGTTCTTTTGGTGTGTGACTGTGGTGGACTCAAATGAAACTTGGGCATGATGGGTAACATCACTGCCCCTGCCCAAGGACTATGCTCTATGCAGAGCATAAAATACATCCATGCGACACGGCAAAAATATTGTTCAAACATAAAAACTGAAACAAAAACCGACAAAAACACACATCCCACAAACTGTATTTATGATACAAATAATGAGACTTATTGAAATTACTCCCGTCTGCTTTGAACCGTGTATAAAGACAAACTGCATCTAACATGTTAACAATTTGTACAGCCATGCTAGATGCAAACAAAGACAAGGTCACCAGAAAGCAAAAACAGTGATTACATTCTTTTAAATTAATCTGTTCATTGGCATCGTTCTCTCTGGCCATGTAAACAAAGAGCTATGTGAACTGATATGCCAACAGCACTTACCTAAAATTATCCGCTGGTTCTGCTGATGAAGTCCAGTACACACAAAGATGAAAGACCTTTTAACCGTTGAAGAGACTTTGAAAAAGATGAAATTCGCTGAAGTGCAGTCCACTGAAAGCCAAGGCCAAGTAGAACCATGTGCTGTGTAAAAACTACACAACTGAAGGGCACTGTCCTAACAGAGCTGAGTTTTACCAGACAGACGTGGTAATAGACCAATCACAGACAAGTTAGGGGAAAAGAGGCGTGGTTTAAAATGCACCAATCAAAAACTGGTTATAAGAATTGAACACAAGTGTAAGTCATTTCCAGTCTGTAGCATTTATTGTCATGACTTTTTTTCCTCCAAATGTGAAAATAAGAAAATCATTTTCCAATTCCTTTACTTTAGCATGGTTTTCATTTGTGACCGGCCAAAACAAAACCAGCAACTACTTGATGATCAGACTCCTATGGTTATCTATAAAACAAAACAAACTATACTCATTCTCACTTCATTGCTTAATATTTGTATATTGTTTCCATTTCCAGATTGTCTACTTGATTATTGTATTATTTTATTTAATATTTTATTTCATTCCATCTCATTGCCTATTTACCTGTTTATTTATATCCTTATCTTATGACTTGTTTCCACTGCTGTATAACTATTTTTCTTTGCATGGAGCATTTAGACGACAAAAAAATTCACCCAAGGAAAATAAAGTGTTCTGATTCTGATTGGCCCACAAAAAGTTGGGTTTTTTTCATGCTGGACACTGTATTTAATAGTCCACTGTGCGTTTCGAAACATTATGGCTACATTATTATTAGCAAGCTCAGTAATGTTGTTTTAAAACAATGTTACACACATTGAAACTTGTGTTCAGTCACAACACTGCATTACAACCTGTAACAGGAGCATGTGAGCATCTGCTGTTCATATGAATAACAAACCAACCTGATGTGCAGGGCGGCTCACAGGTAAAGGGAACAATGGCAAAGCTGATGTGCTTGAATAATGTGTGAAAAACACAGCTTTGTATATAAAGCATTGACTGTGATGCTAATGATTCAGAAACTCTCTGAACACATCATCCTCAATCAGCTCATTCAGCAACAGACTGAACCAGCACACCAACAATGACACACTTTAATGTATTTTTTATGATATTAGAAATTTGTATCGATATTTGATCCTTCTAACTATGATTATACTACATATCTTGTTTCCCATTTTTATGACAAATATACTCATGTTTTATTTCACTTTAGTTTTTTCTATGAAAATCCTCTGGGGTCTCTTCATAGAACCATTGGGATCCCAAGACCGTCAGGACGAACAAGGTTAGGTGAAGGGTGCCAATGGGGAGGGGTTAAGATTGTGTGTTGTAGGCGTTGGTGGCAGATATTGACGCCTTCAGAACAAAGGTAGGGAGATGACATCTTTGAAATAGTCAAATGTGACTCGCGTAGCGACGTGGACGCACGGCGACTCGCGATGCATCAAGCTCGAACCCGTCAATTACCGCTTGCGGTACTAGTTCTAATTGTTTTATTAGGGATTTTATCAGCCAACAGATTCACAGTTAAGATAACTTGACAAAAGTTACTTACCATTCTGGAGGAGTCCTCAATCTGGACCAGGTCAAACCAATCATCTTGAATCACCTTGCCGCATTTTATATACGAGCAAGCTGCACGTGGCCACTTTTCGGCGTCTGACGTCACGCGGGTAGTTTTGTTTTCTATTTTTAAACAGTTTCTGTCCTTTTCGCGTCTTTTTTCGTTCTGCGGCTCGTTTATGCGGTTTCTCTTAGAAACATTGGTGCTAAACCTGACAGGGTAACGGCACTGAACGGACGTGGACTGGAGGAAGAGAGAGCACTCAGAGCAGAGGAGGAAGCTGCGTCATCAGCTGATTGATAACACCTGCGTAAAGACGATCAAGTATGTTGTACGTCACCAGTCAATCTTCTTCTTCTTCTTCTTCTTAAGTTTGGCAGGCTAGACGCAGCTATGGCGTATTGCTG
This sequence comes from Solea solea, assembly GCF_958295425.1. Classification (NCBI taxonomy): domain Eukaryota; kingdom Metazoa; phylum Chordata; class Actinopteri; order Pleuronectiformes; family Soleidae; genus Solea; species Solea solea. The sequence goes on along the minus strand of NC_081134.1, from coordinate 33,100,613 downwards.
CCCCTACTGGTTGTTATTGAGACCTACATGAAATCCTTTTGTACAATCTTGTTTTGTGAAGATAATCCACCGATGTTTTTGTTTTAACCCAAGAATCCAGATTTAAAAGCGTGCTCATACTGAAAACAGTTTTCCCTTCTGCTCCAAGTTTCCTGAAGAGATTCCTTCTTTGACTGGAGTATAGTTTGCACTGGAGAAGAAGATGTTTTACTGTCTCGCTGTCTCCACACTCACATTTGCCATCAGGATGCTTACCAATCAGAGCCAGCCCACTCCTCCGCCCACAGTGTCCAAGCCTCAATCTTGAGATAACTACTGAGTCTTTTCTACTATACCTAAAAGTGTACTTGTCTTTATTTACTGTTTCCTGCATTGAAAAGTATGCCCTTCCCGTCCTTTCCTTCTCCCAGGATTTTTGCCACTTCTCTTTTAGAGACCTGTTTATTCTTTCTGAATACTCTTGTGCCCCATATTGAAATTCATTTGCACTCTTTCCTCCTTTACCGCCTTCTTCGCCGTCTCATCTGCCTCCTCATTCCCTTCCACACCCGTATGCGCCAGAACCCAAATAAACCCCACCTCATACCCTTCATTGTGTATTCTGAACAAGGTCTGTAAAATGTCTACTACGAAATCAGGTCTGAACTTGGATTGAGCTTCTTTTATTGTAGTTAAAGCTGCTGCTGAGTCACTGCAGATGATTGAATTTCCTCGTTTATTGTCCTCAACCCATCTTAACACCCATAGAACTGTCACCATTTCTAATGTGAAGACTGACATATGTCAGAAATATCTGAAATTCTAAACCTTTTTTGTATCTGATTTCAGGAATGCTGATAACAACTGCCACTTTTCCACTCTCATAATCCTTTGACCCATCTGTATAAATTTGTAGGTGGTCTCCCCAATTTAGTTGCAACCAAACTTTTACCTCCTTTACTATACTCTCTGACAGTCTTGATTTACTTTCAGTTAAAAGCTTTAGGTCAACAACGGGATCTGGAATCAACCATGATGGAACAGCTGGACGGCATACTGGCGGACATACACTAAAACCCATAATTCCAATTTCCTGCACCTCAGACACCAGTCACTCAATCAGTCTCCCTTTTTATATGCTCTATCCACAAAATATTCACATTTCCCTCCTTTACCTCCATGATTTCATTCATGTTTATGTTTATTTAATTGGTCATTCCAATAAGGTTGCTTAATTTTATAATATTTCTTAACATGTGGGATACATGTGATCACAAAGGTAATCATAACAATGATAAACATTATTGTGTGTATTTTGTCATTTTACTAAATTGTCCAGGACCTCAAGAAGAGCTTTATGGGACATTTCAGATGAAATGCCTTTTAACATGAGGTATATTTATAATTTTTTTGGACCATGATGCATGCAACATTAAGAATCTTTAAAAAAGGACTTCCCATGGTTATTAACTCCTTTGTCCAAAATTACTTTTGGTGGAATATCGTCCTTATTAGCATAGTCTCTTAAATCTGCAACTCGGCTATTAATGTTACCACAAATATAAAAAGAATCCACATCAGAGGAATAAATCAGAGGATGATATAAAATATAATAATGATACATTAAACTGTTTTCTTAATCCTCTCTTTACTGTACTTTGTTATTTTGGGAGAAAAACAATAAAAACCCCTTGAATCTAATAATAATGATTGTTTTATTTTTAGTAGTCTTTTTTCAATGAACAACTTAATGCTCCAGAGGAAATGAATGGTGTGGTGCGAGGCCTTTAATGCTATCTGGTGGTGACATTGCATATTGCAGCCAGCTGGACACCACTCACGTCACCCTCCACTTCCAAGCATGTGTCAGCTGTCTGAGCGTGGGTGGGTCGTACTGGGGAGTGGGGAGGTGTGGGGTTGGAGGTGGGACAGGGAGACTGAATCATGGATATTGCATTTCATGTCCCAGAGAGAAGCCCATAGCTTTACACAGAGCACTCGGTCTATAAATAACCCAGCAGTTGGAGCTCAGTTGAAGGGTCTGGACAGCTGAGGGAATGGGCTGCCCTCGGGTTGAGCCAGTGTCAGATAATAGCAGACTGACTGTGACTCTAAATCCTCTTTCCAGGCTAGAAACCAGAACTACTGCTAGAAGGAAGATCCACTTTTTTGTTGGTTTGCAGCCCCTAAAAGGCTCTCCACACTTGCCTGCCAGTAATTATGGCTTTGCCTACGAATTCCATAGACGAGCCCAGGATCTACCAGCAGACGCTGCTTCAGGACGGCCTGTATGACCTACTGGAGAATGACAAGCTGGTTGACTGTGTGCTGAAGATCAAAGACAAGGAGTTCCCCTGCCACCGGCTGGTCCTGTGCGCCTGCAGCGCGTACTTCCGTGCTATCTTTCTGTCAGACCTCGATGAAAGCAAGAAGAGAGAGATTGTCCTGGAGGATGTGGAGCCGGGGGTCATGGGGCTGATCCTCAAGTACCTGTACACCTCCAAAATCAATGTCACAGAGCAAAACGTCCAGGACATCTTTGCAGTGGCTAATATGTACCAGATCCCGTCAATTTTCACTGTATGTGTCTCTTTCCTTCAAAAGCGCCTGAGCCTTAGTAACTGTCTGGCTGTCTTCAGACTTGGCCTGATGCTGGACTGTCCCAGGTTGGCTGTCTCTGCCAGAAACTTTGCCTGTGAACGATTCCAGCTCATCTCCAGAGACGAGGACTTCCTCAACCTGCTCCCCAGTGAGCTGGCGGCCATTTTAACAAATGACAACCTGAATGTAGAGAAAGAAGAGGTCGTGTTCGAAGCTCTGATGAACTGGGTGTCCCAGGACACAGAGAACAGAGAGAAGGAGCTGCCAGGTTTGCTGGACTGCGTTCGTTTGCGTCTGGTCACTGAGAATTACCTGAAAGAAAAGGTGGAGAAACACAAACTGATCTCCTCAAACCCCGAGTTACAGGAGAAACTCCAGCTGGTTAAAGATGCTCAGGCTGGGAAAATGCCTGAGGTTAAAAAAAGCAAGAAGGAAAGTGGTGGAGCAGACAAAGATGGCGAGGCAGAGGTTAACGAGGAGGAGGAAGAAGGTCTTCTACCGAGCATACTGAACGATAACCTGAGATTTGGCATGTTCGCCAGGGATTTAATACTGATGGTGAACGACACAGGGGCCGTGGCCTACGACCCGTCAGAGAACGACTGCTTTGTAGCATCACTTTCCAACCAGGTCCCCAAGAACCACATCAGCCTGGTCACCAAGGAGAACCAGATCTTTGTGGCAGGAGGATTATTCTTTGATGAGCAGAACAAGGAGGATCCACTGTGCTCCTACTTCCTGCAGGTACGAGAAGCTCTAAGTTTGACAGAAACAGATTTACAGTAGTAAACAAAAGAATGTGTTCAAACCCCAAAGGTGTTTTTAATTAAACTAGAAAACAAAACTGTAGATTAAACTGTATTTGGAGGAACAACAAACATCACACTTAAATTGCGGAAGTGCGTAGCTAGTTCTAGTTTCGTATCTAGTTTAAGAAAAGTGCATGGATGTTTGTTTAAATACACACATAAAATGTCTGACTGCTGTGCCTCCTCAGTATGACCCGGTCACTGCCGATTGGCTGGGGATGCCTCCTGTCCCGTCTCCCCGCTTCCTGTTTGGGCTGGCAGAGGCAGAGAACTGCATCTTTGTGCTGGGAGGGAAGGAGCTGAAGGATCAGGAGCACACACTGGACTCAGTTCTGGTCTATGACCGAGAGTAAGTGCAGGACTGACTTCAAACCTTAGCGTGAACAAATACACTGTTGTTGTTGGGACTGTATCCTGAATGAATTCCATTTTACAGATCTTTTAAATGGGGTGAATCGGAACCAATTCCTTATCCGGTCTATGGACATGCAACAATATCCCTCAATGGTATTGTCTACGTGATTGGAGGAAAGGGGGACAACAAGTAAGCATAGAGCGTGATGAAAAACATTTAATATTCATCCAGAGTATTAAGGTATTAAGGAAGGTGAACCTGAGGTGTCTCCCTTATGAACAGGAGCTGTCTATTGAAGATGTGTGCATATGATGCCAAGAGATTTGAGTGGAAGGAGCTTCCACCCATGAAGACCGCACGCTCTTTGTTTGGAGCCACCGTTCATAATAACAAAATATACGTGGCAGCAGGAGTCACCGACGATGGCCTGACAGACTCTGTGGAGGTGTACGATATCGCTACCAACAAGTGAGTCCACCAATCACAGTGGATGTTGTCATTCTGAATTAAGTTTCTACTTCCTGTAGTGCAGGAACATCATATTGGATAAATAAAGCAAAGTATCTCTCCTGATCTACCGGACTCTGTGTACAATACCTCTACATATGTGTTTTTCAGGTGGTCAGACTTCACAGTGTTTCCTCAGGAGCGCAGCTCTCTGAACCTGGTGTCTTTAGCCGGTCGTCTCTACGCTTTGGGAGGTTTTGCCATGTTTCCTGTGGAGGACAGCGAAAGTGACTTTGTTCCCAAAGAGATGAACGACGTCTGGAGGTGGGTCACAAGTCACACACAACTCTTTCAGTACAGACAATAATGCACTCAGTGCACTGATGTACATCACATAAAAGGGGGTATTTTAGAGCGAGTGATTCTGAAGACTGCGTCGGGTCGCAGGAGATTGCCCAACCTTTCGGTTAACCCTCAGGCTTCACTTTAATATACTACGCTTTTAAGTCGACATGGACGTCACACAGACTAAATGATGGCCAGTTAAAGAGGGAACATTTGGGCACAAATGTTCATTATGAAGCCTAAGGGTTAAGATTTATACATGCAATCACGTTGTAATTCAGTTACCAAACATCTCTTGGAAATAATTTGTTTACCAATTTAAAATGATATTACATGTTAGATATATGGTTGTAAATGAGTTGCTATGTTATGCAAAAACATGCTCTTGCCACATCTTATATTGGGATTTTGGGTCACAGTAGTTTGCCATCTTTAAAAAGTGGTTTTGAGGGAGATTTTATCTGAACCAGAAAATCACCAGCTCCTCTCTGGTGAAAGTGCATGTTCAACACAAATCCAGCTATGTTACTATTTCATTGTTAAGTCACCTTTTTTAAGGCAGCTCAAACAACTTAACAGAGCCCCTAAAATCCAGGAAAGTGCCACAAATGAACTTATTATCTTATTAGGACTTTATAAATGTGTGGTTTAGGGAGCGCACTAACATGCTGCTTTTAAAGTCACACACACACTGAAATGTTGTGATCTGGTGCAGAAATGATGTATAAAGCAATGAAAGCACTACTAGAGAGCACTTTACAAATAATGGATGGATGGAGCATTTAAAGAGATTATGTTGCTGATTTATTTATTGATTGTTCAACTGTTTAACAGTTTATTGATTTATTTAGGCACTGAGTGGAGAGTCATATTGTAAATATCGTGGAAATGGGGAGTTTTTTTATGTTTACTTTAGTAGGAATTCATAAATATATATTTCTTCCTGCTCTTTTTTAAGCAATGTTTCTTTATTTGTTCTCCTTTTCTGTGTTTTCTCATTCAGCATTAATAAATCCAAGCAGACAAATAAACACTCTCCATAGAAAATTGTGCTTTCCCTCTTAATCGGTCAGTGTTTGAGCACCACAGAGGATGCATTTTTCCCCCTGCAACCAAATATTCTTCTGTAACTTGTATTATTAACAAATCTTTCTAACTGATCTTCTCTCCACAGATGACAAAAATCACATCATAACTGTGAACTAAAGCAACGGACGCATGTTTTCAATCTCACTTAAGAAAGAAATCCACAGTTTAGAAGGTTATTATCCCTGTGGTCAACAAACAACAGGCAGAGAATGTCATTTTTATGCAGATGTGTTGAATTTGTTTCCAGAAAATAGCTTTGAAAATAAAAAAATATTGTTAAAATATATAACTGTTTTGTAACAGGACAAAGAAATGTCCCAGATCATGTTTGAATTGACAGGAAATGGTGATGAACTGCACAGTAAGACTGTAAATTAAATGTCCAAATAATTTCCTGTCCACCTTTATGTCAGGTATAACGAGACCGAGCAGAAGTGGGACGGGATCCTCAGAGACATCCAGTACGCTTCAGGGGCCACGATTCTGGGGGTCCGCCTCAACACCCTGCGTCTCACCAAGATGTAAAACCACTGTCCACAGTTCGAGGACAAATGCAGTCACAGTCACGTCCTACATAAGCACATGTGTTATTTTTGATTGTACAACCACTTGTGAGTCTGGACTAATGACAGTTTTGGTTTGTTTTTTAAAAAAAATCAAAAACATTTTTATATGTATTTCATCGATTGACTCTGTTTGTCAAATTGTAAACAATATGAAGTTGGCTGACTTTTTTTTGCACTAAATGAAATAAAATGTACATGTTTAACACCATCAACATGGACAGTGTGCATCTTCCAACAGGTGGCAGCAAAGTCTATAATGTATGTGCTTCAGTTCAAACGCAGGTACACAAAAACACAAACACACACAAGCCTGCATGTGCAATAATATATCTATATACGGTTTAATATTGAAATGATGTTTATTATGCTCTGCTGTGTTACAGATGGTAGACACTAGTCAATAGTACAATTAAAAGACAGAAAATACAGTCTAATGTTATTAGCACCTCTAGAGACTATTGTCCTTGCACTGTTTTTTTTATTTTAATACAGCTGAACTCGACAACTACCGCTTTACACATGGCCTTTGTACACCAGAGTTAACTAAGACATAGTGTTTACATTATAAAGTACACATTATGACGTCTTTAAACACAACTGTAAAATGAGTAAGAGTATGTATGGGGGAGATGCAGCGGGTACGTGGATAATACAGTTACACCTTTACCTTTACCTTTAAAAAAGGGGGGGGGGGGCAGTTATCCAATCATTCACTTGCAACATCACTTGTTTTTCTAATTTCTTTTGTCAACTTTTGACAAAATATATGGTCAAATAATTTAACACAAGCTTAATCAGATGGTTACATTATTTAAATGGGGTGTAAAAAGACCAGAGCGCTTCACTTCTACTTTAGCGGTTAATTAAATGACGTTAAATGTTATTACCCCCTCTCTAAATAAGGGTATGCTCCGCTTATCCTTATTTACTGAAGGTAAATTGGAGGACTGTGTAAACAACACTAATAGAAGAGCTGAAACAATTACTCGATTATTAAAGTCAACTATTTTGATAATCAGTTTAAAGCTTTTTTCATTATTAAAACAAGATTTCTGATTGTTTTAGCTTCTTAAATGTGAATATTTTCTAGTTTTTTTGCTCCATAAAACAAAGAAATGATTAAAAACTCAATCATTTTGGTTTGGGGACAAAACAAGACATTTGAGAACATCATCAATTCCAGGTTTGACGAACACTGATCAACATTGTTATGGACCAAGCGATTACTCGATTAATCGAGAAAATAATCGATAGACTAATTATGAAGATTATGAAAATAACCCTTAGTTGCAGCTCTAACTAATAGTAACAAAAAATGATGTCCAACTCAAACTACATGTTTTACCTTAATATGATACCAAATTCACAACATGATTAATGTTCAAAGCTCTAGTTTTTACACTCCATCCAATAATAATTTCATTAACAAACACCTTTTTTTTCCAGGTTTGGGGCGTCATTCATTTACAGTAAGATACAGTAAAATAAAATAAAATAAAAAAAACAATCTTTCACATTCTTTACGTGAACAATTTCTCTGAAACTTAAGTAATGAGATTCAGAGTCGTTCCCTCTTTAAGGCTCCAGAATAAAAAAAATGCTTTTGGATACAAACTTCTGCTCTGGCAGCGAAACCCCCAAAATGACCAAAAAAAGCAAATCCCACGAACACAATCTAGTTGAAAACAACTTGCCGTTCTCTCTTCTCTCTTTGGGGTGCAGTATAAAACGCACAGTCAGTATGTTGCTGTCTCGGCACCCACTTAATCACCAAAACCCCCTCGTTTAAGATCAAGAGGAGGTCCACCTTTGTCTAATCTAATACAAGCCTTTGGCTGCTAGGAGACTTTGGCTAATTAAAAGACATAAAACCTGCCTGCCTAGAATGCAGGACGCCTAAATGCCACGCAGACATGTCCTTTTACTTTTACAATTTCATCTTTATAACACCGAATAGTGTTTTTCTTTTTGGGGGGATTTGGGTGTTGTACGGCTCACAAATGTGTCCAGAACAAAGGATTAACATTTAGATTTTTGCTTTCAAGGGTAGATTTGGACGAATACATTTGCCACATTTTTGTTAGATACATCAAAAAAAAGGTGCATTATCAGCTCACAGTCAGTGACCTCCAAAATGACAAATACGATGCCGTTTGAGCAGCTGATTAATACTGCATCATTTGGTTTGGAAGTGCATGAATTAGAGATATTGTAGCATAACGTTCTCCTGATCAGCTACGAGCACTACTTTTTGCAGTATTAAACAAACGGAGGTTTGTCTTTGATTGAAATGTTGAACCAAACGAACACCAGCAACAACGTTTGTCTATAATCTTTTATAAACCACTACGTGTATAATACCAGCGGAATTATAAAGTGCACACAATAATTGTGCTTTTTTCTTTCTTTTTTTTGGCAACCAACACAATAGCACATTGTCTCGTAGCATCCTTCAGTAGGAGCAAACTGGTCGGACCGAAGATTTCCCTCTTAATGATGGCCGTGATCGGGGAACAAATCAAGCAGAAACAGATGCAGCTGCACTGAATGCACCCTCGGGGGAGGAGTCACAAATACTTATTAAAAGAGGAGCACTGTGCAAAGGCAGGTACGCTAGTTTAGCAGCACGGCGTAACATAACTGCTCACCGCCGAGTTGTCCCCAGAGTGCAGGATGTTGTTACACCACAGCAAATGATCCACTAAAAGTTATTCTAGGAGACAAAGCACAGGTGAGGTCTCGGTCAGCCACTAACCGTGACTTCTGAGACAAACAATCGGTATGTTTTGTTAACATTTTCCAAGCATACATTTAAATTTAAAATGAATTTCCCACCGAGACTCAAACTGCTTTCAAAATTCCATACGTGTCGCCATTATGGGCTAGTGTGGCGATCAAAGTGCATATATCAGTAGTACGAACTACTATCCCTTCTCCTTTACCGTCAGCTACGTCGGTCAGACAGAAAACATTAAAATCCCTCCAAGCATAAGGCAAACATACCATTACCACAGTATTTCAGTATCGTCTCTCGGGCTAGTGCTTCTCACAACAATTAAGTGGTAAAAAAGTGGGTTCTTTTAGTCATAATTTATCATTATTTCCAACGATCATTATGGATGGAACAGCCTTTATGTGAGTGTGACGTTGTTGTCCTCGTCCGACAAGACCAAACCTCAGATGGGTATAAAATGTTGACGGTTAGTTCCTCATAAACTGCGGCTCGATTCTCACTGACCTTGAAGCTCGCTGTCCGGTAAGGCTAAATTAGATTCATCACATACAACAATTCAACAGCTGTAGACTTCTCTTTTAAAAGGGCAGTTTGACTGGACCCTGGGAAACGAGAAAAAAAAGAGGAAGCAGCAAATCAAAAATACACAACATGTGTTTGACACATGAGGAAAACACAAAACGTACCATTGTCAAATATTATCCGATGCGGCCCGATCCATTTAGCCATGGCAGTTTAAGAAGTACATGTACATGGGATGGGCTATAATAATATATAAGGTGCTTAAATGTCGAGTTAAATAAAAACAATGAATGGCTTATTTACAAGAGCTTAATCCACAATTTTCCAATTTTGTTCGCATCAGCCGAGACACACATGGGGGCACATTCAACTGATTCTCCAATGTAAACATTAGGAATTAATCACAAGATAGAAACACATTTCGACAATATTTACAGGTTAATGCTACACGAAAGGTAGGCGAGCTAGAGATAAAGTGAGCAGGAGTGCATCCATAGTGCACAAAGTCTTTTTCCGAATAAGAATTAAAATGGCAGGTTTTGAGAAGTAGTTTGACATTTTAAAGTTTTAAATGTCTCTTTGCTTTCTTGTTGAGAGTCGAGTTACCGTTTAATGTGAGATACGGCTAGCAGCTCGTTAAATAGCTTAGCATAATTGCATGGACCAATTGCATGGACCAAGATAGACAGACATCAACAACAACAACAACAAAAAACAGCTAACTAGGAGGCTAGTTTTGACATGTGATGAACGCAGAAAGCAGAAGTTCCAGAAAATGTGGCTTTTGCTGACATTTGTGTTCCCACATGCAGACAATTTCAGGAACATCCGAGTTTCAGTGAATGTCTGAATGCAGTCAACATGATATTCAGTTCAATACAATACATCCGTTGGCAGTTAACTCTCTTATGACCATCATGATAATCAGGCACCTGGATTTATTTCTGATTTTATGGCTGTAAATGTTCAGTGAGTGAGTGTTTCTGCCCCTTTTATCAAGACAGCTTTCACTTTTTTTGATATCTGGCAGTTATTCAACCGTTCAGGAATTTACGGTACGGAGAAGCTGACGTCGCAAATGTGTGACGCGCTAGTGAATCTTGTCTGTGATTGGATGGAGGGTTAATCCATACAAAAAAACAAAAGGGTCAAAGAGACGATATTTGGAGACCCAAATTAAACTAGCATTGTGCGGGCCCTTAGTTACGAGGCGACCGAGCAAAGCTACAGGGCACTACCTCTTTCGCAGCGAATCGTCGAAATTCGCTAAAATGACGACAGGTAGACAGCAAATTCAAAATGGCCGACTTCCTGTTGAGTTTTGGCCATGGTGCCAATAGACTTTTTTGTTCGCCTTGGGCTGTGACATGTTTCCACCAAGTTCCGTGAAATTTGGTGCAACCTTTGAACTAACGTTTCACCTTAGGGGGCACTACTGGGCCAATTTGCACTACTTTTACATATTACCCCTGTTTTATAAACATTTTTCGCCATTTTAGTGCCTCAAAAAATGCAAAATGTATTCCAGGAATTGCAAAAAAGGTCTCAAGAGAACCAGGTCGTTGTTTCCAGCTTAACATGTAGACTGGAAACTTTGTCAAATCACTTTTTTTGTTTTCACAGATTCACAGAAAAACAGTACCATGATGCAAATAGCTTGAGGAGATATTGCAGTTGGAGTTTGCATTTCCAGGTTCGAACAGAGTAAACCAGCCGTTTCCTGTCTTTATAAGCTAATCTAATATGTATCCTACTAATTAATGGACAAGTATGAGAATCGCATTAACCGTGTCATGTAATCTCTCTCTGCAAGAAAGCAAATAAGCACATTTCCGAAAATCATTAACTGTTCCTGTGAAACATGTTATTGACAAATATACGATGACTTTTTCCTTATTTCTACTCCGATAGATTTGTGACAATCACTTGTCAAAAGTGCACATAGAGCCACGTTTTTGTTGTATTTTTTTGAAGGGGCATCACATAAATGACATGTCCTTAACTTTGAAGTTGACTTCTACAAATCACTGACGACAGGTTTGTTCAGCAACAGTGACGGAACAGTTAAGTGACGAGCTCCGCTGTGCCAAAAGTAATAAATGACCACGTTTACATGGAAACCAATAAAATCTATTAACCCAATTCTGAAAAAAGACATGATTCAAACTGTGTTTGCATGAGCTGCTTATTATAATATTTCAGTCGTATTCCTGTTAGTCTTTGTCTGATGATGACTCGTGTGTACACAACACAACTAGGTTACAAATAATTGACTTTTCTTGCTTATTTGAAATCAATATGACCATTTTTTTTTAGGATGCGTTAATCAGAACATGCTACTTACATGGCAGTGACTTATTGTCTCAAATCAGGTTAATATCAGATTATTGCCGTCCATGTAATCACCGTCAATGTCAGTGCTCTTTAAGAGGAGATTGGAATAGAACGTTAATCATTTCACAATATACTTAATGAGGAGATGTGCGCACTTAATGAGCTTCATTAGCAGAGTTTGTGAATATTATTATTATCACTATAGTGTTGGTATTCTGCAGACTAACGACATGATTTTGGGGGGGCGTGGCAGTTAGCGGTAAGTTAACATTTACATCAGAAGGAAACCTACAACTATACTGTAGGTCCAAGTACATTAGGTGTTTTTTACTAACAAGTCACAGAAAAAAAAAGTGCCACATCATCTCAAAGCCACGTTGACGGGAGTGGAGTGTACTTGCTTAATGTAAGCAAGCAACAACAAAAGATAGAAGAAGAATTAAAAAAAAAAAAAAAAAAAGAAAGTCAACACATTTTGTTCCTCTCCTGATTTAGGGAAGCTCGTATTTAGCTGAATATAGATCTGGATCTTCTCACGTCCCATCACACACACACACACACACACACACACACACTGCACAGTCGACTGTGCAAGTGTCACCACTTCTCTCGTGTCCTCACAAACTGACGTTGACGTGCCACAAATTACACACGACCACAATTATAAAAATGAAGACGACTAGGATTACACTTTTAAATATCACTAGAGTTAAATGTAAGGTGCAGGATCGATTATAAACGCTGTATAACATTACCTAACTATAGCAGGTGAGCTAACAGGATTTGGTTATTGGCAACGCCGTTATACATGTATAATGCTCAAAAGACAAATCAGGATTTGGTTATTGCAGGGTAGGAACCAGAACCACGCGCTACATCTTGGCAGAGAACGGGAAAATAAACCTTTTTTTTTTTGTCTTTTTTTTCTTCCGTTGTGTTAATCTCACTCCACTGATGAACCATCAGTGGACATGGAGGAAACTCTTTTCTTCCACTCGGTAAAAGATGCTACAATCAATGCATTGTGCAACACTCAGGAGAGATGACCACGGTGGTGTGGGAAATGAGAAACGACGACAAAGGTTTTGAGATTCACGCGAGGAGAAGAGTGATGACGTGAAGTCCGAGCGGACACTGAGGTTTTCTATTGTATTCAAGAGAGTAAAAAATAACACTTTATTATTGTGGTAGGTGTATATATATGCTTTTTTATGGGGCCTCTATGCAGGCTTCACTCAGTTTTCTCCCTCCTCTGTGTCCCTGAGGTGCATCACTCACACCCACAGGGTCCTCTTTAAAAAGTTCCCAAAGAAAAATGGTACAACAAAAGTGCTTTCAAAGCTAGAAAGATTTGTTAGTTGTTGGAGCTCATCCTACCAGCAGAGAACAGGGGAGGCGGCGGGGGTAAGTGAGGAGTGGGAGGCAGCCCGCCCATCGGAGGCAGCAGGGGCAGAGAAAGCTGGGTGCCGTGGAGTGGGTGGGGGCTGGAGGCAACGGGGGGCGTGGTCACGGACGTGGCAGGAAGCGCAGTCCCCAGGTGAGCCTGACCGGAAGAGTCCGCTGCAGGCGACTGGTCCAGCCCGAGGGCGTCGTCTCCATCCGTAACCATGGGGTTACTGACTCGGAAGCACTTTTCCCTGTGGGCCTTGAGCATGTTGGAGAAGCGGAAGCGCTGGCCGCACACCTCGCAGGGATACGGCTTTTCTCCAGTGTGTGTGCGGCGGTGGCGCTTCATGTTAGGCCGGCTGGTGAAGCTTTTCCCGCAGATCTCACAGATGTACGGCTTCTCTCCTGCAGGAGGTGGGACACACACACACACACACACAAAAAAACACAAACAAAACATTTGCAAAGCACTTTTTTTCCTCTATTCACACTAAATCTAACTTTGTTCACCGCAGTACTGCGAGAAAGGTGACTTACCAGTGTGTGTCTTCATGTGTTCGTCAAAGTACTGTTTCATGTTGAAGTCCTTTCCGCACCACTGGCACATGAACTGCTTGTGTCCGATGTGGATGCTCATGTGGGAGCGCAGCTGGTACTTGTACTGGAAGCGCTCGCTGCAGTTCTGAAACGTCACACAGTGGACAGTCGTCAAGCGAGCGGTCTGACCGTTGAATGGAAGTGAGAAATTCAGTCTCTACTGGGACAAATCAAACACGAGTCGTCGGTACGGGAACACGTTTTCTGTGACACTTCAGCAATAAAATGAAGGCCACAGCTACGGGAGTTACATCCCGCTAATAAAGATGCCCGAAAAAATGTTTGTCCATCGATTTTCTCAACAACTGCTCACACAACGACAAGACGCTGAGGAAGAGCAGGGTTTTTTATTTATTTATTTTGGATGAGCAGCTGTTAAAACCATAAGCCTTTATTTATATTCAACTGCACTTGAAATGGGACCACACGGTTGGTCAAAAATTTGGATTTTGGACCCTCTGAAATGACCGTAGGTGTGAATGATTGTTTGTCTCTATGTGGCCCCTGTGATGGACTGGGGACCTGTCCAGGGTGTGACCCTGCCTCTCACCCCGTGTCAGCTGGGATTGGCACCAGTGCCCCTTGTGACCCTCATGTGGAGGATAAAGTGGTAGAAGATGGATGGATGTACTTGAAATCACATTGAAATGCAGGAAATGTTGCTTTGAGGGTTCGTAAATTGAGCCCGTTCCTCCATCACTGTCATTTTTTTATAAATGATTTTCTTGCTAGGAATTTTATGAATCACAAGCAAAAGCCATAGAAAGCCAAACAATGCAACGAGGATCCCCAGAAACTCATAATTTAACACGTTTTTAAGCTGCTGGACATACAGTCGAGCATATGCTCGGAACAAAACTCTTCATGTGGGTTCAGAGGAGAGAGGAGAGAGGCAGCGTATTTTAAAAAGAGCTCAAACCTCACACTTGAAGGGTTTCTCTCCTGAGTGCTGCAGAGAGTGAACCTTCAGGGACATGCTGCGCTTGAATGACTTCCCGCACGTCTCGCAGGTGAACGGCATGTCCTTCGTATGGGCTGCGCACACACACACACACACACACACACAAACAGAACGGATTAATGGTATTTCATATAGAGCCACTGAATGTCAAATAGGAGCAAGGACAAATAAGAAATCTGCTTTCCTGGAATAGCAACAGTGAAATCCTTTGTCATTGACTAATTATAATGATTAGGAATATGGATGTGTCTCCTCAAGTAAATAAGCCATTTCCTCTCAAGACTCCACATTGATCTCTGGAGTCACTCCTTTAATAGGAATAATAAATAGGGCAGAGTGACAGTACTGCAGTATCTCATACCTACCTTTCTTTAGCTGGAGAAAGATGGATGTAGACAACTACTGAGGTAACCCCGCCTGGGGAAATAAGATGCTTATCTCCCCCCAACAACCAAAAAAATAAAAAATGGAGGAGGAAAGCAACAAGCAAAACAAATGCTGCACAACAATCAGCGGGGGTCAGAGAAGGAAGGAGAAGGAAGACCAATCAGGATCGCCGTTCTCCCCTGCAACTTACCGACCATGTGCTTCCGGACGTGAGCCATGGTGTAGAACTTCTTCTCGCAGATCTCACAGGAGAACTTCTTCTCGGCGTAGCCGTGGACGATCTTGTTGTGCTCGTGTAAC
Organism: Solea solea; assembly: GCF_958295425.1. Classification (NCBI taxonomy): domain Eukaryota; kingdom Metazoa; phylum Chordata; class Actinopteri; order Pleuronectiformes; family Soleidae; genus Solea; species Solea solea. Next base: position 33,085,201 of record NC_081134.1, on the reverse strand, counting down.
GACCACAGCTTCTTGAAGGCTTTGCCACATGTTACACACTTCAAAATAAATAAAAAAAATAAGGGCAAAATGGGGTTTTTTTTAGTCTTCAATCAATCCAGGTGTGTGTCACTGTATGAGATCATACTGTGTTTATGTAAATTGTGCAGTAACACTTTGTGGTACGGAGCTGCTGTGGTGACAGAGAGTATTAATGTGTGGCCAAGTGTTAATAACCCATGGGAACGAGATAATTATTGTTAATCATTTCCTTTATAATTCTATAAATAGTATTAAAAATGTGCAAAGAAATCTATATAATATGTAAACAAGATGAAAGACTATAGCGCCCCTATACACAGTATATAAATTTACTTTTGACATATTATTTAACCTTTTTCTTTTCGGTACGTTGTGTTTTTTTGCTTTCCGATATAACTTTATTTTGAAAAACGGCAATAGGAAAATACATAAAGGTATGATGTTGGAGTTATTGATCAACAAACTTATTCTGCTTAATGTACAGTCACTGTTGGGTGTCTTGGAAATTAAAACATATAATTTTAGTGACCTAAATTAGGACATTTACAGATATAAACTGACTTTTTTTTTGGACCAGTAGTCCTCATGGGAACCAAAGCCTGGTCCTAATGAGCCAGAACCGACTGTGATTTCTGAGACTCTGGTTTCAGTTAGGATTTGGATGCAATTGTGGTTAGATTAAGGTTAGGCGTTCGCCATGAACTGGTTATGTTAAGGTTTGGGATAATGAGCTAAGCAGACCCAGTGTGTGTGTGTGTGTGTGTGTGTGTGTGTTTGTGCGTGTGTGTGTGTGTGTGTGTGTTGACTCATACCTGGATGCTTTTCTCACAGTCGGTCTGCTGGTGCAGGAGCAGCTCGCTCTCCAGCAGGAAGCGCTTCCCGCAGTTGTTGCAGATCTGCATGCGGTTGTGAGTGACGTTCATGTGCTTCTCCAGGTACCAGCAGTTGTTGAAGACGCGCGGACACTTCTTGCACGGGAAGTGCTGCTTCTCCTCCAGCCTCACTTTCTGGCCCACGCACTCTCGGCCCGCGTGCCTCTTCCCGCGCGGCCGCTGGTTGGCAAGCGTGGCCTCGGCCAGCGTCTGCCGCATGGAGGCCACGGTTCCTGCCATGGTTAAGGCTCTGGTGCCCCGCCGGGGGCGATCCATCATGGCCGCCTGCTGCAAGCCTGGAATGTTTAGGGTGTTCTCCTCCTCTTCCTCGTCCTCCTCATCGTCCTCGTCACTGCTCGGCCCCGCCATGTCTCCCCTCTGTAGGTCGCTGTGATCGGCTTCGATGGCGTCGTCGTTCTCCGCCTCGTTCTCCTCGTCGTCCTCGGAATCTCTCTCGTTGTCGTGGCAACAGCCAAACATGCCGGCCGACTCTGTGGACTTGCCTTCTGATCCCTTTGACACATTAAGCGTCTGGTTGTTGAGATTCACTTCAACGATGATTTGATCTCTGTTGAAGGACGAGTGGCTGTCGGTGGACTTTGAGTCCTCGCTGTTGCCTTCTACTTTGCACAACGCACCCGTCCCCTCATCTTTCTGGTAGTACTGCTTCTGCTGGGAGGGCGTCTTTCCCGCCTCCTCCACTCGGACAGAAAACGGGCTGTTGCCCTCTCTCTTGAACACCCTGCTCAGCTCTGACTCCTGCTTGATCTCCCGGTACAACGATCTGGCAGGGATTGCGACAGCAGTCGGGTCATCGCCGCCGCCGACCCCGTCCTGGTTTGCCATATCCGCGCAGGTGGTTCTCAGCGAGTGGCTGCTGATGAGGTCGCGACAGGACGCGGCGATGTCGCTCATCTGCAGCAGCGTGGCCGCGTTCAGCACGTCGCGGACGGTGCGGCTGCTCACCAGCAGCTTGGAGGTGTAGATGAAGTTGAGGATTTGCTGCAGGCCCTGCGAGGTCAGGGCGTCCAGCGACAGGTCCACGCGCCGCAGCTGTTTGCTCTGGGCGAAGAGGGAGTGGAAGAACGGGCTGTAGGCCGCCAGCACGCCCTTGTGGGCCGGGAAGGTGCTGTGCTGACGGACCAGGACGATGTCGACGTCGCACAGGTCAGGCTGGAAGAGACGCTGCTCATTCAGCCTGTCCATCAAACAGGTGAAGTGCAGAGCCACATCCTCCACCAGAGAGAACTCAGCAGAGGGGAAGTCTGTGGTCTTCTCCACTATGAGCTGAGAGAGACGGACAAGAGAAACAAGGGGAAATGGTGAATTTGAAGCGGATAATTTTTCATCTTTTCAAGAAAGTTGAAGATTCAGCAGTTATATATATTATTATTATTATATTAATAATTAATATTCTATATATAATAATAAAAATAATTAGAAGAAACTTTATTTGTATATAGGGCTGAAACAATTACTCAAATAATCAATTATTAATCAATTACTGAAGGAATCTTCAACTTCAAGATTTCTGATCGTTTCAGCTCCTTAAATGTGAATATTTTCTGGTTTCTTTGCTCCATGTTACAAAGAAATCATTTAAAATTTGTGGACAAAACAAGACGTTTGAAAACATCATTTCCATGTTTGACAAACACTGATCAATATTGATACAGTTTTCTGATTTTACGGACCAAACGATTACTCGATTAATCAAGAAAAAATTAAAAAGCTCTATTAGTATAGCAACTTTCATACAAGGATTGCAGCATCACAATCAAAAAAATCTAATTTGAAAAGCAAATACAACAGTAAAACACAACACAGAGTGGAATGAAGAGGAAAAGTCTAAAGTAAAGTTTGAAATGAAACAATAGATGCAAATAAAACAGTAAAATACAACACAGGGTGGAATAAAATAGGAAAAGGCTAAGAATCAAACCTCTGTTTTAACTTTAAAATAAACTTAAAATGCAAATAAAACACAACACAGGAGTAAAAAGATAAAAAAAAAAATAATAATATCTACCTAATATCTAAGGGTCGTGTGTTCCAAAGTTTACAGGCGTAAGTAACAAAAGCTCTTAAAGGTTCTTGGTGAGTTTTATAAACTCTGGGTCACATCAATGCAAAAAGTATCATTACACTAAAACCTCATCTTCTCTCTTCGGCACGAGGGGGGAGAATCAATATTATGTGTAACATCTTACCCAGAGAAAAGTCAAGGAGAAATAGCGTTTGAAGGTGTGCAGAGTCACACCTCATTCATGATTTTATGGTATTTTTGGTGCCTCGTTTTTTGTTTTGGTGAGTTTTCTTGACAAAAATGTTTGCTGGATTTTAACTAAGGCTCAAAATGATGCCGTAGCTGCGAGTAATAAACACTAATAGTGCACATTTCTAAATATTTGCACATCTAAACTCTATACTATGTACATTATATTTTACTATTTATTTTGTGCGTACGCTGCACCGTGCCAGTCAGTGGAAAAATAAATAAATAAAAAAAATCAAAAGCTGCAACACTCAGCAGCTGAGTGCAAGGTTCTAAACTTCCCAAGGTGGGTTTATTTTAGCACAGGAAGGGCAGGGTTTCGATCCAGACGGGATGTGAGCAGGGACAGGGGCAGCAAACAGAGCAAACACACACACACACACACACACACACAGTGTCTCCTCTCTGCAAGGACTGACTAGTGTGTGTGAGCATTGATATTCACTGCCATCTCCCTCCCATTAGCCGGCTCTCTCAGCACACCCACTCGCTACACCGTCCCCGAGGAAAAGCAAATTATGCACAAGACATAACACGTCCAGAGAAATAATTAAGCAAAACCCCGGCCAAATAAATAACTAACCCCTCAGAACAATTAACGGAATGTATCACTCCAGGCGTCGCTTAAAGACAAGTTTAGGTTAACGGACGATGTCGCGTCTCTACAACTCTTATTTTCCCCCTGTTTTTATTACACATACAACGAAAGAAAAACCAGGAGGGGGGGCGGGAAAGGGCAAATCATTATTTAATAATTTATGACATTTAAATAAGCACAGTTGTGGATCAACAAAAGATTGTTAATTACCCTTTAAATTGGAATAATAAAAAGAAGCTTCCCTGCCTGTGCGAGTGATATTTCTCATGGTTCCGAATTTGCATTTGGGCCTAACCTTGAAAAATCCGGGCCCTGTTTGGAAAAAGAATTCAATTATGGAGTGTTAGATTTATTCATAGTTTTGAGCGGCTAAATTGGACTCTGAACTGGAGATGAGTGGAGATCGTGTTATCTGTCTCGGTGCCAGGCTGTAGACATCGCCCAAGGGCAAAAACGCTGCAGCCTTAATCAGATCAAGTGTAAGTTGCAGACTGGAAGTTGTGCTCCTTTAGTGATAACAATCTGCTTCTTCTTCTTCTTCTTCTTCTGGGATTCAAATAGATTATTCTCTACACACGCACGTACAGTATGTGCACCCTGAAAACATCAACAATTACCACATATTGTAAAGGTTTAATGACAAACTATCTTAAAAGAGGATATAATCCTAGAATATCTCTGTAGGATTGTAAAGTCTTAGCTGCCTTTAACCCGTAGAACACCGGACATTTAGGCTGTTTTTTTTCCCATTACTATATTAAAACGTATATACAGAGGCTAAAGGAATGTGCCTTATATACTTTTGTACACAACCAAATATATAAACACAGCTGAGCAAAAATTATAAAAAAAAAAGAAAGAAAATCTAATTGAATTTGTGAAATTTGGAAATACGTCACATTTAAAGTTTCCCTTGGCTCATTTTTAGGAACAAAAATAAAAGAAAAACCGCCTATTTTGTGACTTCTGCACAGCTATAAATGCATTTTTTAAAGCCTGAATATGTGACCTATAAACACCACCTCCAGGATGTCCATATAAGGAGTTATTGTGCATTATTCCCGTGGCAATTTACCAAGGGTGTGCACCAAGGGTTCAAATCTTTTCTAGTCTTGATGACCACTCAAAGAGTATTTACAATACTGCCATTCACCCATTCACACTCATTCACACTCATTCACTCACACAACCACACATTACATCTGTATCCAGTGAGTGTTTTTATACAGTATCATACCCATTTATATGCTGCCAGAGCAACTTGGGGTCAAGTGTCCTGCAGGGCACACATCGGCATGCAGATTTACGGAGTCATGTATCAAACCTCCAACCAGCCTTCCAGTTAAGAAGATGACCTACTGTACCACTGAACCACTGTACCACTGAACCACAACAACCCCCAAAACAAAACAAAAAAAGAAATATTCTTGAAATTACAAAAACAGAAATTAAAAACTTATTTAAATGCAATTTAATTGATACTTCCATGACTTCCATGAAAGCTGCAACCTATTTGCTCACACAACACACAAGTCTCAAGTTTCTAGAAAAGTCATTCCTGCAACAATCAAGACAGTTGTATGAATAATCAGAAGATGAAGATGATTTTCCAAATGTTCCACAACGGAACTTTGAACTGCTCGAGTTTTATCTTTAACAGAAACACGACTGCTTCATGGTCCCACACAACTTAAGTGTTTATAATAAAAAATAAAAAAATGAAACTAAATACAACTTTTGACCCACCAAGACGTCGACTAGCGTTAGATTAAAATAGCAACCAACTGACTTCCTGTCTCACTTTCCTGTGTGGTGTGGAATGGACTTTCACGTAGTGGTGTTGGTGTCGCTCGGTTGCCAGGTTTGTACGCTAGCCAGCAAAAGCAGACACCCAATGTTTTCCGTGTTTTAAAATAAACCAAAAAAATTGTAACTAATGTTAACTCCTCAATATTTGAGAGAATGTAAATATTCTATAAGTCTCAAGTCTGAGTCGAGTCAAGCGAGTCTCAAGTCCTCAACTTTGTGACTATATATATATATATGTATATATATATATATACACACACATACATACATACATACATACATACATATGTATGTATGTAACTAAAAAATCAAGGCCAGAATTAATCACACAGGAAAATTCAAAGTAAATCCAGGCAATCCTAAATATAATCATGGTCATAAGAGGGTTAAAATGCTGTGATCCAGTTGAACATGCAGCTACAACAGTACGTCTGTCACAGTGTACAATAAAGACGAAAGCCGTCTTGTCACATTTCATCACATACAGTATCAAATCAAAGTGATTGAGTGCTCACTCATGGATCTAAACACACGATCAAACACCTTCAATCACTGCCCGTCATTCCCTCCTGGTCCTCCTCCTTTGTGGTGGTGGTGGGGGGAGACGCGAGCTTGTTTGCCGTCATTAGAGGGAGCGCCACCTTTAACCAGTCTCAAAGTCAGATGTCTCCCGATACATTATTCATATTTGACCTGATCCGAGACAAACACGCAGCGGGAGGATTAATGATGCGCCCGACGAGAGGTGTCGTTTAAACGGGCTTCAATCAAAGCTCCGTCACACACAGACCATTTCATCAGCTGCCAAACACAAGAATGGGACGGGATCCTCTTGCACTGCGACGGCCTCTGGGAGGAACTGCTTGACAAGACAGCTGCCAAGGTTGCTTTAATCCTGTAATAATATTGCGCTTCTTTTTCCATGGAAATGGTTTTTAATACACTTTAAGTGATTTCGAAAAGAAAAGGATAATTAATCACAGAGAGAATGCTGTGCTTTCAGTCCCATAAAATTTGACTTTGTTCAAATATAAAACAAGGGCTCACACTACAGTGTTTTTATTCCAAAAATTATACTAATGAGTCTTGGTGGCTTTGTAATCACACATCTTACTATGAAGGACAACTATTCAAACAAACCCAGCAGCTCAGTGCTTAATAGGAAGCTGCCAACATGAGTAGGATTTCAAATTCGCCCACATTTGGAAGGTACACTTTAAGAACACAGCCGAGTCTTTAATGGCAGCCAAGATTAAAGTCGTAACATTATGAGAATAAAGTCGTAACGTTATGAGAATAAAGTCGTAACATTATTAGAATAAAGTCATAATCTTTCGAGATTAAGTCGTAACATTATGAGAATAAAGTCGTAATCGTTCGAGAATAAAATTGTAACATTATAAGAATAAAGTGGTAATCTTTGGAGAATAAAGTCGTAATCTTTGGAGAATAAAGTCGTAATCTTTGGAGAATAAAGTCATAATATGAGAAAAAAGCGGTAATCTTTGGAGAATAAAGTCGTAATATAAGAATAAAGTGGTAATCTTTGGAGAATAAAGTTGTAATATGAGAATAAAGTGGTAATCTTCGGAGAATAAAGTCGTAATATGAGAATAAAGTGGTAATCGTTGGAGAATAAAGTTGTAATATGAGAATAAAGTGGTAATCTTTGGAGTATAAAGTGGTTATTTTTGGAGAATATGGTAATCTTTGGAGAATAAAGTCGTAATCGGTCGGCATTAAAGGGTTAAAAACCACATCAGGACTAATGGAAATTCTTTCAATTCATTAAGAATCAAAGTGTCAAACTCTCAAACCACTTCGGCAATAATCCCGTTTAGATGGAGCTGTGATGAACGACACACAGGTTTACTGCTTGGCCCGCGAGAAGAACAACATCAATCATCAGAAGAGAAAAAAAGTTTCACTTTATTGCCGTTTCTTCTCTGAGGGTCAGACTCTGGGGAGCAAGTCAACGTGTCAATCACAGCCGGTCGTTAAAAACAGAGCGGTGTTTTGGGGGCGAGTGTTGAATCCTCATCCAGCTCGGCCATGTTAGGGCCGGTGGTATGCACTTGGCAGAAGCCCGACGCCTGGACTGGAGCCAGACTGAGGCGAGTCTGAGAAAGAAATCTCTCTCTTTCTAGTTTGACTTTCCCTGGTGAGAATGCCCTTTCTCTCCCACACGTTGTGCACTTCCACGATCCGTGTAGATTTACTGTTCTGTAAAGTCCACGTCGCTGTGCAGCTCAGCTACGGACGCGGCCGTGACCTCTGCTGAGCTGCCATTTTAAAACATTCTTCTTCTCTCACTGTTCACTGTGAGGTGGACACTTATCTGGAAGACTGAGGCCTCCTACGAGGGCAGCGCATGTAAATCTTTGATCCTCTTTCTCACTGAAATTAGCGAGTGTAGCCGGGATCTTTGGAACGAGGTGAAGCCATAAAAACGGGCGATTAATATCCTTCCCATTGCCAGTGGTTGTTACTTGTTTTGCCCTGTGTTCCTCATGCACAATGTGGTTACTATTCTGTAGTCTTAACTTCACTCCCCTTTTCTATCAACTGTTTATCAAATTGATCCCCTCGTTGCCGACAGGATTCGGCACGCATACTTCCCATTACCGTCAATCGTAGACCGTTTGTGATATCTAGAAAATTCCAAAAACTATGGACTGGAGATCAGTCCACGGTGTGACCCACCGCCTTTTGCCCTACGTTAGTGGCACCCCCGCGTGGGGGATAAAGTGGTAGAAGACGGAGGTATGGATGGATAGCAGAGAGCTTTGGTAGCCCCTCAGGACTTCCCCGGAACGACCGTCCAATCACAGACAAGATTCACCAGCTTCTCAGCTTCTCAGTACCATAATTCCTAAACGGATGAATGACCGCCAGATATCGAAAAGTGAAAGTTATCTTGGGAAAAAAGGGGGCAGGAGCACCTTTTTGGAGCATTTTTTTGACAACTCTACAGCCATAAAATCAAAACAAATCCAGGCGGCCTCATTATCTTGAGGGTTAATGTCCGAATTTGTATCGTAGGATTGCAGGAATTTACATAGCAGCCAAAAATGAGTGTGTCCAGTGTCCACACAGTGTCTTGTGTTCACACTCATGCCAATCAAAACTGAAGCCAAGAAAAACTCCTGGGCAATGCAGAGTCATTTGACCTGTGAGTGAGTGCTGATTAAACATTTTAACCAGTGGGAATGGAGTATTAGACAGTGGCCTGATTAAAACTCAGACTTTCTTGCTTGCTTGCTGACCAGTGACAGACTGAGGCATTAGTGAGGGCCAGAGTCAAAGCACAGCAGCGAGTCATGAACACGTCGATAGAGCGAAGGAGGGTAGGTTGTATTCTGGCAGGACGGAGTCCCGAGGGGGAAAACACCGCGGGAGGTCGGAGCTTTCTCTCTGACTGCTTCTCAGACTGAACTCAGTGTCCTCTACCTTTTATAACCATGAACAAAGATGGTTATACAGCTCCCAAATGAATTCAGTGGCTTTAATTTGGAATAATTCGGAGTGCAGTGGCGATATCCGCGCATGATGGAGGCTGTTCACGTGTGGGAGAACTTAAGTGGTTCACGCTGAGAGGTTAAAACACTGCTGCAGTGATCACATTACAGGGGCAACAGACAACTTTGGTGTCCCCAGTGGTTCCTGTTTTGGTCCCTGTCATAAAGATGCAGCAGCAGCAAGATGCCGGAAGGACAAACGTAGGTTACTTCACCACAGAGCTGCTGTTGTGTTGTATCATACGCATCAGGACATGAAAAACACACTAAAAGAGTGTTCAGGGTACAGAACTATGCAGTTTCTTCACTGCTGGTGTTGTTTTCTATAACTATTACACTGTGCAATCACTTTTTACATCATTATTAATAGTTAAATAACAAATAAATGAATTTTCAACTGCTTTCAGACAATGTCCCATTTGAAAATGCAAAAGTTGCTCTGAACACACTACAAAACTCCAGGAAAAGTTCTCCTGCTGTTGTCTGACCAAGACAATCTCTATTAACTGTGGAAAATGTCTGGGAGAAGACGGTTTTAGAGCATTTCCTGAGTGAAAGGACAACGCGGAAGGACATTTCTTAAACACAACATGCTTTCACTCTCCTCCTCAGCTGTGATGGAGCGTCCAATCATCTGCCAAATATTTGAGATGCCAAAGGTAATAACACATAATCACAGATCAATAATCAACAATAAAATAAATGTGCTGAGCCAGGATAAAATCGATATACTCATGATACTTGAGCAGAAGTCACAAAAATACACTGTTTGTCTTCTATTTTCGTTCATAAAAACGAGCCAAGGGAACTTTGACATGTGACGTATTTCAATTATTCACAAATTCAATTCGATTTTTTTTTAGTAATTTTTGCTCATTTTTGGTGAAAATGGGAAAAAAAAAAAAAATAGATTGCCTATAGGTTCTGCTGAATAAAAAGACACTACACATTCTTATAGCCTCTGATCTAAGGGTTAAAAGTCGTCATACCATATGATGGCTGGAGCTTTTCAAACCTGAGGATTTGTCTGTCTTTCATCATGTTAAAATATCGTAAACTGAAAACCTGAAGGTTTTGTAATGTCTAATCAAATGAGACACGAAGAAATGTCACTTTTTCAAAAAAGTAAAAGGAATGACAGTTGGCTGTGTAGTGGAATTAATGGACTTAAAACACAGTACACTGCTTTCTTCCATTAATATGTTAAAATGTACAGTATATACAGAGGCTATAAGACTTCAGCACAACCTATTGACAATCTGATTTAAAAAAAAAAATCATTTTCACCAACTATATAAACACACCTCAGCAAAAAGTACACAAAATGTTTAAAATCGGATTGAATTTGTGAAATTTGGAAATACGTCACAGTTCAAAGTTCACTTTTTATTAACAAAAAGAAAATAATTAATGGTCTATTTTGGGACTTCTGCACAATTATTGCTACTTTATATCACTCATTATCATCATAACTTTGACTCAACAACACATAAGAAGCCTGAATATGTGACCTATAAACACACACCCGCCCAGGACGTCCATATAAGGAGCTGTGTATTATTACCATGGGTGCACCTACTGCACAGATCCGTGCCATGTGAGCACTAAGAGTTAATTCAGACAAAAGGGTTATATTGAGCTCCTGCATCATCTACGCCACTTTTCAACCTCCTACGTCGTCAAACTGTCCATATACACAATGAAGTCTGTCCATCCGTCCACAGTCATGAAGACCTCAATCTCAGGAGCTCCTGCTCGGGCTCTATTGTCGTCCAGTTGGGAAATTTGGTAATTTTCCATCAACCTACATAACTGACTAAACTCAGCCTCCTGCTCAGTGGCTCAGTGGAGGCTCGACATTACTGTGACACCAGGAGGAAGACGAGGGAGCAAAGTGTCAGGCCTCATCTCACTCACTGGTATGAAGATGGTGGGAGAGCAGCGTCCACTCCCCTACACACTCATGCACACACACACACACACACAATTCCCTTAGTCATCGTCAGTGCAGATGACAGCGGCGCACGACAGCGGCCCCCCAATACAGAGATCACACACAGTCGTAAGAGTAACGTCTGAGATCATTTTTTTTAAATGGCGGGGAAATGAATTATCTCGCCCGCATAAACACACGCAAACGGAAAAAAAAGGGGGACAAGGGCATGTCGTTCCTCGTGGCGTCTAATCAGACCACCATTAAAAAGTCATCATGGTAATGACTGACAATACGTCCTCTGTGTGCTCTCACCAGACGTTCGTTGCTGCTGACGCCAAACAACAGACAGGTTTAGTCCAGGAGAAGCTACGTCAGAGCGAATACTGATGCTGTGGAGGGCAAGAGTGGCACGGCCGGGGTGGGAAACAGATTGTCCAGCCTAGATGTGCAGCTAAATCGCTATTTTGACTGTTTATGACCAGTAATAGATGGATTATTACAAGGGCCTCCATAGCCACCAAACTACTACAAACCAAATTTTAATCTAACACAAACCACAAATAGACAGAAAAATGAAAACAAATGATAAACAGAGAGAGAGAAAGAGGTGGAAAAACAACCACGTAGACACAAAATGACCTGAACTCAACTACACAAAGATGCAAAAATGATGACAAATAGAAAAAAAAGAAACGCCCACCAATTTTCTGCACCATCAATCAACCGAGGAAAAAGTGACAAGGCAATCACAAAACACAACCATGACATAACAACAGTTATTGTTTAGTCTCAGTCTCAGGCAAATATTGATCCACTAAAACAAAGCAGGGGTTTTCATGATTTATCAGAAATATTCTTTTGTGATGTTTTTAAGCCTCCGACAGCAGACCTTTGCCCATTTGAATCTCTCCCATTATATTGTCTTGCTTCGAGTATCCCAATATTTTGCGATATATGGTCCGTCGGGTATCACGATATGAATACGTATCGCCGGATTCTTGCCAATGCACACAGCCCTAATTCAGTGTGGGTGTCTTGGGAGAAGATGGTGGAAGATTTTGGCCTGTGTCTGCAGTCTGCACTCCCTCTGCTCATCTCTCTCTAAATCCAATCAGTGCAGAGACCCAGCACTGACCTTGAGGTAGGAGCAGCACATACAGTAGCAGATGCACGTCCACCCACGTGCCTGCGACCCTGAACCGACCACCTATGCGTGCATTCTTCGTAATTATGTGCGTGACGTTACTGCCGACGCAAAAGAATGAAAAGGAGGATTTAATTGTGACACAAGTGTCAAGGTCTCATTTTTAACAAGCCCTGCAGTGATCATTAAAGCGCTATGATAAAAAATGCTAATAAAAAAAAGAAAATCAATGTCCACCGACTAAGGGGGAGCCACAGTGACGGACGGCTGAGGTCACACACAGCACAGTCACATGCTCGGCCACAGTACAGTGGAGTGCAACACTCAAGAGGACGCCACCGTTTATTGCATAATAATAATAATAATAATAATAATAATAATAACGGTATTAACCCTGATACTTACACCTCGTCATAGTAAGGCTATGGGATTATATGATCTACTTAACAAGTGGTGCGTGTGACACAGTTTGGGGGCAAATCACCCGTAATAAATCAGATAACAATACTGTGAAAGACAAACCACAAAAACAAAAAAGAAGCAGTAATCAAGCCTTGTTAAGCCATGTTGGCTGTGTTGAATGAATATAGCTCAACTTTTCCAGAGAATATTCACTTTTGGTAAACTTCAGAACTGTCATCTCAGTTTCTTAAAGTAGCCTAAAATGGCTAAGCTATGCAAGAACTTACAAATTTGTTCCTAGCGACAGAAAACGCCACCTTCCCAAAAACAGATGTGAAAAAATTATATATTAATAATTTGTGTGATGAGTCTATCTTTTAAAGCTATTTCAGCCTGAAATATACATATCAAATATTAATAATATTTTTGAAATTTTAACAATTTTAAAGGCCTTAAGGCCAACTCCACTGTTTTTCTATCTTAAAAAAACTACAATAATTTCCATAAAATACATTTTGAGGAGAGTTTGATAATAAATATTATTAGGCCCTGGACATTGATTTAGGCCCTGGACATTGATTTTGATGCATTGTTATTTTTGTCAGATTTTAAAAAAAAAAACTTACTAATTTGTTCCTAGCGGCAGAAAATGTCACATTCCCAAAAAGTGCTGTAAAAATATTATATATTAATATTTTTTCCCAAAGAAAAATATTAATAGTAAGATTTGAAGGATTAAAATGTCCCAAACAAAAAAATGAATAGACGGATTATATCTCAATATTTTTCAAATATGAGTTCTCTCATTTTGTTGTAAAAGAAAATAAATCTCATATGAAGGCTGCGTTTGTCAAACTCACATTATGAGAAGCAACATTAGATGATTGTCAAAGACAATTAAGGACGTGTTAAATTATGGATGATAAACAGGTAGACAGATGTACATGTGAGCAGTTATAAGCCTTCCTTGATGAAGGTGGCTTCAGCTCAGTCTCTTTTTGTTCCGCTCATGTTCACAAGCTTCAGATGGAACGACATGGCTTGTTCACCTGCTTGTTGGTCACTTTTGGTTCATAAAAAAGGCTCAATACTCCCTGCATTGCCAAAGTGTTTTGATACTTGATATAAATCCACCATGTAAATGTAAATCCATAGGATTCTAGACCGGTATTTTTGCCTCATATTTTTGCTTCAAATAGACTCTGTAAGACTCAGCTACAACATAAATTACATTTATATCGTTTAAATCGCTTTTAAAAGGCCCACCTCTTCTCCCAGGATAAACCTTTAAATCTGTAAAGCACTTCGGTCAACCTTAGTTAGTAATGAAGTTGACTGGACTTGACTAAGCACATTTAAGATAAAAATATGAAGCTGCTTATTTAGCCTTTTCTTTTCCACCACTTCTAATATTTAACCACCCTGAACTACACCATTCACTGCAGGCTGTTCATTAATAAAGACAATATTATCAGTTATTAGTGCTGCTCTAATCCCTGTCCTGATCCACCGGGTTGAACGTGCTGCAGCCACACGATGGTGAAAGCTCCACCAGCTCTCACCATTAGATTTAAATACATTTCCATCTATATGTTAATGCATCTACAGGTGACAAGCCAATCTGCGGCCGATACGCGTTTACCCGGGCATGAAATTGGGATGCACAAACAAAAATAAGGGACGAGAACATAGCACCAGCAGCATCTCGCTGACGTACAGTGCATTAAAATTCGACAGCGTGCGCAGCAACGACTCGCCCGCTTGATCGGCCTCCCTCTACCTGGTTGTACACTTCCTGTGAACATAGCGAGCAACTGTTTTCTCAGTTTGGTTCGAAGTGAAGAAGACAGCAGGAATGTGTGCTGGAAACTCAGAAACCATGTTGAAAGAAGACATCAACTGCCAGCTGTCTGGTGTTGAACTGACGAGTCGCTGGGATAATCAGAGGAGCAGCGCGGAGGCGGGTGTAAAGAGGAGGTGCGGTGAGGTTAGAGTGTCCGCACTGAAGCCCTGCCAGGAAGTTTATGTCCAGGCCAATGAGTTGGGGGGGGGGGGGGGGGGGGGGGGGCGCTGAGTCAGGAGGCCTGGCCAAGAGAGGGGCCCGCATTGCTGGCATTGCCTCTTCACACACATGTTACAACGCTTCTCACACCACCGCTCGGCTACAGTCGTAACACACTGTACCCGCATGTGCACGACGCGGGCGTGCACGGACTCACGTGCAATCGCACGGATGTCGGCACCAAATACCTGCGGCACGACGAGATGTTTGCATTTAAGCGGCTGTCATGTTGGACAAAAATAAAAACACGACACAAAAGGACGGAAGATGAACCTGTGAGGTGTTCCACTCAAGACAAAAGGACGATTCTGATGTGCAGCAGTGAGCAGGTGCAGACAAACCCGCGGGCTATTACACTGTGATATCTTCATTATCCCTTTCATGGCATGACACGGCACAAAGAGAGAGGAGGCTAAACACAAGACTCCAGAGAGCTCCTTATCACCAGAATCTCACTCTCTCTCTCTCTCTCTCTCTCTCTCTCTCTTTCTCTCTCTCACTGTGTGTGTGTGTGTGTGTGTGTGTGTGTCGGCAGTTGATGTTTTTGATGAGAAGGTCAGGGAGGACGGAGATGAAAAGAGGCAGAGGAGGTGCGCTCTCTTCAGTCGCAGCCAATCAATGGACGGCAGAGAAATGTCAAATATGAGCTTTAAAGGAATAGTTTTAGCCATTTTTCAAGGAATGTGTTTGTCTGCGTTCCTTTGCAAACATGAAGCCACAGCCACTAGCTGGTTAGCTTAGCTTAGCACAAACACTCGGAAATAAAACAGGCGGAAATAGCTACCCTGGATTTGTCAAACTGAACCAACTTGGAGGTAAATTCTTATTAAAAAAAAAACTTCCTGGAGTCACTCGGTATGTTACACGCACAGTTTAATCAAGCTAAGGTCATAGTCTGACTAAGACAGGCAATCGGACAACTTGAGTCTGAGTATACATGCGGAGGAGAAGATGGATTTATTGTACTGCGGTGGCCGACAGGGGCTAACGCACTGCAATGACCCAAAACACATGCAGAGCAGAAACTAGCGGCGTATTCAAACGCTGCAGATTCAAAAGCACAAAACGAAAACAAAAACAAATGCAACGTGAGAAACGTGCAAAACCAAAAAGCATATTCAATAACGGAAGTGATCGGGTCTGTGGGAGCGCTCGCTGTCGTTACGATACCCGGGGGACTACTACATTCCTACTTTATTAAAAGACAATTATCAAGAGGTTATCCTACTGCCGTCAAGCTATCCGACACTCGTTTCTCCATAGTCAGACTATCAGACGCTGAATTTTAACGGTAAGTACATCTGACTCCGCCTCCACAGATATAGGTAGACACTGTATAAGCTAGTGCATGTTGAACCAGTTTCCTGTTGACCTTTACGTCACAGTAAAACAAACAACGAACGTCGAGATGGACGCCACGCGGAGCCGCTGCCGGACACAACGTGGCCAGTTTCACTGTTAAATTCGGGAGCTCTGTATGGATGAGAGACGCTTCCAGCGATACTCGCGAAGTTAGTCAGTTTCTTCTCTGCAGAGAGTGCAACAATGCTATGGTTGAGGTTAGAAATGCAGTTACACACTGGACCTTTAAGTGTAAAGGTCAACATACATTATAGCTATGGAGGTGTCGGTGGGAAGGTTTCATTATCTTCAGCACGTTGTCTCAGCAAAGCTGAGTGGACGGACGCAAAGATTACATGAATAAAATCATGAGGTAGAGGTGAAAAAGAATTTGGTGGTGGAGGGGAAATAGTTTTCTGACGGATTTGTGCCTGATTTCTTTAGCATTCGTGCAACTCGAGACACACGGATCGTCATGTCGGTCCAACATGAAAGCTAAATATTATTCTGTGCGTGTATATGACTAAATGTAACATAAATATTTGTGCTAACTATCAGATCAAGGATCTCTGCTTTCCCTTCTTGGCTGTTGTGAGGAAACAGCATGAAAACTCATCCCCGTCTGTTTTAAAGCTCCTCCTAAGTCTCTCTCTCTCTCTCTCTCTCTCTCTCTCTCTCTCTGTGGCCTATTTTCAACCAAAAGCTATAAAGGACACTTTAGACGGGCCCCTTTTGTAAACTCTCTTAATATCCTCACATTCCTGACAATGGAACGCAAAGATGTATTGAAACAAAAATCTACTCGGCCGCTTTGATAATAATAGAGTTTTTTTTTTTTTAAGTACCGTAGTTTTCCTCAGATGAAAAGCCACAGATGCCGGCTCCTGGCACAGCTGACAGAAAAACAATAAACGAAGGATTTATTTAAAGAGTGAAAGTCATCAGACTTACTTCAAACGCACTTGCAACAACAACAAAAGGAGACCTTACATAAGCCCAGCGAGTGTGACCTTGCCGTCTGTGGCCTTGTCCTCACTTCTTAATCTCAGAGGCATAAACTAGCGGCACCTTACACCGACACGTCTGAGCGGCCTCCCACCGAACCCTGAAGACGTCTACTGGAGTTTGTTGCCGGGGCCGGGGGAATGGCTACACTTGTCACAAGAACTAAAGGCTCGTTTTCCCCTCACTTAACACCCAGAGACAGTGAAGTCTCAAAGTCAAGGATGGGCAGGAATGTCTCTGAAAAGTCAAGTTACGTAAAAAAAAACTCCGTGTGAGGACAGAGATGGAGCTACTTGGGGCGACTGTCTGAAAACGTCTTCTCAAATCCAGCAAATGAATGGACAAATGCAATCGTTTCATTCAAAGACTGTCAACGGAAAAGGCCCCACACACACAATACGTCGTCTTTTTTGGGTCATTTGGGGATTTTTCACTCACTTTTAGGTCAAAAATCTAAATAAAACAATGCAAAAGGCAAATCCAAAGTGTCCTATGCACTTTTTTAAAGAAATACAAATGCAGAGAACAATTCATATCTTTACTTGAATCATAACAGTGTGAAAAAAATCACATTCAAAAAATGAATTCAGTCCTACAGTCCTAGTTTTTGCATCTCTTGGTGGTTTGTGTGTCGACTTTGTGTGATTTTAAGTTACTTTTTAAATAGTTTTGTTACATTTTGCACTTACTTTGCATTAGTTTGTGGTTGTTTTTTGCCTAATTCTGGTCATTTTGTGTTCTAGTTCCATATTGAGGTTCTGGTCTAGACGCCTCCTGATCTTGTTCAGGCCAAATGGCAACCGGTCCAACTCAACAATGTCTAATTAAACAATACTATAGCTGTCACACTCCACACACGACAAGCCTTATTATCCATTTCCCTCTTAACGGGAATATAATTGATATAACTGAAAAAGATGACTGAGTTTACTGACGTTTGGGCAAACCAGAGGCGTCAATATTCTGTGTAATGTTACGTCCAGGTTGGCATCAGGGAGGAACCTGAAAAAGCTATGATCATTTTAATTTCATAGCCTGTGGTTCAGGCCGGACATACTATAAATTGAAGCTACTGATAAAAACAAAACCAGCTGACTGGACACTTTTGACATCAACAGTGTTGACAGACACACGATAACTATCGTATTTGTACGATGTACGGTGGGTGACATGAACCTGGTCGCAAACCTCGTTTTGAGTTGGTATGTAGATCTTTAGGCTTTTATTTTGAAGGTAAGCTGTGTGACGCATTTACACGTTTACTCACGTTTACACGTTGCCTTCTATTCATATCATCATCATCATCATCATCATAATAAATGTAGTATTTACTTTCTGCAAGTCGTTTCAGTGAGCCCAATAAAATTTGTCAGAATACAATCATTTTAAAAGTCACAGCGTGCAAAAGAGACAAACGCAAATGAACTCTTCTTAAAAATACAAGCTCTAAAATTTCCGCCTCTGATTCAATATTCAAAGCAAGACATAATTTACTACTTCCAAATAAAATAAAGACATTGTTTTCAGAGAGACAAGGGGGGGAAACTAAATTTAAAAATGCCAGTGTGCCAGTTCTTACAGATGAATTAAAGCAGAGTAAAGTACATAAATCAGCTTAAAAGAAAATACAAAATTACAAATTTTAGAATAATACATAAGGATAAAGAACAGCAGGTTAATCCAGGACATTGATGGAAATGGTCGCGTATTTAAAGCCAGACATTATATTCTTGCGTTGTGAGAACATTAAGAACATTGTATGAAATACTGTTAATATGTAAATATCTGGTGATGGGATAAAATAGCGTATAAATTGAGTTGTGTGTAATAGGAATTAGGTGTGTATATATATGTCTATTTCAAACTGCTAAATTACTACTCTATCTATCCATCTATCTATCTAACTCTTTTTTTCCCATGTGGCAACACTGGACGTCAAGCGATTGCACAGATTATCATGTTGACCAAAAACAGTGCAGAAATCTGTGATCGCAGGCTCTTGAAAATTGCACAGTTTTGGACTTTGTTTATCTTTGCTCACATTCACTGGGACACTCACTCACTCTCAGTGGGGAAAAAAGCAAACAGAAAAACATGGGAAGGAAAACGCAGCAATAACCAAACCCCTCTGCTCCCTCTGCTCTCTCTCTCTCGCTCCCACCAGAAGCCACCCAGTGAGCACCGGGCCCTGACCCCGCTGACCTGACCCAGATATTAACCCAAGCCTCCAGATGTGAACACACGCTGGGATTACTTACTCCACCACCACTGCATGCATGGAGCTCCACATGCTTTCCTAATGAGGCATCCTGACATGACCCTGCATGGAGACAGAGCTCACTGTCTGTCTGTCTGTCTGTTCCCACAACTCTGACCCCGTCTGTCTGTCTGTCTGTCTGTCTGAGACGTTTGGCCAAAATAAAACATGAAATAATATGGATTTAACAGGATGGTGTGACCCAGTGAAGTTGGAGCAGATTGTGTGATGTGTGCATGAATGTCAAAGCCTGACTAACTTGTCCTGCACTTGGACAGTTAGTGTCCTCTCATCATCATGAACCATGCACCAGTCACGACCTGAGGTGGGTGTTTTTTTTTCTTCTTCTTTGTGTGTGTGTGTGTGTGTGTGTGTGTGCAGGAGCGCCCTGACATGAAAGAATTTAACTCCTTCTCTGCATCACTGTGGCTCCATTGTAGCCATTTGCTGCTGCTGCTGCTGCTGCTGCCTCTATTTCCAACTTGTGCAATGTCGGCAAGTTGCAAACTTCACCGTGAAGGAGACTCGCGGTGACAGCAGCAGCGGCAGCACCAGGACCGTGACCACAGGACAACACAACGACAACACAAGTGTGGCAAGTTTGCTCGGCCCAGATGTGGAGCTCACATTTGCAAAGAGATCAAGACACACGCACACACACACACACAGAGAGAAAATAAACAAAAATGCAGCGCTCCTCTGTAGCCTACCATTTTGATCCAGCGTTCCGAGGCTCAAAGGAGTCCAAGAATAACTCCTTTCGCAGCAGTTTCCCCTCCGCCATGAAAATGACCGTTGATTTGTCACATTTCTCCAGTTTTTGCCTTATCCATAAATCTCTTTTTCCTTCCCTCCCCGTGCCTTTGCCTTTGCCTCTGCCTCTGCTGCCGCCGCTGCTGCTGCTGCTGCTGTAGCATTCAGACACACAAAAATGCAGAGGCTGCTTTTGCAGGAGGAATTGGTGATTGGAGCTCAGGGATCATATGGGCGCTTTTTTTTTTTAGTCAGACGCTTTTAAAGGGACACGCTGCTCTTTAATGTGGAGTTGTGATGAAGAGGAGGAGGCGGCGGCAGACACACGCACACACGCTCTTCTTTGCGCCGATCCTGGCTCGTTTGTGGCGTCAGGAAGAGGAGGAGGAGGAGGAGGAGGGCGGACGTGCGCGGCCATATGGCGCAAACCCGGCTGCACTACACCTCAAACAGTGCGCTCTTCCTGCACACGGCGTGACGTCACACAGATGCGGAGGTCACAGAGTTCATTTGTTCCTCAAAGTCCAATTACCTCATTTGACACATGATGACAGAAGTGTGTGTGTGTATATATATATCTATATACACATGTATATAGATATATATATACTTATATATGTATGTACATATATATATTTACATATATTTATATATATATACATATATGTACATACATATATAAGTACATGTGTATATATACGTGTAAATATACACATATGTATATATATATAAATATTATTAACTTAAACTTTCAGGTAAAATAGCATCAATGGCTATTTGAAAAACTATTTTTATTTGTTTAATTTGTTGTTATTATTATTTTTTTTCATTTTCTTTTTATTTAACTTTTTTTTAACCAGGAAAAACCCAATAAGATTAAGAACCTCTTCTCTTTTTCAAGGCAGTCCTGGCCAAGGTACTGCAGGCCTCAGCAAATACGGTTACAAATGTACACAGTTAAAACTCTAACAGGAAACAGATTAAAATTTACAAGCACATGATGAAAAACAAGTGCATGTTATCGAGTCGGCCACGAGAACTCTCAGTTTGGATTTGAGAGCTTTTCAATGAAATTAACTCAGTTAGTTTCCAGTCTCTTCTGCAACATTATTCCGTGCAAAAGGTGCAGAATGAACAAAAAGCCCCTTTTGTCCAGTGCAGTATGGACACATGGAACAGAAAACAACAAATGATGTCGTGTGAACGGAGAGAGTACTACGGATCAGCACTTCTCTGAATTAAGGTACAACCCGCACCTTACAGTTCGTAATAAACCTCAGGGAAGCTTCCAAAGACACTGAGCAGAAGCGTTCGTGTACAAAAGATCTCCTTCAACATCACATTACCATCAGAGCTGATTGTCTTGTTACCCGTTCACCATGACTGTGGATGATTCGCTCGAGCAAAGAGTGCAGGAATGAAATAAAGCGCTCAGAAACACTCTGAAGAAGTGTTGTGCACACATCTCAAACTCAAAAGCCAAGCTATCCAACAGAAGATCTATATTTAATGGTGTGGTTTTAATGTTTAGTTTCAGGTAGTTCTTCCTCAAAGTGAACATGTCGCTTTGACTGAAACCAGCAAAAATGCTCCACACACACCTAAAAAAATAAATTAAAAAATAGTGATGGTGATTTATTGTCTAATTAACAGGTTCGACTGTAATTGCGACAGAAAAACCAGGAGAACCGCTCAGCTTCCACGAGGGTTTCTGGGCCACGGGGCGGCTGCCCACTTCACCTGATTGGTAATTCAGTCGAGGGCCTCTGGACCCCCACTGCCATCACTCACCGCTGAGCAGACTGTGTGGAGGAGAAGTCGATAAACTCATAACAAGGTGGGAAAAGAATTGATCACAACCTGGAGGAGGTCTCATTCATCACTTCATGCCTCGGACTCAGCTGAGCCCACGACGCCGGTGTGAATGCAGTCACTCTCTGTCAAAGCGACCGCCAGACAGACAGGCAGACAGACAGACAGACACAAAGAGAGTTAACAGGCTGTTCATATTTAGTGGGTTTAAACGTAATAAGTGAAGATGGAAGGTAGAAGAGATTGTGTGGTTTTGGAGAACAAACGTAGTCAGTAATTCAGATGTGGTGCTGTTCAACCTGCCAGACGAGGACTGGGGGAAAATAATTTATCATCTCTTTACACAAAATGTCAACACACAGACGCATAATTTGTCCTCACTGAAAACTCGGGGTGGATACATTTAGCTTTTTTGCTTATTGAAAAAGTACAACAAATGGAAAAGACAAACCGTGTTTACACAAACACTTTAAAAACGCTCTCATACCAGCAGATATAAAAAGTATGCTGAAGAGAAAAGTGTCGTTCTTTATCATTATTACATTTATTATTAAGAAATAGCAACAGGACACAGATTGCAGTCAACCATTAGCAGCCATTTCCTCCTCTACAAGAGAGGATTTCCTCCAGGTCTGTGTGATTATTTCAATAAAACAGACTCTGTTGCTTGCGCAATCTTCTTGATGAAAGCCCTGATGCTAAAGATAATGTGGTGCTGATTTGGCAGAGGTATTCCCTTATTTGTGAAGCCCAAACCAAAATATTACTTTATTACTACAAAAAAATGCTCCTTGCTCCTTTTTTTACCTTCAGTTTGGTCCCAATACTACGTGAAAAAAGCAAATTAATTACACCCTAAAAAAAACCAGGAAGCAACATCAATTCTTCTCACCTGGACACAATCAAAAGTTTCATGTCACCTTTTGAGACCTTTACGTCTCTATTACATCCCCAAAAACAGGGAATCTAACTTGTATCACTGGTATAAGTACATTTTTTTCATGTTATGTCCTTGGATGCATCAGCTGAGGTTTTCCTTCGTGCTACTTCTCATGCTTGTGTGTGGTGAAGTGTAATTGCATTCACCGCCTGCTTCACTGCACTTGTAGATAAAACAAAAAGAAAAGAGAAAGGCAAGTCGAGCAATGGGACTTTCTTTTTTCTAGCATGTAAGCGCACAAAAGCTCCCGCAAGAGAAACAGATTAAAAGTGTACACAAATATCGACAAGCAGTGAGCTTGATAATGGATTAATGGAGTCTCGTCTCTCGTTGTGCGTTAATCAGATTCTTATCGAGTGACATAAAATACACAATACAGATAATCAGAGGACAGTAATGTGTTTATGGTGTTTTAAAGGAATGAAATACAGAAACATTAACACTAGTTTGGCAAGATAAACTTTACTACTGTTACTGTGCATTATTCTGGAATTATCATATACATCACACACATAGGGACCTACCTGTAAGGCCTGAGTGCCATCCCTAACCTTAACCACAACTAGTTAATGCCTAACCACAATTTAAATCTTAGCCCTAAACTTAACCAGTTCCTCAGGAATGAGGTCCTCAAAAGGCCCCTGAAGTTGTGTGGACGAGCCAAAATTTGTCCTCACAACCTAATAAATACAAGTAAACAAGCACACACATCCTCTAACCTCCACTGTAATCACTGCTCACCTAAACGAAGACTTGACTTGACTCAAAATGTAAGGATTTCAGTAATGCCGAGTCGTTTCTTCCTGAACACATAGCTGTATTGACAATGCGTGACGGGTAGATGTTTAATACATTTTCCACGGACATTGTGAGATTACAAGAAAAGACAAATACACAGTTACAGTTTGTGGTGGAATTTTATTCAGTATAAACATTCTTAACTGTTTGAATAAAACATACTTTTAGTCGCTTTTAACATTCACGTTACGGTAACAAAAGGGAACTGAGAAATTTGAAGTTTGAAAATGCAACAAAAACTTTGTTTTCCCATTTTGTTTTTTGTTTTTTTTTTAAACTTACTGACCTTAAACTCATAAACACATCACAGCTCAAAGGCTTAGTCACATTCAAACACATTTGCACACTTCAGTGAATAAAAATCAAAATTAGAAAATGAGTACACATATGTACAATAATATAAAATATTTACATTTTTATTTTTAATATTATTTGTAAGGAGCTATGGTTTCCACCTACACTATTTTTTCTTGAGTGGCTGCTTTGACCCATGTGTTGCTTGTCAAGAATGTTTCTTTTTTATTTATTTACATTCAATAACATTCAACTATTTTCTTTTTTTTTTTAAAGCTGGTCATATCAGCGTACACAGGGAAAATGTACTGTTATGTAACACTTACTCTAGGAGCAGTAGTTGCTGGTCTGTAATTGATATAGTTTGTGTACAGCATCCAGATTTTGTGTGTTAAGCTCACAGACTGCACGAGGCTCAGCTGTAGCGTCTGCTACGACTGTGGCTCCGACGCCTGGAAGAACTGCGACTGGAGGACAGGTACGACCTGCGGTGGGCGACATTACAGAGATTAAACATAGAAACCTTCAGACGAAGTGAAGAAGATGCATTTCTCCATCAAGCGTCTCCTGTTTTCCTGCTGAAAAGCAGTGATTTAAGTAAAAGTCGGCCACGGCTGACCAGAGAACACAATCTTACCGGGACCGGTGGTCTGAACTCCTGTAGCTGTCACTGCGTCTGTGCCCTCGTCTCCTGCTCGCACTACGACTCCGACTGGAGTAACTGTCATAGGAGTCTGACCTGCAATCACATACAACGCAATATTAAACCGTTTAACTCTCTTATGACCATCATGATAATCAGGTTTTTCAATATCCGGCAGTTATTCAACCGTTTAGGAATTACAGTACGGAGAAGCTGACGTCACAAACGTGTGACGCGCTGGTCATTCTGTGGAAGTCCTGAGGGGCCACCGTAATGACAAGTGTATGGGTGCAAAGCTCTATTTATCTGCATTCCAAAAGGCAAGGTCACACCTTGGACATTCCCTCGCCAGTCATATAGTTTTTGAATTTTTCTAGATATCACAAACGGTCTAGGAGTTACAGTAATGAGAAGTGCGAATGCCAAATCTGTGAACAGGATGGTCACAGAAGGGTTAAATGGTCTGAGTGTTTTTTGTAATAATAAAAGCAATTTCTCTGATTCTTTTTAGCTTATTAAATTTTTTTTGTTTTTTAAATAATTTTGTGGACAAAACAACACAGTTAAAAACATCACAATTTTAAGGTCTGGGAAACACAGATCAACATTTACATTTAAAAAATACTATATGCTGCAAATGCTGCATTGGCACTAAGGTTGAAATCCTACATTGACAGGTGTACAAATATCTCTGCTAGGTTTGCTTTAGTCTTAAAAACCCAATTTGAATACATGTGATATCAACTATGCTTAAGTGTGTATTAAATTACCCAAATAAATGAATATTTCTAATTGTGAGTCAGGACAAAAAAGGAGCTTTATCTACAGACCTGGATCTCCGATGGCGATTGTACGAGTGACTTCTGGAATGACTTCTACTGTACGTCCGACTGACAGAAGGAGAGAGAGGGGGAAAAAAAGGTTTGAAACTTGAAAGACCACGCCAAACAATAACGATTAATAATTAACACTTCATATAAACGTTTATGAACTTTTCTTTAGGATTGCATATCTGAAATGTAAAATATAGAACAAGCTCATAGGTTTCTTCTTTACTTTCTGCCTTTAGTGCGAAACCTTTGGGATTCTCTGGAATGAGTGTGTGATGTTTCACCTGTGACTCCTGTAACTCCGGTATGTACTGCTGCGGGAACGTCCTCTTCCACGTCTCCTCCTACTCCTGCTACGACTCCTGAAAGAACGTGTTGACACCCTGTTCAAGCTAAGACTCTATCACAGATGACTTTAAAAACAACTGCATGTGGATCTACATCCAAGAGGTCTCTCCAGCATATAAACATTTAACGATGGTGCCTTCAGACTGACCTGGATGAGTAGCTGGAGCTGGACCTGCTGGAGGAGTGTGACCACCCTCTGGAGCGAGACCGATGACTGGAGACGGAGCGAGACTTTCTGGACTTCTTCAAGGAGCGAGTGTGAGACGCTCCCCTGGTGCTTCCCTCCGAAGGAGACTTTTCCTCGCTGGAGCTCTCCTGGTTCCTCGGTCTTTGGTTCAGCCGCGCTGTCTTTCGCACCTCGTCGAACAGAGACCCAGGCCTGACCCGGCTTTTGCTTTTTATCTCCATTCTTACCCCCTGTGCGTTGGCATTCTGCTTCTGTTGAATGTGGATGTTTTTCGCAGTGACAGCTGGCATGTTTTGTACACCTGACATTCCTTTCAGAGGTCTCCATTTAAAGTTTATCACAGCGCTGGTAGATTTGCTGGTCGCTGCTTCATCTTGAAGACCACGGGCTGTTGCCGCGGAGGTGACGGCAGACCCGTCTTTGCTTTGAGGAAAGGCACTAGATTTATTTGCTACATCTGAAGACTTTGAGGTAGATTTTATCATCGCTTCACGCGTGTTTTCAAAAGAACCGCTTGTAACTAAAAGTTCTTCAATTTCAACGTCATGCTCTGGAGTACAAATGTCCATGTCATCTAAAGGCTCTTGCTCTTTGATACTAGGACAACTAGCACTATTAGCATTATTACTGGACGACTGGTGAGGATCAGTTTGTTTGGGATTTTTATTACATTCCTTTGTCCTGTGTTGCCCTTTGTCTTCTTCACTACTTGGATTTTTGTTTAAAGAGACAACACTTTGGTCCCCATCATTCACACCAGGTCTTTCTTTTTCACCTCTAATAGGATGGTTTTTCTCCTTTTTAGACTCCTCCTCCTCTTCCTCCTCCCCAAACTCGAGAGGCGGTTGCCAGAGAAAAGTCTCCTTCAGCTTCTGATGTTTCCTCTTGGATCTCTTTCCTTTGCCCTTCCTGTGATGGTGGGAGGAGGTCTTGTTCCCACTTCTCCTCTTACGTTTATGTTTGCGTTTACTTTTCTTCTTGCTCTTGCGCTTCTCTGGTGCCGAGGCCTTTTCAGGACCTTCCTCTGAAGAACTAGATGCAGCAATCGTTTGCACTAAGGTCATGGAGGCCTCTGGCATCTTTCTGCAAGTGTTGCACTCCGATTCTGAACTGGCCTCCCCTTCTTCTTTTTCAGATATGGCTAATGCCCTTGCTGTCATATTTTCAGAGTCGCTCTCTGAGTTCCAACTAGCAAAAAACTTCTTGTCAGGAACGTCACTGGGAGGAGCAGTTTGCGTCTGCTTTTTCAATAAAGCGTTACTGTTATTTTGGCTCAATTTATCACTGTCACTATCCCATTCAGACTTGTCATTTAAACTCTCGACTGGCACCGAGCTGTAGAGGTTTGACTCTTTTTCTTGTGAGTCCCCTTTCTCCAAAGATGAACCTCTCCTGGAGACATTGATATCAAGACTCTGCTCACTGCCTGCCCTGTTCCCCGATCCAGAATGAGGATCCTGACTACTGCCGTGTGAAATGTACTTATCTAAATGTTTTATTCTTTTCAGAGAGTTATAATATTCTTTCCATTCCTTGACTAGTGAATTCTTCTCTTTCCCCCTGGTGTTCTGGGAGTTTTCAGAGTCTGACCTGCTGTAGGAAGATGACCTGCTGTGATACTGATGAGGAGTCCTGGACCTGGACCTACTGTAACTTCTACTTCGGGAACGACTGTATGATCGGCTGTAGGACTTGCTCCTGGAGGATCGGCTGCGTGAGCGGACCACAGCTTTGCTTGCGCTGGGGTTTTCAGAATCTTCTGGCAGAGAATTTGTTGTAATTGAAGATTGAGGTTTGTCTGTAACACTATCAACTACTTGTCCTGTAGACGACAGAGCACTGGTAGCCATTTTAGCTTTCATTTCTTGAATGTGGAAGTAGGAGGGCTTCCACGGCTTCTGACCAGGCTTCCAGCGTGATGGAGGAGGACTGTCGCTTAGCGGGATCACAGGTACATTTTCTGGAGGTGGGGCAGCTGTGGGTCTGGAGACAGGTGTGACTTTGCTGTCAGGAAGCTTTTCAGTGACATGGGTCATTGTATCTGGTTTGGTGTTGCTGGTTTTCTTCTTTCTTGAGGATCTAGATGAACTTCTCTTTCTTGATGGAGAAAGAGTCCTGGACCTGGACCTGTACCTGGAACTTGACCTCGACCTGGAATAGGACGAAGACCTGGACCGGGATCGACTTCTAGATCTAGAGAGGCTTCTGGATCGTGAATGACACCCTCTCCGAGACCTGGATCGACTAGAAGTGTAGGATCTAGAGTAGGATCTTGAATACCTTGAAGACAATGAGGATCGGCGCCTCTTCCGAGCTGATGAATAGTGCTGACTTGAAGAGGAATGAGTCAGAGAACAAGAACATCTGGGAGACACTGGCCTTTCACCCTGGGAAAAGTCTGTCTCCTGTGGTTTGTTCTTGGAGCTCTTTTTCTTGCTATGTTTCCGTTTTTTGGCCTTCTTCTTGTGTTTGGCTTTCTTCTTCTCCTTCTTCTTCTGGTGCAGGCTAGACTTCTCCGAGCTGTGGTCTGAAGCGCCTTCTGCAGACGGAGTTCGGGACCATGCAAAGTCGCCTCTGTCATCCCATCTGCTTGAAGAATGGTCATTCAATCTGTTAAGTCAAAAGACGCATGAAGAAACCAAAAAGATATTGTGAGTTGTGAAGAAAACAATAAGTCATACTTGTCGCCTTTGCTCCATCTCTCTACGCTTGGTGGTTGATAAACTTTAGTTCTTTTCATCTCTTCCTTCCAGTGTGGTGGAGTTTCACTGCTTCCATGTTCTTCCACAGACGCAGAGCGGGACTTGGATCTTGTGGGAGTGTGATATCTCTGCAGAACATGTTACATCTAGTTATCATGTGGCAGGAAATAAGGTCACAGTCTTTCCTTCACAGATGTTAACAAATGGCCAGAAGTATTTTGTTTAGTTTGCAGAACAACGATGTCACAAGCTGAAAAGTCTCTGGACTAAGATGTGGTGAGCTTACCATTGTCCCTCTGCCTTTGATCTTGCGTCCAGACTTGGACACAGCTGGTTTCTGGTCCGCCAAAACAGATGATTCTACGTTCTCAGCTCTACAAAAGACCAAATTTTAAAACAAAATCTTAAGTGTTAACAAATCCAAGTCCAAGGCAAACAAATAAGCGCGGTAAAACAGTGTGTAAATGAAGACGAACATCTCTGTTTTGTCCTCCTGCGATGGCATGTCTCGTCGCAGAAGAAAACGGTTTTCTGGCACTGGTGGGATCTCTTCTAATCGGACTACAGGCTTCTCTCTCTTTCCACCAGGCTCCTTCTCTTCTTCCACTTCATTCTCTGCCTCTGGCATCTGTCCATCCACAGAGCTGTCAGATCAGGAACCACACAATACAATGTAAAGCATTAGTTTGTTAACCAGAACTAACCAAGTCTCTCATGTCAGAACTTGTATTTACACGATATACGATAAAAATCACAACCTTTCACTGAAATGCAGAACTCTGACTTTCTTCTTCGATACCTTCCTTCTCTTTTTCGAACGTTTACTCTTTGCATGTCTCTTGCGCTTGTGATGTTTGTACTTTTCATCGGTTTCACTTTCAGATTCAACCGAAGAGGAAAACTGGGATGACGAGTGACACGAGTTGAAGGATGAGTCGGCAGAATGAGAAGTTCTTTTCCTCTTGCCTTCAAGTACTAAAGTGAGGGACACGACAACAAGCATGTTATTTCATCAAAAATATGCAACAGTAAAAAAAAAAGAAGCAATTTTCAGAGTGGCATGACGACAACAAAGGCTTTGTTTCAACCTTCTCGGTATGTTGGAGGCAATAAGAGCCCAGCCTGGCAGAATCAGGTAAGCACATGCCAGCTGAACTCCAGAGATCACCTCACTGATCCTCATTAAACAGGGGATCAGGTTACACGGCCCATATAATGCCAGTGGGGGGAAAACACTGGCATCCAAATGCCAACCTTTTACAGAATGAGCTCGAAACATGACCCAGTTATCACAGGCAAAACATGCTGTTCCACACATAAGACAAATACACTAAAAAGGGAATTAATAAAGGATATGCTACTGTATAGATCAATGGACAATGATGACATGTAGTATGCTTTTGTAGAAAAGGAAAGAATAACATACATTGTACTCCTATTACACTGGAATGAGAAATTTCATACAGTAGCAGGTCAAAATCCAACTCAGTAAAATTTAAACTACTAACAAATCTCATGAAAAGATGAAAACCAACAGCGTAATGTCCCTGTAAGAAAGGACTGTCTGTATATTTAAAGCCTGACATCATAAAAGGGCCCATTATTTTAATGACTTGTTAAAATACTCCTGTATGAGAATGTTTGAGACAAACTTCTTTCTTAGTAAGAATCTATGACGTTAATGCTCCCAAAGAAACACGGCAGGGAGGTCAGAGAGTATTCAGACATAAACATGCTTGTGGTTTTGTCTTGCCTTTAAAATTGAATGACTAAAGCCATCTTTACACCTAAAAAACACACATCAGTGTCTAAAGGGAGAAATTACCATCATTTGCAGACTTGGTGATCAGCTGACCACAGTCCACCACTCTCACATCAGCATATGGTCTGCTCGCTGAATCAGTCTTCAGCCCCTCAATCTTCTTTATCACTTCGAAGCCGGAGATGACGAGACCAAACACGACATGGACTCTGCACAGACAAAAAAAACTGTTTAATGTTCCTCCTGCTCTCCTGGTCATTCTGATCCACACAAGGCAGCAGGAGGGTTAAGTGGTTTAAATTGACAAAGTTCAACAGGAAAAACTACAATTACTGCCTCACAGCTGTTTGCCTCCAGCAACCAGTTAAGTTTCCATCAATTTCTGGCCAGACTCCAAATATACAAAATAATTATTTACCAAAGAAGACAAATCTAGTTCAATCAATCCTTGAGTCCAAACAAATATATCCGCCAAATTTGAAGGGATTACCTCAAGGTATAAATGGCATAATCATGTTTACAGAGCCAAAGCTGTTTTCAAAAATCAGTAAATGAAATCTGATCATGTGGCAACCAGGTTGTACTGAGATTAAGCAGATCGGCTGATTATTATTAACAAGTTTCTATTTTTTAACACATTTTTAGAAATATAATTTTCGATAAACACTGCCAAAGTGACAGTGGATTTTACCCATCGAGGTGTGGTGCCATCTTGGTTGTGCTGTTTGTGGAAAATCCAGCAATCCATTAAGATCAACCAGTGGCAGAGTTGGGGTGATGGAAAGGGAGAAAAGGGAGGAAAAGAATGAAAACAAACAATTCATGTCAACAATATGTGGGTGCTGCTTTATACCATCTCAAAATAAGGTCAAATAAATATGTATATAAAATATTTTTTCATTCATAATCAATTTAGGAAATACATCCAATTAAAACAGATTTACATCCAACAATGTGGGCACTCTGAGTGTGAGCATTCACAGAATAATATCAGGCCCACAAAAAGACAGAGTGTAAAGATTTCCTCCATTAGACCTCATCATTTTTATTTCCAACTTATGGTGGAAACTTGTTTTTACTTGATAAAGGAGTAACATAAATCCAGTTTCAACATGTCCAAAGTAAACACTCAGCAGGATGTTTGCATATACAAAACTACTGAATGATAAATACAGTCAGGAGAGGGAGAGAAAGAGAGAGAAAGAGAGAGAGAGCGAGAGAGAGAGAGACACAGAGAGAGAGAGAATCACAGCCTTGGAGACACATTACCTTGGAAGAGCAGGATGCTAGAGTTTCTGTAAATTTTACACAAAAATGGCAAGAGAAAAAAATGTAACACATTTTTAGGTAAAAAAGAATGAATCCATGATTCGCTGCACTTTGATTTCTAACTGCACACAGAGAGGAGGTAGTTTGCTGATCACAATCAGTGACAAATTCTACTCACACAGAAGGGGCAGACAGCAAAAAAAAAAACCTTTGATATGAATGGCACTCAGTTGAAGGGTTACTCACATGAAAAACTGTGAGCCATTCGTGTCCTTCCCACGGTTGGCCATCGACAACAGGAATGCTCTGTCGTGTTTAAGAGTGAAGTTTTCGTCTGTTGTGAGCAGAGAAAGAGAGATTTAAGTCCCACAGTGTGTCTGCAGATGAGTTGTGACAAAAAGCTTTCAGGGATGTATTTTTTTTTTTTTTTTTTAATCCATCAAACCTCACCAACCAGTCTCAACTGCTTACCCAGACTTTGTATCATTCTAACTACGTTCCAAAAACGAAACTATTGGCTGCCATTTATATCAACAAGTGTTCTGGTGAGAAACCTACTTGAGATAGATTATCCATCCTTCCTTCATATCAGGGTCAATTTTTCATCATTCCGGAGCTTTAGATAAAATATCCATGATGGTGAATACAAGGGGGGCCAAGAAATGTTAGAATTAAGGAATTAAAGGCAGAAGAGAAGACGACCAAGGGGAAAACTATATACTATTAGTGTCTGACAGTGAAATAAATTACACATCAACTACAATTAAAAATCACCCATCTAAAGCTAGTTCACCATTTTACAGTCAAAAGACTTGACGACATGCTGAGATGATTTCAATCAACCACTAACACAACATCAATATCCCTGAGCTACTTGAATACATTAAAGTTATTCCAATCTAAAATAAAACAGGCAAAGCTTTGCATGTGCAAATCTAGCCCGAATATACACACAACTACATACATGATGTGAGGCTAATTATGTTAAACATTGTGGTAGTATTTTGCAAAGAAATGGTCTCACTCTACCTGACTACATGTCATGGCGATCGTTTCAAGGGTACTGTGGCTAGAAATATCACGTAGGTAACATAAAATGTAATTTGAGCAGCCAAATGCTTTGGAGGTCTTTGAGGGCAGGCAGGCGTGTGAAAGGCAAATCCTTCCTTACAAATTTGCATCTGAGCCTTTGCAAACATTTGCGCTGTTTTCATTTTATTTTCCTGACTGAGGAAAGTTGGTGGGGACAATGTTGACATGGTGTTACTGAGCTGTGTTCATCTCTTACCTTCTCATTTTGCAAAAGACCACTCTATAAATAAAAGAATATGTTGAAAATTTTAGGCAGGAAGATCGTAGCTTTCAGGAAAGAGAATCCTACTCTCCATGCTGATTTAATAAAGTCCACTACGGTAACTAAATAGAAGACAGCACTATACAATGAAATTCTTAAGGCAAATGGAGATGTATGTAAGAAAAAAAAAAAAAATCACATGAAACCTGTTACCAACATGCACTAGTATGCTCATGCAGGTATTTAATCATTTAGATGTACATTCATAACATATCGGCAATGTAAATGCTCAAAACGTCATATCCTCATTACCTTCAAAATAGCCCCCATATATGGACTCTCCTCCTCTCCCATTTCCTGCAAAGGAAGTAAAATGATTTTGTTTAAAAACCTGCATTTATTGTGCAAGAACTGTTGTGTAAAACAGCAACAAGGGGAGCTGTGGACTGGCACTCTTGGTCAAATGTTAATAATCAATAATAATACCTTCAGCGAAGTCGCCTCCCTGGACCATGAAATTCTTTACAACTCTATGAAATGTGGAGCCTTTGAAGCACAGCTTTTTTCCTGTGACTTTTCCAAGTCCCCTTTCACCTGCAATTAGATACTGTACATATTAATATTGAGTTCTCAATAAAAAAAACAGGATGCACAGAGTACAACAGGGCTGCTGTACTCTGTAAACTGCTTTACATATACTAGATGTATTTGGGTGTTGGTTTTGAATGTACGTGGTGGTATATGGTGTCAATTCTGAAAGTGCATGAAACCACAGGGGAAAACGGCGTTTAAAAAAAGATTGCATTGCTTTTGACTCCAGATTCATTAAGACAGCTTCCGCTGGAGTTACAGCCTGTATATAGGAAAGCTGCTACACCATGGATTTCTCTTACCCCTGGGGTTACAGACATGAAACCGGATATTTCATTTGCTGTGTTGATCTACTTAAATGTTAGTTTCAAAAAACAGAGGATGGACTGTTCAAAAGGGCAGGTTGGGTTGCTAATCTTCAAGCATTTTGCTTCACTGACTTCAGCCTTTTTCCAAGGGTTTGGTTTCTTAAAGAGCTGATGCCCTCCCTGCATTTCTTTGAGAATGCATTCTGCAAAGTGGACTTGTGTATGTAACGGTGATATCATGTTTTATGTGTGTGTACATGGTGTGCCCGTTAAGGTAAAGTAGCAGACTAACCAGACCATCTCCCATATCTGCCCTTCCCAGCCTCACATTCCTGCTAGCCAGGTGGAGTAAAAAATGATTGAGAGGACTGATCTGTCGTCTGTTTGTTGATTTATGACTATCTCAGGGCAGACCACCACAATAACAGAACACTGTGTTCCGCTCAGTGGGATGAAATATCCAAGGGAGACAGACCACCGCCCCTCTATCCACCCTGTGGCTCCATCTGTCAATGTACCATTTACACAACAGCCACACTTCCTTTCCTTGTGGTATTAAATGACCAAAGGGGGGTGTGAAGAATGGTACTTTGGTTCTTTAACCATTCAATTCCCCCTCTACTCACAGCAGTTATTGCACTGAATGCACATAAAAAATTAAAGAAAAAAAAGAGAGTGAAACAGGCCAGCAATAACCTCTGGGATCTTTATAAAATCAAGCTGCGAGAGAACAGTTTCAAATTGTGAAAATTGTAGTGGGTACACGTTGCCAGTTCTACTTCCGAGACAAAAACCTTTTAGACAAGATCTAATAAAACATAATATTTGAGCAACAAATATTCTTGATTGAAAATGTACTTACCAGTGCACAAACAGAGAAAGTTTTTGCTTGTCCTGGGACAAATATCTGAATAAAGTTGATAGACTATGCGCCCAACTAGGAAACAGAAAAGAAAGAATATTAGCAAAAGATGAAAACACAAAAAGGTGCAAAAATTTGATAAATATGTAAGAGAAGTGTTACAAAAAAAAATTCAACAAAAGGGAAGGTGGAAAAAATAGGACACAATGAAGAATAACTATTTAATAATCTGTTTTAGACTTTTAATTGTTTTCCAACACATAATTAAATGGAGCCTGTGGTGAAGCTTAGACCATATGGAAACCTTTCAATAGCTCGAGGCAAATCTAGACTTTAATACAACCAGTCAGCACAAACATGGTTTGTAAAATTACCAGTCCAGCAACACTATGTACTATACGTTTAAACATCTTTATCAATGCTATTAGTTCAAAGTCATCATTTACCCACGTAAAGTGAGGCTGTTTACGCAACTAACCAATTCACATGCCAAAAAAAAACGGGATTTCGTAAAATTCTTTTACCTGGCTCCCGGTTGAGCTCCACATCAAAGTAGCACTGAGGGCGGTCTTTCACCCCCATTGTGATCAAAGTCCAGGTGACCTAAAAAGTAGACAAGTGCACAAAAAAATATCTAAATCAGAAAAATAATAAAGCAGTCTTTTCTTAAAGAAAGAAAGGGCCCTATTCAGGTTCTGTTATTAGCTTTCAGTTTTAGCAAAGACTGTACAACAGCCCAAGAAGAGTGTTGGCGAGGCTAAAAGAGAGAGGGGGACAGAAACAGAAATATGTGGAGAGAGAGAGAGGGAGAACAGTGGGAGGAGAGAGCAAAAGAGAGAGAGGGGTGGGGGAGAGAGAGAGTCTATGAAAAAATTATGCAAATCCCAACTCAGCACTTTCCTGTTCAGTGTACAATTTAACCCCATTTCCTATAATTTCCTATAGTTCACTATCACTGAGTGACAGCTTGCAGACTAAACTGTTCTTAATGCTATGTGTGCACCATGTAGACAAAAACAGAGCTTTCTAAATCATGGAAAGGCACCAATTCCATGTATAAGTTCAGGTAGAGCTTGAAGATTACACATTCGAATTAGTAGATTATTGTCATTGAGTTGTACGCTGTTGGAGTATTTGTTTGATTGTAGTCGATTCAATGTTAAAATAATTCAAAGTTATACCTTGGACATCATCCAAGATTTGTCCAAGGACCTTGGATTTCAACACATTTGATTTTCATTGTGCAAACAAGGAGCGACAACAAAAGCGTTCACTGATGTAACCACACCTCAAATGAGTATGAAGTCACGGCACCAAACTTAATCGTGTTTCTTACACTTTTTTCCTGCCTCAACTTGTCCAGTGTCAGTGTGATAGAGTTCTTCGACTGTAAAGTGGAGAAGCTAAACATCTTATTGTTGTTTCCATCTTTCATTATAATTGCAGGGCAGTAAAGCATTTGTTCCTGTGTGCATGCAATACCAGCTGAATAGGGTGTAGGACAAAACAAGACATTTGAAAACATCATCATTTTGGGGAGATTTGGGAAACACTGATTGAATTTCCTACATTTCATGGACTAAACAGCTAATCAAATAAACAAGAAAATAATCAGCAGATGAATCGATGATGAAAATCAATTAGTTGCAGCCCTATTCAAAACTGTTGTTGAAGTGGTGTTTTAACACAAAAGTAAGTGGAGCAAATATTATGTAAGTCAGTAATATGAGAATGGTATTAGTGTAAGCTAATTTGGCAATAGTTGCCTGTGTAGATCTGCTGTGACCACAACCTTTAGTGGGTGGGTAAGGGGAAAAACCAAACACTGTAGCGACTGCTGAGTCACTTTACATGCGACTTTCACGTGTTGAATACAGTCACATACTTATGCCTGAGAATTTCAAGTTATGTGACAGCTGGTGAGGGGTAGGGTGTGAAGTTAACACGTGAACAACAATAACTCAAACACGGCTGTAGGCTGCACTATACTACTGCAAGGTTGGTGATAGGTGAAAATAAACTGTGACACGGAAAATGTAATTAAATTCTACCCAACACAAATGTTATCAATAACAATAGGTAATATTAATAGGTAATATGGATATGCACAGAAGGTCATGATGTACGTCACTTCAGCTACCATTTCTCATCTGTAGAAATAGTAATTTGATAATTAAAATATCAATATTTGGCCTGGCATATCGATTATCATTTTGCCCGAGGACGACGATATATCACCAAATCGATATTTTGACACACTCCCTTGTCTTTACATTGCTTAAATTCTGTTTATTCTTTAAAAAGTATATTTTATTCAACCTGGCTTTCAATGTGTGTTCGTGTCCATGTTTTTACCCATTGTAAAATTGTGTACGTCTCTTTTATTATGTAATATATTTATTTCATTGTAAAGCATTTAGTGACTTATTTTTATCTGTGAACTTACTTACACAATGTAAATAGTAAATCTCGCGTTGCAAAACAAGGGCTGTGTTTGTCCAATATCAATGTGACAAATCAAAAACATTATCAAAAAGTACCAGGTACTCGACATTTACGAGCTTTTGGCTAGCCACATTCAGCGTAACATGGCTTTATGTGTTCTTTTCGCATTACTACGGGCACAGACTATGCAGACAGACTATTAACGTACACCGTAATACATAGCATCTACTGGCTAACAGCTGTAACACAACACAAGCACGTCCAAAACGGAGCGCTAAGAGCTAGTAGTTAGCTCATGCTAACGGCTTGTAGCATTTCCAAAATGGTTGAGGTATCAGCAACGACTGGCTAGCAGAGTTAGCTGGCTTTCCAAATGCGCAAAGACTAATAAATATAAGATGATACAATTATAATTAAACAATATGCGTTCCCAAATTGAAAATGACATAACCGACCTTTGCACAGTAGCTAGCCGGGGAATTAGCTAGTCACTGACGGTCAAATGTACTTGTTTTTCCTCTTCCTCCCGCTGGATGTACTGATTATTGTTGCGCGTAATTTTGTCGCTTATGCGTTGCCGTAGATAGTTTGTTGTCGTTTGTTGTACCAGGAAACGTATCGCACGTTAGCTCGTTTTTTGTCTTCAATGTATATTGTTCCGTAAAATTACAACAGTTTAGTCAGGTTCTCAATAGTATTCGCCGCCAATATAAAAATAAGCTACTGCATTAGTAAGGCGTATCTTAAATAGGGACTGGCCACCTGCTGGTGGTGTTTTTTGCTTGCTATGCTGCTGTAGTCAGCTAACCCACAACAGCAAGGTGCAGGATGAAAGCCATTATAATCAGGTAAGGTGTTACAGAGTGTTATAAAGCATATAAAGCGTATATTATTTACTTCAGGGAGAAATGTTACAGATTTCCAAATGAACGCACCATCACATACCATCTTACTTTAAAAGCTACGCAGTTAAAATGCACACTATTCGACATCGGCTAAGACTAAAACAATATTGTGCAACAAATCTTATGACGAAATTCAGGTGTTCGTGTTTTTTTGAAGCAACTTTGCACGCTGTAGTTAGTGGTAATACCGATTTGTAATTACTATGGTATTAGGTTCATATGAACTAACCCTTAACCCTAACCCATACCAACCCCAATTAAACATCACAATAAGTTTCTAAAACGACCTGGAAGTTAAACCAATACCTGTAACAATGTCAGTTTTAGCTCAGTGCACTCAATAGATTGTAATTTATAATATTCTCATCTGCTAGTCTGTCTGATAATACATTAATAAGTTGGGAATGCTGAGCATTTCCAAATATTGTGTTCTTGTTTTGATGTGTGATTCTTTTAAATTTCATTTAAAGTTCTTGAATTATTTGATAAAAGGACAGCCTACTTTTTCCTATTGTAGTCAGAAGTATGATAACATAATAATCCTAATTTTTGATCTTGCTCTTTTTCCCGTGTAGGCAGTGTGTTGTTCTTCATGGGCCCAGACAATCATGTCTCTGATCTTCTTTGCCTTTGTGGTTCGGGTCAGGGATGGACTCCCCCTGTCAGCTTCCACAGACTTTGAGCACAACCGAGAGCTCCAGGAGAGGAAGCAGCAGCTCAGGACCGTCAGCAAAGCACTGGCACGTTTCCCTGACAGAGGCTCCATCAAGGGCCAGGAGCTCAACATATAGTAAGGATTTAAGAATGTAAAACACCAGTAGGCTGCTTCAGTTATGCTCTCTGTAGCTGCACAAAGATGCAGTACAGTATCTTAAACCAACAAACAGACTGACAGTCAGTATGTTGTCTGTTGGATCACTGGTGTGTTGAGGTGAGGCGATGTCAGGCTGTTTGTTTACTAAATACCTTCTCCTCCTCTCAACTGTTCAGCTTCATCTCTTCCGAGGGTGTATCCTACATGACCGTGTGCCACTGCAGCCTCCCTGTTGCTAAGGCCTTCTGCTTCCTGGAAGATCTGCGCTGGGAGTTCACAGCATGCTTCAATAGCACTGTTGTTGCCTTGGCAGCCAGGCCATATCCATTTTTGGAATTTGGTGAGTTGTGCGAAAAATACTGTCAACATAGCTTTGTCTAAGATTTTGCTTAGAATTTAAATACATTGCACTGGATGAAAAATAAAACTGACATTACAAACATAAAAACTGTTACTTGTTTTGCCAATTCTTAGACGGCACCATACAGAAACTGAAGCAGCAATATAACCAGAGTGGTGGTCCGGCCCTGGAGGTGACATTGGCAGAGGTTCAAGAGGATCTGAGGATTCATCCACTGCAAGTAATTAACTTGGATGAGGTGGAGCTCACCAATGGCACTGCAAATGGACACATAGAGCAAGGTCTTGGATCGGGTAAGGCTTGTAAAATTAGCAGTATTGTAAAATTCTCACTGCCATGACAGCTCAAGTAATCCACATTTAACTATTTTCTTCTTCTTTTCTTGTTATTATTTCACATTATTCACTTTCTTGCATTAAACAGGTCAGAATGTAAGACTTGAGCCTGTGACAGCTCCAGGCATCCTCTCGCTCGTCCTCAACATCATGTGTGCATCTTTGAACATAATTCGTGGCGTGCACCTCGTAGAGAACACATTTCAGGTACGGTGGTGCCTGAAAAATGACTGTTGAATGACGTGTTGATGTGTTCTATTGCATATTACAAGTACTGTATATACTGTAAGCACAATAAATTGTGTCATGACAAATATGATATGTCATGGCTTTTCTCACTCATGTAAACAAATGCAAAAATCCAATAAGGTAATAATAATTGCTCATATTTAGATAAAATAGCTAATCTGAAAACAACTGCATTGTTTATCACTCTGTTGTGAATTAATTTACACTTCCAAATACATTTGACATACATTTGACATACTTTTTTGTTAAGGGGGATTTGCCTTTTTGAAAAAATAAATGATTTAATTATCTTCTTCCTTCACACAGGATGATTATGAAGGTATATGGAATGTTGTGGCTTTTCTTGTGGCGTTTGTCTGCTGTGTGCTTCAGGTAAATGTTAAAATCTTTGGACAAACAACTGTTTGTTTCAGTCATTCTTCGGTGTTAATCTTGTGATTGAACTACCTGTGTGCACAGTGCCAACTGTACCTGTTCCACTCGTCTCTAAAAAGAATGAAGTCCTTCACTCTGCTGGCTGTGGTCGTCCTATGCAACTTGTACCTGCTCGGCTTGAGGAACATCTGGCAGCTGATCTTCCACATTTCCGTCGCGTCCCTCTCGACCGTCCTCATCCTCACCCGTAAATTGCAAGACAGACCCAATGACTGTGGCGTCTGAGGAGCACAGGACACTGAACTGTGTCTCCAGGTGAGGGGAAAACAGCGAGGCAAGTTACGGAGGGTGATGAAGACGCTCCTGGCCTTTAACAAAAAAAACCAACATATTCATGAACTTTGTTTCATCAGAGAAAAGTACGCGTTAACTTGCACTATGTGTAAATTGATTCCAAGACTGACTTCTGTCTGAGAGTTGACCAAAGTTTTTCACATAGAAGCAACTTTGTTGATTATCTTTGTATAATCAATTCTCAAAGTTAGGTGAGGATTTTTGCGATTGTAACAGTCACATGTAGACTTAGTTTACTTTTGAAAAAGACACACGATTATTTATGAGAAGATGAAGTCGTCCATTGTGCATTAGTGGCAGTGTGATATTTAGAATAATTAGTTTAGTTTAATTAAAATCTGAAGTAAAGTGGGAAATGCAGGTGTTTTATTTGTTTTTAATTTTTAGTTTTTAATTTAAAAAGATATAAATGTTAAATTATGGGTTGTTTTATGCCTTGCCATGTCGCAATAAAACACACATTAAACAATTTATAACATCCTATGTACAGATTAAATGTAAGCGCCTCACTGAAATGACATTCAATACAGAGAGGACCTTATAAAGACATATCAAATAATATCATATTATTTTAAACACTTCTACTCTCAAGAAGAATTAAATCACTTAATCTCCTGTTTAGTCCGGTTTGTACAATCAGAGAATATCTAGATCTTTTACTTCCATCTTATTCTACTAATCTCTTCATTGTTCAAATGTGGGTAAGGATATGAAAGCAAAGATAAGGAAAAATGTTTGATTGCACTATTGTGTTTTTAAAAAAATGTCCTGCTGTTGTGAATGTGTTGCTTATTGGGTTCAGCGAAAACATTTTTAGCCAGGTACATTTGTATTTGAATATAGAACATATCATGGTCTCCTTTAGGGGTAACATTTTGTGTGTTTTGCTTCTTAGATATTTTAGTTTTTAACTGCTGAAAAGTTGCACTCCGTGTCGGTCTCGCGAAGGGAAATACGATGTTAGTTGTAATAAAATAAATGTGTGGTGGCTACTGGGGGACTTTAAAATATAATTTTAAGTTTTGTTTCTTTTCATTAAGAAGTTTAGAGGGAAATTAATTGCCCAGATGAGCTTTGTTGTAGTTTACAAAGCGCTTAAGAACTCTGTTTTCGGTGGAAGTATAAAGTTGAAAATAGCTTAATCACAAACTATTAGATTATTGTCAGAGCTGTAACCTCTTATTTAAACAGTTTTATTCAACGGGATTGAAATAAATTCTATCTTTAACGAATGTGAAGTGAAACACATGATGTCAGACTTTGTTATTATACATCCTTTCCACATGTGTTTTATTTACACCAAATGGTTGCATCTGTGTTTTAAAAATATATGGAACAAATGATGTGGAGGATATTTTTAATACTGAAGACAAGTTTTAGAAGTTTTAAACAAACTGTATAAATGCATTGTACGGTTGTGGCAAGGTTTTTTTGTTTTTGTCTTAAAAACTGTACGGAATACAGTTTGTCAATTTTAAAAATCATGGATGTTGAGTGAAGGATATTGTGTCATATCCCAGCACAGTTTGTTTTGTTCAAAACTTTAATGGTTTATATCAAATCGGCATTTGTGGCTTCAGTCTTTTTTTTATGATGATGGGAAATAATTGAATATTGGCATTCATTGTGACTGCCACAGACACTGGTTATTACAGGGCTGTTTTTTCCTTCTGTGGTAAAACTGACATTTCAATAATAAAAAAAAGTGTCTTTTTTTCCATGTGTTGATCATATTTCATTACCTCTATTATCTTGTTTCATGAATTCCAAAGAGAATGGAAGACAAAGCACTAACTCCAGCACATTATAGCTAATTCATTGCTGTACTATATACATTGGACACCAGATGGCGCTCTTTACTTGACTTGACATCCCTTTTGCATTTGTGGCTCACAAAAGCAAAGTTGTCCAACTCATGGTGAATAAAATTTGCCAAAATAATGTTATGCCACACAAATGTAGCTGAGGAAATCCTAAGTGCTGCGAAGCCTCAGGGGAGAAAAAAAACAGTGTGAGAAATGCACACTAATGGGACTGTGATTATTATTTTAGCAAAAGAACACGGAGAATAACAAATGCTTTCATTAAGTCGCACGATCTAGACCAACTGTTGCTCCAAAACTGCTTTAATAAGTCACATTTAAGTCTAAAGTGCTCGAGCAGTGACTTCAAGTCAAAAGTTGAAACCTTATCCATCAACTATAATGTTCACATGTTCATTATTGTAAGTTTGTCATGTCATTTGACTTAATGAGCCAAAGCCTAATGACAGATCTAACAGGGACTGATATAAATCATAATAATAGTGTCTTTGACAGTTTGTAAAAGTGATTTATAAATTAAATGTATTATTATTATTATTGCATAATTTCTCAGGTCAAATTCAAGCACTTTCAGTCCTCTTAGAGCTTGGATAAATTACATATATCAGCACTAAGTGCGACAATAAAAGAGATGGTGTTATTATTATGTTTTTAGCAACCAACATTTGTACTTTTGAAATAGTAGGAGGAAAACACCAAAGTTTTATGTTTCATACGGATGTTTGTGATCTCATTTGACTTAATAATCCAAAGCCTAATGACAGCGCTAAAAGAAACAATAATTATAATGGGTTTATTATAAAATAATAGTGATAGATTGTTCAAGGTATATTTGGCTTTGACTGGTGTCAAGCCGGCGGCCCGTGGGCCACATGTGGCCCCCCAATGGATGTAAACATGGTCCACCAACTTTGTGTGTGGCTGAGACACAGTAATACTTACATACACCCAATATTACATTACATTTACAGTATATACATGTTATTATTTACTTGATTTTAGATTTATTTCTGTCCGTTTTTAGACAGTAAATAGTATGCTTTTATTGTGAAGTATATCATTCCCTATCAAAACAAACACTTTTACATTGAAATTATGTGAAATATCAACATGTTATACATTTTTATTGCAATATCATGATGGAATATTGTGTTAGCATTCTTCCCTCTTGACCAGACTAGATGCTCATTGGACATTTTGAGTTTGACACCAGTCCTAAAACTACACCAGTTGCTGCGGCTTCCACTCATGTCACACAAAACCTCCAGTTTAATACCTGGAATCGTAAATATCTGTCACTACTTCTCACACACTGATAATACGTTTGGATCATTAAGCTGTAAAGTGTTTATCTGAGGTTGCAACTTAAAAACAAACAAAACAAATGAAAAGTCTCCCAGAGAGCTTCCAGGGGGATTATAAAAACCTCAGCACTATCAGCCCTGTTACAAATAACTGGTCAGTTTCAGGTCCTCATTTACAGGGATTAACCTCTTTTATCCTAATTGGCAGAAGCTGCTGAGAAGCTGCTCTTTCTCCCATTACAAACAGGCTTAACAGCCTGGGTGGTCCTGCTGAAATGTTTATGGCTCACATTTCTCTCTCTCTCACACACACACACACACACACACACAGCTGCAGCATTAGATTTTCATAAATGTTTGCCTGATCAGCTCTGGGTAAGAGTCAAACACACAACAAACAACATTCACGGATGAGTTTTTTAATAAATTTAACCCAGCGTTTGCTGCCATTTCCTTCTCGATTTTGTGACATAATCTGATGTGTCTTGATAACTGTCACACACACAGACACACACACACACAGACACTTCCTGCAGCTTGGCCATAATTGACAGGTTATGACTGGCTTTAAATCTGCATCCATGTCAGTCAAGCATATGGTTCATTTCATACGCTATAACATGTAAATATTGTTGTGTGATGTTTTTTTTTATATCCTTGAATGTGTTATTGTGTGATTTGATTTAACTGTACAGCGCAATGGCCAATTGTTTTCCTTCAGATCATGATTATTAGGGCCCGAGCCACGAATAGCAGGGGCCCGAAACGGCTCCTGGCACGAATTTGTGCAAGGAACCTATTTTTATCCTTCAGATTATTATTATTATTATAGCCGTGCCTTTGCGGTCATTTTTGAGGGGGTTAACGTGCACAAAAACTCTGGAAACTTAGTACGGAGGTCAGGTCTGGTCAAATTATTATTATTGCATATTTTCTTGGGTCAAATTCAAGCACTTTCAATGTCTTTTGTCAAGCACTTCAGCCCCTTACAGCTGTGGTAAATTAAATATACTTATATTCATACTAAGTGCATATTCAAAAAAATGATAGCTACTCTTTAAATCAACAATAACAGAGATTGTGGATTGCTATTAATCACTTTAAGGAAAACTAAAAGGGGAAAAGAAAAAATGACCCTGTCTGTGAGTAAGTGACAGTAAGTGACGTTCAGATGGAGTACATTTCATTTCACAAATTATTTTTCATATCTCCCTATTTAAGTGCATTTAAAAGCACTTTCTTAAAAAAAGATTCAGGCACTTTTCAAACCTTGAAAACATCACAACATTAAATTCCAAGCACATGTACGAAGCCTGCGTAGGACAGCTGACCTGGAGTTGTTTTA
Organism: Solea solea; assembly: GCF_958295425.1. Taxonomy (NCBI): domain Eukaryota; kingdom Metazoa; phylum Chordata; class Actinopteri; order Pleuronectiformes; family Soleidae; genus Solea; species Solea solea. The sequence goes on along the minus strand of NC_081134.1, from coordinate 33,040,258 downwards.
TATAGCGCAGAGTAAGTTAAATTAAGCTGCAGGAAGTGACTGTATAATGAGCTTTTTAATAAAAAAAAAAAAAGTTATGTCCAAGTTTGTAAAGTAATAAAGCAGATCAAATACGTGAAATTTAATAATGTGTAAATACACTATCGCTAAAATAAATGATAAATGGTTGGAATAGTGAACTGAGGTTAAATGGAAATTGATGGAACAGCGAGATAAAAGTAATGGATACAAGATAGAATGTAAATTGTTAGAATGATGATTATAAAGATAAAAAAAATTTAGCAGCACACAGAAGACAAATGGCTAAAACATTTAGTGAGAAGTCAAACTGGCACAGTGTCTGTCATTGTTGGACCTTTGAGCCACTCGTGTCTGACATAACCTGACTGTGGCAGCGGCATAAACTCACCAGAACGACCTCATGGCTAAGGTCAAACCTCTACCCTGATATTTTATGTGAAGTGCTCTTCTGGAGTCCTCAGTGGGAATGAAATTACTCGGAGCCGTGGTAGATTTAATCAAGGTGAGTCACTCTGGCACCCAGGTTCAGTGCCCATTCCATTAATTTCAAACAGATCATTCAGCTCTCTTTCAGCCCCATGACTGTAGCAGTCTGTCCGTGGAGGTCTTCAATATCAAGAGTGGGAAATGATTTCATGGAGTCTTTCTCTCTCTCTCTCTCTCTCTCTCTCTCTCTGCTTTGTTTGCAGTGAATACAGAACGGAATTATCTGGAACGAAAGCCACTAGAACAGAACATTTTCCTAATTTTTAAAGTGTTTCATTCACTAGATGAATGTATTTACTGTTTTTTTCGACACCAAAAACCCGCCTGTTAATCTGATTAAACCACAATCTTGTTCCTAATCTTGTCAATGCATAAAGATAACCACAGATGATTTTAGTGATTCATGGCAAATTCAAACTACTTATCTGTATGCCACACTGAAATGAGATATTAGTCTTCCACACACGCCCCAAAAAACGATTTTTCCACAATGATCTCCGCTTTATTTCTTAAGACAACCACAATCACTTTAAAATGTTAAAATGATGAAATCCCTGTATTCTATATTCCCGTTTCCAGCCTCTCGTTGCTTCCAAAGTTAATGAGTTTTTCCCTTTTGTGCCACAGACAGACAAACACTGAAAACACAAGCTCTTTGGCAGAGCAACATGTAAAAATGCCAGATTATATACACTGGCTAATTTACATCTGTAATCCCTATAGGCAGGCTGATGGATTCAGACCAAAAATACTCAAGTGCATACGCGACGAGTCAACACAAAGCAAGGACAAATGATCGAAACACGACAATAACAACAATGTCAGTAAATATGCAGAAGCAGCAGCACTACAAATAATATAACATATGTTACATATTACACACTTGCAGTTGCAGATTAGATGTCTAAAAGAAGCAGCCCATATGGAAATATAGGTCTCTATACCAGGGGTTTCAAACGTACAGCCCGCAGGCCAGAATTGGCCCACCAGAGGGTCCAATCTGGATGAATTTGTGAAAACTTACTTATTAATGAATCACAAAATTAATTGTCAACCATTTTGATAATCGATGAATCGTTTTGAAGCTTTTTTCATTACTAAAACAAGATTTCTGGTTGTTTCAGCTTCTGTAATGTGAATATTTACTGGTTTCTTTGCTCCACATAACAAATAAATCATCAAAAGTGAATCATTTTGGATTGAAGACAAAAACAAGACATTTTATGGACCAAACGATTACTCGATTGATCAAGAAATTATTGACAGATTCATCTATTATTATATTAGTGGCAGCTCTAAAATGAAATACTATATTTTTCAGTCTGAGTATACTACTGTATAAATCCACTGTGATCTTATAAGTTGTGCACATTTGTAAATAGTAAATTAAGCATAATATTCTTGAAATTGCACTTATTTTTCTCAGGAAATGTCCGGTTGTTCATAATATGTGTTGTACAACAAAGGGAAAACTGTTATTATGCTATTATTTTACTGGTCCAGCCCATTTGAGATCAAATTGCATTGTATGTGGCCCCTGAACTACAATAAAATGTAGGTACATATGTCAGATATACTGTATATATATGTGTATTTTATGTCATATATGTTTTGTGTATGTATAGCTTATGTATGGAAGTTCCTAAAGTGTACAAAGATACAGTATATAATATTTATGTATGGAGCGGCACAACTTTAGCTATTTCACCAAAGGTGTGGAAACGACGCTGATGATAAATGTGACTCAACCAAACAATAAAGTAAAGTCAAGCCAACATTTGTAATATAAAAGTATTGATCAGTGTAGTTTTGTCATCATCAAGCTATAGATCCGATCAGGTGTCAGGGGAGAAACACTTATTATTTCCGTCCAAAAACCCCTGCACGACTTTTTTTTTTGAGGGAGAAATATAATGACAAAGCTTTTGTTCACACAATGTTCCAGCTGTGCGTGCGGTGTGGACTCACCACTCGCCTGGTACCGCAGACCTCGAGGCTTTACAGCATGTCCTTTGTGCTCATTAAGAAGCTCCACAATTCATAAACCCTGCAGGACCTTTGATGTTCCCCACGCACCAAGAGGCTTGACCTGGACCACAGCATGAAATCACAAAGCAAAAACAAATAATAAAAAAAAAAAGGAAGGTTCTTTTGAGTTTTCCTCCATCATCCCTCAACAGCAACTCACCATCATTTCAACATAAACCCTGGGTACTGTAACTTCTGTAGAGCTTTTAGTCCTTCTGCATGATCCTAATTAATTATCCCCTCATTTTCAGTGTTCAGAATATCTTTGTGAATCACCACATTCTTTAGTAACTTTAGTATCTGCGTGCAAAGTTAAATTTTTTTCTATAAGATGAGACAAGACAAGATAAGGTTCAATACAGGAGAGGATAAGATATGATATAATACGATGCGATACAGGAGAGGATAAGAGAAGATAAAAAAAGAAACAAGACGATACGATAGGCGATACGATACGACAAGATGAGACGAGACGAGACACAGGAGAGGATAAGATAAGTTATGGATCAATCATTTATTAGCTGCCCTCCATTCAGTTATTTACTAAATGTTTTTGAGAAAACAATAATCCCACGTTTTCCTTTTTACGTTGTCTGCAGAATATAAATCATCTATAATGCACATTATTGTTCCTTGTTCTCGTTTTGCTAAACGCTAATTTAGGCATGCGTCCTTTCATCCACGCAAGGACGACACTCTTATTGAGCTGCGCTGCTCTCAGTATACCTATAAACCAAACACTTACCAATTCATTTTGTTGATTTGTTCCTCTTTTATCCCCGTCCTCTCTTATGAAAGACGAAGCGCGGGGGACATGGGGCCGAGATTGCCTCCGCTATCAGTTGGACACTAACTGCTCCTCTGAGAACTGCATGGAAATATCACAGAGAAAGCTAATTTAAAGTCAAGGCTGAGTCTCATAAGTCAATAGAATCAATGGTATTATCTACGGAACACTGGATGTGGCAGGTGTGGGAAGCCTTTATGCACAACATCATTGTAGTAAACATGCGGCATGTTCTGTGTGAAAGCTTAGCTGCACATGTCACTTCAGTGCTTTTTCGAAATTCCTATTGTTCTCCAACTGTATATAGATATTCCTTCAGTGAAGTGAATCATGCAAAAAATAACCAGAGAAACATACTTACTGTTCTACTTTTCTGCAAACCACCAGGAAATGTTGCACGTCTTTATTCTGTCCAAGTATTTGAGGCAAAATTGAGTCTGTAACGTGTCTTTAACAAGGTCACAATTCTTTCCTAAACCTAATTTCCCATTAAAAAAACAAACAAAAGATAAACGACAGCCAAACACTTGACAAGCTGTTAAAACACTACCGCGCTGATACGCACCTCTTTAAACCTTTTGGGTCAGAGATATGAACATATGACTTTATTTTCACAATCCTATTAATCCTAATAATGTACAGTATCATGTAAAATGTCCAGTGGGCCAATTCTTTTGGGCAGAGAATGTGTTTTTTAATCTGTAACTGCAACAACAGATGTGGGGATAAGCGGCTTCTCATATATAATTGTTTCTGTATAATACAAACCAGGTTCCCAAGCTCATGTAAGAAATCTCCCCATCTAATGAGACATAAACACAATGCAATGGCTTCACCCAGACGAGGTGGCACACTTTAAATAATAGGTGAGTCATATTTTCCCCAACATAATTATGCCTTTATGTCAAAAGTGCGATCAGGAATCCTGTCATTGTTCAAAGGCAGTGGAACGATTTCCTAAGCTTGTTTACACCCTGGTTCCACATGTATCAAAAAGTGTTGCGCCATCACTTTCTTCTATAGTGAGCGGTGGCTGTGACAAGAAAGGCTTTGCAATAAACTCCGCTGTGCATTTGTCATGACTGCGCACTGTGCAAATCAAAGTGGAGCATTGTAAGGGAAGGGAAATATGTTATATTTATGGTTACATTATTCCGTTGCTGTGCTTTCAGATTTCCTTAATTTACTCCGCGTAACCTCTCGACGTTGAGCTGCAAAAAAAGCTCCCTCATTACTCAATAAGTAATCTACTACTAAAAGAATCGATTTTAAATGTTATCTTTTTAAAGAAACTTATCTGATTTCAGCTCCTTAAAAGTAAATTGTTCCATGTTTTTGAATGTTGAAATTTGGAAAAACAACAATAAACACTGATATTTATAAGCAACCGACCAATGTAATCGAGAGAATAAGCATCAACATTGGTGATGAAAACAGTTGTTAGCTGCAGCCCTATGGCGAGTAATGGGCCACATACGGCCCATAACCAACGTCTTAGTGGCCCAGCCTGTGGTTCCACCACAAATAACTGAGAAATAACTAGAGAAACTGTTTCACTGTCCCTCAAAGATTCCTACATAAATTCCTACAGTAGTCTTTTATATTCTGTCAAAGACACTTTAAGATGTTTGTGGGTCATATATGACATATGTTTACCTTATGTCAAAGAGAAACAAACGCTAATATTGTGCAACTTTTTGGTTCCATGCACTTTGTGATGCACCTGAGACGACAAACACATTTATTTTTTAATATTAAATAGTTACAGATAATACTGGTGTGAGAAGGCCAGGTATGACCAAAATGACCATTACTAGTTCTTTTATTATTTTTTTTAAATGCACTTTTTGATGAACCATTTAAATTTGTTCCTGCAGAAAATGTCAAGCCCAGCTAGATTTCTTGGTTTGAACAATGTAACTAAGCTAATGTAAGTTTGTAATTGAATAGTCCTGCCCTAGACCCTTACCCCAACCTTAACCTTCAGATCAAAGTGCCTAACTCTAACCCTAACCCTAAAACCAGGTCTTAATCCTCAATAAGCCTGTTGTGTGGACCAGCCAAAATGTCCTTACAAGGTCAAAATGTCCTCACAAAGATAGGTTTGTATGACATTTGGACCACACTGCTTATTTCAGACACACACACGCAGACACACCGTCATCCAACACCTGCAAGTCTTTTGTTCAGTCAAGCAGTGCGTGTTGGACTACACAGGTCATGAAATCATTGACGTGCGTTGACTAACTCCAAAGCCTCTGCCTTTGAAAAGTGGTCAGACTTCTGATGTTCATTATCATGACTCGTCAGATAACCTGCCTTTAAATCAGGATTCAGGTTCTCAAAGCCGGCGTGACGACAGCCACGGTGATCAAAGCCGCCTCTCAGCGGTTCGGACGGAGCGAGCTGGCTTGCTTTGTCATTCATCTTTTCTCCACACTCGCCCGTGTTTGTGACATGAATATTTAAGTGGTGTCGTTAATATTGTAAGACTCTCAGAGGCAAGACACCGGTCTCACACTTTAAGTGTCGCCAGAAATCTGAAAATAACTTCATCTTTCTTCTCCTGCCTGTATTATGAATTCTGACTTTGAGCAACTGAGGCGCCCACATTTTAAACTATCAGGCCAAAAAGTACATATGTATACATTTAATCAGAATATATTGATGCATGTGCCTCAAGGTTTTTAATACATGTGCAGGAAATTTCATTCTGCACGCCTGAAAATCCCTTTATTTACAATCATTACAATTCTTATGAATAGTTAATCCCATCATATGATGCTCATTTCCACTTCATGGATTGGGCTAATGAAATACTGACTCCAAGAGCGGCTGAACTGAGAGACACGGCACGATGTGTTTGTGTATCTTTTTTTGACAACACATGGCATCACTGTGCCTGAGCACAGTCAGAGGTCTGTGCTGTATCAGACGCAGCAACAAGTAACAAAAATACGGATTAGCTCAAATAGCTGCAGTTTCACGACAAGGAAACAAACTCAGCAGGTGAGCGATACCTGTCAAATATTCTAACTGAGGTGCAGCTGGCACTGGGAAGAACTGGAGCAAGTAGTGGCATCTAACTTCATTTGTTTTTTTAAAAGTAGTAAAACTCATGATTGAATGAGCAAAATGTACTTTTAGGCTGTAGTTTTACAGCTGTAGGCTACTTAAGCTGGTTGCTGTGGGTGTCAAAGCCTTTAATCATAATCACTCAATGAATTTAGTGACCTAAACAGCATTGGAATCAATTTATTATGTAATGTTGTAAAATTGATTTCTGTCTGTACTCTTTATTTAAATGATAATTTAAATAGATGTACTGTTCTTGTTTTGCAGAGTTGGAAATCCAAAGCGCTGAAAGGATGCTTTCTTTTCACTTCAATCTTCAGAAATGGTCTGTTGCTATTGTCTTGTCAGGGCACAGTGACCCAGAACGGCACACAATAAGAGTCAGTTACTGGGATAATTCCTCTGAGGTGTTATGGTTCAACCTTCTAAGCTGTTACAAAACCATTGTTTCCTAAAGAATCTAACGTGCTGCTATCCTGTAACACTACAATACATGGCTAATCAGCGGTTACATCAAGCTGTCTGCATTGCATTCACACAGAAACTGTGCATAATTAATCAGGTTTTTATCAGTTTCTGATAAAAATAAGTCTAGCTGATGGGGCACAACATGAACATTTAAATAAAACATAATGGTTCATCAGATTTATGAAGGAGAAGATATAATTATTATATAATAAAAGATATAATTGGTCCATCATGTTTAATCAGTGAGAATATTCATGATAAGAATTCACCTTAAAAGTATAAACCAGAATTTAAGCAAAGTCCGAAATTAAATGTCTACATCTTTGAATATTTCCTAAATAATTTATTTCATACAGTTCAGAGAAACAATGTCACATTTCCAGGGCAAGATAAATGTCCTGCCAAGATAACAGCTCTTTACATACAGTACACTGTACAACAAATAATAATAATAATCAATTATAATCTACATAAATATACAGTAGAACTAGAAGTGGCTTTGTGTCAATATACTTGTATTACACCAGTACACACATTGAACTAACAACATACCAAATACATTATCAGTTTTTTAAACAGAATGGTTGTTGATTCAGTATCCTTTTTATATACTTTATATATATATATATGTATTATTTCACTGACACATTACAACCATGCCAGCTCACAAAAGCACCAACGCTACTATTAAAACACAGTATACTCTTTTTTTTCATACAAATCTATGTACATTTACCATGATGGGAGGTACACAAATTCTCACAGTTACTGTACATTAAACTTGACAACAGAACATGGGCACCAGACAATGTCGAATGATAAGCCATCGTTTCTTTCATTCTTTTTGAGAAATACAGTAAATATTGAGCAACAGCTAGCAACTTAGCTTAGCACAAAGAGTGGTAACAGGTGCAGTAACAGCTAGCAACTTAGCTTAGCACAAAGAGTGGTAACAGGTGCAGTAACAGCTAGCAACTTAGCTTAGCACAAAGAGTGCTAGCAGCTAGCCCAAAGAAAAGTTTTGTCTAATGAGTATAAAGTCTTCACTTGAAGTTGGCTTCCTGAATAAATGAATGTGCTTTAGATGAGGTTAACAAGTTAAAGCAGAACTATGTAGGAGTTTTGACCCTAAAGCTAATTTAACAACTTCAGGGTCAGTGAGACGGTTAAATGTCTTGGTGCAGGAAGAAGGGCCGTCTCCACTTCACTGTCTTTTAGCAGAAAACCAGACTTGCAAAATCATGCCCACTGACCCGAAATCAAGTCTTGGGTCCCGAGAGAAACACAAATTGCTTTACGCTTCGCAGTCGGGTAACAGCTAAAAGATAAAGACAGCAAGAGCGTTAGTGTAGATCAGGAGTGGGGCCAGATTTGATTATGTGAACATTTCCGAGGGCCAATGGCCTTTCAGAACTTTTTATAACAGTAAACTATACATACAAATGCAATGTTTTATAATCATTTGTCCTTTTTTAAATGGCAAATCTAAGCCATGCTGGAGTGAAAAAAATAAAACAATCTGCATTTCTTTCACATCAAATGTCAAATAAGATAATAGCATAATAGACAGAATCTGTCTGTCTATCACAGGTGGGTTTTAAAGAACAACTCCTTACCAGCTGAACTAATGAGCAACACGTAACTAGGGCCGATTGTCTGTCTAAGTCCCTCCTGGGCCATAAATAATACATAATAAAACCAGAGCTGTAGGCCGTACAAAATCAGTCGGACTTCCTGGTCTAGAAGCAGAAAAAGGAGTAAGGAGTAAGGTTTTGTCTCCCAGGGCTGCGAGAAAAGAAAGACGTCATTATTTTCTTGCAGCCCGCATTGGGAGCTCTTGCAGCTTGTTCTTGAAAACATTGTCTGGGCAGAATGTTTTTCTTTTCTTCGGGAAATTTCGAAGAAGTTTTTCATGGATGTGATAAATGCGGAAAGGTTGTGAGGAGCACTTCACAGTTCTGCACTTGAGTTTCTCGTGATTTATGAAATGTCCTGGCCAGAACTAACTTTGTTCACCTCGAGAAAAAGAACACACGACTCCGTTCTTGTGGTGAATGAGGAAGAGGAGGGGCCACAAATGAGTAAACGGAAAACTGGCTTTTTCCAAATGGCGACTTACAAACACAGAAGCATGCAAAACGGTTGCCAACCTCGTGTTTTTGCTGTTGCACCATCTTTGGGATAAACAATGTTTGCTATTGTTGTACAGGTGTTCTTAATGAGCGACGTCTGTTGCTGGTTTGTTTTTGGTGGGTGGTTGGTTGTTCTTCCATCGGCGTGGACATGGCTCCGTAGAAAAAAACGACCAGACAAAGTTCCACTTTAAATTACTTTTAGAAAGGCTCTGCTTTCACACTTTGTGCTAAGGTAAGTGGCTGCTGGCTTCAGCTAAGTACTTACCCTTCAGACATAAAAGATGTCAGTCTTTTCACCGAACCCTTGTCAAGACAGCAAAAGACTGGATAATTCAGCTTTTTTTTTTTTTAAATAAAATAAAAATCCTTTTTCAATAACTGCTTTAATTTCAACCTCATACTCAATGTGTATTCAGACAAAACATAAAAAAGGTATTTGAGTTTTAAATTCATTTGCATCTTAATATCTTTTTATACCTGTGTCAAGTCAACGCAGCAACGCTTTCAAACTAGCAATGAAACTTTTCAGGTCATGGTTTAAAAAGGTCAGTGCTGACAAGTAAACATTATAATCAACAACCAACGATTCAAAAGCACTCAGCTGGGATGGAAGGAAAAAAAGAAAGGTTTGCTTTTCATTCAGTAAAAATGACCGCTGATTTATAATCTCACTTCTATATATATAATAAAGCCTCTTAGTTTGAATTAAACTGGATGTGAAGAATCAGGGTGCTTCAAAATTCACTTCCAGATTATTTACAATTTGGTGTTTATTCACATTGGTGTTGATGTGCACAGGCTTTAGTAATGTACAGTGAACAGAAAGTCAGTTTGAAGATAATTTGGTGATAAGAGAAAACATATTGAGAAAGTTTCTGTCCGAACACAGAAGCGTGACCATTTAAATCAGCAAACCCGGACCTTTTCATCGCTCCTTCTCACTTGAACGTACAAGTGACAATTAAGCCTAACCTTGTAAGCTAAGAAAAGAACACGGTGACACGGCTGGTCATCCTCGTCATATTGCTTTGCTTTACTTATCACGCTCCAGTGTCCACTGACCTGTCGGGTTCAACTTCCTCCAACTGAGAAGTGCGAACGCGACACGTCAGTGCACAAGTCGGGAAATATCTTTTAACAATGTTTACCACGAGAGGCTTTGAAGCCGTCGTCTACGAAAGTATCAACAAGATAAACTCTTACGAAACGGCACGTATTGCGCTGCTGTAATAAGGATCTATTACTTTGTGTTCAGCTTTTATGTTTGACGATACATCACAAGACTGGCACATAAACAAAAGAAATTCATGTCCCCGGCGAGGCATTAAATCTCACATGTTGCCGTAACATGAACAAACGATTGCAGTGATATACTACTGATATTGTAGCCACAATACAATCAGTATGGCACAACAATCCACAGTAATTCATTACACTTATACCACTGTATACTGGCTGTACAGCGTTAAAACGACTCCTCCCAAGTAAAATGTAAACATTCGAGGGCCACACTGCTCAAAGGCATTTCCTCTCCGGAGATGCTGTGCAGCCCGAGCAGCCAGTGAAGATTGTGTCTCTTCGAAAAACAAACACTGGAGCGCAAAACTGCCTCAAGAGTGCCTCAAATAATCAAAAACACATACAAATCCCATCACAGACGGAGGATCACACAAAATAAGAGCTGATAAAAGAAGAGGAGCAAAGGGCAAATAGTCTCTTATGACAGTGATAGTGCAGAGAAGAGCATTCTACTCCCAAACCATCATTGTGAATCAGCGTCATATGGAGCCTCATCCATTTGGCACGTATGGAAATAATGTTTCATGCTGGTTTTCATCCAGGCATCTGTTGAGTGATGTTTTGTTCTTCTTTGTAGTCTAAAAAAAAATGCTTTAATACATTATCTGCCACTCACATTCAGGCCTCAAACACAGCTCCATAATCTGGTATTTTTCTTTGCCTGTGCTGTCACGGCAGAAACTATATAACAAAATAATCCCAGCTCACTTTTTTCCCCCTCCCTTATACTGTAGTTGTGTCTTTCCATCAGCTCTGCTCATTTGGCCGCTGTAGAGATCCACTTAGTGATTTCTAATAAGCACATAACGACATCAGACTGCGTGTTTGCAGGTGAAATTCACATTATGAAATCAAAACTAACGCCATAAATATGTAACGTTTCACGCGAGCACACGGAGAACTCGGTAACTATCGAGCGAGTGATCCGTAATGATACGACACCGACGAGAGAAACATGCAAATGTGTGAAAGCTGTGCTCGTGGTGCTTTTCTTTTTAAAAGAAGCGTGGAGATGGAAAAAGTGCTCTGAGGGTAATTACTTGGATGCATGTGTCCTCTCGTCCCTGTCGTGTGTCCTTGTTAAACTCATCCCCCATTCAGTGCATGTGTCAGTGAGAACGTGTGTCTTTTCCTCATACGCCGGGAATTTACCTACGCTTCACACCGTTTCATAGTCTGTGGGAATCACATGCTCGACAGGTCGTCGTGACAGGACGACGAGCCGCGGCGCGTTTTGGGGCTGCATCGCGTCAGCATGGTGATCTGGGTGCTGAAGTTGTTGCTGCTGCCGATAGACGGGTGTTGGTATTTGGTGTCGGAGCCCATGTATCTCTGCAGGTGCCACCGCCGCCATTTCCTCTTGATCTCTGCTTGAACCTACAATGGAGTAGAGAGCAAATAAAGAAGCCTAAAGAAAACTGTTTTACAAATTCAAAAGAAATAAAACAGGCAGACTGCACTACAGTTGTCAAGGATGCACATTAAAACTTTGTGGTTTTAAGTCTCATTTTATGTAATTGTGGTTCTTTATGTACGTCTGTGTTCCGGTTGCATCTTTTTGAATTTTTTTTTTTTGTCATTCTGCGTCTCTCCGCAATCCTTTGTCTTGTGGTCAATGCGGTTTATTTTGTGTCTCTTTGCAGTTATTGTGTGTCTTTGGTTGTCGTTTTGTCTCCGTCTCTATGCGATTCCTTAGTAAAAGTCAAGTTTTGTTTTTGTTTGTCTTTCTCCAGTTGATTTGTGTTTTTGGTGTCTCTTAGTACTTTGTCGTGTCTTTGTATGTCGAGTGTGTTGTATTTTATTTTGTCATATCTTTCAAGTGGTTTTGTCTGTATTCAAAGTTGTGTTGCATCTTTGTCTCTCTGTCTAGTTGTTTGATGCCTCTTTATGATTATTTTGTGTATCTTTGCAATTGTTTTATATCATTTAATTTCTATAAAGCAAATATGAACCATCACTTCTTACAGACGGTCAGGTCCAGGTCCAACAAACCAACTCCCTATGACATTTTGATTCTGGTGAAGGACGTACTGGTGGTCGCCCTTCCTCTAAAATGTCCAATTATTGCTCTTTTGATCCTCAAAGTTCAAAGCATTGTTTTCTTTCACTGGACTTAAGTATTAACGGGAACATTATCACAATGATGTAGTTTTTGGAGATCGCCTCTTGAAATATTGATATACTTAACCACTCTTTTCTACTGGCCTACATAAGTAGTGAACAGCAGAGACGTTGGCATGTGTCGTTCAAAGCACCTGTGAGCATTAGAATGTCTTTTCATGCATTTTACATTAAACAGAAGAAACACTGGGTTTGTTTGTGTGGCAACCGACAGCAACCAAAGGATGCTGCCGAGATGAAGAACAGAGAACAGACCTGAGTGATGCAGGTTTTCTATCACTCACATCTGTTCGGAGCATATACTATATACTCCAAACTTTTGTGTCATTGATTTGTGAAAACCTTGTTAAATTATCTTCACGTTTATGTTGAATTTTGAAAAGGTTTATGTGACCATTCTTGATGATCACGGCCTGAAGTTCCGTCCTTTTAATTACTACTTCTTTAATACTTTTAATACTACATTTCTCTGAACTGTGACAGTTGGATGCATACAGAGAGAAATTACTTTTTTCCTCTTACAGCCTTTTTTTTGATGGTATGTTGTTTCATGGTCGTGTACAGTACTGATATATCTCAAAACATGAAAAGGTACATGTTTCTGAATGTGTCATTTTCACAATAGTCCCCCATGTTGTTTGAGTTGGCAAATTGTCAGATCATATAAAAACACTGTGTTATAATCAGGCATAATTCCTTAACCTGATTGTGTTCATATTCACATATGTTGTTTTTTGGCAACACTAGTAATATTTGTCAACCACGTTATTGGAACACATCTAGAGACATGTCTGC